>NW_003852413.1:13118072-13121425 GCF_000181295.1 Otolemur garnettii | reverse complement strand
GCTCACAGCAACCTCCAACTCCTGGGCTCAAGTGATTCTCCTGCCTCTGCCTCCCAAGTAGCTGGGACTACAGGCGCTCGCCACAAGGCCTGGCTATTTTTTGGTTGCACCCATCATTGTTTTTTAGCGGGCCCGGGCTGGATTTGAACCCACCAGCTCAGTTGTATGTGGCTGGTACCTTAGCTGCTTGAGCCATAGGTGCTGAGCCATTCTTCTTACATCCTTTCAACACTGAATGCCCACTATGCTGGGCACTGTGCTGGCCTCAGTGGCAGATGCAGTGGGTTTGCACACACCCTCAGTGCCCATGATGAAGTTCTGCTAAGAGGGCCCAGAGAACCCCTTGCAAAGAGCCTCCAGGGTATACAGCCCCCTGCCAGGCACACACTACATACAAGAGGACAGCCAGCCAGGGTAGGGCAGGGGCACAGGTGCAGCATCAACAGCCTGCTGAGGCAATGCTGGGTCAACAATCCAACTCGCAGGGGATTAGAGAGGAGTCTGCAGGGGCTTGGTCTGTGGCCACCTAACACCTGCCCCAAAGGTTCTCTTTGAATTAGCCTTTTTCCAATGCAGAATGTTAATGAGGAATGGAATCAATACCCCAAAGAATGGCTGAAACACAGCATCTTGCAGGATTTATAAAGAGAGAGGAAGGAAGGCCTGGTGAACTTGGTGGTCACAGTGGAATCACTGTTAACTTGCTAAAACTGAAGAGACCCAGGATGCTGCTGTGTGTGTCTGTTGACAATTATGTGAAGGTCTGTGAAAGTTGGGGGGAAAGAGGGTGCTGCTGGACAGTCTGAAGGATAAGTGGGGTCCAAGCACTGGCACCCAGGCTTTCCTGACCTTGCCTGGTGGGGCCCACCTTGCAGCACTTGGGAAGAGTGAGAATTACAAAATAGGTGAATGCTGCTGACCATGGCCAGGGGAAGGCCAGTGGTTGGGAAGTGGTGGTGATGGGGGACCTAGGAAGGCTGGGGGCCGCCCAGGCTGTTCAGGGTTGACCGTTTGCAAGTCCCTAGGCATCCTCGCTGTCATCAAAGTGAGGCTCAGCGGTGGAGCTGGGTGCATCCTGATGGGCAGTGGGCAATGAGAAGGTGATATGTAGGCCAGGACCTTCCCTGGCCTTGGGAAAACATGTGTGCCAGAAAGCTGGGCACTTGCATCTTTCAGAAACTAAAGTTGCTGGCTAGCATGCTTCCTTTCAAATCTCACCTTAAATATGCCATGGTTATTCTCACTTTATGGATAGGGGAAGGGGTCTTAAGGAGCCCACATGACTTGTAGGATGTCTTAGCTGGGGAGCAGGGCCCTGGCTGCTTTTCCCTGAGATATGAAAGTTTTACCCAGCACTCCCTGGGCACCGGGTGGGGCTCTGACGCCTATGCTGTCAGCTCATTTAATCCTCACCACCCTCCAGCAGATGCTGTCTGTCCTCCCATTTTACACTTTCGGAAACCAAAGTGCAGAGAAGTGGCAGACTCTTTACAGGGACCACTTCCAGGCCCTCCATGCTTAACCACCGAGCCACACGTCCAACTTATAGACCCCAGGAGGAGGAAAATACCTCCTTCCCCAAGCCCACAGCCCCATAGGCTGGTCTGCTCCTCCCACCTTTCTCCCTGGCTCTCTCCCGCTCTCAGTTTCTTTGGGTTTCTGGAAAAGGCAGAGCTTCCTCCTGCCTGGGACCATTGCAGGTCCTGTTCTCAGCTGCTATGAGCACATAGCCCCCATCTCTCCCCTCCTGCTTAGACTGTGGGCTGTGGAGGGCTGGGGCTCCGCCACTCACTTCCCCTGCATTAGACACCTCTCCACCTGGTTTCCTGGGAAAAGACCCTGTCCCAGTTCTCCCCTTGATAGACTCTCCATTGTCTTGTAGAGTTTAAGGTTGACACCTTTTTACAGGGAAACTCATACGGGGGACCTCCTGGGGATGGCTGAAAGGGGGAAGGAAGGCAGCCTTTGTGGGGGGAGAAAAGGTCAAAGCCAAGGGGTGGGGCTGGGGGAGGGTCAGGTCAGTTAAAGACGAGCCAAGTTCGGGTTAAGCAGCTGCTGGACCCTCACGAGGTGGGTGGCCGCCTGAGAAAGCGGAAATGGGGAAGCCTCAAGGCCATCCCACGCTGGCTCCCTTCCTGGGTGGCTCCCCTGTCTTTCTCAGTCTTGACCTCTGGAAGCCAGCCTGCAGCTGGGGCGTCCCCAGTGCACGCTCTGAATATCCATACAGACAGTAACCTTGCTCCTTGGCAGGCCCCTGCTCGCACCTGCCCTCGAGGTACCAGGCTATTTTCTGACCTTGAGATAGAGAAGGGGACAAGGAGGAAGCCCCTCACTCACCACGCTCTGCAGCTTGTGACTGTATTTTCTGACCCCACAGGCAGGCCGCCAGGTCTCGATCATTTTCTGATTGGTGAATTAACGGATCCATGGGAAAAGTTTTACCAAAGTAGACAGATGATCACATTGAGCAGAAGATCTGACAGTTGTGCAAGAAGACACACTCACTAGGGAAGGGGGCGGGGACGACAATATAATCAGCTAAAAGGCTTGCTTCTGGCCTTCAGCTGCTGAAGTTGGTGCTGGGTCTTGCTCCGGTCTGCCTTGTCTGCAAAGCTGGGCTAGTTCAGTACTTTATTCCACTTACTTTTTTCTAACATCCCTTAAGTGTTTGAGTGATTCATTGAGATTATCAAGATACAGTTTCGATAATTACCATATCTTTTTCTATGCTCCAACTTGTTGGCAAAAGTATTTATCATCAGTGCTGTAGTAGCAGGAAATGAATCTGTCCACACATTTGACCTCGTGATACTAATGTTTTTGCTAAGAAAGCCATTACGTTCAACCACACTGATCTACACACAATTTCTCCTCGTCTGTTTAGAGAACGTACTCCCAGGGCACGCTGCCATTAAAATGCTCACCAAATAACAAAAAGACTTCTTGTCCCAAAGTGTTTCAGGGTCACCCCATTAAAGAATCCACCTCCCCCCACCCTTCTAAGCTCAGTGTCTGGGACTCAGTTTTGCTTTACGAAGACAGCAACGTCTTCAGAATCAGCCCCTTGCCCCAACCCTTGTAAATCTCTCATTAGAGTCTTCCAGGTTCTGAATAGGTCTAAAGGAAAAGATTAATTTCCTTCTTTTAATTTGAATGCAATGGCTAACAACGAATATTTACATTTAACTGGATCAGCAGGTTCCTTCTTTCCATTTAGGAAGAAAAAGCAACTTGGAAAAAAGTGATAGCAGGCTCGGCACCTGTGGCTCAAGCGGCTAAGGCACCAGCCACATATACCTAAGGTGGCGGGTTCGAATCCCCAGCCCGGGCCTGCCAAACAACAATGATGGCTG
>NW_003852413.1:13001531-13117998 GCF_000181295.1 Otolemur garnettii | reverse complement strand
CCAGGAGTTGGAGGTTGCTGTGAGCGTGATGCCATGGCACTCTACCCAGGGGGATAGCTTGAGGCTCCGTCTCAAAAAAAAAAAAAGAAAGAAAAAAGTGATAGCAAAGCAGATGCCGTTGCTGAGTGTGATCAAAATGTCTGTGCTCTGTAACTCAGTCAAATCTCAACATGGTTTAGTTTGCCTTTCATGATCTATTTGGAGAATTTTGATATTTTTTTTATGGAAATTTCCAGTAACCTTTGAAGAACTTCAAACATGTTATAATTATTGGCAGTTTAATATGCTATTATCTCGTGAAGTACATAAAAGATCCGCATAATCTGGACGTCTTGCAATGTCTTGCAATGATGTTACCACCAGTGATATTAGCTGTCAGGGCAAAGCCTTATCAACAGTTCTTGTAAACACACCGCAGTGTTTGCCTCTCCCATCTCCAGAGCCGCATCTTAATCTGTGGGTGTGGCTTAGCTGGGTGCCTCACACTCAGGTTTCCCTAGAGGCTGGAAGCAAGCCCGCAGCTGGGCCAGGTGGGAACTGGCTTCTGAGATTATTGAGTTGATGGCAGCCTTGTCCCTTGCCACTTTGCCTCACCGCGGGGCTACCTAAAGAAAGCACCTGGGATAGAAGTCACAGCAGTCCAGGGACAGGAGGCAGGAGAGGAGTGAAGGAGGGAAGAACAGAGGAGGATGGCAGCCAGGATGAGGATGGCAGCCAGGACGAGCATGGGAGGGATGAGGTGGTGGCAGCAAGAAACAGAGCTGGGCCAGGTGCAGTGGCTCATACCTGCAATCCCAGCACTCTGAGAGGCCCAGGTGGATGGATCGCCTGGACTCAGGAGTTCAAGACCAGCCTGACCCAGAGCGAGACCCCATCTCTAAAAAATAGCCGAGCATTGTGGCAGGCACAATGTTCTACTAGGGAGACTGAGGCAAGGGGATTACTTGAGCCCAGGAGTTTGAGGTTCCTGGGAGCTGTGATGCCACAGTACTCTACCGAGGGCAACAATGTGAGACTCTGTCACGAAAAAAAAAAAAAGAGAGCTGGAGGAAGGGCTTGGGCAGACCACCAGTGTACCATGCTCGGGGCTCAAGGATCTGAAGCCAGGGAATGCCATGACTACCTTTGGGGTGCACAGTGTTCACCGTGGCAGCAATGGTGGGGGTCTGGAGTGGGGGCTCTGAACTGCGGGCCAAGAGAGTAATGAGAACATTTTGCTGCTCCTGGTAAAAGATGGTAAGAGGCAGAGCTCCAGTAGCCGTTGTTGACTGGGGGAGAAGAGAGTGATTTTAAGAGACTTTTTGGAAGCAGAATCAACAGGGCTGGGTAAAGGAGTTTAAGGGAAAAGGAGGTGGCTGCATGTGGCCCAGGTTTCTGACTTAGGCCTCTGGGGATGGCAAGGTCACTGCCTAAGAGAAAGATGGCTAGTTTCAGGGAGGGACAAAATAAGTTCTAAGTGTGTGAAGTGAGGACGTGATGAAGGAGATGGTGAGAGAGGCCAGGACCTTAGTTTTGAGAGGCCCTGGTCTCTAGAGAGTAGAACTTGAAGCTGTGGGCAGGACAGGAGATTGCCAGGAAAAGTGTTGGGGACCATCCCTGGGGAAGGAGCAGAGGGGGGAGAGATGGAGGAGGAAGAGGTGTCTTGTCAGATAAGAGAGAGAGGATTGGACTTTGGCTAGACTAAGAATTATTTTCATGGCAGAGACTGTCATGGGCTGAGGAGCCAAGGAGAGGTAAGAAAGTGTAGATAGCCAGTGTAGACTTCTTTTTCCTTTTTTTATTTTTTGAGATAGAGTCTCACTTTTCTTGGTAGAGTGATATGGAATCATAGCTCACAGCAACCTCAAACTCTTGGGCTCAAGTAATCCTCTTGCCTCAGACTCCCTAGTAGCTGGGACTACAGGAGCCTGCCACAACACCTGGCTATTTTTTTGTTGTTGTTGTTGCAGTTTTTGACCGGGGCTGGGTTTGAATCCACCACCTTCAGTATATGGGGCCAATGCCCTACTCCTTTGAGCCACAGGCACTGCCCAGGCCTGGCTACTTTTTAGAGATGGGGTCTCGCTCTTGCTCAGGCTGCTTTTGAACTTGTGAGCTCAGGCGATGCACCCATCTTGGCCTCCCTGAGTGCTGGGATGACAGGTGTGAGCCACTGTACCTGGCTTTCAGTGCAAACTTCAAGAAGTTTGCTGGCCATTTTGTACTCGCTGAGTGCACTGACGCCAACCAAGTGAGGGAGGAGGGCGTGGCTGCAGCACTGGAAGGTTATGTAATAAGGCAGCAATTGGAGGTTTGATGTAGGAAGTTTCTTCAACTGGGAGCAAAGCCCAGACCTTTCCCAGGTGTCCTCAGGCAGACCCTCCTATCCCAACAGGCAAGTCCCTCGAGCAGTCAGCCGCATGTGGAAGTTTCAAGAAACAACCTGACAGGAAAGAATAAACTTATTTCAAGCTCAGCTAAACTTCACTTTCCAGAAGTTGTTTAAAATGAGTGAAGTGGAGCCGGGAGCAGTGGTTCACGCCTGCAATCCCAGCATTTGGGAGGCCGAGGTGGGTGGATTGCCTGAGCTCACGAGTTGGAGACCAACCAAGAGCAAGACCCCTTGTCTCTAAAAAAACAGCAGGGTGCTGTGGTGGGTGCCTGTAGTCCCAGCTACCTGGGAGGCTGAGGCAAGAGAATCAATTGAACCTAAGAGTTTGAGGTTGCTGTGAACTAAGATGCCACGGCATTCTACCAAGGGTGACCAAGTGAGACTCCGTCTTGAAAAAAAATGAAAAAATAACATGAGCAAAGTGTAACATCAAGAGCAGAAGACACTGTCTATGAGAGTGGCTTAGGGACACAGACTGATGCATGAGCAAAATTTCACACATCCCCAGTTGGAGCGATGGCTTTAGGGGACACTTTTCCTATTTCTCAGTTCCTTTTCTGAAAATGACCTTTTTTGGGTCTTTTCCTATTTTTTTTGGTGTCTGACACTATGGAGAAGATAACATAAGATAAAAGAACCTCTTTCTGGATTTGTCTCAACGTTCATTGTTTCTTCTGCTTATAAGCTCGAGCCAACTCCTAAAAGCCAAATTCCAAAACGATGAATGGTGAGATACTAAAAGCGATTAGCAGTTTATAGCTCTATTTATAATAAATATGAAAAGCATTTGAAAGTCAATCAAATTAGGACGTTTAAATCCTTGTTTAACCATGTTTTAAATATTATGTACCAATGACGATAATTTATTAACAAATAAGTTGCCCCAACACTTGTATGGTTAGGATTCCTTAGGGAAACCTCAGTTTCCCCCAGTAGGAATTGGCATTCCCAGACCTCTTCTGAAGTAAGGAAAGAGAACAGTGGGAAGTAGAGTCCACTGTTACTCCCTTTCTTCCTCTTCTGCTCTGTTATATCCTTTCCTCTGGCCAGGCATAGTGGCTCACACCTGTAATCCTGGCACTATGGGAGACCAAGGTAGATGGATCGCTTGAACTCATGAGTTGGAGACCAGCATGAGCAAGAGTGAGAACCCATTTATACCAAAAATGAAAAATTGAGGCAAGAGGATCACTTGGGCTCAAGAGTTTGAGGTTGCTGTGAGCTATGATGCCACAGCACTCTACTGAAGGTGAGAAAGTGAGACTCTGTCTCAAAAAAAAAAAAAGTCCATTCTTCCTTAGGGCCAAGCCCACTGAGATGCCCATGGGAATAGCCGCTGCTATGAAAGACTTGGCCGAACCATCCATGGTCAGGCTGAGGGCAGCCCAGTACCAGTGTTAAGGTTACACATAGCAAGGGGTGGGTGAAGTGCAGCTCTGGGGCATTTTGGGATGAAGCCGTGTTGTGACTATGTTCATTAGCCCTGCCCTGGGTCTAATAAGAGTCCCCCTTATTAGCTAGCCCTGCCCTGGGTCTCCTCACTGTGTGTGGGGGAAGAAGAGGAGTGTCCAGGAGTCCAGGAGTCAGGACCCCCAGGAAGTTCTAGCTCAGCTCTGACACTGACGTGGGCAACATGAGCCTGGGAAATCTCACTTTCTCTGCTTAATTCGCCTCACTTCTTAATTGAGAGGTTACATTAGATAACACTCGGAGGGCTTCCTGGGGTTATTTCTTTTGGGGTACTGGAGAAACTGTCCCTGAAAGATGACAGAAAGGACGCTGCCTGTCATCCCAGCTACTTGGGAGGCCCAGGAGGGAGGCCATGAGTTTAAGACCAGCCAGAGCAAAATAGCAAGACCTCGTCTCTATAAAAAAAAAGAAAGAAAGAAAGAAAAGTGACAGAAGGGCACCAGAATCTCCCCCCCCCCCGCCTTTTTTTGCAGTTTTTTGTCTGGGTTTGAACCCACCACCTCTGGTATGTGGGGCTGGCACCCTACTCCTTGAGCCACAGGCACTCCCCCCCGCCCCCCGCCTTTGAGCTCTACCTCAAGCTGTTGCCCTGGGTAGAGTGCCACGGCATCATAGCTCACAGCAACCTCAAACTCTGGGGCTCGAGAGATCCTCTTGCCTCAGTTTATCTATTTTTAGTAGAGATGGGGTATCATTTTTGCTCAGGCTGGTCTCGAACTCATGAGCTCAAGCAATCTACCGGCCTCGGCCTCCCAGAGACAGGATTACAGGCGTGAGCCACCTGGCCTGGTGAGACCCCTTTGGCTCTTCTTTTCCAAGCCCTCCTGTGGTCAGCTTCCTGGGGTCACACTTCTCCTGATATAGCTCCTAAAGGAGGGTATCCTTGCTTTGGAGATGAGGGGTCTCTTCCTAGAATAGTTAGCAGACTACTGGGAAAACAGTTACTGGGTAGAACTAACTGCCATATTTTGAACACCTACTACATGTCAGGTGCCATGCTGGGCATTGACCTTATTGCTCACACTCTTACCAGCCTTTTGAGGGAGGTTTCTTCCACTCTGCAGGTGAATAAATGGGGCCTCAGAGTGGTTAGGCAACCCACAGTCTTAGGAAAGGTTACCTGTGTGTCTTTCCACTTTCCTTCCTAAACAAAGGTGCGTTGTCTAAGGTGGCACTTTTCCAAAGAAATAAAAGACAAAGTTACTGAATCTAAGAGAGCGATGTCCTATGTCTCAGCTCCTCTGAAGTCCCAGCTGGTGTGATTTCTCCTCCACAGTGGTTTTTGTGGGACAGACTAAAGGTCTGAGATCTGGCCAGATGCCTCCCTGGGAGCCCTTAGTCCTTGTTTTCTGGGATTCTAGGATTTCAGCCCAGTACATAATTCCAGAAAAGAATCACACTCAGCTTTATTAAACTTGTCTGCACTTAGGCAAAGTGGGCTGTTTATACTCTGTAGGGTTTTTCTTTAAAGGGGGGGAGGAGTGAGCATGTGCAGAAATCCATCACCTTGCTTTCCAGTTTCCAGGCAACGTGCAGGATTACAACAAGTCACATGATAGTGCTGCTGCCAGGGAGAAGGGGAAAATGGAAAACTGTGCTATCTTGAGAAAGGGGCTGGGTGTAAGCAAAGGACTTTGAATTCTCCTCCAGAAATATATCGACAAGTGGTTAAAGACCCAGAGGCTAGAGAGGGCTCTGGCTTCTCAGCCTTGAGCCCCACCTCCTGCTAAATGGGAAATGCCCCATCAGATATAAAGTCGGGGTGAAGGAGACAGGCCATGCGTGAGATGGTGGTGGAGGTAGAGGGAATCCCTGGCCTAAGGTGACCTGAGCACCTGTTCTGGAGACTGGGCTCTCAGAGGAGTCTCTGCTGACTGAAGGGAGGAGCCCAACCCAGAACAGGCCTTGCTCCTGAGTCCCCAGTGCTGGGCACCCCCTGCTGCCGCTGCCCTGGGGTAAGGAGGGAGCAGGAGGGAAGTCCTTCTGTTAGAGCCTAGCCTGTGGTGACTGGAACTGGGTGGGGGACAGTAAAGTGTCGGTGGAGGAAAACCATCCATGAAGACCAAGTCTCCACTTCCGTCTTGAAAACCTTTTCTTTCTGAACATTGTTTATTTTGATTTTGGATGTTTTGCTTATTCCATCTCCCCTCCCCCACATTGTGTGTGTGTGTGTGTGTACAGCCCTACTGTTGATATTGTAGATGCTTCTATGGCAATCCATCTCTGCCTATACTTTTGTCCCTGTAATAACACCCTCGGAGACCTAAAGACTCCCTGGAACCACAGTGACAGTTTTTCTCTTGGGACTCCTGGGGTGGCCTTTAAAAGGGGTGGGTGCCTTTTGGCTCTGGCTCTGAGCTGGTGGCTAAGAGGAGCCCTGGGCCATTCATCCTCCAGAATTTGAGAAGGCCAGGCTTTTAGAACCCTCCAGTTTCCTCACACCCGGCAGTAGTCCCAAGGCAAAGATGAATCATCTGGGCCAGACTCTTTCTTGGGCATATCTCCACTTGCCTGAGGTGGCCCTATTTCGTGGCTTTCTACCAACCTGGCCACCTGGGGCAGTGATCCTAGAGGACAGACCACCAGGGCAGACAGGCAGGCAGGTCTTGAGGAGGAGCTGACACCTGCCGTGTACTCAGGAGCTGAAGAGTCAAGCACCAAAAGCTGCAGGAGTTCACTGGTCGCCTGATGCAGCCCCATGGGCTAACCGCAGCAGGAGCCAGTCCCCCTGCCTGCCCTTCTCCTGCTGATTATGGGTGGTGGATCTGCCTTCTCTTTTTAAGAGCTTGTCATCCATTAAGTTCAATGAAAAAGCAAATAAAGAAAAAGTGAGGAGGGCTGGAGAGCAAAGCCTCAAACAGCTCAGAGGAGGCAGGACTAGCTGCCCTTCATTCTTGGACCTCTTCGGTTCACACTTGGGTTGTTGTTTTTTTTTTTTTTAAAGGAAGAAAAGTTAATTATTTATAACATGATGGATCATTCTATAGCAGTACATGAGTAAACAACTAGTTTTCTGGGCTTGTGGACTATTTCCTTACTTTAAAGAAGAGAAGATAAATATTTTGGGGGAACTGTGAGAGGAGTGAGGAATTCAAAGGCGACAATGACATTAAAACTGAGCATGTGTGCATGTGCTTGTGTGCGTATATGGAGACATTCGATGTCTTTTTAATGTGTAACATATGGGAGGACAGGGGACGACTGGAAGAGAATAGTGAGTGTGCAGTCATGACCGATGGCTGATGTGTGTGCCATGAGGGTCTGATGCCAGGCAAGGGTGGGAAGTTGCGGTTGATGTTCACAGAATTGAGATATACTTCTTAAATGGTGTCAGAGAATGCCTCCACACTCCCGCCTGTGCTGGAGAATTCTCACACCCACAAACGCAAACCATCCACGAACTGTAGTCCTGTATTTACCCAAACTCAGGTACACGGGCAAGCACGCGCAGGTCTTCCGCGTCCTGGGGCAGTTCACCCTAAGACTTTCGGCCAGTAGGTCCCCGGGCTAGAATTCCCTTTATGAGGTCCTGGAAGCCCAAATTCCCGGGGAAACTTGAAGAGAGATAGAAAAGTGTTTGATGACACCAAAAAAAAAAAAAAAAAAAAAAATTCTGCTTGCTTGCAGTTCTTGCGATGGCCATAATGCTACAAGAAACTGTTGCACTCCACAGCTGAAAAGGGCGAGGGCAGGCAGGGAAGGAGGCAAAAGAGCAGAGGCCCGAGAACTTGAAAGGAGAAATCCTTACTCTGGCGGAGAACGCCCTCGGGGCGCGGGGGCCTGGCAGGGGGCGGAGGAGAGGCCGGGGAAGGGTTAACGCGGGAGCAGAGCGTGCGGCGGGGGCGGGCCGGGGCGGGGCGGGGCGGGCGTGGGGCGCTGTCCCTTTAAGGCGGGCGGCGCGGGCCGGCTGAGCGCGACTGTGATTGGCGCGGCGGGATCACTGGCTCCCAGAGCCCGGCCCCGGGGAATCTGCTGGGAGCCGGCTGCGCTTTGATAAGGTCCTGGCAACTCAGTAACAACCCGAGAGCCGGGAAATAAAAATAGCCCCTCAGAGCCATGGATTTCGGGGCTGCCGGGCGGCCAAGGCGCCCGCCTCCTCCGCTGAAAACCCTGCTGTAAAAGGTGGGGGTGGAGGCTCAGCCCCAGCGGAGCGGCTTCAAAGAAAGCCCCTCTTGGACTGGGGACGAGGTCGCTTCTAGCTGTGTCGCGGGCGCGGGGGCCGGGAGTTAGCTCGGTTGAGCCGAGGCCGGGTCCGGAGGGAGGTGGGGGCCGGACGGTCCTGCGATGGGGCGGCGGGGGCTCGGGGGGACGGCCCGGGGCGCGGCCGGCGCGTACCTCCCTTTCAGGACCGTGCGCTCGGCTCGCGCCTTTGAAGTGCACAGTTAAATCCACAGCGCAGTTTTTGTTGGAAGCGCCCGGAGGACATTTGGTGCGCCGAGTGCCTGCTGGAAACTGGACCTGTGTTGAAAGCCTGGCCAGGCGGGGGCCGGAGGGGCTGGGGGCGGCCGCGGCGGGGGCGGAGGCCCACTCGGGTCTTTTGCATAAAAGGGGCGGCGGGGTGCGCCGCTCCCCCTCCCTGGCCGGTGGATTTTGTTCCGATCCCAAGATTGTTGTTTCCCCGCACCCCTCCCCCGCCGCGCGACTCCCCATGTTCCCCGACGCCGGGGCCGGCCCGGGGGGGCCCGGGGTTGCCGCTGCGAGTAGAGCTGGGGGCCGAGGCTGGGGCCCTGCCCCGGGCGCCTGCGGGGTCTCGCCGCGGAGCGCGCGCGCGGATCAATGGTGAGTGCCGAGGCCGCGGCGGCCAGGCGGCCCGCGCGCTTTGATGTGCGGGGCGGCCCTTTGAAGTTGGCAGGCCGGCTATTTCGGGGCGCGCTTCAAGCAGGCGCGGAGGAGAGCTGCGGGCCGGGCGCCCAACGCTCCGTGGGCTCGGCCCGGCAGCCTAGAGCGCCCTGCGCTGAGCCCCCTCCCCAGGGGGGGCCCGAGGGGAGACTTCTCCAAGGGGCGGCAGTGGCGGGGCGGAGAAGGGGCAGATGCCCCCCGGGGGTCGCGTCGGTGTTGTTGTTAATGGATGTGAGTCAGAGTGTGAGTGTGCGGAAGGGCCTTTGGAAGGTGGGATGAAAGGGTGGCGGCGCCCCCTGCTTGCCCTCCCTCCTCCCCACCCCCGCTCCATCCTCTCCTCCTCCTCCTTCCCCCTCCCCTGCTCCCCTCCTCTCCGCGGGTCCGCGCTTAGGGGCCCGGAGATCTGGCGGAGGCTCAGTCTGAGCGCTGGACCGGCCCGAGCCCGGGGCGCCCGCGTCCCCCGCGTCCCTCCTCCTGGTCTTCGTACCGGCCCCGCGCCCCTGGCCGCCTGGGCCCTCTCTTTTGCGGAGAGGCAGAGACTCTGCTCGTCGCCATTTCTGGACTGGGCTGCTGCTTTCTCTGCTTTTTCTGCGGGCGCCTCTGCGAGTGGCGGCGCAGGGGACCGACCCCTGCCCGGGCTTGGGGCGCTTCTCGTGCGTCCTGTAGCACTGGCCCTGCGGTCTGCTCGTCGGGGCTCTGGAGGCGTTCGGGGGATTTCGGCCGGAGACCGGGCTGGAAGGGCTCAGGGGATGAGAGCCCGGCCTCGGCGGCCTTCGTCTTCCAGGTAACGGGGCCGCCCCACCTCCCCTTCGCTGGGTAGCGCGGCGCTCCCGGCAGCCCCGCCGCTCCGCGGGCCGCGTTGCCCAGTCCGGCAGCCGGAGGCTCCGGGCGGGGGCGACGAGCACCCAGCCCAGGCCCGTGTTCCCGGCTCCTCTCTCCGGGGTCGCATCCCGTTCCTCTGTCCCTCCCTTACCCTTTCCTAATTGATCCTTACCGTGCTAGGGAAAGTGGCATGTTTATTGGTTAGATAGACTTTTTTCTTTTGGAAAAAAGACAGACTTGAGATCAGTGGAGTTTGGGATTCTTGGTGTAGGCAGTGGTAGCGTGAGATGGCTTGTGATCCGATTTTGTAGGGTCCGCGGCTCTGGGATGTTTGAGGGTACGGGGCAGTGGGTCTTGAGGCTTCTCTGCTCTCTCAAAGTTTGGAGATCAAAGTCTTCACTGAGTCAGTTGGTTTTTGGCTTTGGGGAGCGGGAAAGAGGTGTGGACTGAGACCGATTCATGGCGGTGGAAAGGGGGCGCGCAGCGAAAATTTACCTCAAGTGTGGGGAGGCGGGGGTTACATGCTGAATCTGGGAGTCACGGAGCCCATTCCGCCTACGCTGGACGGGTTCTTTGGGCAAGGATCCTCTGAATTTTTAAGTATGGGAAGGGGGGAGCGCAAAGGAGGAGGGAGTCGGGGGAATGGGAACCAGATGCCGGGGAAGGGCAGGTTTGGAGCTCGAGTTATCTGTGCAGAGCCGAGCGGGGAAATTTACCGAAATTGGTTTCACCTGCACAGAGCCCAGCGGCTAGGAGCGCGCCTCTTTGGAGTTGATGCTATTGGGGGAGGGGAGGCGGAGGCAGAGCTGCCCTGCGTGTGCCCAGGAGAGTGGGTTTTTGGAAAGTTGTGTCTTACACCTCCTATGTCCCTCTGCCGCCCCCACCCTTGCTCTCCTTTCACCTTCCCTGCTCCTTCTCCATCCCTCTCTGCGGGCCCCCCCACCACGTGTGCAGGGAGCTCAGATTTCGCCTTTGAAAAAGCAGCATCTGATACTTTAGATGAGCACCTCGCAGATAGCTGGGTTGCTTGATTTGAATTTGAGGAGTTGAAAAGCCTGTTTACTTTCTAGCTTTGATGTTGGGTAGATCTGGTTTTGATTAGATCAATACCCTTTCTCTCTCCCCACCTCCCCCTTCCTTTTCTTTCCAGAGAGGAGGCTCAGATGAGCCCCTGCTGACTTGAGAGAGACAGAGAGACCACGCTGATTGCTGGGAGGAACTGGAAGAAGAAAAAATAGGATTCCCAAACTCAGGGAGAAGAGCTCCCTCACCATGAGTAGCGCTGTGTTGGTGACTCGCCTTCCGGACCCCAGCAGCAGCTTCCACGAGGATGCCCCTCGGCCCCCAGTTCCAGGGGAAGAAGGGGAGACCCCACCGTGTCAGCTGGGGGTGGGCAAGGGCCAGGTCACCAAACCCATGCCTGTCTCCTCCAATACCAGGCGGAATGAAGATGGGCTGGGGGAGCCAGAGGGGCGGGCATCCCCAGATTCCCCTCTGACCAGGTGGAGCAAGTCCTTGCACTCCTTGTTGGGCGATCAAGATGGTGCTTACCTCTTCCGGACTTTCCTGGAGAGGGAGAAATGTGTGGATACTTTAGACTTCTGGTTTGCCTGCAATGGGTTCAGGCAAATGAACCTGAAGGATACCAAAACTTTACGAGTAGCCAAAGCGATCTACAAAAGGTACATTGAGAACAACAGCATTGTCTCCAAGCAGCTGAAGCCTGCCACCAAGACCTACATAAGAGATGGCATCAAGAAGCAGCAGATTGATTCCATCATGTTTGACCAGGCGCAGACCGAGATCCAGTCGGTGATGGAGGAAAATGCCTACCAGATGTTTCTGACTTCTGATATATACCTCGAATATGTGAGGAGTGGGGGAGAAAACACAGCTTACATGAGTAATGGGGGACTGGGGAGCCTAAAGGTCGTGTGCGGCTATCTCCCCACCTTGAATGAAGAAGAGGAGTGGACTTGTGCCGACTTCAAGTGCAAACTTTCGCCCACTGTGGTTGGCTTGTCCAGCAAAACCCTAAGGGCTACAGCGAGCGTCAGGTCCACGGAAACTGTCGACAGTGGATACAGGTAAGACTGGCAGGGGTTGGTGGGGGCAGGCTTGGTGGATGATGTGGACTTTGCCGAAGTAGGATGGATGGATGGATGGATGGATGTGCTATGCAGGTTGACAGGTCTGTGGAGAGTTAGCACTGCTGGCCCTGGACCCTTCCTTTGATCTTTTTTGTTGTTTGAGGGGGGAAAAACCGTGCATACTTATCTAAATACCTGCAGTTTTCCAGTGCTAACTTCAGACAGTGGCAAACAGTGTTCATTAATATGGGTTACTTATTATCCTGGCCTAGAGTCTTAGAAGGGTTTGAGAGAGAGTGTGTGTGAGTGTGAGTGAGAGAGCATGCTCCAGAGAGCAGCAGCAGCTTTTGATGCTTCTGAGTCACCAGATCCACTAAGCACCGGTTTGGGAAGGGGTCACTTCACCACTAATCAGTAGCGAGTTAGGGAGGCAGATGGGTGGTGGTGGAGGTACAGGAAGTAACGTGTTCACCCATTGAGGGGTAAGTGGGATCTTTTGAACTTCTCTGTTAAGATAAGAACCAGCAGTTGGCTTAACAACTAGGCTCATGGGTCTCTTTATAGAATTAGATATTTACCCAGCAAGACACGGTTCTAACCAGGGAAGGTCCTGTGACCTTCCTAAATGAAGGACCCTTAGCTTTAGAGTCTACTGGCATATCAATCTAGGTTTTAAGTATTTGCAAATCTGCGGGTCAGACCTCAGTGGATTATTTTGTTAGTGCTGAAGGAGAAGAAATCTTGGCATGGGAGGACTGGAGCTCTGGAGTACTTAATCTTTGAGACTTCAAAGACAAATAGTTCTTTACAGATTCTTGACTTTTGGAGGAAACTTCAGACGTCTTGTTAGAATGGTTGTTTCTATTTCTCCCCTACTTTCCACTTTCAAATATTCTATAAAAGAAATGGCCCTCTTAATTCCAGGGTGTTGCTTAAACATGCAGAAAAGCGGATGGGGCAGTACTGATTGCCATCTGAATGGTTTATCTTGCCATCCATGTGGATTTCCGGGTGTGCTAAGGACTCAGGATGCCATCTGTTAGCTGCCTCTGTAGATTTCCCTCTCTCTGTAGGCTGTGGCTTCCAGCATCCAGCAGGAGGAGGTAGGGTAGGCACCAGATAGTTTATCTTGAGCCTCTTGGGGTAGCCAGGTCTGAACCTAGCAGACCATGATTTAGGGGTGACCAAGAGAGTTGACTGCCCGTGAGGAGGGGAAGGGCTTGTTCTCCAACCACCAGGGGGCGCTGTTACAGTTCTGGGAACCAGTTTACCTGCTCTCCGGCATCTAGCCTACCCCTAAGTGGAGGTGGGTTGGTTTTTCTAAGGAAACATAGAATCACATGAAGGAATTGTTTCAGTGTCTTTATGCTTATGGATTCAGGTTGGTTGGGAGGAAGATTCTGGGTCTGACCTCTGCAGCATGTCAGTCGCTGGGCACCTGCTGGTACTACCTGTGGTGGTGGCCTCCTTGCCTTTCAGCTTGGCAGCTGAAGCTCAGACTACTTAAGTTCTGTGGTAAGGCTGCTTCTCCAGGGGCCTGCTGACAGTGGAGCTTCTGTGTCTGCCACTGTAGGACCCAGAGTGTCACCGTCCACCTTTGTAAATAGCACGGCGTGTGGTTTTGGTGGCTCTCAGTGAGAAAGCCTCCTCAGGCAGGACAGGCCCCGCCCCTTTGTGGGTGGGCAGCAGAGGCCCAGCCTCGCTCACCTCCTCCCTTCCAGGGCCTCATCTGAGACGTTACCAGGATAATTTGTTGGAGACGACTCTTGTGAAGCTTTTGTGATAGATCCTGGAAGAAGGGGCAAGAGATCCTGTTTCCCAGTGCTGCCTTCTTGCTTGTGAACTGTGGGTGGGCAAGATGACAGCTTTTCACTGACCTCTTGAGAGTTTCCATGCTGGATTCCTATGTGCTTCTTCCCACTGTTGTGGTGAAAATGAAGCATTTTACCTGGACTACATTAAGCTCATGTGTTTTAACTGGGAATTGTCAAAGAGAATTTAAGACCTATGCAAATGATCTAATTTCATTTTAACATGCAAGGTGCTCAGGTATACTGGGACTTGTTCTGAGTTATTCAGAGGTCTAGGTTTGGCCCAGGCTGCCACCTACACCTGGATTGAAGCCTTTCTGAGCCCCATGTGCCCATCTGTAAAATGGGTGGGCACCATCTTGGGCACCATCCCTTCTGTGTATGTAATAGGTTGTTATTAGGATCAAAATAATAAACATGAAAGCCTCTTGGAAAGGGGAACATTTTGAACTGATGAAAATTGCTATAACTAGTATAATTAATAATGATAAAATGAAAAGGGTGACCAAGTCTGGAAATCACTTTTGAAGGGTGACTCTGGGATTTATCCCATTTTTCCTTGTAAGGCTTGTACCCTCTTCCCATGCTGCAGCATTTTTCTTTCTTTTTTTTTTCTTGCTTTGAGACAGTCTCACTCTGTTGCCCAGGCTAGAGGGCCGTCATGTCAGCCTAGGTCACAGTAACCTCAGACTCCTGGGATTAAGCCATCCTCCTGTCTCAGCCTCCTGAATAGCTGGGACTATAGGAACCTGCCAGAATGCCCAGCTAATTTTCCTGTTTTTAGTAGAGACGGGGTCTTGTTCTTGCTCAAGATGTTCTTGAACTTCTGAGCTGAAGGGATCCTCTTGCCTTGGCCTCCCAGAGTGCTGGGATTACAGGCATGAGCCACTGCCCTCATCCCGCCTTTTTCTACTTGTTAAACTTAAGTCTTTCCTGCTATTTCTGGGAACAAAGGGATGTCACCTTTTGGGTTTAAGTCCTCCCCTCCCCTCACTGACTCACTCTGCAGAATACCT
This sequence comes from Otolemur garnettii, assembly GCF_000181295.1. NCBI lineage: Eukaryota > Metazoa > Chordata > Mammalia > Primates > Galagidae > Otolemur > Otolemur garnettii. The sequence continues at coordinate 13,103,579 of NW_003852413.1, read as the reverse complement.
GGTGTATGGGATGGGTTTCATAAGTTAGCAAAATAAATGAAACAGAAAATCTGGGTTTTGCTGAGGGTCTGTCTTCATCAGCCTGGTGCCCGGGGCATTGGCGAGGCTCCTAAGCCCTGTGTTTACCTTGGGCTCTCAAAGGAGTCTCATTTTTAATGACTTGTTTGTGTCCTTACTGATTTGGTGTCAGGTTTAATATAAATAGTTGGGATGGAAGAGCAGGAATTATCCTCAGAGGGCAGGACTTTGGTTTGAGGGGGATGCTTAGATTTCCATGGTCTCTATAAATAACCTGGAGTAAAAGCAACCTGTTGGTAGGAGCACGTGTAAAAAGCCCAGCACACAAACACGCCCAGTGTTGAGGTGTGTGCAGAGGGGGCGTTGTGGGATTAGGCGCTCAGCCCAGCATTTATTTTGGGAAGGAGAATACAGTGTCGGGTGCACAGAGCGCTCCCTGTGCCATCAACTTTCTGCTTTGGCACCTGTGTGTTCCTGCCCACAACAGGTCTCATCTGCCTGCCTTTGCGCCCTCTGCTCTGGCCACACTTAAAATCAGTCTGGCCCAGCAGATGGCCCTCTGCTGGCTCTGAGCACTTCCTGTTCTCTGAAAGAACTCGCTGATGAGGCCAGTTTTTGTGCGAAGCCATTGGAATCAAGCTTGGCTTCAATTATCAAAGAAAATGATGCCATAGGAAAGATATGCTGGAAGCAGTCGTCTGCAATTAGAGGAGGGAAGTTCTGATGAAGGCAGCGTGTTAAGATAGGCTCGTAAGTTTGCCTATTTTCAAAAGGCTCAGTTGCTGTGAGTCCTGGGCCCTCTCTGAGTGCCCCTTGATCTTGCCTTAGAAAATGCCAGTTGAAGAGAGTGTTGCCTTTGGACAGTGGCTCTGTGAGTAAATTATCAGAGGGCTCTCAGAAAGCCCTAAACACACAGCCTTAGAAGCTAATACTTTTCTGAGTTGTGTTGTTTTGTGATGGGACCCAGAAGAGGGTCTCTGGGGGTCAGTATTCTGCTGTACTTTGTATGGAGCCTCCCTACTCCCCATGTATGGGAGGGGTGGGGCCACAGCATCCTATCAAGATAAGAGCTAAGGATGGGCTGGGGGAAAAGCAGCAGCCATCACCTTTCTGTGAGGTCTCAGGAGCCTCTGCTACCTGACAGCTGAGAACCCTGTGTAGGTTGAAATTGCAGACTAGGTGTGTGCATGCGTGCCCAGTGCAGAATCTGTACCCTAGGCCTCCACTCCCCTGTAGGAATTTAAAATCCCTGCAGCAACTGGGAGCACAACAGGCCTGAAGAAATAATCAAAGCATCTGGGTACAATTACCACAGCGTGGTCAGGTTTCTGTCCTTTTTTTTTTTTTTTTTTAAAGTAATCACAAGAAAACAGCTCTAATCCATTTTCTTTAAATTATGTGGTGCTTTTGACAAAGTTCTGGGTTCTTACAAAATTGAGTTTCTGCCTCTCCCTACTACCCTGCCTCCTTCCTCTGCCCTGTCCTGTTATGATTGTAGGAAAATCCAAGTACTTTATGGCAGGCGACCGAGTTAAGAGCAGTACATTCCATTTTTAATCACTGGTCACACAGTACTCCTCTATTTTGGAAGTGAAGGGAGACAAGTTTATTTTGGGATCCGTGTATTGAACGAGTGCAGAGCTGTGTGAGCATACACAGGGTTGGAGTGTGTGTCTTTTGCTAGGAGGGAAGGAATTTCTATTGAGTCATTTTCTCCTCATGGAGGTTGAAGTATATAACTCTTGCATTGGAGACACAGTTGATGTGTTAATGCCACCAAGATAACAAGACTGAAGGGATGGAAAGAGTGTTTGAATGCTATTTAAGGCTGTTAGGGTTTTTTTGATGTCATACTACACTTCATAAACTAAAAAACTTTGCAGCAACCCACTTGATGGACCTAGGTCTTTTAAGGAGGTCCAACAAGTTTTGAGCTCCTGCCATGTGCCACCAGCTGCCCTCAGCATGGGATACACGTGTGCAGAAGACAGGGCAAGTCCCTCGGGGATTTCAGTCTGGGTGCACAGGACAGGCGTTCACATCCACACCCCAGTGCTCTGCAGCTGGAAGTCATAGTACGACATACTGTGAAAGCAGTCAGTTGTGTATTCGAGGAAACAGGAGCTCTCTTTTTGTGGGTGGGTGGTTTTTCAGAGTATTGTGATTCCCCCAAATGATAGTGCCATGCCTTCATGTCCTTTAGAGGATGTAAAGACTTGGTGCAGGTGGCCATGTTTGAACTGCCCCTTTGCAGATGGATGCCGATGGCTGGCTGGCAGCTAATCCAGCAGCACTTCTCAGCCTCTGACTGTAGGTCCCTAGCAGGAGTTTACAGAAGGTCCTTATCACTGGAGTCTTGGTGATAGGAAGGGGCTCTAAAGAAGTCATCGTGTCCATCTTGTTCTTAGACGGTAGTTCCTCCCAACCCCCCCCCCCAAAACCTTGGGCTATTTTAAAGACCATACCTGTCTCCATCCACTCCATCCACTCCACTTGCCATTTAGAAGCACTTTCTTTTTTTCTGACTTTGGAAGCCCATCTTCTCTCATTGCCTCTGGTGAAGATGCTGAAGAAAGCCATACTGTTCCTTCCGAATCATCCCTCTGCCTTCTCGTCTCCAGAAAAGCAAGCTGGTTTTCCTTTATTCCTCTCTTCTCTGTACCTCTGGTGTCTGGGAATTTCAGATTAAGGACACAAGGACCAGGAATAAGGCATGGGAGATCTTAACCATTCTCATTCAGTCCTCACAAAAGATCTAGAAGTCATGAGATCTCAATCTTTCAGCAGATAAGAGAACAGGCCAGAGTGTCCAAGTGGCAGTTCACAGTCACTTGGTCAAAGTATTTAGTGCTCCTGGTTTGCACTTCTGGTCAGTTCTGTGCCTCTGTCACATTCCTGAGATCCTGGCTTTCTGCTCCAGCCTAGTCCAGTGGGGCAGGATCGCGGTCCCAGCAGAAGTCCAGCTCCTCTAGCAAGTCTCAGTGGGGTGGCCTCTGACAAGGCACTTGGCCTTCCTGAGGCTTGGTTCGCCTCCCTTGGGTGGTTGTGAGGATTAATGGGGTTCTTTCTGGCTCAGAAACATTGACTTTACAACCTTTTGTGTTTTGTGACTCCAACTAAGAGCACAAACTCCTTAAAGATAGGGACTATCTCTTCCACCTGTTTCTCCATCCCCACCTTCCCCGGTGGAGAGCCTCACACCAAATTGTGGCGCCAGCTAACCCCTGAGCTCCCTGTCTGCACCTCTTCTTCCCGCCCAACCTGGTGGCACACATCGGATCCCGTGTGCTGCTGGGAACATTTTCCCTTCCCTTCATCAGCCCTACTCTCTTGCTGTCCCCCAGCCTCTTGGTCCCTCCCCATCTGTTGAAGACAAGACTCTAGCCTTGAGCTACAGACCTACCTCCTTGTCTTTGCTCAGCTAGTTAGACCACCTCTCCCCAATTCTGGAGGCCTTTTCATGGCCTTTCCTTTCCCCCAATCTTAGGTGTCATTTCCTTGAAGACCATCGTGGTGCACCTGCTCCCATCTGTTGGAGCTATCTCCAGCAATCCCTGCTAGAAACATCCTTTCCATCATATCCTGCCCCTTATTCTAGAAGAACTTATTTATTTTTTTGAGACAGAGTCTCAATGATATTGCCCTCGGTAGCATGCCATGGCGTCACAGCTCACAGTAGCCTCAAACTCCTGGGCTTAGGTGATTTTCTTGCCTCAGGCTCCCAAGTAGCTGGGACTACAGGCACCTGCCACAATGCCCAGCTGGTTTATTTTGTTTTTGTGTCATTGTTTAGTAGGCCTGGATCAGGTTCAAACTTGCCTGCCTCAGTGTATATGGCTAGCTAACCACTGAGCTATAGGTGCTGAGCCGCTAGAAGAATTTTTTTTTTTTTTTTTTTTTGATACAGAGTCTCACAATTTCACCCTCGGTAGAGTGCTGTGTTGTCATAGTTCATAGCAACCTCAAACTCTTGGGCTTAAGCAATTCTCTTGCCTTAGCCTCCTGTGTAGCTTGGACTACAGGCGTCTGCCACAACACCTGGCTATTTTTTTGTTGCAGTTGTCGTTGTTTAGCTGGCTCAGGCTAGGTTTGAACCTGCCAGCCTTGGTTCATGGGCCAGCGGCATAACCACTGTGCTATGGACGCCACGCCTAGTTTTTTGTTGTTGTTACAGTTGTCATTGTTGTTTAGCAGGCCTGGGCCGGGATCAAACCCTCCAGACCCGGTGTATGTGGCTGGCGCCCTAACCATTGAGTACAGGCTCCAAGCCTAGAAGAACTTTTTAAAATGTTGAGGCTAGTCTTTGTATTAGGAAGCAGAAAGAGGGGTCGAATAAGAGCCAGATGAGTCAGTTTCTGCCCACCTGTTCCAGCTGTGTGATCCAAGGCAGGCTGCTGTACTTCTGATACCAACAAGGGCCTCATCTGTAGAATGGGCACAGTGCTATGTACCTTCTTCCCGAGCGACCATGAAGTGTACAAAGGAGCATGGTGTGTACTTCCCTATGATACCCATTATGGGTATCATAATATGGGTATCATAATATGTGTATCCCTATGATACACATTATGGTGGTGTGTCCTGACCAAGCCATGGGTCCCCGGGGACCAGGCGGGGAGGGGCTTCATACACCGTGAGTTCAGCACACAGTGTGAGTGACTAGGAGCTCGGGGAACAGTACAGACAACTGACTGTGACCTCTTATGGGTCCCTTTCATTTGCCAGCCTCTATGGATATCTTTATAGACCAGCTGCTATGGCCTAATAGAAATGTTCCCTCTTCTGAGCCTTTCTTTTCTCCTCCAATTGATTTCTTTGCTGCTGGCTTAGACTTGGTGGGACTGGTGGAGGATGCCAGGGTCTTTGTAAACCAGGCCTCCTGAGACTTTGGGCTTTAATGGGCTGTAGGAGGGTCCCTTCCTGCAGTCTGCCAACCTATCTGCCCCTCCCCCTGCTTAAGTCTCTCACTGGTGACACAAGAGGAATGCGGCCCAGCAGGAGATGGGCACACTGGTTGTTCTGGGAAGAGATCAAGGGGGCAAAATGGGGAGCCAGAGGCCACTGAAACAAAAGGGCTGGAGACGCCGGAGGAGGGGCCCAGGCCTGCCTTTGAAACAGCTGTGCTGCTCTTTTCAAGCTGCTGGCCCTCCTCAGCCCTGGGGGAGGAAGCCCAGGCTGGGGGAGGGGGCATGGCAGAAGCCCAGCTCAGGGATGGGATGGGAGTCCTACACTCTGTTTTGAACTTTTCTGTCCTGTCTGGACTGGGCTAACATATTTTGGGGTCCCAAAACTGTATTCTCTTGGTGTAGGCTCAGATATGGGACTGGGGAGGAGAAAGACACTTCTTCACTGACTTGTCCCCATTTCATTCCATTGTCGCTCCTCCTAGAGCAGAGTCCTGTTTCCCCTGTGATTTAGGTGTGCATTTAGAATTTTATAGGCCCTCTCTGGAATACTCTGCCCTGGCAGACCTACTTTTGGGGTCAAAGGAACCCAGCCTGCCTTTTCCCAGGCGAGTTAGGGGCTTAGCAGGCCTCCCTTTGTGGCTCCTGCTTTGTGCCGTGGTGAGCAGCTGGACCTGGGCAGCAGGTTGACATTGAACAAATTATGGGTTTTTGTATACCTGGGCTTCTGGTGAGCATCAGTCCAAACTGAACTATTGCTGAACTTTTCCTGTAGGTCCTTCAAGAGGAGCGATCCTGTCAATCCTTATCATGTAGGTTCTGGCTACGTCTTTGCGCCAGCCACCAGTGCCAACGACAGCGAGATATCCAGTGATGCGCTGACTGATGATTCTATGTCCATGACGGATAGCAGTGTGTAAGTATTCTCATGTCCCCTCCGAGTACGTGATAGGGAGTGTGACCCACCAGAACACCTGCACATGATCGTCAGTCATCCTCGCCTGGCCTCGCCAATCCCACCTGCTTGTTTATGGACATTTATTTGGTGGGAGGGGAGTATGACAGTGGTATGGTGCTAGTTAAGGATGTGCTGGTTTGGGTAAGGTTAAACTTACAGCTTTGAAAGGGAAGTTGGGAATGATACCTTAAAGAAGGAAACTAAAGTACAGTTGAAGGTGAAGAGGAGTAACTACAGATTTCTTGAGTTAAAAAAAATCTTACTGGTTGTCATCTTCTGGTTGTTCCTGTGGGAACAATTGCTTGGCTGGATTCCCTGTCTGCAGACCCAACAGGTGGGAGACAGGGTGGCAACAGAAACATTCCTGTTTAGGTATTCATTGTTTTTGGAGGAAAAGGCATTAAAGGTGGGGGTCGGAAAGCCAGAAATCTCTAAAGGTCCTGTGTGTAGCATTAACCCTGATGTTTACACGGTAAGTGTCGGGGGAGTGCCCACTTTCCGTGTCAGACGCTGGGGACCCTAAGTGGGGCTCTCTCCAAAGTAGTGTCTGATCTGGGATATTTTGCAGATGGATGGCTTTGATTTTTTCCAAGTAACCCAAGTCATTGGGGTGGTCTGATGAGGTCAACAGGCCATAAGGCGGCCAGATCGTATCTTTGAGTTTTGGGCCATATGAAGTTAGGTTATGGCAACCTCAGTGCAAGGAGAGCAGTGTTCCTGTGAATGCTGCAGGGGGTGTGTTTGTAGGGTCTCTCCATCTCCTGCCATCATTAGAGGTTTTTGTTCAGGAGACCCAGAACCGAGCGTGGGCATGGGTGAAATTTCCCAAAGCTTCTCACCCAACACCCAGTTGAGAATCACAGTCCCAGAAATGGGCTTGAAAGTCTTCCAACACATGTTTTGGAATTGGAATTTCACCTGCTAAGGGAATACTTTTGAAAGGCAAATTCATTGAACTATGTCAGTTCTGACAAACTTAAGAGTTTGTTCCCTTTAGCTTCCTCGAACTGGATCATCTGTTCTAGTTTGTTGGGAGCGATCAGGTTTCCACTGGCCAGTGTTGCTTGGCCTGTGGCATAGGACCAGTAGGAGGGAAAGCTGATGAAGTGAGCTTGTGACTCTACTGTAGATTCTCCTGGTGGCTTTTATGGTGATATCTCATTCTTTTATTAGTAAAGGGAAGAAGATCCTTATGGTGAAAGAATCCATTTTAATAAATAGCATTTGGCATTAGTGAAAATACAATAAGGTGGGTGGCGCCTGTGGCTCAAAGGAGTAGGGCTGTAACCCCATATGCCTGAGGTGGTGGGTTCAAGCCCAGCCTTAGCCAAAAACTGCAAAAAAAAAAAAAGAAAAGAAAAAGAAAAGAAAATACAATAGGGTACACATCTTTCATCCAATGTGGAGAAATGAGAAGATTCAGAGGTGGGTTTTCCATATTGACTGAACTCTTCAAGTATCTATACTTGAAAAAAATTTATTATTTGATGAGCATATTTCTTAGAATATGTTTTGTCCAGTATTTAATGAATAGATAATTCATTAAATAGATGAATAGATGAATTAGACAGATAAGGGATAATTTAATCTTTTTTTTTTTTCCAGAGACAGAGTCTCACTTTGTTGCCCTTGGTAGAGTGCAAGCAACCTCACAGCAACCTCCAGCTCTTGGGCTTAAGCAATTCTGTTGCCTTAGCCTCCCGAGTAGCTGAGACTACCACAGTGGTCCCTCCCGAGTACCTGGGAATACCACCAGCTCTTGGGCTTAGGCAATTCTCTTGCCTCAGCCTCCCGAGTAGCTGCCTACCACAATGCCCCCGCTATATTTGTTGCAATTTGGCCAGGGCTGGTTCAAACCTGCTACCCTCAGTATATGGGGCCGGCGCCCTACTCAGTGAGTCATAGGTGCTGCCCATAATTTAATTCTTGATTATCTGGACCAGGCGTCCTCAAACTATGGCCCGTGGGCCACATGCGGCCCACATGCGGCCCACCTAGGAGTGTTATTCGGCCAGGCGGGTGTTTTTGCTGCCGCTGCCTGTCCTGCTTAGCAGCCGACTCGTCCTGGGGCCCACAGTCCGGCCCTCCAACCGTCTGAGGGACAGTGAACTGGCCCCCTGTTTAAAAAGTTAGAGGACCCCTGGTCTGGACACTTAACACCAAGCTTTGGTATTCCATACATTGTTGTAGTGTTTATCTCAAAGGCTAGGAGGCTGATGGGTTTATCTGCCCCTGTATGTACTGATATAGTTTTTTCCTTTCTCTTTGTCATCCTGCGCTGTCACATTTTGCTGTGTGCTGCTTCTAGCAAGCATTACTCCTGCAGCATTTACTAAATTGTGGATTGCATGGGAGCCTTAGTGTTAAACATGTAAAATGAGAATAAGCTGGAATTGAATGAAGGCGTTGAGTCAGTCTCCTAAGTCAAATGTAGTTCACTTAAGCCTATAAGGCTTCTGTTTAGTTTTCTTAGAGACTATTTTTGGCATGCTTCCTGATCCTTGGCTGCATTTCAGGTCCCCACCATTGAGGTGTTATTCTGAGTTCATGATGAGATAACTTGGGTGTAGTCCCACACTTGCTTCTGTTTGATCCTCACAAGACCCAACTGAAAGGTAGGCAGGTACTTGCGACTTTCACGGAGGAGGCAGTACAGCCCACCGTGCTTCCTTCGCCGTTCACAGCTCCCAGGCCAGACATAGGCTGCTGCCCTTTGCTTCCTAGGCCTGTCCCCCAAGCATGACCATTTTCAACAGGAGATATGTTAAGAGCCCCAGTTGGCCAGAGACCTTTGAGCCACTTGAGGTTTCTTGTATTTTGTATTCCTTAGTGATCAGACTGCCTTTCCTTAACTAGGGTGAGGTGGGGTGGAGTGGAAGAGAGCACATCTTATATCCTCCCCTGCCGCCTCCCTCTTTATTTACCCCTTCTGGGAAGCAAGACTCTCAATTTTATTTACTGGCAACTTTAAAGCTCTCATCCTTCCCCCTTTAGCTGAAGCACTTTGGACTTAGAGCCTGGGGAAGTCACTTTTCAACCTGGAAGGGTTACTCTCCTAGTCACCTGTTTTGGGTTGCAAGGGTTATTAGCCCGTGAAGTCCACTTTGATAGAGACAGAAATGGGCAAACCCCTCTCTTAGCAACTTCCAATCTGAGATTCTCTGGGTCCCTGATGGGAGGACCTCTGGGTGTTATAAGCCCATCCTGTTCAGATAATTAGGCAAATTATGCCTTATCTAATACTCTTCATTAAATACAGAACAAAACATATTCTAAGAAATACGCCCTTCAAACTGTAATTTTTTTTCAAGCATAGATACTTGAAGAGTTTGGTCAATATGGAAAACCCACCTCTGAATCTTCTCATTTCTTCACATTGGAGGAAAGATGTGTACACTATTCTCTTTACACTAATGCCAAATGCTATTCTTTTATTAAAGTGGTACCTTTCACTGTAAAAGGATCTCTCTCCCCTTTTACTTAACAAAGGATGAAGTAACACTATAAAAGCCACCAGGAACATCTACAGTAGAGTCCCAAACTCATTTCATTGACTTTGGATGGAAAATGAATAAACCAGGAAGCCAAGAGAAGGTCCCAGTGAGGCTCAGAGATACAGGCTTGTGGTATCAGTGGCTCTGAGTCCTCTCCCAACCAAATGGGCAGGTATCGACTATCACAGCTGTATGCATGTGGGTGTTTATACCAACTGGAATGGATTTGGCACCAGTGTGGGATCACCCTCTTTTGCGAGTTGTGTCATGATGCCATGGTGGTGGACAAAAGGTCTCCAGAACCAAAAGCCTATTGGATACGGGCTTGTTTGCACTTAGAAGCTCCAGTGGGTCTCAAGCTGCCATCGAGTGCCAGGCGTGGGGGTCTGTTCTGCTGAATGGACTTGGCTACATGGAGCGTTCTCTGGCCGGCTGGCCCTGGATGTGTGTGATCTGCCTAGTGTTGGGCGGTCACCCAGGATTCCCAGGGCTGGGATTAGACCCCTCTTCAGAGCTCTGCCAATTGTGGGCCCGTGCAGATGAGAGCGCCAGGAGAGAAATAAAGTGTGTGGGGGATGAAAAGCTGAACTGAATCACTTTCAGCCCATTGTTCATCTGGGGAAGCTTAGAGGGGATAAGAGGGCAGCAGGCCCCTTTGAAATTTCCTTGAACAAATGAATAGGAGCGCCCCGTAAAGCATGAAAAGAGCCCTGGCTGTTTTTCCTCATCACAATGGTGAGCCCTGGCTGAGAGGGGTTGGGGAGGGGGCTGGCTGCCCCGCTGGGAGTTGAGGAGGGTACAGGACTGGGGAGGGGTGGGGGGATAGAGGGGGTCACAGGCAGCCTTCAATAGACTCCAGAAGGTTGGAGTTCATTAGACACAAGCCTGGGGAAGCAATCGTCTCATTTGCGACAGAACCAATTAAGTCCCTGGGGCCTTTGCAAGAGGCCTGGGTAGAGGCTTGGGACAGGGCTGGCCTGCACTTGGTTATTCCAGGGAGCTGCCCACCAGGGCCTGGATGTGCAGAGCAGGCTGAGGCTTTAAAGAAATCATTGCTTTCTCCCAAAGCCCACTGCTGACTTCTGTTTTCCTACTAAGTAAAATTAGCCTGTTAAAGATGACTGGGGATTTAGGTCTCCATCACAGGCCTCTGAAAAGGCTATTTTATGAGCCTGTTACTCTGAAACCTGCATTCGCGGAAGAAATGGCTTAAAAATTTTTTTGTTTTGAACGTTAACTGCCAAACTTCCAGCAAAATCCTAAACCCCAATCCTTGGAGGACTACAGGGCCATTCTAGGGCATCAGGCTTAAGAGGTTAGAGCAAAGGGGCTAAAAACATCAGAGGCAGTGGGCTGTTTACCACCCAAGTATTATGTCTTTCTTTCGTAGAGGAGTTACTCTCATCATCAGGATCAGCTACATTTGTATGTTGCTTCTGCTCTGAGTGTCCCCAAATCAGCACAAGATGATTTCTTTGCATTTCACACAGGGGGTGTCAATGAGTTATCTTTATTTTTATTTCTTTATATCTTATTTATGGGGTTTACTTTGGACACCAGGAAGTATATCTGAGTGAACTTCAAATATTACCTTCTCTTACAAACCAGGCTTTTGATGTTGGCTGTGATCAGAGGCTGCCTTCAGAGTGGTTGCCAAGTGAAGATGCGAGTGGACGCATGTGCACATGAGTCTGCTATTTCAAAGCTGCCGGGAAAAGACATTCAGGTTAGGTCGGGCATGGCTGAGTCAAAAGGCTAAGCTAATTGCCTCGGTTCAAATGGCAGCTAAGTGGAGTCCACACTTCAAAACCTCTGCTCCCCAGAAACAGCTGGGCCCAGCAGCGGCTCGTTAGCTAAAATGTTTATCATTAAAGGAGATTGTGTAGGGACCAAAACTCTGGTGCTCTCCAGTCCACAGGCTTGAGCAGCCAGGAAACTGATCATAGACTTTTTGAGCTTAAATAAAAAAAGAGAGGCCCCTTTTTGCAGTCAGGGGCTGTTTTGGAAGAAGATTCTTGGCTGGGGGGAATTTAAGCCACATTTCCTTGAAGGTACCTGTTAAACCTTTCTGAGCCTCTAAAAGCTGCATTTACCCTTTTCCACTCTGGTCACAAGCTGTCTTTACTGCGGTTTGATCCTTCACCTGCCCTGGGTGTAACAGGTGTGTGCATGGGGGTGGGGTGCGTGTGGAATCATTTCTTCCCCTTGCCTTCAATTTGGCAGTGGCCTACTCACCCCAAAACTTCTCTTTTTTCTACTTATGGGGAGAAAGAAAGAAAAAGGTATAAAAGCTTTACCACTGCTTTTCATCTAAGAGGAAGGGAAGGAGAAAAGAGTAAAGCCTACCAGGAGAAACATCAGAGCAGAGTCTTGGGAGGGAGGGTGGGGAACTCTTCCAAGACTCTTGGAGCCTCCTGTCACCTGCATCATGGTGGAGTCCATGGAGTAATTGCCTTCTGTCCCCCTAAGATTCTAAGGAGAGGTATCCGTGCTCTCTCTTTTTTTTTTTTTTTTTTTGAGACAGAATCTCACTTTGTTGCCCTCCGTAGAGTACTGTGGCATCATAGCTCACAGCAACCTGAAACTCTTGGGCTCAAGCGATTCTCTTGCCTCAGCCTCTCCAGTAGCTGGGACTACAGGCACCCACCACAGTGCCTGGCTATTTTTAGAGATGAGGTCTTGCTCTGGCTCAGACTGGTCTCAACCTGTGAGCTTAGGCAATCCATCCACTGCGCCCAGCCTCCATCTATTATATCCGCTCTCTTAAGGGTCAGGAAGAACAACTGGTCAGAAGAAGGGTGTGAACACTTGTCTTATGCCCCCCCACCCCTGGAGGTGTTCAGCATGACTTACTTAGATCAGCATAAGACCCAATCTTTGGACTCCCTCGCCCCACAGGGATTTTAGGTGAGACAGGAATATTCATTGTGCCTTGAGAACCACCAGGCAAGCCCCATAGACAATGAGTACTAAGTAGTGGGGAAGGACTTTCCAGAATGTTCCACAGGTACTCCATTCATCTCTTCAGAATGTTAGGTGACTCCTTAGGGCTTAGCAAATGGTACCTTCACGCCCAGCCCATTAAAAAGCTTGATTCCTCTGGCAGAGGCTGAGTATAGGTTGCTCAGTTAAGGATACCTGTTCTGGGGGCTAAAATGGCTTGGGTTTGGACCTAGAATCTAACTGCAACTGACTGTTAACTCCAGGTACATAATTGAGTCTAAAATGTGGCTCATGAAGATTCTTGTGAGAATGAAGTCTCATTACACATCAGATGTGTAAGCCAAGCGACCTGCACTGGGAACCGGCCACTGCAGGCTGCAGTCCATTGACTTAGGTGGGATTTGGTTGCTGGTCAAGCCAGGCATGCTTTTCAAGGGTCTGGTTGGTAAAGTATCCCAAGATGAAAGAAAATACCAAGTTTTGATAATCTTTACCTTTAGTAGTTCAATAAGTTGCATGACTTAGAAACTTTTTTTTTTTTTGAGACGAAGCCTCAAGCTATCCCCCTGGGTAGAGTGCCATGGCATCATGCTCACAGCAACCTCCAACTCCTGGGCTCAAGCGAGTCTCCTGCCTCAGCCTCCCAAGTAGCTGGGACTACAGGTGCCCGCCACAGCGCCTGGCCATTTTTTGATTGCAGCCATCATTGTTGTTTGGCGGGCCCGGGCTGGGGATTCGAACCCGCCACCTTAGGTGTATGTGGCTGGCGCCTTAGCCGCTTGAGCCACAGGCGCCGAGCCCATGACTTAGAAACTTATCCTACTCTTACTTCAGGCAGTCCCTGGATTATGAACAAGATAGGTTTTGTAGGTTTCTTCTTGAGTTTGTGCTAAGTTGGAACAGGTACATTTACCTATTACCTGCAATAGCCTCTGTTCATAAGTGCAAGTCATACATCCGTTGGGTGTTTGTAACTCAGAGATTTACTGTACTTGTCTCCATTCATAAGTGCAAGTTGCGCCCAAGGCAGATGTTTATTAACTCAGGGGCTGCCTGTATAGGGGCTGGTCAAGTGATGGGCCTTATGAGTAGCAGGCTGACAGGGGGACTGATTTCCCAGTAGGCACTGGTTATCCAGCGGCTAACCTTCCTATAGTGCTGTCTGTCTGTGCCGCACCCTCGACTTTCTTTGGGGCGAGACTCAACACTTGTAAGTTCTTGCCTTGTATACTGATTTTTCCTTTCCCCTTCCTACTGTTCTCAATGCAATTATCTTTATTCTTTAGCTAAAGGTTAACAGAGACTGGTTCCTTGATCTACTGGAATCTTCATTGACCCCTCAGTGTCCTTGTTTTCTGGCCTTGGTCAGCAGCCTTCCTGAAATTACAGCCATTTGGAATTCTAGGGCATCACCGATAAGGAGCTAGAGGTCCACCAGTCACTCCTGGCGGTCTCTTGGTATTTTTAGGCACTGCCTATTTTCAACTCGTGTTGATGAGCCTAAGATGTTTTTCTTCCTTCCACCTTGTGTTGAACCAAGCATGAGGGAAACGGAAATAGCCAAACACCTCATTTCAATATTTACAGCCTCAAAGTGTGATTCATTATGGAAATGTTTAGATCCTGAGGCTTCTCTAAATAAGTGGCCTCCTGAAGGGACATGAATGGGAAAACAGTCACACCTTGATCACTCTACCCTTTTAGAAGGAAATTATTTTTTAAAAAAATCCTGGCAACTCCAGGTCATGTGTTTAATGAACAGTAGATGGAGTAGACGGTTTCTGTTTTAAAATTCTTCTACTTGGTAATGTTTTGTTTTTTAAAATACACAGAAGGACAAAGGTGGCCCACACTTCAAGTCTTCTTAAAATTACCTTACAGTGAAAACTTCATTGATACCCCTTCAACTTAAAACTACAGCTTCTCCTTTTTGGCTGTTTCATCATAGTCCAAATCACCTTTTAATATTTTGCCCCTTCCTATGCTACCCCATTAAACTTCATGAGAGCAATTGTTTTGATTTTTTATCCCCTCTGTTCTCTTGCTCATTGCCTAGAACCAGATCTGGCACATAGTAGGTACTCAAATGAATTACACAAACCACCACATAGTAGGGGCTTGTCTCTTTATGCCCACATTGGTTTTGTGTCTTTGAGAATTTGTTGGTTGGGAGTGGTAGGGTTTAGAGCTGAAGGAAGGAATTGGAAGACTCTATCATTTTTGTGAATCCCATGGTGATTTATAGAAAGTATAAATTTGTAAGTGACTGAGAGGTTGACTATTGGAGAATCTTCATACTTCACTAGTGCCTGTTTTAGCCTCTGTGGGTTGGTCCCTATCCCTACAACTTTTTGCTCTGATATGCTAATAAGGTACAGTTCCTGCTTTGGGGTAGTATACTGCCGCGGAGCAAAGGGTCCCAAGAATCTCCTGCCTGGGGCACCTGTAAAGTAGGGGAGTATACTGCATCTGGGCTGGCTGGATCACAGCCTGGTTTTGAGGCAAGAGCCTGATAGGTGAGCTTATCAAGCTCTTTCTACATCAGTGGTTCTCAACCTTCCTAATTGCTGCACTGTTACAAATGGAAAGAAGGGGTCGAGACCCATAGGTTGAGAACCGCTGTTCTAGGTTGATGTTTCTGCTTCCAAAAGGGAGCCAAGTTTCCAGTGATGACTGATGGGAAGATTCAAAGACATTTTGGCAATTTGGTCTTGGATGTATCCTTCCCCCAGGGCACACTGACGCTTCTGGAGACGTGTGATACTGCCGTGGAAGTGTGTGGCCCTATCTGTTGGGGGATCTCAGGATGGTGTGTGAGTCAATCCAAGTACTGAAAGCATCCTCATAAGCCTGTGGATTCTGCCTTTTCCTTTCCCTTAGAGATGGAATCCCTCCTTACCGTGTGGGGAGTAAGAAACAGCTCCAGAGAGAAATGCATCGCAGCGTGAAGGCCAATGGCCAAGTGTCTCTACCTCATTTCCCGGTGAGTATAACCTGGATAGGGGAGGTGACCATCTCCTGCCATGTTGAGTCCTAAAAAAAAGGAATAGAAGGTGGCGGGGGCAGAGAGGGTGGGCAGTATGGGGACTGCAGAAAGAAGCAGTACCTAAGGTCCCCTGGGGAAAGGGAGAGAAAAGAAGAGCTGGACAAAAGGTGTTCCATGTTTCTTTGGGGGGATGTGATATTAAGTTAAAGTGATGTGGTTATGAAGTTCAAGATGACCTATTTTTGAAACTTGTACATTTTCTGAATTCAAAACAGAAAGTCTCTGTGAGGAAGAAACCAAAGCAGTTCGTTCCTAGAAACCAAGAAATACTAAGAGATGATTTATGCTTCTCTCTACATGGTGGCTCACTGGATTCCCACTAGAATGGAAGCTCCCTGAGGGGAGTTTATTCTGTTAATTTATGTATCCACAGAGACTAGAACGTGTCTGACACATAATAGGTGCTCAATAAATAACTGAATGAATGAGGTTGGAGGAATCTGTCCCCTTTGGAAGAAAAACCACATTGCTGGGATATTTTGCATGTTGTGTTGGCCTCATGGCTAGGTCATCTGAGTCATCCAGTTATCTCTTTACTTGGCCATTTCTCTTCCTTATTTCTGAATCCCTGGAGGGTAGCTTTTCATCTTTATTTCCAAACCCAGAACTTGGCTTAGCACCTGCTGTTGAGTCTGTGTCTCACCAAATGCTGAATGAATGGTTTAGAGTGAGAATCCCCACATGTAGCTTCCTGTGATTTTGAGTTGGTGGGTGAAGGGCTTTTTTTTTTTCTTGTACCTCCTCTATTTCCACGTCTCCTGAAGCAGTTACATGGCCCGCTATATGCTTTTCCTGTCTACATTCCCATTTGTGTGTGTGTGGGGGGGGTTCTTCTTAGAATAACCTGAGATCCAGGTTGCAAGGATACTGTTAATTAGGGAAGGAAAGAGAGTATCAAACTTAGAGCAGGTGTTCATGAATCCTTCCTGCCAGCTTTGGAACCCAATTGGTCTGGTTATGTTGTGTTTAGAAAATTAACACATTGAATTGCTGATCTCATGAACTGTAGCTCTTTTGAAAACCCCTTACACAGACAAGGGCAGACTTACCTTGTCTTAAAATTAGCATGTTAATAAAATTGTTTATCTAGGGACCTTCACTATCTCCTCCCCCTATAAATACAACCAGTATTGATGACATATTGGTTTTTTTTTTTTTTCTTTTACAATGGGGCGATATATGTGTTAACAAAGAAAAGTTCTATTGCCCAAGCTTGTAAATTAGATGATTTTGTCCTGGGGTGTGCAAATCGACTTTCTCCATCAGGCAGCACTTTGATCGGGGGCTGCATGGAGCCAGCCTGTGTGAGAACGGCCATCCATCTACACAGGGGCCTTTCTCTCCCCTCTCACATTTCTGCAGCTAAGTGGTTGCCCTGGCGAGGCCCATCTCTTCAGCTGGGGGAGGTGCTGGCCTTTGCAAGCTGGCTTTCTGCTCCCCCTACCCCACCCCAAAGAAAAGGTCAAAGCAAGAGGGAGATGAGGAAGAAGGAGGTAGAACAACTGGAGAGGTGGGGGGCTGGGCTGAGGGGGGGGTGTGAGATGACAGGAAAAGGACAGAAAGCTGGGCAGCAGGGGTTCTCTCTGTTTGCTGCTTTTGGCAGGCATTCTCGGTGCTTTTTTATATTCTGCACTTGATTTGGAGATGTTCCCTTTTCCCTTGATAGATCAGCTTCAGGCAGCCAAGCTCAGCAGTGTTCTGCTACTAGCCTGCAGCAGCTTTCTTCATTTTCTGTACAAAGAGATAGGGAGGAGGGAAGGAGAAAAACGCGGGAGATCGAGGACAGTGTTGAGACAACACCACCTCAAAGGTGCGCAGTGTGCGGCCAGGAAATAAATTACCACTTCTTCTCTGATCCGGAGCCGTTTGACTCCCCCCTCCCCCTTTTTTTTTCTTTTCCTCCCTCCTACCTCCTTTCCACTCTTATTTTTTTAAATTTCCAACTCCCTTTCTGTTTAGACTCTATTTTTTTATTCCTTGAGTTGGTCTCTCCCCTCTCCACCTCAGAGGGCTGCCTTTTTTTTTTTTTTTTTTTTGATGTTTGACAACAGTCTTTGAAGATTTTCTACTTCAGAGTAGCTACTGATGGGCTGGTTGTACTACAGAGAGAACAAGCAGGGCCTCTCGGAGTGCGACCAACTGCTCCTGCCCAAGGCAAACGCTGGTGGGGCCCATGGCTCTCCATGAGGCCACAGTGCCCGTGCATAAAAGTCCTGAGCAGCCCAGGCCGCCTCGCCATCCTCTCTGTACTCAGGCATGGGGACGCGGCTCGCGCAGGGCCCCGGACACTCCGGCCAAGCCGCCGCCGTGGCCACACACCGGGGCCTGCTAAACGTGCCTCGTCCCTGTCCCTTTCCTCCCTGCGTCCCATAGAGAACCCACCGCCTACCCAAGGAGATGACCCCCGTGGAACCTGCCACCTTTGCGGCCGAGCTAATCTCGAGGCTGGAGAAGCTGAAGCTGGAGCTGGAGAGTCGTCACAGCCTGGAGGAGCGTCTGCAGCAGATCCGCGAGGTAGCCAGCCCGCGGGGGCCGCCGTCGTGTGCGCAGTGTGAACGTGCGTACGTGCGCACGCATGCGTGCTGTGGGCCGACGGGTGCGACCTGCGGCTTTGGGGGTGCGCTTCCGCCTTACGGGGTCACTTCCCCGCCTGTTGCCTTCTTTTTTAGGACGAAGAGAAAGAGGGGTCCGAGCTCGCGGCAAGCTCCCGGGACGGGGCACCTACCCAGCACCCCCTCTCCCTCCTGCCCTCCGGGAGCTACGAGGAGGACCCGCAGACGATTCTGGACGACCACCTGTCCAGGGTCCTCAAGACCCCGGGCTGCCAGTCCCCGGGCATGGGCCGCTACAGCCCCCGGTCCTGTTCCCCAGACCATCACCACCACCACCACCAACAGTATCACTCCCTCCTCCCGCCCGGAGGCAAACTGCCCCCCACAGCAGCCTTGCCGGGCACCTGCCCCCTCCTCGGGGGCAAGGGCTTCGTGACCAAGCAGATGACGAAGCACGTCCACCACCATTACATCCATCACCACGCTGTCCCCAAGACCAAGGAGGAGATCGAGGCGGAAGCCACACAGAGGGTGCGCTGTTTCTGCACAGCTGGCACCGAGTATTACTGCTATTCGAAATGCAAGAGCCACCCCAAGGTTCCGGAGCCCCTGCCAGGCGAGCAGTTCGGGTAGGTGTTGAGCAGCCTTTAGAGTCCTAGATAGCGTTTCTTTTCCAGCTGGAGCCCTGGGCAGGTGTGAGGTGGGATGTATGGCACAGGCATTTAGCTTCCAGGAGGGAAGCAGAGAGCATGGTGCGGTGACTGGGATGGCATAGGGGTAAGGAGCAGGTGCATGGGTCTTCGGTGTCACTGCCCCTCACTTGGCAAATTGTCCAATTTGAAGAATCCTGGAGATTTAACTTGGTCTCTGGGTTGGGTGTGGTTCTTGGTTCCCCACAGCGGCAGCAGAGGCAGTACCTTGCTCAAACGAAATGGGAAAGGCACCGAGCCGGGCCTGGCCCTGCCCACCAGGGAAGGAGGGGCCCCCGGCGGAGCTGGGGCCCTGCAGCTTCCGGGGGAGGAAGGAGACAGGTCGCAGGATGTCTGGCAGTGGATGCTGGAGAGTGAGCGGCAGAGCAAGCCCAAGCCCCATAGGTAAACACCGCCTGCCACCGCTGCGTGGGGGTCGTGGGCACTCAATATGGAGGTATTGTGGGGATGGCTATTTTTGCAGTCTGCTGAAAACAAATGTGACTGTTTGCTTTTGCCATCTTAATATTAAACGTTGGACTGAGCAGACCACAAAAATGTCATGTTTTGGCAATGACCCCTATTCGTGTTATGGTAGTTTATTATTTTTTCTTCTCTCAGAGCAGAATAGACAAGTTTCTATTGAAGTCACATTTTCCAGTTTTTCTAACCCAATTTCTTTCCTTCTGCTTTCTCTCCTCATTCCTTGTTCAGTGCCCAAAGCACAAAAAAGGCCTACCCCTTGGAATCTGCCCGAGTGTCCCCAGGTGAACGAGCCAGCCGGCACCATCTGTGGGGGGGCAACAGTGGGCACCCACGTACCACCACCCGTGCCCACCCATTTACCCAGGACCCTGCAATGCCTCCCTTGACCCCACCCAACACTCTCGCTCAGTTGGAGGAGGCCTGCCGCAGGCTGGCTGAAGTGTCCAAGCCCCCAAAGCAACGGTGAGTAGGAGCAAGGGGTCAGTGGTGAAGGCAGGGATTGGGTTTGAGGTGGAGACCTGGGCCATGGCTACTGGGGAGGGCCCTTTTCTGCCTGGGTCTCACCCCCTCCTTGGAAGGAGGAATTAACTCTGGCCAAGTAAGATTTTCTTCACCACCTTCTAAAAATTGTTCCCTTTAGTTAGGTTCGTTCTGCCAGGATCTGTTTGTTAGGCAAGTCACGCCTAGAAGTAGGAGAATGAATTTCAGTAATTCCTTACAAATCCCATTGCTTATAAATGTCTTGCTCATTTAATGCTGGTTAGATGAGCACATAAGAAGCCATGACTGGTGGAGAATCAAAGAGCCCCCTTTGCTGCTACAGCTTGGCAGTAGCCTGTCTTGGGCTCCCCAGAGGGCTTAGGATGGCTGTTCCCAGGACATCTTCCAGTCCTCCTCTAGCCGTTGTTAACACAAGGCCTTGGTTGGGTCTCCACAGGGATGGAAGTCGAGTCTGTGTCTCTTCAGGAGGCCAAAGAGAGTAATTTTCTGTCTGCTTCCTAATTGCTCTGGGGACAACAGTGCATCTCTTAAGTTCCTCACCCTGGCTGTGTCCTCAGGTGCTGCGTGGCCAGTCAGCAGAGAGACAGGAACCACACGGGCACTGTTCAGGCAGGAGCCACGCCCTCCTCCACCCCAATGCTGGCTCCAGAAGAGTGAGTGTCTTCACCTGGCATTACTGAAATCTGAGTGGTTCATGTTCCAGCGTATTCACTATCTGGAGTTGTATTTTTGTGAAACTTCTTTTGGTACATAAAATCACCTTTGTTGTAGCACTAGTGATGAGGAACAAACAGTAAACCAGGTGTTGCTGTCTCATGAGAAACTCACGTGTATTAAGAAACGCATTCTAACAAAAGTTTCTCTGGGTCCACATCAGTCAAGAGCTGGGACATGAGGACATTCATAGATGGGTAAAAGGGACCCCAAATTTGGATGAGAAAATGATCCCCACTGATCTTGCAAGTTAGTGGTACCAGAAACACCTTTGTCACCCCCAAGCAAGAAGATGATTCTCCACCATTGCAGAGATGGAGAAGGACCATCTTTGTGTTTTTGCTTGAAGAGAACAGTATTTTCCTTAAATTAGGCCATGACTCTTTTTGTAAATTTACAGTTTTGTAAAATGGATTGAGAAACCTGCTCAGGGTAATTGTAGGACGGTGGGTTTACAAAGAAATCTACAGAAATCTAAGGAGGTCTGACCAAAGAATTTTTTGTCTTAGCTGCTTTTTCCTGTGCAGTGAGTGGCAATGTCTAAAGTCCTGGTGAGACCCTCCCTGAGCCCTTTCATTGTTCTCATTGGTTGACTTTAAGTCTCCCAGCTGACCAGGACAGCAGGTTTTTTTGTTGTTGTTGTTTGTTTGTTTGTTTTTTAAGACACTCTTCAAAAACTCAGAATAAAAGGAGGAACTGGATTGACTATGGGATAACCCCCCTATAGTTGTGTCTCTTCCACCAGAATGAAGGGTGGGCCTCATGCGTTCTGAATGGGGCTGTCTCTGGAGGGGCCCTGCTCTGGGTTTGTCTCCCCAGCGTTCTCTGGCCAGGGTGAGCCCCTGCAGCTCGGTGACAGTTTTTCCTCTTTTGTCTTCATTTGCAAATACCCTACTTATGGTAACCTGAAGGAGGCTGCCACCGGTTTGGTGCCCCATTTGGTGGCAGTGAGGGAAAAGCCGCCTGTTTGTACAACCAAAAGAAATCATCCCTTCCTGTGTGCTCCATGCAGATCGTGTGGGATTACGCTGTATGTCCCCTAGCGTTGGCTGCTGCTGTGAGCAGGGGGTTCGTCCTCAAGCCTCCTTCGAGCTTATGGTCGTAGCCTCAGTGCTTGGATATCTTGTCCCTCGTGCACACGTGTATGTGTTTGCTTTAGATGCATGTCTGCTTTAAAAGGCTGAACTTGTTGCATTCCATCTTATTTTCAGTCACAAAGAGCCAAAGAAACTGGCAGGTGTCCATGCGCTCCAGGCCAGTGAGTTGGTTGTCACCTACTTTTTTTGTGGAGAAGAAATTCCATACAGGAGGATGTTGAAAGCACAGAGCTTGACCCTGGGCCACTTTAAAGAGCAGCTCAGCAAAAAGGGAAATTATAGGTAAGAGTTCTGTGGCTTTTTCCTGCTCTGGAGTTTGTTTGCTCAGAACCAAGAGGCAGTGCCTGGAGTAGCTCCCCTGGCCTGAGCAGCCGTGGAAGGGCTAAGGAGGTGCACGGGGAGGCGGCTGGGGTGCTCTGGGCAGTGCTTCCTCTTGGCCCTCACTCACGCTAACTAACAGCAGTAACACAGCAGCCGCCATGAGAGGGACGCTGCTAGGGGGACTCTCTGGGGACCTGGCCAGGCTTTTCCCACAAGGTGAATAAGACTGAGGAGAAGAGCACCTGCTGTTTACATTGTCAGGAGAGCCGGGCTTGGGCTTGCTGTGGAGGCTCTACCTGAAATTGTGGGACATGTTGAGGGGAGAAAAGGCAAATGGATAAGGAGGGAGGGCCTGCAAGAGCACCCCTCTCCTCAGGGCTTAGGTTTGGGAGAGACCCCCACACTGAAGGCCTGGAAGAGCAGAGAAGGTGGCTGGGAAATGGCAGTGTTTTTCTTACTCTACCTTTCTGCCTGATGAGCTACCTCCTGGGATTTATGGGTCATTTGAAGCAGGGATATGCCTTTGTCCATAACAAAGAAGGGGCTGGACTTGTGGGTGGGCACAGGGTAAATAGAGCTGGCCACTCTTCCTGCCTGGGCCTGGCCTCACTGCTTTCTCCTCCCTGCAGGGGCTTTGGGAAGGCAACTTCCCCTCTGGGCCTTCTTTCCTCATCTGCAGAGTGGAGGTGCCCTTGAGAAGGCCCCACACTGACCTTGCTGTACCCTTAAGAGATGGCAGAGCTAAGGAGGGTGAGGGCAGTCCTGGGCCAGTTCTCGGGCACATTCTCTTAATCCGTGCGGATGCTGCTGTCAGATCTGGGTTGCAATCCCCCAGGCTAGGATTGGGGGAGACTAATGAGGCACCCAGGTTTCTCCAAATTAGCAACCTTTGAGATGGGCACTGGCTCCTGGACTTAGGTGAGTCCATGTGTTGGGCACTGAGACACTCACTGAGAGGAGCCAGAGTGCTGAGTGCAGGCTCACCGAGAAGGTGCCTCTCTGACCCAGTTTAAGGAGGTGCTGGTTCTTGGGGTCTACACCTGAGAGGGGTGCTACTTCCTCGACTGAGTGCCTAGGCTCTGTGTAGTTCATGCCCAATAGGTGTCAACCCATCCCCACCTTCGGAGCCAGGAGATGCAAGTGCAAAACTCTGAATAGCGCTTAGCAACCTTTCTGAGGGGCACTGGCTCCTGGACTTAGGTGAGTCCGCCTGCTGGCACTGAGACACCGCCCCTCCAGAGCAGGCCCTGTGTAGCTTTGCCAGCTGCCTTCTTCTGGGAGTTAGTTTGGGCAGGGGCCAAAAATGATCACTTTTGCAGGAGAAAGGTGTGGAGGTTGGGCTGAGACCCTGTAGGGGATTGACCAGCAGGGCGTGTTGCTGGGCCTAGATCTTTTCCTTTTACACCCAGGCAGAGATGATTCAGAAAAGGTATCAAAGGGATTGGGGAACAGACCTGACTTCTTTTTCGTCTTTTTTATCTTGAAAAGACACAAGGTGGAACCAATTACACAAGTGCACCTCTCTAGGGATTCATTTTGATCTCGGCTTTGACTTGGCTGGACTTTGAGTGGAACTGCAGGTGACCTTCAGGGAGAGGAGCCACGGAGTGCTGCGTGCAGGCTCACAGGGAAGGTGCCTCTCTCAGCCACTCTGACCACATCTGGCTCTGATTTTTTTTTTTCCTAAGGCACACTTAATAAGCCTGGCTTTGAAGCCCTGGCCTCCCCTCTAATGCACAAAGACTCACACAAATGGGCGATGCTCACATTCTTTCCTGATTGGATCAGGCTGTGGGAAGGCCCCTCAGCCACCTTATCTCTGCAGGGCCTGAGCTGGACTCAGTGCCCTCCTGCGGGGTGGGGGCACAGGGTGTCCTGCCTCACCCTCCCAGCAGGGCTGGTGCTCCAGCATCTCAGTTTGCACCCCCTCTCCCAAATAAAAAAGCCCAGTGAGGTTGGGGCTGTGGAGTAGGGGTGGGAGAGTGGGGGGACCTGGGATGCGTTGAGTAATCTCAACATGGCAGGGGTTCAGAAAGCAAACAGTCCCTCCAGACGTGCCAGACGCGATTGGTGCCAGATGTCAGAAGAAAGCAAAGTTTGCCACATAAAGCATGTTGCAGTGGAAAAGCCCGTTTCTTGGAGAAAATAAGGGCAATGTAGTGTGTTTGAAGTCCTGGGGGTGGGGCTGAGGGAGTGTTGCCTCTCCTCTCAGACAGGGGCTGCAATTATGTGAAAGGTCTTTGCGTGTTTGCCCAGAGATGCTGGAGAAGCCCGACTTGGGAAGCCCCGGTGGGGTTGGAGCTGGGTCTGAGGGTGGCATCGGGCTTCGAGCCTCTTACTTGGAAAAGTGACTTTTTCCTGCTGTACAGCGTCTCCTGTGCACAGAGCCCTTTCCCATTTGCTTACTGTCTCCTCTCAAGCGCCCCTAAACATTTTGACCCCCTTGACATGAAGCAGTTTCAGCTCTGACCCATCTGAGCCATACTGTTGTTCACCCCATGTGTTAGCTCAGCCAGGAATGCTAAAAACAAAGAACCTTGACTAAACCCAGCTGTTTCACTTTATTTAGCCTTATCTCCTATGAAAGTATTTGGCTTGCCTTCATTAAAAAGGAAAAAAAACTTTGCTCTAACCAAAGGGACTTAATTTTTTTTTTTTTTAAAGAGAAAACAGAAAAACAAAACCCACCAGTAACCCTGAGACACAATGAAGAGGACCCCCACTCACCCCAGGGGCTGTGGCCTTCACGGGCTGGCAATGACAGCTTGCAGGGGCGAGTTGAATCTGTCTAGGGGTCTCCTTGCTGGGGACTGGGGAAGAAAAGACCCTCAGCTTAATTTCCTCAGAAGAAATTTGGGGGTGGCCCTGGCCCAGAGGTCAGCAGTTGTTTCCACTCCTGACACTCCTGACACTCCTGAGAGGGGCAGGGCATTTACGTCCATACAATTAAAACAGCCTTAGAACAAGGACTGCCGGGGTGGGATAAAAGAAGCCTTTAATCAACAGGCATAATAGAAGGGCCTTTGGTGTTTGACCCTGGAGGGGTAAGCTGGGAGAATAGGGAAATGGGAAGAGAGGAGGGTGTTACGGGGGCAGGTACGCGCCTGTTCTTGCCCCCAGGAAGCATCGTGGGGCTGGCCTGCCTCTTGCTGCCTGCACTGGCAGCTGGCAGTATTGGCACTTGGGCATTGGAGGGTGGGAAGGTGAGGAGGCCTCCAGGTTGGTGGAACTGTCTGAAATCTGCCTTCTACAGACTTCTGCAGGTTCCGGTCCTGCTTCTGGTTCTCGTCCAGGCTGGCAGAGCATGGAACGGAGTCCAGGGTCTCCTTGAGGGCCCCTCTTGGCTGTTGTTGCGAGTGAACTCCAGGCATTTGCCTTTCCCTTTCTTTCTCCCCCCACTCACCCCAGGACAAAGTAGGGGGAGAAAGAAGCAACTCTACTTTGCACATCGTGTGTGTGGGGGTGACAGTGGAAGTTCTGGGCTGAAGACTGCAACTTCAGAGTCATTTGCGGGTGGCGGGCCCCGCTTAGGCCACTGCTCAGGGTGCCCAGCCTTCCTCCTCCCACCTGTTTTGTGTGGTTTGGCT
The DNA here is from genome assembly GCF_000181295.1 of Otolemur garnettii. Taxonomy (NCBI): domain Eukaryota; kingdom Metazoa; phylum Chordata; class Mammalia; order Primates; family Galagidae; genus Otolemur; species Otolemur garnettii. The sequence continues at coordinate 13,078,269 of NW_003852413.1, read as the reverse complement.
AGCCCAGTTGCCATCTTAAATCAGATACAGGCAACAGTTTACACACACACCTGCTATATATTCTTAAGATACCTCAGCCCTCCACGTTGGTATACTTTTCTTTCTTTTTTTTCTTTTGAGACAGAGTCTCAGTATGTTACCCTTGGTAGAGTCCTGTGGCATCACAGCTCACAGCAGCCTCAAACTCTTGGGCCCAAGCAGTTCTCCTGCCTCAGCCTCTCCCAAGTAGCTGGGACTACAGGCGCTGCCACAACACCCAGCTATTTTCTGTTCTAGTTGTCATTGTTGTATAGCTGGCCTGGGCTGGGTTCGAACCCGCCGCCCTCGGTGTGTATGCTGGCGCTGTATCCACTGTGATAAAGACGCCGAGCCATACTTCTCTTTTAAACAGTGTGAAAATTTACCATTTTTTCTGGTTTTCTTTTTAAAAGGTATTACTTCAAAAAAGCAAGCGATGAGTTTGCCTGTGGAGCAGTTTTCGAAGAGGTCTGGGACGATGAGACGGTGCTTCCGATGTACGAAGGCAGGATTCTGGGCAAAGTGGAGAGGATCGATTGAGCCTTGGGGTCTGGCTCTGGCGAACTGTGGAGCCCAGAAAAGTTCTCGTGACCTGCCTTGGCCATGAGTGACTGCGACAACACATTTTGAAGGAAAATTAAACCAATGAAGAAGACAAAGTCTAGGGAAGAATTGGCCAGTGGGCCTTCGGGGGAGGGTGGGGGGAGGTTGATTTTCATTATTCATGAGCTGGGTACTGAGATAAGAAAAGCCTGAACTATTTATTAAAAACATGACCACTCTTGGCTGTTGAAGATGCTGACTGTATTTGAGAGACTTCCGTACATAATATATGACTTCCTAGGGATCTGAAATCCATAAACTAAGAGACTGTGTAGAGCTGACCTAACAGGAGTTCTTACTGATATTTATTGAACAGTCAGTTCCCATCCCCAGTTTATGGATATGCTGCTGTAGACGTGGGCGGGGGCGAGAGGAAGTTTAAACCGTTCTGTCTAAACTTGGGAGTTAAGCTAGGAGTGCGTTCATGATTTCTTCATTAAAAGAGGAGTTATGCTTTGCACTGCGTTTCTCCAAGTGAAGACAGACTTTTAAAAATGGTACCCTACCATCGACACATGCAGAAATTGGTGCATCTCCCCCACCCCGGCCCCCCCATGCTGCTCTGTTTTGTCTTAAAGGTCTTGAGGTTGACCGTGTTGCAACATCGCCAAACATTTCCGCGGGGCTGTCGTGTTGGATGGGATGGCCCATTGTGGAGGAGGCCAGGCAGCCTTACTGTTGGGCCGCATCTTGTAGCCCAGGGGCTGCGGCCTGCCAGCGACACTACCTGTGGTTCAAGCTTGTGCTTTTATTGAAATGACAGTTTCTTGGTTTTTGGTGTGTGTTTGTTTTCTTAAATTAGTCCTTGGACCACAGCCATTCAGGAAACTACCCCTTCCCCTGCATAGAAGCGAACAGTTGTGGGAGACCTAGCAGCGCCTTTCCTCCAGACACCTTCACTCTGGCGTCCGGGTTTTTGTGTTAAGTTAATCTGTACATTCTGTCTGCCATTGTTACTTGTGCTATACGTCTTGTATATAGTGTACGGCAAAAGAGTGTTAATCCACTATCTCTAGTGCTTGACTTAAACCAGTACAGTACCTGTACCTGCACGGGGCCACTCCGTGTGTCGCCCTATATTGAGGGCTTGAGCTTTCCCTTGTTTTTTGAAAGGGGTTTATGTATAAATATATTTTATGCCTTTTTATTATAAGTCTTGTACTCGATGACTTTTGTCATGGCATTTTGTTCTACTTATACTGTAAATTATGCATTATAAAGAGTTCATTTAAGGAAAATTACTTGGTACAATAATTATTGTAATTAAGAGATGTAGCCTTTATTAAAATTTTATATTTTTCAGAACCTTGGCCTTGTCTTTGAATTCTCTGGGGTGGGGGGCAGAGCCAAGGACCCCGTGGTGGAATGAACACAGGTGTTCCACTTCCCACCTTGCTCCACCCCTTCCCTGGGCTCCAGCCCTACTCAATCTCTGGACCTCAGGTTTTGCAAAGCTGTTTCCTCGACCAGACTCCCGGCTTGAGGCTTTTGTCACAGAGCAGGCTGTGAACAGTGTTTCCCGTGAGATTTTCCTCTTTCCACCGTGTTCAATGTCGTCCTCCCAGGTGGACTTTCTGCAGCCTGGCCAGGTAGGTGCTGGTGACTTGGGGCTGAGATGATATCCTGCCAGGAGTACTTGCAAAAGTAATGAGTCTATAGACCTGCAATGTCCAGGAGGGGCCAGTGGACTTAGATATACCAAGCAGCCACCATTCCTGTTTCTGGGATCTGACCAGCAAGGCCAACCATTAACCTCGTCTGACAGTTTTCATGCATGCAAGGCTCTGGGCTGGTCAGGTGTCAGGAGGAGGTGACAAAGGCAGTTTCTGCGCCTTTCAGTGCACACGTGTGCTTCGTGTGGCTGAGGAGGGCAACGCAAATCCGCTGAGTCTAGATTCTGTCAAAAGGCCACAGGTGGCCCCATGTCTGCAGAAGACAAACCTACAGCTTGTGCTGTCAGCCCTTCTCTTCCTAAATCATTTAAGACCCAGCTCTTACAGAAACCCCTCCCTCCCTCCTCCAGCCCTCACTAGTGTGGTCTGAGGACCCACAGCATTGGCCTTACAAGGGAGCTTGGGAGAGACCCAGTCCCAGCACCCCATGGCCAGGGTCCGTGTGTGCATCCTCCCACCCCTGGGTTATTTGAGTGCACATCAGGGTTGCATTGCTCTGTCCCTCTCCCATCTGCCATTTCTAAACTCCAGCTTCACTTTCTGGGCTCTTCCCCATGTGCCAGCCTCACCTATCTGATTAATTCTTAGCCAGATTATTAGATCCAGAGCAGACTGTGGACTACGTCATGTTGGGAGCCACTGTTTCCTTATCTATTCAGCGAGGCTGATGGGTCCTCTTTGTAGAGTTGCTGTGAGTGCCTCACCCAGGGCCTCCCCGCATATTACTCCTTGTGTGAATTTCCACACTCAGCTCCTCTGCCCTACCATCTGGGGTCTGGCTTCCTACCCTTGTCCCTGGCTCAGAACCAAGAAAGTGGTGGGAAATGGGTTTGCAGATTCCTTGATTGGAAAACAGACTTTTTGCTGGAGACAACCTTTGGCCCCAAAGCATCTTTAACTTTTTCTCTATCACATCCAAGGCCTTACACGGTGCTTGGAAATTCTGTGTGGATTCTGACCCAGCATGAGAGTTTGCATGGAAGACTTTGAAATGTGGGGCTTTGGAAAAAGGATCCTGTTTTATTCTCCCCACCCCAGAAAATGTTGGGGCCATAATCATGCTGTCCGCAAAGAAGGAAATTGGCAATTATCCCCAAGAAAATATTACAGTCTCAATTTGAAACATTGAGTAAAGTTGTTTTTTGTTTTTTTAGTAAAGAAAAATGTTTCTCTCTCTTTTTTTTAACCTTTAGTGTATAATTTGGTTGCACAGAAATTCCCAAAATTACACTGGAGGTTCATAAGAGTGAATAACATCCTTCTTACCAATTATTTCTTTATCAACCACAGTTCCTCGAAATCTGATATGAAAGCGAGCCTCTTCTGTACTCTGAGGAAGTGGGTGGGAGCAACTTGTTTAAAAATCAAAACAAAAACAAAAGCACCATCACCACCCCCCAAAACAAAACAAAACGAAAGGCATTTTGGTAAATGTTAGCTATTCCTAGAATTACCCCCAGGGAGTCCACCTGCTTGGTACAGTCTCTGAGCCCAAACAGGGAGAATTTGCACAGGCCTTGCAGCTGAGGAGACCTGTAGGTAGGGGGTGCTTAAATGATCTGTCACAGATAGAACAAATGCCTTCTGAACGGGGTTTGTCTGTGCCCCAGTTCTGAAAACAAATCCTCTATGCTCCGTCCTCACTAACCTCCTTCCCCTGAAGTGCTTTGCTGCTCAGGGTCCTTGCAAATGCATGACCCTCTGCCGGGCACAGGCCCTCCCTCATCCTTTCCTGAGGTGGTCACCTTTCAGCCTTGGCGTCTTGATTTAAATGTCAGAGGTCTTCTCTGACCATAAGATCCATGCACGATCCTCTTCATGTTCTAATTTGTAACTACATTAATTATTTAACTGCTTCTTCATTTATCCATGAGCCTGGAAGTAAATATATTTTATTTGGCACTGTGTGTACCTACAATGGTACAGGACATTTAGCAGGCTCTCAGTTAACACCTGTGAAATAGAAACAGAAGAAAATAAGAATTGTCCGTAGTAGTATCACCGAAGAGAATGCCTATTAACACTTTACAGTGTCCTCCCAGATTTAAAAAAAAAATACAGATTACAAAATTTTTCATACGGAATGGTCCTATGTGTGTACACACACACACATACACACTTTGGCTATTCCTAGAATTACCCCAGGGAGCTCACCTGCTTGGAACAGTCTCTGAACACACATAGGACCATGCAGTATAAAAAATTTTGTAGTCTTTATTTTTTATTCTATAATGTATTGTCGGCCTATTTCCACATTAATAAATATTTTTCTATATTCCACAGCATGACTTGCACACGTGGCTGAATTGTATGTAAGTGGGCATTTATGTAGTTTCCAAATTCTGCAATTATAAACAACATCATGATAAACTCTTCCTGGTTAATTCTTCATACATCTTCACAGCTCTCTGGATGTTCATAGCTAAATAAGTTATTGGGATAAAGGTTTTTTTATGCACAATTGCTGGCTCAAAAGTCCTTTGTAGGGCTTTGGCCACATCCCGCCAGATCATACAAGGAAATTTGTCTTTGAGTCTTGGGGGGGCTCAGCTGTGTGTCCCTCTCAACCTGTGTCTGTGCCATCAATTTAAATCTCAAGCCTGAATATTCGAGGCTTGCCTCAGCCTGGCCTGTGCCTGCCTTTCTGGTATTCTGCTTATTAGCTGGGTAGGCTCGAGCAAAGGACTTCTCTCTCTATTTTTCTTTATGAAATGAGCGTCCTCATATGTGTCCACCATAGCACTGATGGAGGTGGCTCAGGTGGGCACAGATCTTAGGAGATAGTCTGGCCTGTGAGAAGCCGTGGACATGTCACTTGCTGTCACGGCCCCACACGCTCCACCTTCTGGTCCTCAAGCCTGACTTGGCTCAGGCTGCTCATTCTTCCTTTTGCCTGTGCCGTTCAAGGCCCAGCTTTTTCACTCCTTCCTGCCCTCCCCCGCTCAGAACCCTGGGGAGACTCTAGTGTCGCTGAGTCCCTCCACCTGTGCCCACTTCCACTATTTTTAATTTTATTTTTTTCCCCTGAGTTATAAGCTACTTTGAGAGTAAGGCCTGTGGCTCAGGCCTCCATTACAAAAGCTTCACAGATTACAAATTTACCCTGAGAGGTACAGGAAGTGCCAGGTAAGATTTACCTAGAGGGGGCGGTGCCTGTGGCTCAAAGGAGTAGGGCGCTGGCCCCATATGCTGGAGGTGGCGGGTTCAAACCCAGCCCTGGCCAAAAAAAAAAAAAAAGATTTACCTAGAGGTCCTGTGACCACACTTACCCTCCTTAACCCAAAACCTGGCTTTGTCCTCCATTTCTCAAGTTTGACTTTAGCCCAAATTATACCACTGAAAGCCCTCATCTGAACACCTGTTGGTGAGCCGCTCATGCCCTCTGTGTGTCAGACATGGTGCTGGGGGCTGAGGATGACTTTCTCTCCTACCCTCTGTCCTAATGATCTGAATAGCAAGAGAGAACTGGAAATCATCACCTATGGCGCTACAGTCAGGGTTTTCAGATTTAGCAAAGAAGAATACAGGATACCTGGTTAAATTTGAATTTTATATAAATGACAAATAATTTCTTAGTATAAGTGGCCCCGTGCAATAGTTGGGTCATACTTATATTACAAACATGCATTGCTTACCCCCAAATCTGAGGTTTCACTGAGCATCCGGCATTTAAAACGGCTACCCCCGTTGTGAATGCTGTAAGTCACCCGCCCAATTTCCCTCTTCATTTCTTACATGGCCTCTTGTACGGCATGGGTTCAAAGGCTACATTTTCTACATTCCCTCCTGTCTAAAGGAGAATTGGGTTCCACCATTTAGGTTTGCTCAACAGGAGGCAGAGGCCTCTTGCTGCCCCTTTTGGCTCTTGTCAGCCAACACCCAGAGTCACGGAGACCCAGGGCTGTACTGCAGCCACATCAGCGTCTTCTCTCAGCGGTCTGGGTGCCTTGCCGGCGCGGAGCTGGGGGAGTGGCCCAACTTCCCATTGCTTATGGGTGTACTGGAGCTGTGGCCCCTTCCTGATAGCTGGGTCGCACACCTCTGAGATCATTTGCTTGGCAGATGCACTCTCTAGGCGGTGTTTTTCAATCTTTTTGATCTCATCGCACTCTTGAACCTATAGTTAAACTTCCATGGCACACTTATGTTGGTCAGAAAAGGAGTTAAAAGAAGAATATGCTTACTATTTGAATTTTATTTTGAAAATAATTGAATTAATGATCGTTAAAAATTATCGTGGCACATCTAAGATCTTTTTACAGCACACCGGTTGAAAATCACTGCTCTAGGGTTTTGGAAGTCATGACCAAAGGCTCAGCCTTCGCCTATTGGGTTGACTCTTTAAACAAAATTTCAAGCACCCAATTTCCTATTAATTTACTTTCTGTTTAAAATATTGTATTAGGCTTGGCACCCATAGCTCAGTGAGTAGGGACCTGGCCACATACACTGAAGCTGGCAGGTCGAGCCCAGCTGGGGCCTGCTAAACAATAATGACAATTGCAACCAAAAAATAGCTGGGCATTGTGACAGGCACCTGTAGTCCCAGCTACTTGGGAGGCTGAGGCAAGAGAATTGCTTAAGCTTAAGAGCTGGAGGTTGCTGTGAGCTGTGACGCCATGGCACTCTACTGAGGGTGACATAGTGAGACTCTGTCTCAAAAACCAACCAACCAAACAAAAAACAATAAAATAAAATACTGTATTAGTTCCCTAGACTTGCCATAACAAAATACCCTAAACTGAGCAGCTTAGAATAGTAGAAATTTATTGTCTCTTAATTCTGGAGACTGGAAGTCCAAGGCCAAGGTGTCAGTAGAGCCATCCTCCTTCTGAAAGCCGTAGGGGAAGGAGCCTTCCTTAGTTCTGACGTCTAGTAGCCCCAAACATTCCTCGGCTCGGTGCAGGGTAGTGCCAATCTTCCCTTCTCCCTGTGTCTCTTCACACCGTGCTCCCAAGGACATATCTGTGTCCCTAATCTCTTCTTCTTATAAGGACATCCGCCATCTTGGATGACAGGGCCCACTTGATTAAGTCTCCCAAGACCCTATGTTCAGATAAGGTCCTGGGATTTAGGACTTTGCCGTATTTTGGGGGGCAGACACAATCCAACCCATGACAAATGTCCAGAGTTTTGTCTCTAGGGCTAATAAAATTGTCACACCTGTCATTTTCTCTGCCCAAATCTTTCAAAAAGAAAAATATTAAGCATCACCTTAAGGAGAAGCTCCCATTGCCATGTATAAGACATCACTACACCCCCTCCATGGCAATAATTTTGGTAACTACATCTTCCCTGCCTGTCTCCCTCCACCTAAATGAGCAGACTAAGCCAGCTCGTCCTGGGCACACTCTGTCCTAACTGCTCTGTCCACATAGACCTATTTTTATTTCCACCCCTCCTGGGCCACACTGGAAAATACAACTTGCCTGTTTTTGCCCAGCTGAAGATGAAGCTGGGATCTGAGCCCTTCTCTCTCTGCTTGTGGAAGGCATACAGGACAAAAAGCAGGAAATACAATGGTCCCTCCAAAGGCTATCTCAGTTACCATGGTATAAAACCCTGAAATAGGTAGTAGTAGATCAATTATGGAATCTCTGTCTCCCAAGATTTCCAGGCAGGGAACACAAAGCAATGCATCTTCCATGAATTTTAGACCTCCTCTGGCCTGGAGGCTGCATCCTCCTCTAGCCGCCCAAATCGCTTCCTCTCTGAGATTCTGAGTTTGGCACAGGCCCGTCAGTGTGAGTTCACCACATTTTCTCCAAGCGAAGGGATTAACTACCTGGTTGTTTTATTGACTTTTGAAGGGAGCTTTCTGTCCTGGCTGGGACCTTGTTTATAAATTGAGTCTCAGCTCTCATCCCTGATCAAGCATGAGTGTTTGTTTCCACCAGGGTAAAGTCATTTGAAATAATCGATTGTATTATAAATGATTTGTGCATCGCTGCTGAACACTTGGTGGGCTGAAGCAAGAAGCAGTTAGTCTTTTGATCAACACGGTTTGTCAACATAAAAGGTTTTGGCTGACGCATCCTCCAGACGGCATCCATGTCTTGGTGTGGCTGAGACTGACCACAGGCCTTTGTTGTTCCTTCATCCTGCCTAAAGAAGCATGGGAGGAAAGAGGAAGGGATGGGGTCCCCTGTGGGGAAGGGTCACAGCTGCTGTATATCCCTCAGCAGTGGCCAGGCCTGGTGGGAACTACGGGCTTCTAGACCCAGCCTCAGCATGGAGAACCGAGACCTTTCCTAGCCTTTTTTTTTTTTTTTTTTTTTAGACAGAGTCTCATTATGTCACCCTTGGTAGAGAGCTGTGGCATCACAGCTCACAGCAACCTCAAACTCTTAGGCTTAAGAGATTCTCTTGCTTCAGCCTCCCAAGTAGCTGAGACTACAGGCGCCCACCACAATGCCCAGCTATTTGTTGTCGTTGTCATTGTTATTTAGCAGGCCTGGGCCAGGTTCGAACCCACCAGCCCCAGTGCATGTGGCCAGTGCCCTAACCACCGAGCTATGGACAGATGCCAAGCCCCTCCTCACCTCTTATTAGCAGGCAGGATTGCTTTAGCCACCTGCTTCTAGCCAGAGGCTGATTGGCCAGCCCAAGAGATAGCCAGGTCCCCAGGGTGAGAACCAGAGAAATGGTGAGCAAAAGAAATAAGAAGTAGATTATGGGGCAGCACCTGTGGCTCAAGGAGTAGGGTGCTGGCTCCATATGCCAAAGATGGCGGTTTCAAAGCTGGCCCTCGTCCAAAAACTGCAACAACAACAACAACAAAAAGTAGATTATGACAGTGAAAAGTTGGCATACAGGAAGTTTGATATGAGCAATTTAGAATTTTTTTTCCTTTAATTTGTATCTTTCCTGACCACAAAAATAAATGGTTATGGTAGAAAATTTGAAAAAACATAAAATTTTAAAAAGGACAAAGAAAGTCACCTATACTCCTGCCACCCAGAGATACAAACTGATAGTATTCGGGTATATTTCCTACCATTATATGACATATTCTGTTGCTTAGTAGAGTATTCTGAGCATCTCATAATTTTTCCGGATAAACCTCTCCATGTGTGAAACTTTCATTGTTTCAAGCAGATTTCATAGGCATTGCTGCAAACTGCCTCCATCGGTGTCCCTACCTGCCATGATCGCACCATGTTTTCTATTAAGAAGCATAGCATAGCCTCCTCTCCTTGGAGACAGAAAGCAGATTAAGTACAGGGTAGTCTTCTGAACCCCCAGGAATTGTATAATTCTGGACCAGGACAGAAATGGGCTTAGAGTTCCTGCCTGCTTGGCATTGCCCCTACCCTATCAGGAGGTCTTGCTGCTTGGTCACCTGCTTGGCTTGTCTGCTACTTACCTGGTTCCATTTCTCCACACCTTCACCTTCACCACAAGATCTGATGAAGTCTTGTTTCTGATCCTAGCTTCTCTCCACCCTTTCACACCTGATAACCAGGGTCTTCCTAGCCGCCTCCCTCTGAGATTATCCATAAACACCACCAGTGAGATTTATTCTTGCAGTGATCATCTGTTGTGTTTGCTGGCCCAACTTCCATGCTTTCATTTCCTATTAATAGCACCCTGGTTTTCCTTTGAGCAGCACCACTCAGCTAGGCAGATGGGGCCACAGTCTGCCAATCAGTACATTCCATCACTTAGACTACTGTGATTGGTTCAGGAATAGACACATGACTTCAGTTGGTCCAATGAGAGTCAGTCCTGGGACTTGTGACAGGAATTTAGAGAAGGCAGTGTTCTCTTTTTACTGAAGCTTTTAAGATAGTAGAATAAAATCATGGAGTTTCTGGTGACCATGGTGTAAGAGCTCCTACTTGAAGTTGGAGCCAACAAAAAGGAAATCAGAGCCATAAGAGAGTAGAGTGGAGGCAGAGAAAAAGATCCACTAAATCCTGATGACATCACTTGGATCCTTAGATTCAACTACTCCAAAACTACTTGTGAATCAATAAATCTCATTATCTCTTTTTTTTCTTAAGTAAATTTGACTGAGGTCTTGTTTATTGGTCAGAATCTAAATAATTCTGACCAATATGGCTCCTGTCCTAGAGTGGAGGTGGTGGTGGGGAAATCTATTCTTTTTTTTTTTTAATCTTAATGTTAAAAATATTGTTTGGAAAAAATATAAGCAAAAGTCCCAATGAAAAGAACATGACAGTACAGCATTAACTGAATCGTCATTATCCCTAGTCAATATAATCATTAAGTGATCGGTTGCTTTACGGTATCTTATCTTATACTAAGCAGAAGAGTCCTTGTTTCTGATTATGAGCACAAGGGATTCCTGTAGATAGGACCCTGGGCTCACAGGTTATGCCCTTGCCCAGGATGATCTGGAGGACAGGCGATTCCTAGATTCCTCACAGTTTACTCAGGGAGCCTGGAATAACATTCACTACCTCTACTCTGCTGGGAACTCCCACAGTGAACCTTCCTTAGGTTGTCAGAGATGAGAGGGTTGTTGAGTTGTGTCCATATTGAAGGTTATAGCTATTCGGGACTTCATTCTGGGATTAATCTATAGCACATCTCTCAACTGGTTTTCTAGGGCCTTGACCTTGGACTCCAGCTCCCCCAGCTGGGCAGTGGGCCTGATGTTACTCTTCTGAGAGAACTTAGGGTAGATGGGATACAGCCAACCTTCTCATGGCACTCCTTCTGCCGTGAGTACCCAAATTGGAGGAAGTGGAGGTATCCATAGCTTGGGGGCTTGGGATTATCAACGGAGTCCAGGCAGATAGAACGTCTACCTTCTCTTTTAAAGTGTTCAGCCATGATGAAGTCTTTACTTTACCAGGCTCCCTTCTGGCTTCCAGCTGTGTCCAAGGACAGCTCAGGTCTGGGGGAAATCTATTCTCAAGGCCAAGTTCCTGGAAGTTCAGATCAGTACATCACATGGTCCAAAACAGGGAGACTAGGGTTCATGCAGAGATATTGGCCATTCTGAAATACAAGATGGCAGTAATGAAAATGCACATAACCTAAGTATAGAGTATATAATGGCCTTGATTTAAGGAGATCTTGGGACCTAAGCCCACGTTCACTCACCCATGCTGCCAGCATCACCAGCACCTGCTGAGAACTACTTGCCGGTGGTGGGTGTGCGTAGGAGCCGGCACACAGACAATAAGACACCTGACGGAGAGATTGGGATTCATTGAGAGAAGCAGCTTGAATAAAGCCTGTCTGGAGACCCAGAGGAAAGACCACCGCTGCTTAGGATCCCCAGAGTGGGGTCACTGCCAGAACTGAGACTACGAGGGTCCTGAGAATGGTCAGGGGACTAGAGGAAGAACAGAGAACAGCCTGGGCAAAGGCAGGAGGTGAGAAAGAAGAGGCGAGAGTGAGGTAATCAGGGTAGAGTGGGTGGAGGGTGCCTTGGGCTCTGCCAGGCTGGGGCTCAACCCCAACTGAAGGGCAGATCAGATTTGTTCTGGTCTCTGGTGGAGGCAGGGAAGGCGGAGAGGCAAAACCCAGTAGCTGTCTCCTCCCACCCCCCACCCTGCTTCTCCCCTCCTTCCTCTGCTTCTCCCTCTGTCTCCCTATCCCTTTCTCCACCTTCCCTACCTCTCCTCCTCCTCCTCCCTCTTTCCCCTTCTTTCTCCTCCCTCCGGCTGGCTTCTTTCTCCCTGCTGTCTTTCCCTCCCTCCCTCCATCCTCTTCCTCCTCCCCTCTTCCGCCTTCTCAGGGGCATAATTGCCCCAAGAGAAGGGCAGCACCTGATCCCTACCCTGCAGCAGCTACAATCTCTGACAAGCTTATTTTGGCCAAGAGAGGGCCCCGCCCCACAACCCCAGCCACCCCCACCCCAACCAGGGGCCGCCATGAAGAGGGGGGCCACCCCCCTACTCCCAGCCCCCTCAGGAGGGAGGTACAGGGAAGCTGCCAGCTCCAGGAGGGACATGAGGACGGAGCTGACTTTCTTGTTATTATTTTTCTCCCCAGGGGCCACAAGTAAAGACTTCTGGGCTTGGAGTCTTTATAGATTCTCACTCCCTTGGCAACCCAGCGCTCCTGTCCAACCTGGAGTGTTTAATTACCAAGGAAAAGAATGATTTTTTTTTTCCCTGAGAATCCATTTAATTATTTGATTGCACAGTAACCAAAGAGTGTGAGAGGCCTGTAGCCAGAAGGGACTTCAAAGCATTACCTTGATGTTGCTGAGTGGGGCATTAATGGGTTCTGAAGGCAGGAGATTGCTAAAGAGAGGGAAAGTATTCAAAGCGCCTCTCGATCCTGCCAGCAATCTCGAAAAATGTATAAACACTGGAATGCTCCGTCGGAGAGGGAAGGAGAGTTCAAAGGGACTGGGAGAGTTTTCATGTAAAGTTTAGAGTTTAAGGCGTGACTGTTGGCTACGGAGACTCAGCGTTTGAACTCTTGTTTATTAAAAACAGTTTCCCAGCCATTCAGCGGGTTCCCAAAGACAACAGAGAAATGCAGACTTCTGCAGCGTGGAAGGTTTAAAGGCTTCATTGATTCCTACCTAGCGCTCCCCCTGCACCCCACCACCTCTGCTCTTTTGTACTTTCTTGCCTTCTTTCTTTTCTTTTTTAATATATATATGTATTTCTTTTTTTTGATCAAGTTTTTAAAGTCCCACTATCAGAGGGAGAGAGGGGTGTCCTTCCCCAGCTCCGCCCTGGAGAGTGTGTTGTCCTGCCCCCTGTTCTCCTGGAGGCTGGGACTGCACCAACGGTCCTTCCACCTGCAGGTCCTCCCACCTCCAGGTCCCATGGGAGCCCTGGGTGCCAAGGGCTCTTTCCAAGGTGAGGGCTGTGCCTGGAGTCTGGCCCAGCTCTGGCTTGCCCAGCAGGGCTGCTGGCTGTGGGCTACACTGCCTCTCTCTGCCCCTCCTTGGTTTTTTTTGTTTTTTTTTTTCAGACTGCATGCAGGCGCCTAGTACCAGCATCTCAGAGAAGGCCTTCCACTTTCCAGGTCTGATTTGTCTGATTTCTAAGCGCAGGGACATGGACCAGTATCTTGTAGCTATCCAACACTATTCATTGGTAAGGAAAAAGAAAAGTCATATTTTACTGATGATCTAGGCTGGGCTCAGTGGCTCATGCCTGTAATCCTAGCACTCTCAGAGGCCATGGTGGGAGGATTGCTTGAGCTTAGGAGTTCAAGATCAGCCTGAGCAAGAGTGGGACTCCATCTGTACTGGAAAAAAAAAAAAGAAAAGTAGAAAAATTATCCAGCGTTGTGGTGGGCACCTGTATCCGGGCTGTAGTCCTAGTGACCTGGTGTGAGGTTGCTGTGAGCTAAGCTAAAGCCACTTGGACTGTAGGCTCGGGGGGGAGAGAGAGAGAGAGGAGGAGGAGGAGGAGGAGGAAGAGGAGGAGGAGGAAAGAAAAGAAGAGAGAAAAGAAAAGAAGAAAGATGATCTAAATAAATCCCAGGAAAGCCTCCTCAGGCCATGGAACTCCCTATGGCTCCCAACTCCAAGGCCTCAGTTTTGCTGCTATTAACTAAGCCATATTTAGGGCTCATTGGCCCATCTCATTGCTCCCCAGGTCAGGAAGAAGTGAACTTTGCCTCACAGGCCAAACCAGCCCCTAGAACATCAGAGACAGCTCAGGGCAGAGCCACTACTTGTAGGAAATTCTGACCTCTGGGGAACGTTTCCTGCCATCCCCCCAGGCTTCACTTGCTTGGAAGAGCGGCCAGTGAGTGAGGTTCAGCCCAGTGTCCATCATCTCTGTGTTGCTGCAGGATTACTAACCATCTGAAAGCACATCACACACAGGCTGTGGCCAAGCCCTCCCAATATTGGGGATTCTCAGTCTTTACTTTGAGAATATGGCTGAGATCTCACCCAACTCTACTCCCATTCTGCTTTGTTCCCATACAGACAACAAAGTTTAAAACTCAACATTTCGTTTTGCTTAGTCAGGAGCCCCCATGCTCACAATGACAATTTTCTTTTAAAACGTTGTATGGAATATATCTAGATTTTCCAATCCGTAACCCCCTCAGCTCTTTCCCCTCCCCTCCACGGGAAGATGGATCTTCAGGGCAGTTGCAACTGTCTATGACACAAGAGGAAAAAAATCATAAATTCCAAACCACAATGTCCATGCTCACCCCCATGTACATTCTGTCTTTTGTATGAATTTCAGTTCTTTTTGCATCAGAGGCAGTGATGTTCTGGAAAATGTGTAACAACCAGCTCTCCAAGGGAACAAGCCCTGATTTGTAGCAGTTGCCAATTTCCATGGTGTAAATACTCCCACCACCCTGAACTGTGAATTTGGAGCCAATGCAAGTGAGTTCTAGCACACCACTGAAAAGGATTCCAAAATTATAGAGTTTCTACCTCCCATAGAGGCTGCTTTCTCTGCACAATCCCTCCAGTCTAAAAGACTGTACCTTAGCTAAAAGGTTTAAGAGTCTTTTGGCCTGTAGAGATAAAAGTATAAAGAATATGGGATTGGGACAGAGGTTAGTAATACTTATATGCTTTCTTGGTGTCAGGCACCATGCCAATGGGGATGTGGAAGTGTCTGCATGAATGTGTCCATATGCACACATGTGTATGTATGTAGGTATGTCATAATACAGTACTGTGATACTCTTGGTTGACCAGGAAAATGTCCTTGTTCTTGTTCCTCTGCTAATTCCAATTAGGAAACATGGATTCAATTTTATGGGATGTGAGGGTCTTTTGTTTTGTTTGTTTTTTGACACAGAGTCGCACTTTGTTACCCTTGGTAGAGTGCTGTGGCATCATAGCTCACAGCAACCTCAAACTCTTGGGCTTAAATGATCCTCTTGCCTTGGTTTTTCATTTTTAGTAGAGATGGGGGTCTCACTCTTGCTCAGACTGGTCTCAAACTCCTCAGCTTATGTGATCCACCCGCCTCTGCCTCCCAGAGTGATAGGATTACAGGTGTGAGCCTCTGTGCCTGGCGTGTCAGGGTTTTTTTAATTGCCACAGAGACAGTCCCATGCAGAAAAGAAAATAAACAGGTATCTTCATTACTAAGAGATTTGCCCAGAATAATTTACAATTTATGCCCTTTTAGTAACCTGATGGATGGGAACAACCAAAATGTATTCAGAGGTAGCATTTAGAGCCATTTTTCTAAAAACTCAATTTCGTTGAGGTATAATTTGCATAAAGTAAAATGCTTCTTTGTACCGCAATCAATTATGAAGCATTTCTTCACTCACATGTCCCTTTACAATCAGCCCTCCCTTTCCCGCCCCTGGCCGATGGTAATCCCCAGGCTGTTTGCTGTCACTACAGATTGGTTTAGCCCAGGATTTCTCAACTTTGGCACTAGTGACACCTTGGCTCACATGATCCTTTGCTGTGAGGGTCTGTCTTGCCCATCACAGGCCGTTCCGCAGCCTCCCTGGCCTCTACTCACCTTGCCAGTTGGTATCCCAATGTGGGACAACAAAAAAGTGTTTCTGGATATTTCCAAAAGTCCTCCGAGGGACAAAATCATCCATTGGTAAGAATCATATGACATCTACTCTTTGCATCTGGCTTCTTTTTCTCAGCATAGTTTTTTATTAAATTCAGCCTGTCATTGTATATTCAAAGAGTTTGTTCCTATTAATCACGGAGTATTAGTCCATGGCGTGGCTATGCCATAACTTGTTTATCTATTCACCCATTGAAGGACAGCTTGGTTATTTCCAATTTATTTATTCTGGTAAGTCTTTTATTTCATCCCGACTCATTCATCCACTAAGATACTCAGTGGATTCTGAATGAGCATCTGTTTACAAGTCTGGTTGGCCGTATGTTTTCACTTGTCTGAAAAGCGAAATCATTGGTATGTATATATAGTTTAATTTTGTATCGGTTTATATTTTCACTAACAATGTAGGAAAATTTGTAAGAGTTTGAGTTGTTCCACACTCTAACACTTGGTATGATAGTGTTTTTAAACATTCTAGAGTCCACACAGCATGACTTACTGCAGTTCTCTGATGACTGATGACATTGGTGCCATTTCTGTATGCTATTGGTCATTAATAAACCTTCGGTGGCTCACTCCTGTAATCTCAGCACTGCGGGAGGCTGAAGAGGGAGAATTGCTTGAGCTCAGGCATTCGAGACTTGTCTGAGTGAGAGTGAGACCTTGACTCCTAAAAAAAATGAAAAACCCAGCTGGGCACAGCGGCAAGCACCTGTAATCCCAGCGGCTTCTGGAGGCTGAGGCAGTGGGATGCCCACAGCTCGAGTCTGAGGTTGCAGTGAGCTATGATACCATTCCACTCTGCTCAGGGCATAGGGTGGGACTCTGTCTCAACAACAAAAAAAACAAAAAAGCAAAGAAATAAAAAATAAGCAAGGAAATAAAAAAATTTAAAAAAACTTCTTTGGGGAAACATCTGGCCACATGATTTGCCTGTTTTTTAAACTGGACCATTGTTTCCTTGAGTTAGACGTGTTCTTTGTATGTTGGTCAAAGTCTTTTGTTAGATATTTTTATTTATTTATTTATTTTGAGACAGAGTCTCAAGCTGTCGCCCTGGGTAGAGTGCCATAGCGGCACAGCTCACAGCAACCTCCAACTCTTGGGCTGAAGAGTATCTATCTGCTCCAACTCTGGGCCATTCTCTTGCCTCAGCCTCCGAAGTAGCTGAAATTACAGGTACCTGCCACAACACCTGGCTATTTTTTGGTTGTAGTTGTCATTGTTGTTTGGCAGACCAGGGCTGGATTTGAACCTGCCAGCTCAGGTGTATGTGGCTGGCGCCTTAGCCACTTGAGCTATAGGCACAGAGCCAGATATTTTTATTTTAAACATTTTCTACCAGTCCGTGGCTTTCTTTTTCAATTCTTTAATGATGCCTTTGAAAAGTGAATATTTTTAATTTTGATGAGGTCTGATTTATCTACCTAGTCCCACACCTTTTTTCTTTTGAGACAGGGTCTCAGTCTGTTGCCCAGGCTACAAGGCAGTGGCATCATCACAGCCCACTGTAACTTCAAGCTCCTGGGCTCAATTGATCTTTTTGCCTCAGCCTCCAAAGAAGCTGGGGCTACAGGCATGCACCACCACACCTGGCTAATTTTTCTATTTTTTGTAGGGACAGAGTCTTACTCAGGCTGTTCTTAAATTACTAGCTTCAAGCAATCCTCCTGCCTTGGCCTCCCAAAGTGATGGGTTTATAGGAGAGAGCTACAGTACCCGGCCCTTTCCCCACCTTTGACAGTGCTTTTGGAATCCTTTAATAAAAATAGCTTGGCCTATGTCAAGATCAAAAATATTTTTTTCAATTTTTTTGTTTGTTTTTAGTTTTTACAAAGTTTAGCTCTATGCTCAATGTTGGGTTAATTGTTGTCTAGGGCGTAAGGTAAGATTCAAGGGTCACTTTTCCCCATATGGGTGTCTAGTTTTTCCAGGACCATTTTGAAAAGGCTGTTTTTTCTCTTGAATTATTTTAGCACTTTCATTAAAAATCAATTGACTATATACGTGTCTGTGTGGGTCTATTGTGGATTCTCTAGTCTGTTCCATTTATATTTTTATCTACCTTTACACCATTTTCACACTGTCTTGATAACTAGCTTTATAAGTTTTGATATTAGTGAATTAGTGTAAGTCATCCAACTTTCTTCTTTCTTTTTTTCTGAGACTGAGTCTCAGTATGTTGCCCTCAGTAGAGTGCTATGACGGCACAGCTGACAGCAACCTCAAACTCTTGGGCTTAAGTAATTCTCTTGCCTCAGCCTCCTAAGTAGCTGGGACTACAGGCACCTGCCACAACACCTGGCTATTTGTTGTTGTAGTTGTCATTGTTATTTAGCTGGCCTGGGCAGGTTTGAACCCACCACCCTCAGTGTATGTGGCTGGCATCTTAACCACTGTGCTACGGGCGCCAAGCCCAACTTTGTTCTTTAAAAAAATTTTTTGATTAGTTTAGTCTTTTGCATTTCCGTATACATTTTATATTACCCTATCGTTTTCTACCAAGAAAAAAATTCTGGGATTTTGACTGGAACTGAGTTGAATCTATAGATTAATTTGAGCAAAACTAACATCTTAGAAACACCATGTAGCTCATGAACACAATATATCTTAACGTTTGATTAGTTCTTTAATTTCTCAATCATGTTTGTTCATTTTCAGTATGCAAATTTTGGATATATTTTGTTAAAAGTATCCTTAAGTATATAGTGCGTGTTGATGCTATTATAAGTAGTATTTAAAATGTTACTTTTTAGTTGTTTCTTGCTAGTATATGGATATATAATTGATTAATTTTGACCTTGTACCATATAACCTTGCTAAATTCACTTAATATTTCTGTGTTCTAAATAGTTTCATGAAGGTTTTTCTTTGTACCAAATCATTTTCTGCACAAATCAGGATGTGCTATTAGATAGCCTTGCTCACTGCAGATGCAATGTGTTCATTTATCATGGAGTTTGATTCTGGTGTTTTTTTTTTTTT
The DNA here is from genome assembly GCF_000181295.1 of Otolemur garnettii. Taxonomy (NCBI): domain Eukaryota; kingdom Metazoa; phylum Chordata; class Mammalia; order Primates; family Galagidae; genus Otolemur; species Otolemur garnettii. The sequence continues at coordinate 13,059,527 of NW_003852413.1, read as the reverse complement.
TGCTGATACTCAATTTCTAGCTTCCTGAGAGTTTTTAATCATGAATGCAAGTATACTTTATCAAATCCTTTTTTTATATTTATCAAATGGATTATATGGTTTTTCTCCTTTATTTGTTAATATGATGAATAACATTGGTTGACTTTTTCTTTCTTTTTTTTTTTTTTTTTTGAGACAGAGTCTCATTCTGTTGCCCAGGCTATAGTGTCATGGCATGAGCCTAGCTCACAGCAACCTCAAACTCCTGGACTTAAGTGATCCTCCTGGCTCAGCCTCCCCAGTAGCTGGGACTACAGGTGCCCATCACAATTCCTGACTGATTTTTCTATTTTTAGTGTAGGTGGGATCTCATTCATGTTTGGGCTTGTCTGGAACTCCTGCCCAAGCCTCAGCCTCCTAGAGTTTATTTATTTATTTATTTTTAATTATTGAATGATAGCTGTGTACATTAATGCAATAATGGGGTACAGTGTGGTGTTTTCATATACAGTTTGAAATATTTTCATCAAACTGGTTAACATAGACTTTATGTCAATTTTCTTAGTTATTGTGTTAAGACGTTTATACTCTACTTTTAAAAAGATTGTACCCTTGTAAGACAAACCAGAGAGGTGATCCCTCCAATCACCCTCCCTCCACCCATCCAGCCTCCTAGAGTTTTAAAATTACAAGCATGAGCTGTGGTATCTGGCCAGCACTGGTTAATTGTTAAATAGTCAACTATCCTAGTCTTCCTGGGGGGAACCCCACTCGGTCATGACGTACTATCTATTTTAATTATTGCTGGGTTCAAGTTGCTAAAACTTTGTTAAGGAATTTTACATCCACGTTCATGAGAAATATTGGTCTGTAATTTTCTTTTCTTGTAATGTCTGTTTGGTTTTGGTATCAGGTTGTGTGGACTTCATAGAATTGTAAAGCAGTCTCTTCTCTGTTTTCTGAAAGAATTCATTAAAAAATTAGCATTATATAGCTCCTTAAATATTTGATTAAACTTGCCAGTGTAGCCAGCTGGAGTTGTTTTTTTTTTTTAGAGACAGAGTCTCACTTTGTCACACTTGGTGAAGTGCCCTGGTGTCACAGCTCACAGCAACCTCAAACTCTTGGGCTCAATTGATTCTCTTGCCTCAGCCTCCCAAGTAGGGAGTGAGACTACAGGTGCCCACCACAACACCTGGCTATTTTTAGAGATGGGGTCTTTCTTTTGCTCAGGCTGGTCTCAAACCCTTGAACTCACGCAATTCACCTGCCTCGGCCTACCAGAGTGCTAGGGTTATAGGTGTGAGCCACTGTGCCTGGCCTTCACCTGGAGTTTTCTTTCCAGGAAGTTTTTAAATTACAAATTCAACTTCTTTAATAGATTAGGGCTATTTCTGATTTCCTGGTTTTTATTGGGTCGGATTTTGTAATTTTTGCCATTCAAGTAATTTGCCCGTTTTATTTGTGTTAAATTTATTGGCCTAAAGTTGTTCATGATATTTACTTATTATCCTTTCATTATCTATAGGATTTGTAATGCTGTCCCTCTTTCATTTCATATAATAACAATTCACGTGTTTGCTCTCTGTTTTCCTCGGCTAGTCTAGCTAGTTTCTTATTTGATTAATATTTTCTAAGAAATAGCTTTTGGTTCCACTGACTTTTTCTACCCTCCATTTTATTTCTTTGCTTTATGCTCTTGTTTTCATTATTTCCTCCCTTCTTCTTTCTTTAGATTTAATTTTCTCTTCTTCTTCTTTTTTTTTTTTTTTGAGACAGAGTCTCACTATATTGCCTGCCATAGAGTGCTGTGGTGTCACAGCTCACAGCAACCTCAAACTCTTGGGCTCAAGTGATTCTCTTGCTTCAGCCTCCCAAGTAGCTGGGACTACAGGTGCCCACCACAAAACCCAGCTATTTTTTTGTTGCTGTTGTCATTGTTGGTTACCTGGCCCAGGCCAGGTTTGAACCAACCAACTTTGGTATATGTGGCTGGCACTTGTGCCACGGGCAAGAAGCCTATTTAATTCTTTTGTGGTTAGCAAATATAGTCTATGATCTCTACCCTTTATATGTATCAATAGTTGTTTTGTGGTATACAAACAGTCTATCTTGAATGTTTCATGTGCATTTGAAAAGAATGTATATTCTACTGATGCTGAGTGAAGTGCTCTATTAATGCCAATTAGGTAAATTTGGTTGACAGTGTTATTCAGGTCTTTTATATATTTAGTGATTTGCTGTCTATTTGCTTTAACATCTCTGAGAAAAAAATGTTTAAAATCTCTAGGTATCCTTGGAAATTTCTTTGTTTCTCTTTTAAGTTCTGTCAGTTGACACTTTATACGTTTTGAAGCTGCCATTATTTGCACACACATTTTTGATTGACATGTCTTCTTAAAGTTTTATTTTTAATTTTTTTTGATACATTATAGATGTGCATATGAATCTAACCTTACATCATTAAGAAATGTCCTTCTTTCTCTCTGATAATATTCCTTGCTCTGAAGTTACCTTTGTTTGATATTTATATAGCCAGATTTCTTATTCATGTTCTATCTTTTTGTGTTTTTTTACTTTTGACTTATCTATGGCTTAATATTTAAGATGTGTTTCTTAATACACAATAATAAGTTGGATCTTATTATTCCACTTTTTCCGCTCTCCTCACCCCCAACATGGGAAAAAGCTGAGTCTCTGCCTTTTAATTGGAGTGTTTGGACCATTTACATTTCATGTAATTATCAACATCATTAGGTTTAAATCCCTACCATACTCATCATTAACACCATTTAAACCTAAGGTTGAAATCCCTACTTTTTTCCATTTGCCATTCATTGTTTTTTCTTCTTTAATTTATCATATTTTACCTTCAAAGAATTTTAGGGCTGTGCTTTAAAATCATCACATTTGCTGATTTACTAGATGTGAGAATGAACAGGAGAGGACAATGTGTCCCCCCAGCAGTATGCAGGGCTGGATGGCAATGGGGCATTGCCAACAGGAGGGTTGGGGTTGCAGGGACAGCCTATTGGAGAGTCTGAGGTGATGGAGATTCTGGATGGAAAAGATGGGGCTGCCAGGTCTGATCTCAGCATCTCATCAGTGGAGGGAACTTTGTAAAGGGAAGGCATTGCTCTAAGGAAGTTAAGGATAAGCAAGAACGACCTTCATCCTGGTATGCCCTAAATCTAATAACTTGTGCCTTTATAGCAGTGATTTTCAACCAATGTGCCATGGCACAGTGTGCTGTGAGAGGATCTTAAGTGTGCCACAAAAATTTTAAAAGATAATTCATTAAATTATTTTCAAAAGAAGTTCAAAGCATGGTAAGTATATTCTTTTTTTTTTTTTTACTCAAGACAGAGTCTTACTATGTTGCCCTTGGTAAAGTGCTGTGGTGTCACAGCTCACAGCAACTTCAAACTCTTGGGCTTAAGTGATTCTCTTGTCTTAGCCTCCCAAGTAGCTAGGACTACAGGTGCCTGCTATGATGCCTCACTACTTTCTGTTGTTGTTGTAGTTATCATGTTGTTTGGCAGGTCCAGGCTGGGTTCAAACCTACCAGCTCCAGTGTATGTTGCTGTTGCCCTAGCTGCTGAGCTACAGGTGCTGAGCTTCTTTTTTTTTTTTTTAAACATAATTTAAGTGTGCCATAGAATTTTAACTATAGGTTCAAATGTGCGGTGAGATAAAAATAGGTTGAAAGGCACTGGCTGCTTTATAGGAAAAAGGAGAGGGGGATTTGGATGCACAGACATGTAAAAAAGAAGGCCTGGGAAGATGGAGGCAGAGATTGGAGTGATGCTGCCACAAGCCAAGGAAAGCCAGGAACCACCAGAAACTGGAAGAGGAAATGAAGGATGCTCCCCTTGAGCCTTTGGAGGGAACCATGAGAAAATAAATTTATGTCATTTTAGGCCAAGTTGGTGGTAGATACTTGGTTACACCAGCCCTAAGGAACTCACACCCATGGAAAGGGACGTCAGTCAGCCACCTCCTCTGTCTACATCACAGAGACTGTATCATGCTGGCAGTATCCCTGACATTGTAGGACAATCGCTTTGTTGGGCAATGTCTCCCACCAATAGCCCATTAGCCTTGAAGGTCTTGGGGATCCCAGAGAGGGAAGAGCATCAGGTTGGGTCTGGAGAGCTTGGATTTTCATCTAGCCTTGCCACACATGGTGGAGTGTAGATGGTGGGGGCCTGACATGTGAGATAACCCATCAGTGTGGGCACTGCACCCCTGTGCACTGCAGTTTCTTCATCTGCAATACGGGAATGAACATAACAGAATTGACTCCACAGAGCTATTATGAGGATTAAATGAGATGGTGCCATGTAGGGATTAGCATGTAGGAAGTGCCTGGTGTTAGCCATTTTATTATTCTGCTAGCTGAATGAATATATAACCATCAGTGAGGGAGAAGGGTGAGGCTGAAGGAACATGGGCTTTTGAGGCCTGGGGGACTGAAATCTGAATCTCAGCCTTCCCCATTCACCTTATATAAGATATTCATTTTCTCCGTGCCCCTCTTTCCTCATCTGTAAAGTAAACAACACAAAGAAGACAAAGCAGGTTGTTGTCAAAACTATGTAGGCTAAGACTGTAAAACCTGGCATAGAGGAGGTGCTTAATAAATGCTAATGTCCTCCCTTCCCTTAGCTTTAGAGACTCAATTCCCTTTTTTGTGAAGGAGAAAAATGATTTCAACCTCCTAGAAGTGCTTTGAGGGTTAAATGAGACCCTAAATGGAAACTCCTGATACAAAGCCTGGTACCCTCTGTGCCTTGGACATAAGTTTGTTGTTGGGGTCAATTTTCAGATAAGGGGGTCAATGATTCTCCCCTCCCCCATATACACTCTAGACTTTCCCTTGCATCTTCTCTGCTGGGCCAAGCTCACTTAAGTACTTCCATCATGCCAGAATCCCAGATAGGGCTTGGGATAAAAAGTTGCCCACCCTGCAAACTGGAAGCAATCAGTCGCTTCAGGGAATCCCTCAGTTTCCTTGAGGCCTCCTCAGACAAAGGGTCCCCTGAGCTCTGGGCTCCCTCTCCTGGCTTTGCACTCTGGGGTTTGTACTGAGCTCTGGTCTGAGAGCCTCGAGACTCTCCTGGCTGGTCCATCCCCTACCCCATTTCAAGTAAGACAGAGTGCTAATGAGGGCAGGACTGAGACTAACAAGCAGAATGCCAAAATGCATAGAAGGAAATAAATAGAAGAAAATTAGTGGTTTGTGATGATTTTTTCCTATTTCCTATTTGTGAAACATATAAAATTTATTCTTTAGTATTCTGCTTTGTAGGTCACTGTGAAGCACAAGCTTAGAATGTCTTTGGGAATGGTAGCATTGCAGATGCCACCCTCATGATCAAGTTCCTCAATTGTATAGGTGACCGACATATTTGTCTAGCCTGCACTCCCTCCCCTGGGAAACTTCCCTGCCCTCTCCAGGTGATTCTGGTGAGCTGTCAATCACAGAGCCCTATACAAGGACTCTGGCCATTTACTTGGCTCAGGGGTGGAGGTAGGGGAACCCCCTTCATCTTTTTTTTTAAACCACATTTGCATTTCCTATGCATAGAGAGTGTTGTGGCTTGCTTTGATCACTTAGTACTGTATTTCTGTTTTTTTTTGTTTTTTAATATTCTTTGAAATTTTGATTTTTTATTGGTGGAACACTATTCTATCCAAATTATTTATGCCAAGCTATATTAAACCAAGTCCCTATTTTTAGACATTCAGGGTGTTCTTAATTTTAAAATCATTATGAAGAACCATGTGACTAATATCTTAGACAATTGTAATTATTTTCTTAAGAGCCATTCCCAAAATTCAAAGTGGATAAGCCCAGGAAAATAAATGCTTTAATTCATATTGGAAAACAGAAATGTTATTTCACATTATATTTTTATTAGTTTTGAATCAGAGTTTCTGTTTCCCAACATTGAGTGTTTATTTTTATAGTTGCCAATAAGCTAAGTGAAAAAAAGGAATTTCACTATTATTTTTGTTTGTATTTATTATTCAAGCCAATCTACTTTTTTAATTTGTATGTCTTTATTTGTAAATTACAGAGTCATGTCCACTGAACTTTTTTTTTAAACTGGGATTTTCCATTTTTTTTGTTATTGATTTGTAAGTGCTCTTTATATATCAAAGACATAAATTTTAGCATGCACTTCAAATATTTTATTTTTAAATTCCATCATTATATATATTTTATCTTTATTTTTTAACATAAAATGTACATTTCTAAAATGTACTCAAATCTCTCACTCAATCTATTACATATTCTTTTTTCTTTTTTTTTCTTTTGAGACATAGCCTCAAGCTGTCACCCTGGGTAGAGTGCTCTGACATCACAGCTCACAGCAACCTCCAACTCCTGGGTTTAAGTGATTCTCTTGCCTCAGCCTCCCAAGTAGCTGGGACTACAGGCGCCCACCACAATGCCTGGCTATTTTTTGGTTATAGTTATCATCGTTGTTTTGCAGGCCCGGGCTAGATTCGAGCCCATCAGCTCTGGTGTATGTGGCTGGTGCTTTAGCCACTTGAGCTACAGGTACTGAGCCCTATTCCATATTCTTAATACAAGTGCTTAGAAATACTTTCCTACCTGAGCTCACAGCTATTCATTAAAATTTTCTTCTGTTTCTCATAATTAAAGAAATATGAATTTAGCTGTTTCTTCTCTTCCTTTGTCTGCTTTTTCCTATGTGTTCCATTTTCTCAGTTGGTGTCTACCTCCAGGGATATATGTTCTTAAAACTTAACTAACAGTTGGCCTACTGGCTTCTTTGAAAATTTACCCAAAATCTTCAAAGGAAAGAGAAAGAAAACATTCTCTCCTCATCAAAGCTGCCACTGAGAAAACTGGGGTGTCGCAAGTCTCTTCCATCTTAAAACCTGCCCATCCCAGCTTTTCGTTGTGCTTCTTCAACAGGAAGTGAAGAACAGACAATTTCATTGTCTCTGCCTACCTCGGGGATGGTGCTCTTCAAAGAAAGTAGCCCAAGGAGGTCAGGGATGGCCTCTGTCATCGGGTCTCAGGCCAGTAACTAGAAGCTGATTTGTCCTCCCTGAGCACCTCCTTCTCTCCAGCCCTCTGCAGTTACTGCTGAAACACACAGAGCAGGGCCCCAAGGTGTACCCAACACTGTACGCTCTCAAGAGGGGCAGCAGGGGTGAGGGCAAGAGAGATAACATGTTTGAACACTGTGGGCCAGACCTACATATATATATAACTTCCTTTTAACCCTGTAAACACAGTACAATCCTAGTCCAGCTACTCTATGGCCAGCGTACAACCACACTGCAATCTCAGTAAAGTCACAGTGTAGCCACATTGCAACCATGGTATAGCCACAGTACAGACATACTATAGACACTCTACATCCACACTACAGCCACACTACAACCTCAGTACAGCCATACTGCAACCACAGTACAGCCACATTATAGATCTACTACAGCCACACTGCAACCACAGTGAAGACAGACTATAGACACACTGCAACCACAGTAGAGACACACTGTAACCATAGTGCAGCCACAGCACAGTCACACTATAGACACACTGCAACCACAGTACAGCCACACCATAGACACACTGCAACCACAGTGTATAGCCACAGTACAGACATATTATAGATACAACCACACTGCAACCACAGTACAGCCACACTATAGACACACTGCAACCACAGTGTATAGCCACAGTACAGACATATTATAGATACAGCCACACTGCAACCACAGTACAGCCACACTATAGACACACTGCAACCACAGTATAGCCACAGTACAGCTACACTATAGACACATTGTGACCACAGTACAGCCACATGACAGCTGCACTATAGCCACACTGTGACCAAACTACAGCCACACTATGGTTGCACTACATACTGCATACTGCAAACATACTGCAAGCACACTACAGCCACAGTACAGACTCACTGTGGACATACTATAGCCACACTATGAACATGGTACAACATGTTTGAACATGTAGTGCACACTACAGTTGCACTATAGCCACACTACAACCACAGTATAGCCACATCATGGCCACACTATGATAGTAAAGTCACAGTACAACCATAAACAGCCACACTACAGCCACAATATACTAGTACAGCCACAGTGCAACCATACTACAGCCACACTACAACCACTCTATGACTACAGTCCAGCTATACTACAGCCACATTTTAACTATGCTATAGCCATACTACAGTAACAGTACAACCTGAGTACAGCCACATTACAGCCTCTCCACAATTATCCTATGACAATAGCACAGCCACACTAAAACCACACTACAACTACACTCTAGCCACAGTACAGTCACACCAAAGTCACTGTGTGGTGGGCAACAGCATCCAAGACTAGGCTGGGCACAGTGGCTCACGCCTGTAATCCTAGCACTCTGGGAGGCCGGGGCCAGTGGATTGCCTGAGTTCAGGAATTCGAGACCAGCTTGAGCAAGAGTGAGACACCATCTCTACCAAAAATAGAAAAACTGAGGCAAGAGGATCTCTTGAGCCTAAGAACTTGAGGTTGCTGCGAACTATAACACCATTGCACTCTAGTCAGGGCAACAGAGTTAGACTCTGATTTTAAAAAAGTGTCCATCCCGGTCACAAAACCTGTCTCACTAAACATTTCAAACTTAAGGCCTGCCCCTAACAGCTCTTCTGGCCAGAGCAGTAACTCCTTATTGGCTACCCTACTATCCTGCCACCATTCTAAGACCTCCCCTAACCAAACCTGTATGAGGGTGCACTCTCTCTTCTCTCCTCTCTTCTCTTCCTTCTCTTCTTTCCTCTCCACTCTCCTCTCTCTCCTCCTCGCTCTCCTCTTCACTCTCCTCTTTTCTCTTCTCTCGTCCCTCCTCCTTGGTGCTACAGCATCCCTCCCTTGTCAATAAAGACCTTTTGTACAAGCAAAAAAAAAAAAAGTGTCCACAGCTCCTGGGACTTTGGGCAAGAGCGTTAACATGCACGAGACTTGGGCCTGGGAAGTCAGACAGAGCCACTCCAGTGGACGTGCTGGGCAGGAGCAAAGTGGGAGGAGATGTGGGTACAGGCAGGCTGACCCTGAGGACAAATGAACGTGTGTGAAGGCAAACGCAGAGGAGCCAGTCAAGAGCCGGCTGCTAAAACTGCTGAGGGAGAAGGCGCGGTGGGCGGTCTCCTGCGCTGAGGCTTGGAGGGGGCACTTTTCCTGACCACCACCCACCATCTCCTACTGTAGAGGCTGCATGGAGTGAAAAGGATGGAGCAAAGTCCTCCTTCCCTCTCCTGCCCAATCCCAGGGCCCAAGTCCATTTCAAGAACTCACATCCTGTCCTCCTCTAACGCACGGCTACTTCAGATAAGCTGAGTCTGCCCACTTGAAGGCACGCTCCCCCGAGGAGAGGGTTTTGGGAGTTGGTGGCTGGGGATCTCCTGGCACTAAGAAGCCAGGGCTTCCCCACCCTGCAGGTCACATGGAAGCTGTTTTTCCCCCCAGCAGAGGGAGGGCCGTGGTGCGGGCCCCTTTCCCCTAGCCCATGATCCTGACGCAGTGGACGGACCCTGATGGGGGAGCTGCTGGATTCTATTCCCTGGGGTGTCTCACTCGTAGGTGGGAACTAGGATGGCAGGAGGTGGCAGGGGCAGCTGCCTTTGGAGCTTACCAGCTGACAGCTCTGCTCCGAGGCTCCCTGCACTGTAGATGTGGCAGCCCAGGCTCTCAGTGTAGATCTGAGGAGCCCAGGGGCCAGAGAGCTGAGCAGCCTCTTGTTAAACCTCAAAGAGTTCTTTGTTCTATAGCTGAGGACCAAAAATTCAGGGCAGCCGTCTCTTGGCTGGTTGCTTGGAGGTTGCCGGGAGAATCCTTCAGTGAGAGAAAAAGAAGTTTGGACCGAGATCACAAAAAGAAGCCAGTTCTTTTCTGCTTTCTGTTCCTTGCCTGGAGAGAGGCTTTGGCCACTTCCATCTCTTTCTTTCTTTTGGTTTGGAAATATAGAAACAGAGCTTCAAGTTTGCCTTTGGGGATTACCAGCACAGCAACCCTGGGAAGCTTTAAATCCTGTTGCCGCCTGGACACCCGCCCCTAGAGATTCGGACTTAATTGGGGTGGGGTGGGACTCCCCAGGGGACTCTAATGTGCCACCCAGGTGGAGGGCCACAGCTTAGAACTGTGTCTATTTTGTGTGTTTGCATCTCTTTTCCTTCCTGGCAGAGTGGGACAGTGGGTACAACCTCTTTGGAGACTCAGCATCTTCACTTGAGGCCCTTGATAAATGGGTCCCTCAACACACTTTGAGGCAGAGCCAAGTTTTGCCGCCATCAGTAGAGGATGCAAATACTACAAAAGCCTCTCCTTGCCTCTGAGCTGTTGATGGTTTTCTCTCCCCATCTAGTCACACGCGTACTCTTAAGCTTTCTCCGATCAGACTCAATGGGCTTCTTCTCCCACCTCCAGTTCCCTGGGACCTCTCTGTCCTTTGGAGGTAGAAAGACTTTACTGGGGTCCGTGTTCGCCAGCTTCATCAGCAGTGTGGATGTCCTCGGGGCAGAACGCACCATTGGCCTCCTCTGAAGCCCGTGTGCCTTCCATGTGTTAGACGCTCAATACACATTCACTCGTTTACCTCGTCCTCCTGGAGGGCTCTGAGCCTCAGTTTCCTCATCCATAAAATGAGAGTAATATTCACTTTGAAGGGCTGATGTGATGATTAAAGTGAACTGGCCACTTTCTGAACCAGGCTATGTTCTAAGCACTTTGTATTAGCCCCCTGGGTCCTCCCCAAACCATAACAGACAGGTCTGATGATTTTGTGCATAGCCAGGAAGAGGAAGCAGCCCAGGGGCCAAGATGGAGTCTGGCCAGAGGGACTTAGAGCCTGCCCTGCCTTTCCCGGTGGGCTTGGCGGAATAAATGAGGCCCTCGTTTCACACTCAGCACACTCCTCAGCCATGAGGGGTTCCCTTTCTCCCCAGGGTCCACCCTGCATGCTGTTCTCCCTGCCAGCTGCTGCCAGCTGTCACCTTCCTTCATTCCTGCCTTTCTGGATAAGTCCGACAGGCCCTGTTTTTTTCTTCTAAGAAGGCCCATCGAGGCAACTCTGTATGTTTTCTTTGACATTTCACCTCTGAGACGAATCATGGCCCTCACCTGGAGGGCAGGTGGTTGCAGGCAGTGTTGAGTCTCACAACCATTGTCTTCTTCCTAAGCATGGACGGTCCTCCTTAAGAACTGGGTCTGCCCCAGAAGAGGTCTCAGTTCTCCCTCCTCCTGTACTTCCTCCCTACCCTCTCTCTTCCATTAGGAATGTTGATTAGTGGGACACTGACCACAGGGGACAAAGAGGCATTGGAGGGCTTGCAACCTAATCCCCATGGGATGACCATGGCTAGGTGACAAGTGGAGAGCAGAGGTGCTTGCAAATGCCACTGGTTACAAATCCAGGACAGGCTTTATAGAGGTGGTCACAGGTGTACCCGGAATTGTGGAGAGAAGAGTGAGTGTGCAGGCTGAGTGAGGAGCATGGCCCAGGCCTGGCGGACGAGAGGGATGAGAGACTTTCAAGGGTCCTGAGGAGTCTGTTGGAGGGCAGACTTGAGCAGAGCAGTGTCCATGACACAAGGTGGGAGAGCAGGTCCAGCTGTCCCTGATTTGGAGGACATGGAGTCTCCACCCTGCAGGCTGTTTATCAAAGGAAGTTTAGAAACCCATCTGTGAGTCCTGAAACTCATATAGAAGGCTGCAGCCAAGATGACAAAAACAGTAAAAAATACGAATGCATTGCATGTCAGAGCAGGAAGAATTGTTTCGTGAGATCTGATTGGAGTTCTTTGTATGTACAGATGAGTAGGTGCAGGCTGGGTCCCCTGGGAAGATGCATCTCCTCCAGAGGGCTGTCACAACTGGAGGCATGAGGCCAAGGGCCACAGCCCTGTGGAGAAGGGTCCAGGGAAAGTTCTCCAAGCTTCTTGGTCCATCCTGTGACTGCTCTGCTTGGGTGCAGAAAACGGGAGGGGCCCTGCCGCACCCCGCACCTGTGGGCTGCTGGCATTTCCTGAGGCTGCTGGTTGTTTGAAGGCTTAACTGCACCCCGCTGCGCAGCCGCTCTTGCTGAGTGCAAAGCATTTTTGAGGGAGTGGGGGTGGGGGTGCGGACTCTCTGCTTAATTAAAATAGGGAGAGGTTGACATGAGGGACCTTTAGTGGTTTTTGATCTCTGTTTCTCTCTGCCTGCTTTCTAACTCGAAGGGGGAAGAAAGCTTTTTCCTACTCTTTTTTTCTTCAACCTCTCCCATCTTTCGCAGACCCCGCAGGTGCCGCTGGGCGTTCTGCCTTCCCCCTGAGGCCCCTCCTCCTCCATCTTGAAAGGGATGAATTCTGGGTGCAGTTTATACACAGAGTGTTTTGTGCTGGGGGGATTAGCTATTCACCCAGATAAATGACCTTGACCTTCTAAAGAGCCTTGAAGGCGTTTGAAAAATATATCTGGTTTCCCTACAAAACAACATTAAGCTATCCCATTGCAAATCTGGAAAGTCTCTGTGATACTTGGTAACAATGGAAGACGTGTAGGCACTGGGGCAAGCACGTGCAAGTTTAAATCCCGGCCAAGGCATTTATTAGCCGTGTGGCCTTGGGAATTTAATTTCCCTGGACCTCTCTTTTCTCACCTGTAAAATAGGTTGTCTTGTGGAGGTATATCGTGAAACGTATTAAACGTCCGGTGTGTGCTTGCTGGGATAAGTTACAGAAAGTTGCAGCCAAGAACTAGGTCATCCACTTAAGTCCCTTTATCTTGCCCGTGGGGAAACTGAGGTCCGAAGACATTAAGCGATTGCTAGCATCATGTGTTGAAGGGATCAAATAGCTTTGTATTGAGGCCTCCATTGGGTGCCTCTGAAACATGCATTCCTGCCCACCCTTCCCCTTAATTCCCAGAACACACTGTGTGTTCACAGTAAGTCGTGTGGACCAGCAGACCAGCTGGTGGTGATGGTTTGAGACAGATCCTGACTCTTCTGCAGAGAGAAGAAATGACCCTTCCATTTCTACAGCCTTTCTCTCATTCCAGCAAAGTAGCAGAAGTCAGGACAGCCTGGCTCAGCACGAAACCTCTTTTTCAGAGAGGGAAACTGAGGTTCGGGGGATTCAGTGCTCAGTGGAAGTTCATATAGCTAAAGTGATAGCTAGGTGGGTCCCTTTCCAGTGTCTCCTGCTGATAACTGCTGATGGGGCCGGTATGCCGTCACAAGGGAGACAGCAGCCATCAGTTAAATGCTTAAGTTAAAACAGAAGTATCCACAGTGGTTCAACCTGTGAACCTGCTGGCTGGTATTGAAACACCCAGTGCAGAGCACCTATGGGGATTACACATCCTCTGCAGACCCCAGCCCAAGTCCTCTAGGCAACCAATGGCTGTGAAGCACCAGCTTGGATGGAGCAAGACCAGCACGTTCACCTCACATACTGTCACCTCCCCATAAACCAGCGGTTCTCAACTTGTGGGTCATGACCCACAGGAACTGTATCAAAGGACCAGGGCATTAGGAAGGTTGAGAACCACTGCCCTAGACTATAATGAGGGGCATTGAGTTAAGCTCATTAATTACTTTTGCCTGAGGTCGGCACAGAGCTGGGTCCTCAGCAATTCCCTTACTCAGTGAGTGAGTGTCCAGGGCCTGCTCCTGCATGGAGCTGCACTTGCTCCCTTCCTCAGGGGCTGAGGACAGTGCGTCCAGCCATTCCTTCCTGCTCGTGTAAACCATAAGGTACGTGAAGGGCCTAAGAAAGTAGACCCTAAGGCCTGGGTGCTGTGGGTGCACTAGGGTGTGGTTTCCATGATAATCCGTGATTAGCCACAAGCCGAGCTTAGTTTCCCAAAGGTTTCTAGTGGAAAATACCTAGTAATTATTGAGAATTCTTCAAGGGTCAGGCAGTTTGCATGAGTGATCATAAATTATCCTACATAATTCACACAACACTGTCACCCCACTTTGCACGTAAGGATCTGAGGTTCAGAGGGATTGAGTCACCTGACTCAGGATTTCACAGCTGACAGGTGACCAAGCGAGGAGGAGGTGGGGAGGGGAGACTCCAGCACCCTTATGACAAAAGGTCATGAGAAGGGCATCCTCCTCTTTTTGACTGGCTGGTGGCAGCTAAGAGTAGGCACCTGGGGGTATGTGATGGGGAAGGGTGTGGAGCTTTGACGGTCAGGGCTACAGGGCCCACTGGGGAACCGCTGGCCAAAGAAGGCATTTGAAACCGGTGTCTCCTTATAGAGCCAACATCCTAAAATTCTGAATTAAGCATTAACATCCAGCGAAGACGAAGGGTTGATTCCCCATAGTCCCTATTAGAGATGGGGAACAACGGGAAGGAGATACGAACATGGGGAGGGGGTGGGGAGTCAGGCGGCCACGATGCCCGGAAGCTGGTGCCTGTCTGGGAAGCTGGCGGTCAATGAGAAGCCTGCACACGTTCCATTGTTGGAAAGATCTGAGTTCCATTCCCTACCAGGCCTCTGACTGACTGTGTTCTTGGGCAAATGACTGCCCCTTTCTTAGTCTCTGAGCTTGTGTAATATGGTGTAGCATCACCTATTACAGAAGGAATACACCATATTACACCAGGCACACAGAGAGCACTAGACAAATGTTATTCCTTCTCCTAAACTGAGCCCGCACTCAGCACGATGGCCGGATGGAAGCTGTTTCCCCAGGAAGACTGGGCACATACCTGAGATTGCCACCACCTCCAGGGATCACTGAGCTCTGTGTTGCCCTCTCCTGATCTTCCCTGAGACACAATTCTGTTCAACTATCGAGCACTTGCTTGGTTTGTGAAACCCTTTTGTCCCCAAGGATGATTATTGGGGACAGAGTGATTATTGGTTGTACGCCCATAATTCTATTTCATTTGGCACGAACGTGTCTAAAGTTTGCTAGGAAGGGGCTTCTGGGAAGGTTGTTTTGCTTCCCCGCAATGAGGTTCTAAGTTTGGGATTCAACCATACTACCTTTGGGGGTTGTGAGGATGTGATCCTTGGAGCAACAGCTACTAGTTTGTGACTAAGAGGGAAAAGCCGAGACAATCACAGAGGAGCTGACTAGGTAGGCCCAGGGAATGACACTTCTGTTTTGTTTACCTATTACTATTGTAACAGATCACCACAAATTCAGTGGCTTAAAACAACACAGATGTATTCCCTTACAGTTTTAGAGGTCAGAAATCCGAAATTGTTTGATTGTGCTACAGCTAAGGTATCAGCAGGTCTATTCCTTCTGGAAATGGGCAGGAGAATCCCTTTCCTTGCCTATTTCGGTTGATAGATTTTTCTGCATCCCTTGGCCTGTGGGGCCTTTTTCCTTCGTCAAAGCACATCACTCCAACTGGCTCCTGTATCACCATCACCTTCTCTCCTGACTCTTCCTGCGTCCCTCCTAAGGATCTTTGTGATTGCCTCAAGCCCACCAAGATAGTCCAGATTAATCTCTTCATCCCCAGAGCCTTCAAGTAATCATATCAGCAAAGTCCATTTTACCATAAGGGCAATTATTCACAGGTTGTAAGAATTAGGATGTGGACGGATTTGGAGGGCCACTGACAAGGCCTGGGACACCATGCCTTGGGGCCTCTCTTTAGGTCAAGACATTCTTACTGGTGCACTAGTAAATATTTAAGAACTGACTTTCTAAGTTAAGAAAAAGCAAACCTGATTTGCCATTTGGCATTTGCCAATTTCTGTGATGTAAATACTCCCATGATTTTAAGCTATAGCATGATGCATTGGATGTGAAGTTTAGAAGAGACGTTGATATGCTGCTCTAGCATCTTACAGGCATCAGACCATTCTTTTGCCTGGTGCTTGAAAGTAGCCTAAATGATCCATCTAGTGGTTATTATTTTGTTTTGCTCTAATTCTGTATTATTCCACTTGCTTTGTTGCCAAGACAAATATCTCCCAGGCTTGTGATATTGATTGAGTTTTTTGAGCACCCCCCCCCCACACACACACACACTTCCCGACCATCTCCTTTGCTATCTGCCAAAGATTTGCCTGGTTTACAAAATCTTGACATTAAAGCACAGGTGTTACCCATCCTAGGGATATTAAGGGTCTTTTCAAAGACTTCATTTTTTAAAGCCAGCTTTAGATTCACAGAAGAACTGAGAGAAAAGTACAGAGACATCCCCTATGCCCCTGCACCCACAAGTTCTCAGTCTCCCCTGTTATCAACACTCCCCACACAGTGGTGCATTTGTTACAATCCATGAGCTACACTGATGCACCCATCATAACCGCCCAAAGACTGTCCTTCATGCTGGGGTTCTCTCTTGGTGTTGCACATTTTATGGGTTTTGACAAACGTATGAAGATAGGTATTCACCACGACAGTATCACACAGAGTATTTTCCCTGCCCTAAAAAAATCTCCAATGCTCCTTCCTTCCTCTCTCACTCCAACCCCTGGCAGCCACTAGTCTTTTTACTCTTATAGTTTTGCCTTTTCCAGAATGTCCTATGGTTGGAATCCTCTGGGATGTAGCCCTCTGAGATCAGCTTCTTTCATTTAATCACATGCATTTAAGTTTCCAACATAGTTTTGCATGTTTGAACTTTTTTGTTTAGAACTAATTATAGATCCAGAGGAAGTTGCAAAAAAAAAAAAAAAAAAAAAAAGCTACCGGATGTCCTATGTCTCCTTCTCCCAGTTTTCTGCGATGACAACATCTCACATAACTATGGTGCAACCTCAAAACCAGGAAATTGACATTGGTACAACCCATAAAGCTTGATCAAGTTTCATCAGTTTTACACACACTCATTTGTGGGTGTGTATAGTTCTGTGCGACTTTCTCACGGTGGATTTGTACAACTGTCAGTGCAGTCAAGATGTGAAACTGTCCCATTCCCACCAGGCTCTGATGTTACCCTGTTACCACACCCGTCCTTTCCCGACCCCAACTCTGGCAACCATCCATGTGTTCATCGCTATAATTTGGTTATATCAACAATGTTACATAAACAGATTCAAACAATATATAATCTTTTGAGATTGAGGATTTTATGTTTTGAGGCAGAGTCTCACTTGGTTGCCCTCAGTAGAGCACTGTGGTGTGACAGCTCACAGCAACCTCAAAGTCCTGGGCTCAAGCAATTCTCCTGCCTCAGACCCCCAAGTAGCTGGGACCACAGGCACCCGTCACAATGCCCAGCCACTTTTCTGTTGCAGTTGTCACTCTGGTCTAGATGTCTGGGTTTGAACCTGCCAGCCCCAGTGCATGCGGCTGGCACTGTAACCACTGTGCCACAGATGCTGAGCCGAGGGTTTTATATTAATTCAGCATAATTCCCTTGAGATCCATCCCAGTTGTCCTGTGTATATCAACAGCTGGTTCTTTTCTGTGCTGAGTAGTATTCCACAGCACAGATACAGTATCTATAGTCCCTCTCACCATTCACTCACTAACAGACGTTTCTGTTGTTTCTGCGGTTTTGGCTGTTACACATAAAGCCCCAGGAACACTCACGCACAGGTTTTTGGGTGAACGTGAGTTTTGTTTCTCTGGGATAAACGCCCCACAGTATGATTACTGGGTCAGATGTTCGTATTTTAGCGACATGTCTCTGGTAATGAGGGAGGGGATTTCTAAAGCGAGCAGCCAGACATAGCAGGGTATGGAAGATATTCTGAGCCCCAGATTCTGCTGGGACTTCTCAGATGACACCATGCATTGTGCATTTCATGAAAGTGGAGCAAGATGCCTGGAATGTTCTAGAACCAGGTTCATAATTGCTGCCACAGGCCTAAAGCTTGGGCCTGCTACCCTGGGGACCACATAAATGAGAGATTGGGGCCCTTTCAGGAGAATGAAAATCCTCCCCCCAGGCCTCCCCATTTCTTATTGTTGGTCAGCATGATTCTTTCTCTTTCCCAAGAAGGCTCCAGGCTGTCTGATGGGCACTCAGCTCCTGCTCGCTCCCTTCCCTTCTCTGGCCTCACAGGGAGCCCCTCTCCCTGTCCAAATTCTAACCACGCCTCCTGGAAGCCTGTGTTTTCCAGCCATTCTTGATTTCTCCTCACCTTGATCTTGTAACTGGAAATGGTAAGTGGCTTTCAAACATCTTTTAGTCACAGATCCCTTTGTTCAAAGGAAATTGTACCCAGAAATATACACACATGAAACTGATAAAGGATGAGCGGCTCAGATTAAAGTTAGGGTGAGGCAGGAGGGTGCCTGCAGCCCTCCCCACTGGGGCGTCCTCCCTTGAACAGACTCCTGCCTCCCCTCTCTCTCCCCCACCTGCTTCCAGAAACCCTTAGGGGGCTTCTCTGCCTCTGGAAACCCCTGGGCCTTCAACACCTCTTGCCTGGACCATAAAACTGAGCATTTAACAAGATATAAGTGTTTGATTCTTGCTTCAGACTTCTTGAGTTCTCTAGAATTCCCTCTTCCCTGTCTCTCAGGCCCAGACAGCGACGGTTCCTACCCAGCGAGCTTTTGTCTCACTTGTGATAAGCAACTTTCTCTCCATTCTCCTGATAACAAGCACAAAATTCTTGGGTTGCTGGGTGCCAGGAATATGAACAGAAAATCATTTACATTTGGGGACCTCATAGAGTGAGGCTGGAGCCCAGGCTTCTGGGGACTCTTATTCCAGGGCTGGCTGACAAATGTCTGTGTGGCCCTGCCTCAGTTTACCACCATGGACAAGGAGGGGAGGGCTTTGCTTAGGAGAATGTCTCTTGTGTCATATGAACAAACACGTGCTGGGTGCCTGCTGGGGCACAAAGCACTGAGCTGGTGTTGGTGCAGGAGCAGGGACACTCAAGGGAGATGTGGGTCATGCCCTGGAGGACAAGATGAGATGGCCGAGAGGATGATGAAGCAGGGGGGCTGTGGAGGGACGTGCACTTCAGGCTGGAGGTGACAGCTGCTTGACTCCAAGTCACCGGCAGATCTTCCTTCTAAGTTCACGGTGGGGCAGGTGACATCTTCCTGCCCATATTGCAGGTCTGTGGGGGACAGAGACTCTAGTTCTTTCCTTGACTGCTGCTATCACTAAATCAAGCTCTGTAATCACCGTCAGGGCCAACATTTATGAAGGGCTTACTCTGCACTAAGCAGTCGGCATTCTTGATCTTCGCAATAATCCAGTAAGGAAAATACCACGATTAACCCATCTCCAGATGAGAAAACAGAGGTTCAGGATTGTTAAGCAACTCCATGAAGGTCATACAGCTACTGAGTGGCAGTGAGGATTTCTGCATCCTGAGCGTTTGACCTGAGATCTCACGTTTCACTCCTGCACCACACATCTGCTGATTATTGGGGTGCACTTAATTGGTGGTCAGCTTGATAGGCTGAGAAAGAGCCCTTTTAATCCAGCTTCATGCTTTGGTGAAGCTTGGGACTCAGTAGAGGGGAAACAACCCCAGGGGTATATTTTCAGCAGCTATGATATGACTAAGAATGTGTGTTCCTGCTTAAGGGGAGAGACGAGTATTTACGTCTTTTCCACAGTAAATCAACAACAGTTGGTTGCGTGTCATGTGGCAGGAAGTTCCTGCACCATTGTCCCCATCTTCATTAACCTGACAATATTTATTATTGCTTTATAACCGTGGGAGCTCTCAGCCCAGCTAGCAGGAAGCTGGAGGAGAAGGATCCCAGAGGAGGTGAGCAAGGAGGGTAGAAATGTAAAGGGGTGTTTCAACTCTCACATAGGCGCCCTGGTGCAGACCCCAAAGCAGAGGGACAGTTCCAGCATCTGCTCCACGTCTGTCCTGGTGTCCTGCCAGCCCTAAAGTCAGCCGGGCTGCAGGTTACAGGGGGAGAGGGAGGAGTGGATGAGGTCTGGGACGGTGTAACCGTGTCTGTTTCTTGGGCTATTTCTGCAGTGATGAGCGAAGGGCCAGCAAGAAGAGACAGATCAGGAACAACGGACAAAAAGAGTAATTATGTAGCACGTCGTAAGGTGCTAAGTGCTCTGGAAAACAAAACGAGTGGAGTGTGAGCTGGGGAAGTGGGGGGGGAGTGCTGTGTGGGTGCCCAAATCAAGTAAGATGGTCACACAATTGACAAGATGTAGGAACAACCCAAGTGCCCATCACCTCAAGAATGGATAAGTAAACTGTGGTGTGTGTACACCAAGGAATACTATTCAGCCATGAAGAAAGATGGAAACTGCACATGTTTTGCATTTACCTGGATGGAATTGGAGAACATTCTCCTGAGTATCGCAAGAATGGAAAAGCAAGCACCCGAGGTGCTCAATACTAATATGAAACTAGTAGGTGAACCACTACGTGCCCACATGGGGACAAAACACAATTAAACTCAAGCAGGATGAGAGGGGGAGAGGGTAGGGGTTTGGTAAGCCCCACCTAATGGGTGCAATGTAGGGGTATATGGCACCCGTCTGGGGTGAAGGGCTCAACTACAACTTGGACTTTTACCTAACAAACGCAAACAACGTAATTGAATACATTATCTGAAATGAAAAATAAATAAAGGGGTCAGTCATCAAGTTATGGTCTGAATGTTGGGGCCCCCAACCAGTTCATACTTTGGAAGCTGGTACCCAATGTAATAGTGTTAAGAGGTGGAGTCTTTGAAAAAAGAGCTTCCCTCTCATGACGGGGCTAAGTAATTTCTAAAAGAGGCTGGAGGGGACTCCCCAGACTCCTGTTCTATGAAGACTTAGCAACAAGGTACCATCTCTGAAGCGGAAAGGAAGCCCTCCCCGGACACGGAGTCTGCTGGCGCCTTGACATTGGTCTTTCCAGCCTTCAGAACTGTAAGCAATAAATTTCTGTTGTTTGTGAATGACCCAGTCTCAGGTATTTTGGTATCATAGCAGCACGAACGGGCTAAGACAGGTACCCCATAAATAAGGTAGGCCTCACGGTGTGGGCGGGAGAGTTGGCCTTCTGGTTACCTGGTGGAAGAACATTCTAGGTGGATAGCACAGCCGAGGCAGGGGCCTCAGTGACTACTTCCTCCCGGTGGAATATAAACTGACTGAGGGCAGAGACCTTGTTTTCTTTGCTTTGCGGCCCTGGAGCCTGGTGCCACACTAGCACAGGGAGGGCACAGCCATGTGTGCTGAGGGAATGAACTTTCAGCCTCTTGGTACCAAAGCCAGGAGCAGCCAGCATGGAGGGGACGTGTTTAAAATTTCTGGCCTCCCTATCTATGAAAAATCGCCCCTGAGCACCAGGAATCCCTTTTCCTACAGGTTGGACACCCCATTTCGTTCCCCTCTGTCTTGTTTTTCACTTTCCTACCAGGTCCCTCCCAGCCGGCCTACTCTACACCGTTCCCCCAGCTCCACGTTGCCACCCTCTAACTTGGAGCCCTTATCGCGTCCCCCCTTTGTGTTGGAGCCAAGCTAAACATATTTGGGGACTGTGGCGCTTTTTTCATATTTCCTTATGAGTCAGTCTCTCCAGCTCTTTAATCATTTCTCCCCTGTGAATGGTTGGCAAAGCGCAGGAGCCCGGTTCTCGGCTTGGAGACATGAAGCCCTTCAGCACTCAGCCCAGGCTGGGGCCAGAGGGCCTCCTCCCGCCTCTCCTGGAGGGTGGCTGCCCCGCTCCCCAGGAGTCAGGCTGGGGCCACCTGCCGGGTTAGCACTGTGCCCAGCCACCACCGCAGGCTTCTCTCAAGGGGGCTCCTGCTGGCTTAGAAAGAACCCAAAGTCAATCTCAGGCTGAGTTGAGATAGGTACCCAGCTCGGGGGTGTGCAAGAGAAACCCCGTCGCTCAAACCAATGTCAAGCACCTACTTCCACGTGCCAGGCATTGCCTAAGTGCTGGGACCGCAAAGACCCAGAAGGCAAAATTGTGAACAAATAATCATGAGTTCTTGGCAAGGGTAACCAAGGAGGGCACAATCCCATCTGCTCTGGTGACAAGAGGAATGGAAGAGGCTCATGGGACATTGTAGTACTGAGCTAAGGGCAAGGAATTTAGAGACAGAGAGATCTGGGTTCAGATCTTGGCTCTACCACTTACTAGTGGTACGACCCTGGGCAGTTCACTTATGCTGGCTAACCCTCAGATTTCTTTTACCTATAAAATGGGATGAGTAAGGCTGAGTTTGCAGGGCTGTTGGGGGGATTCAACAAGACGGTGTAAAGACTGGTGCCATCGCTGTGGTGGGAGGGGGCGTGACTGTGTAATGCCCCCGGCCTCTCACTGTGGTCACGGATAGGCTGCATCCGCCCCACCTAGGAGCTGAGTTAACGCAGAATCTGAGGCCTACCCCACACCCACTGAAGCAGAGCTGTATTTTAACACGCTCTCCAGGTGATTTAAGGTTTGAGAAGCGTGGCCCTTGGGGGCTGTGGGAACTTGTGGACTTCTTGAAACTCGGTGGGAAACAGTGGGTTCTGTGCATGAGTGCGTTTCTCTGAAGCTGGGGGTCCATTGCTTTCACTTCCCAAAGGGGTTCTGGGAGTGCCCCGTCCAGTCTTGCATTTTAGATCATTTTAGCGTAGAAGGGGCGAGGGGACAGGGGATTTCTCAAGTGTCCAGGTGGATGGGGTTGGAGAAGTAAGGCAGAAATGGTGGGGGGTGGGGGCGGGGCGAGAGGAGGTCACAGACGTGAGAATAAGCACGCAGGGGCAGGGATGGTGCGACTTCGGGGTTGGCAACAGAGGAGGTGAGGGGGCAGGAGCTGTTAGACAGATACTAAGGGGGTGTAGGAGAAGGGGCAGCTGTGAAGAAGGCAGATGGAGAGTGCAGGTGTGTAGAGGGGAGAATATTCTGGAGCAATTAGAAGAAACGGACCTCATTACAGGAATAATATGGTCTGCCTGGCTGCAGTCAGGACTGGATAACTCAAAAGAGTTGCTGATCAATGAAGGCAGGGTTCAGTGAGTTGAGTAGTGTCGCTCCAAAAGTCATGTGCACCTGGAGCCTCAGAATGCGACCTCATTTGGAAAGAGAGTCTCTGCAGGTGGAAATAGTTAGAATGGGGCCATACTGGCCTGGGGAGGGCCCTAAATCCAGTGACTGTATTCCCTTTCAGAATAAGAAGGAAGGCTGGGAGAGGTGGCTCATGCCTGTAGTCCTAGCACTCTGGGAGGCCAAGACAGGTGTATTGCTCAAGTGCGGGAGTTTGAGACCAGCCTGAACAAGAGCGAAACCCAGCTCTAAAAAACAAAATAGCTGGGCATTGTGGTGCGCTACTCAGGAGGCTGCGGCAACAGGATCACTTGAGCCCAAGAGTTTGAAGTTGCTGTGAGCTATGATGCCATAGCACTCTACCAAGGGCGACTGAGACTCTGTCCCCCGCTTCCTGCCCCCCCAAAACAAAGGACTGGGAGAGAATGTACAGACACTCACAGAGGAGAGAAGCTATGTGAAGCCAGAAACTGGAGTGATGCAGCTACAAGCCAAGGAATGCTGAGAGTTGCCTGGGGCTGCTGGAAACTGGAAAAAGCAGGGAGGATTCTCCCTCGAGCCTTCAGAGGGAGCTAGCCCTGCCAACACCTTTTCAGACTTCTAGCCTCCAGAGAGGTGAGAGAATGTGAGAGAAGACATTTATGTTCGTTTTAAGCCCCCCTGTTTATTACACCATGTGAACCAAACATGGTTTATAAGCATGGAGACCTTTCTAGCAAAGCCTGGCAAATCGTTCCCTCAGCTCGCCTGCTGTGAAGCAGCCTCACCAGCTTGCTCTCTGCCAGGCCCACTGAGCCTCAGGTGTCTGCTTACCCTGGGGCATCAGCAAGGTTATTGTCAGGTACGCTCGCCAGGGGCACAAATTTGGGGTGTGGCACTCTCGGCATCTCTCTTGGATAAAGTCTTTCTTCTTCGCCCTAAACTCCAGAATCTATGCCTGGAAAATCAGAGTTAGTTTCTTCTTCTTTTTCTGTCCTCCCCACTCCTCCTGCCTCTGCCGTCTCACCTACGCCTCCTGCTCCAAGGTTCTCACCTTTTTGTCTTCTAGGGCCTTGTGGGATGCTGTGATGCGGAAACACCTCCTGGACAGGTCAGTAGTAGTTTAAGGTTCTGGTTTCCAAACTAGGTTTTTCAGATGTGCCTGAGAAACTAGGAAATGTTTGACTTGGACTTAATGGGCCCAGGGGGCTGATGCACCACAAAGGTCAGCACAAGTAGGGTGACTTACTCCTGGTGACCTGGGACAACTCCTTTTGTCCCATTCAACTATTACTAACACCCATATTTGGGCAATACGTTTACCATATCTATAACCCATTTTGCAGACTTTTGTGTTCATCCAAATGGCCTAACTATTCCTCAGGAATAGCTTGTACAACAAGTCAATGTCAATTTAAACTCATAAGAAGCATTTAATCTAAAACCAGATACTGCGCTTACATATTTGATCTATTTGGGTTTATGAAAGATTTTATTTAGAAAAAACAGTTACTCTGCAATTGCAAAACTGGCCACAGGTATCAAGTCATTAAGTTTCATTTCAACAGGCCTTGTTAGAGCTGGTCCTGCTTTCCCAGGGCTGCCATAACAAATTCTCACAAACACGGTGGCTCAACACAACAGAAATTTTTCTCTGTCGTAGTTTTAGAGGCAGAAGTCTGAAATCAAGGTCTCAGCAGGGCTGTGCCCCTTTGAAGGCTCCCGGGCAGGGTCCTCTGTTGCGCTATTCAGATTCCAGCAGCCCCGGGCAGTCCGTGGCATCCCTTGGCTTATCCCACATGCCACATCACTCTACTTCCTGCTCCCTCTGCTTATCAGAATACCTGTCCTTGGATTTAGTGCTACTTGGTTAATCCAGGATAAGCTCATCAAATTAATTATAGCTGCAAAGACTCTCTTTTCATAGAAGGTTGCATTCACAGGTACCAGAGGTTAGAGCGTGGACGCTATGAAGCCCTGAGCCAGGCATCACGATGGTGCAGTCTGTGGACCCTGGGGAAACTGGCTCTGGGTTTTTTTGGGGTGACTGTGGGCTGGGATTACCTGTGTATGGAACTCACCCACACTCAGTCCCCCACAGGCCTGTCTTCTGCTGGGCACCCGCCTTAGGCCCTTTGGGCCACTATGACAAAGTCGTATTACTCTCAATGGGAAGGAGGACACCACACACAAGGCAGGGCCGCATGCGGTTGAACTCAGGCAGGCACAGAATGGCAGCAGGCTTTGTAGTATCAAGAGGGTGAGGTGGCCCTTAGTTCCACCAGACGATGGACTGGCTTGTGTGAATATTCCATGGGTTGGTAAGGAACTGAAACCCACTACTTGGGGATAATCAGGGACCATGCCTGGCCCCCTTGATAAAGAAGATTGTTCCACCTTAGCCAGAGGAGTGGTGTGGGAAGGGGACTTGTGGTTAGGGCCTTCAAACCCTTCTGGTCCCCATCCAACATTGTGGTGGCACCTGATGTTTGCCTTCAATTTAGTCCTTACTCCATGGCCAGGTGAGGAGAACTATATAGTGAGGGCTTTTTGTCCTACACTCTCTGCTGCTAACATCTCCTTAACCCTGCAGATGATACTGGGCCAAGTCTCATTGTCACACATGCTAAGACCCTGTTGAAATTCATTGATTTCACTGGAATTCAGTACATTGGCTCTTGCCAGGGCTTGGAAATCTTTCTATGACATCAAGGTTTTGTTATGATGATGTTTGTGGTAATCATGCATGATGGGTACCTCTTTCTTTCTCTCTCTCTCTTTTTTTTTTTAGAGATAGGTTCTTACTCTGTTGCCCAGGCTGGAGTACAATAGCACCAGCATAGCTCACTACAGCCACAAACTCCTGGGCTCAAGCAACCATCCTGCCTCATCTGCCTGAGTAGCTGGGACTACAGGCATGTGCCACCATGCCCTGCTAAATTAAAATAAAAAATTCTTTTGTAGAGATAGAGTCTTGCTATGTTTCTCAGGCTGGTCACAAACTCCTATTCTCAAGTGATTCTCCTGCTTTGGCCTCCCCAAGTGCTAGGATTATAGGAGTGAGCCCCCATGCCCAGCTTGATGGGTAAGTCTTGAGAGGGTAAAACTTTTTCCAGTTCCTTCTCAAGTCTCTCCTGGTAGGATCCCTCAGTGGATCCCTAGTCCTTGTGGTTGGGGACCCAGCTCACCCTCAGGGCACCAGGGATCCAAGTGTCTTGGCAGTGGTTTAGACTCTGACTTTTGAAGATGTAGGTAGCCAAGTCACCTAGATTCTGGGTCTTTGTTTTTATTTCTGCACAAGATGATGAATGGCTGAAGCATCTGTATCTGCAGTGTCTGTGATGTATGTTATGTGATGCATGTTATGTGATGTGTGCCATGTGGTGTCTGTCATGTGATGTGTGCTATGTAGTGTTGTGTGTGCTACGTGACATGTGCTATGTGATGTGTGTTATGTGATGGTAGTTGGGGAGAGCAGCCAAGAAGGATCATGGTCCTCAATCAAAGTCATCTTTGGTTTTGTTGCCACTCCGTGACTAGTGGACATCTTTGGGGTTGAATGCTTTCCGTGTACAAAACCCCCTAACTACTCCCTGAGAGGGTAAAAAAGCTCAAGATTCCTGCTACACATACACACACACACGCAAAAGACTCAGGACTCTTACGTGTGCATGCAGTGGGGTGCCGAGCAGAAAGACAGCCTTAATTTTCTTTCCTTCCCCCTGCTTGTGTTTAAAGTGGGAAAATCCGCCTTCAATAGCTTTCATTCTGCAGTTGCAGGTCAAATAAACTCATGTGAACTAACTCAAGCCAGAATGAGGGCTTTGCTTTAAGGATGTGGGACTTTTGTAAACTGAAGACAGAGACATCATTGTTCTAGGGATCTATTGCTGTATAACAAACCACCCCCAAACTTAGTGGTTTGAACAGCAATCCTGTCTCACTTCTAAATCTGCACTTTACACAGAGCTCAGTGGGGAAGACCCATCCCTGTCCCATGTGGTGTCACCTGGTTTGGTTTTACTGGAAAGAGGATCTGCTTTTAAGATGGTACACTCACCTGGTTGGCAGGTTGGTGCTGGCCAGAGCTGAGGTCGGGGGCCTCTCTTCTTCCCTCCATGTGGCCTGGGCTTCCTCAGAGCCCAGTGACTCGGTTCTAAGGATGAGTGTTCCAAGAGATAGAGCTCTGGGATCTAGCCTCAGAAATCACACAGTGCCACTTCTGCCACATCTCAGTGGTAAGGGAAGTCACAAGGGCTCACATGATTTCTGGGGCAGAGGATACAGACTCTATCTCTTTATTTATTTATTTTATTGAGACAGAATCTTACTACGTTGCCCTCAGTGGAGTGCCATGGCATCATAGCTCACAGCAACCTCAAACTCTTGGGCTTAAGCAATTCTCTTGCTTCAGCCTCCCAAGTAGCTGGGACTACAGGCACCTGCCACAACACCCGGCTATTTTTTTCTTGTAGTTGTCGTTGCTGTTGTTTGGCAGACCCAGGCCAGGTTTGAACCCACCAGCTCCAGTGTATGTGGCTGTTGCCCTAGCCGCTGAGCTACAGGTGCCGAGCTCAGACTCTATCTCCTGATGGAGTGGCCAGACCATGGAAGAGCAGGGCTTGGGGTGGAAAATATCAAGATCATTCTGGAAAGTACAGGCTGCCACATTTGTCATGCCTCAGGAAGGGCCTGCAGTGTGAATGGGGAGGGGGCCTCACTCTCTGCTGTCTTGTACCCAGTTGTCTTGGACATTGATCTCATTCTCTTCCCTCCATCCATGAGCCTTTTCTGTTCTATAGTTCCCATGGCAGCTCCTGGCAGCCCCTAGCTTATGACAGTTTGTGTTATAGTTGCAGTTTCTGCTGAAACAGACTTTCTTGGTCACAGTTCCCAAGAGAGGGAGCCAGGCTGGTCCGGATCAGGCCTGGTATCTATTTCCAGGCCAATTGGCTAAAGCCAAGGTCACTGTGACTGTCATGAAGCAGAAATAAGGTGTGTGAGGAGCGTCTTTGAGGAGATGGGCTGACATATTGACAAATGTCAGTCTTGAGAAGTGACCTGTGAGCAGGACATGGCAGCAGGCTCTTTGAGCAATGCTATCGACCTTCCTCAGTGACCAATGAAAGAGTGGTTTGATGCAGTCAGAGCAGGGATGGAGGACTTTTAATGGGTAGAGCTTACACGGTTGTTCTCTGCCCTTCTGACATCAAACAGGAAAAAATAGGATTAATTAAACCAAGATAATCTTTAGCTAGAATTAGATGGATCTGGGTGAGACCATCTGGTCTACTCCTCTGTCGTCAATCAGGTAAAATAGTTATATCCTTAGATGTGAAGACTGAGAAACTATAAATAGCAAGTGAAGGGGATAGAAAACAAGTATTCTTGCTTCATGGTATAATCTTTTCCTTACATGGACAACCTTCTTGGTGTCTTGATCAGCCTAACAATATAATGCAATCAATCAATCAATCAACCAATCAAAACTCACTCATAGTCTATGTGCTTGCTGCAAACAGGCTTGCTGATAATCCCAGAGAGACAAGTATTATAACTTGCCCAAGGTCACAGTTAATGAACAGAAGAAGTAAATTTAAACCCAGTGTGTACATTTAACCTTGACACCGGCTATATTTTTCTTACACTATGTGTTTGGAACTGCTACCCTTCTCACAGCCTGACAGAGAACAGACTCTCACTGTTCTGATATCATGTGATATCATTCTTGACCTCCCCGCCAAGCTGATTGGACCAGAGGAAAGCACCTGACCCAAGAACAGCCAATTCATAGGCTGGCTGGTAGCCAATGGGGAGATCAGTAAGAGTCAGGGTAACTCAGCTAAGTTCCTCAGATGCTTTTTCTTTAGCATTTGAGCTGGAGATGCAGAAATTAAGCAGTTAGTAGTGAGGATAGAATCACATTACTAATCAAATGCTACAGAAAATGTAGAGAACTTGGTGGTTTAAGTTGTTTTGCTTCCTGGTTCTCCTTTCATAATCTTTGGAAAGCCTGAGTTTGGGGCTGTTCTAGGCTTCTTGTAAGAATTCTTATTCTCACTGACCCAAGTTTCTTAAGGTAAGTTGCTGTCATTTGAGGTAGCCTAAGTGAGTCTCAGATCCTTGTTAGTGTGCTTAGTTTTTCATCACGCAAATAGGATGGTTGTCAGCTGAGAATGAAGGCAATTAAGGAAGGAAAGAAATAAGATGATTGTATCCAGTGAGTGAATATGATCCCCACCTATCTATCCATCCATCCAGAACAAATCATCACTACCTGGAAGGAAGGAGGTGAGGTACTTGCCTGGTTGGATGGAGGTGGAAGAATAAACTAATAAATCGTATTCAACTTGGTGTTCTGTGATCCACTGATGAAGGCTTGTCTGAAAACAGGATGACTCTGTGGGCACATAAATTATCTTTCCTGGATGAACCATAGGGATTTGTTGTGAGTGCTTGTTGAAGTACAATAGTCCTATAGGATATTGGTGAAGACATTTTAGGTTCTGTAGGATAGAAACTCAAACAAACTTAAACCAAGAAAGTAAGAAGGAGGAGGAAGAGAAGGAGAGAGAAGAAGAGATGGAAGAGGAGGAGGGAGAGGACGAGGAGAGGGGGAGGAGGGAGAGGAGGAAGAAAGAGAGAGAGAAAGAAAGAGAAAGTGAGAAAGAGAGAAAGAAAGAGAAAGGAAGAGAAAGAGAGAAAGAGAGAGAAAGAAAGAAAAAGAGAGAGAAAGAGGAAGAAAAGAGAGAAAGCGAGAGAGAGAGGAAGAGAGAGGAAGAGAGGAAGAGAAAGAAATAAAGAAAATCAATCACTCTATAGGGCTCCAGTTCGGTGTGGTGGTATCCGGTTCGGTGTGGTGGTATCCGGTTTGGTGTGGTGGTATCCGGTTCGGTGTGGTGGTATCCGGTTCAGTGTGGTGGTATCCGGTTCGGTGTGGTGGTATCTGGTTCGGTGCCCGTCAGAACTTCCTGTGCTAACAGGTTTCTGAGTCTGTGCTGTACAGCACAGCAACCATGAACCATGTGTGGCTACTGAGCACCTGACATGGCCAATGTGACTGCGGAACTGAATTTTTATTTTATTTAATATTAATTAATCTAAATTGAGATTTAAACGGCTGCATGTGACGAGTGCCCACAGTATTGGACAGACCTAGGTGCCCAGGTTGTGCTGTATCTCACCCTCCTGGTGCCGTCCGACTAGCTTTTCATGCATCCGTGCCTGAACCAATTCTATTCCCAGACTGGGAACTCTGCCCAGGGCTGTGCCATGTGTCAGCGAGGTTCACCTTGTCTGAACCCCATGAAATGGGTCCCTGTGACAAGAGGATTTCTGGAGGAGAAAAAGATGGAAGGAGAAAGCGGGAGGGGCATAAACTGTGTGCTCCACCCCCAGGGTGCCCTGTGGTCTGAGAAGGACAGAGGGGGAGAATGAGCGCCTGCGCTCACCTTGCAAATATTTCCCGACATCCTTGGGGCCAGGCACGGTGTTAGATGCTGGGGACACTAATAAAGCCATCATGACAAGGGCAAGACAGAAAACCCCTGCCTATTCCCGGTCTGATAGGAGAAGGCAACTTCTAAAGAGAGTCCTAGGTAGAGTAAACCCCCCAGACTAGAGGAGGATGCGCACAGGGCTGTCAGGACAACTCATTTTGTATTCAGTTAGCAAACTGCTGATATGCTGAAAAGTGATTTCTTTGTCCACCACCTCCTGACGGGAGCATTAAGAAATTGCTTCAGTTCTCAAAAAAAAAAGCTTAAAAAAAATCAGAAAACAAAGCCCAGTCTCGGACAGGAGCCAGAGTCTGGCTGATGGCTAGGCATGAGTTGTCTAAAAATAGAGTGTGGCTGATTAATGAATGTCTCTAAAACTGAGATCAAACCCAGAGGTTGTACTGACATGGCTGACATGTGTTCCTTTGGGAGTTAGCACTCCTTTAAAGAATTGCTCAAAACTGGGTTACCCAAGAGCCTGGCCTATGTGCCCACTGCTCTGCTTAGCTGGGGAGGGGCACTTCTCAGGGACCACCAGCTGGAGGTGGCACAGGGTGCATCACCTGCCCTCCCACTCCCAGTCCGGCCTCAAGGTGCCTGTCTTCACCCCACCAAGCCCTCTGCGGGTTCAGGGCTGGGGCCTCTGTGGCCAGCTTCTGTCATTGCCCAGAAATCTGCCCCGAGGTCGTGGTGGGTGAGCCTAGATTTCTGGACATGGGCACCCCAGGTGGTGGGATGTTAGATTACAGAGGGATGTTTATTTTTTATTTTTGAGACAGTCTCACCATGTCACCTTTGGTAGAGGGCCGTGGCGTCGCAGCTCACAGCAACCTCCAACTCTTGGGCTTAAATGATTCTCTTGCTTCAGCCTCATAAGTAGCCGGAACTACAGGCGCCCACAATAATGCCCAGCTATTTTTCTGTTGCAGTTGTCATTGTTGCCTAGCTAGTCCAGGCTGGGTTCGAACCTGCCAGCCTCAGTGTATGTGGCTGGCATCACAACCACTGTGCTACGGGCACCAAGCCAGGGGTGTTTATTGACTGTTAACCCATGTTACTATCCCAGCAAGCAAGTCGGGTAGGTCCTCATTACGGAGAGGAGAACAGAGGCCCTGGATGCCTTGATAACTTACACAAGGTCACAGAGTTCACAGATGGAGACCTGGGGCCTGGACCCAGGCCCTCGGTTCTCGAGTCCACGTATTCAACCACTATTCATACTGCTCTTGTTTGTCCCTACCGATAGGCCCTGTCCCTATCCACATTTCACTGATGGGAATGGGAGATGTTTAGTTAGTGGGGAGAAGGCAATGGGAGGGCAGGTGGGGATCTGGAGCCCCAGGTCCTGGTCTGGTCTCTACCCAGAGTGCTCTGTGACCTGGGGATTGTCACCCATCCTCCCTGGGCTTCAGTTTCTTCATCTGTGAAAAGTGGCAGCAGCGTCCTTACCCTCCCTAATTATTCCTTTGCTTCTGAGCTTCTGGCACATGTGTCACTCTTCACACATGTCCCACTGATCCCTCCAAGAGTGTCCATAGGTCATCCACAGGGTCTGCAGAGTCATAGAGTAAGAATTTGAACTCAAGTGTCTTTGGTGCTAAAGGCCTTCAGTTTCCCCCTGTTCAACAATGAGCCTCTCCAAGGTCACAGGCACAGAAGCTTTAGGGGAAAGGAGACTGTTCCTCCTACCGGGGGGGGGGGGAATGGGCCTGCGTTCTAAGGATCATGCCAGGAGTTCTCTGGGGAGTTGTGGGGTGCCCAGAGTGGGTCAGCAACCTGACCTTGTGGGCTTCTCCCTTGACACGTGGTCAGGGAAGGTCTTTACAGATAGAGGACAGCGCAGAGAGCTGAGGGGCAGTGACCACAGACAGAATGTGGCCACCACAGCCAAAGGAGGGGTGTGCTGGGCTGTGCACACCCCTCCCCTTCCCTTCGTCAGAGGTGGACAAGGAAGTCGGGCTGTGATGGGCTTCCAGGACGCCTGCAGCCATCACAGAGGTTCGTGGGCCCCCCTCCCTCCCAGGTGACAGACGGCTGCTTTCCAGCCCTCACCCATCTCCACCCTCTGATTTGCTGTTCTGAAGCTCCCTCAGCAGCGGGGAGAATTCATTTTGTCTCTTGAGGACACTAAAACCTGGTACAAACAGTCTCTGATAACAAATGCCTTTCTTTGCAGGGGATCAAAAGCTCCCCAGACACGTTCAAAGCAAGCCCGGGTGCTTTGACTGTAAGGTGAACGGCACAGAGGGAAAGGCAGCTGAGCGCTTGGGTTGGGGCGGCTTCCGAGCCCTTCCTGGAGGGACTGAATGCCCTGATAAGCAGAGGGCACCTGAGACAGAGTGGCAAGAAGGTCAAATCCCAGACCCCTGGCCAGGGGCAAGGGGAGAACCCCTGCCTTGCCCAGCAGGGGCTCCTAGAGGAGGTCTGGTAGCCATGGGGGCTCTGTCTGGAGGAAGGTGGCAGCCTGGGACGCAGGGACTCGGGTAGGCACGGTGGGCAGTTCCAGGCCTGGAGGGGAAACTGGATGTCAGGGGCTTCCATGGCTACTGGCCTGAGTGGGCAGCTTCCAAACACTCCTTCCTTCTGGCATGTCCTCAGCAGACAGGGAGGGAGGCAGCCACCCAGCTGCCCCCAGCCGGAGGGTGCCCCAAGTCTCCTACGGAACCGAAGCCCCAGGTTTGGTGTGGCTTTAGCCTCTAGCATTGTCTTCATGAGCCATTATTCCCCAACCAATGGGACTCTGGCTGGTGGGGCCGGGGAGGAAGCAGCACCCCACTCCCCAGAACGTCCTTCTTGTCCACTTGCTGATCACTCTTCAGCTGCTATGTGGTGGCTATGGGCAGGGACTTTGGAGCTAGGTACACCTGGGTTTCAATCTTATTGTCGTTGGGCAAGTTGCTTGCCCTCTGTATTCGTTACCATTTGACATACGACTCATTACCCCAACACTTAGGGACTTAAAACATTTTTATTTACATTGATTCATTTTCGAGACAGGGTCTCATTCTGTTGCCCTGGGTAGAGTACAGTGGCATCATCATAGCTCACAGCGACTTCAAACCTGGGCTCCAGCAAGCTTCCCGCCTTGGCCTCTGGAGTGGCTAAACAGGTGTGTGCCACAGGGCCCAGCTCCTTTCCCCCATCTTTTCCCTTTCCTTGCAGCAAAATCTGTGTTGGTTTCTTTTGGGCATCAGGGATAGAGGTCAGATGATGAAGGCTCTTGGTTGCTCTTAGCCTGGGACCTGCAACTTGACCTTGGGTCAAACTGGTTGGCCTAGACACGTGGCTGGAAAGCGAGGAGGGGAGGTGAAGGAGACCCTGACCTCTAAGTTTCTAGAATCCCGGGGTGGTTAGTGGTTGGTAGTTCCTCTCCTGAGCAAAAGAGCAAGGAGGGGAGGGCTGGAGGTGGAGTCCTGTGAGCCTGTGTGTGTCCCTCTTTCTGCAGAAGCCTTTGCTACTCTCTGGACTTTGAGCCAGGGACCTTGTTGGGGGTGATTTCTGTCTCCCCAGCCCTTCTGGAGCACACTCTGGTACACAGTAAGCACTTACATAGAATGGCGCATGTGTGGTGAGCACACTCTGGAGTCAGCCTGGGCAATGCCTCTAACCTCAGTTGTAGGATCAGCTGGACGGGGTGTTGACATAATCCAGCCTTGCACTGGTTGTGGTGAGGTTCAATGAGACAGCACTTACCCAGCGCAGTGCCGCATCCCAGACAGTGTTCAGTGGATGTTAACTAATACCAACAATGGTAGACGGCATGGAAGGAGCCACTGGATTCTGCTCAGTTGGTCAGGAAGCCGGGGGGAAACTCTGGCAGACTCAGTCTGGCCCACTCGCCTCCTCCTCTCTCCATCCTTGGAATCTTGAAAACAAAGTGTCCCTCTCTTTGGATAGAGAGCCAGTTGCTCTGGGCCTCAGCCAGGGCAGCCAGCCCCAGGCCTCCCAGCAGGGAGCCCCCCGTAGATAAGGCCTTGCTCTGGCCTTTCACCTTTGGCCTCTGGGTGAAGGACCATTAACCAAACTGCCTTCCCCAGTCTTTTGTGAGGAGAGTCCTTTGTCCAGCTGTCCTCTAAAAAGAAAACGTGTGGAGTGATGGCTTCTGCCTCTACGCTGTGTCTGAGCACCAGGCTGCCATCTTTGTTTGCGCAGCCCTTTATAATTTATAAAATTCTCTCTTGTGCACAATCCAATCCCTTAGGTCTTCAGAAAATCAGTGATTCTTATCCAAGGTCACCCAGCTGGTAAGTGTCTGAGATGAGACTGGCTCCTGGGTCTTCTGATTCCCTCACCTCCATCTATTTTCCAGGTTGCCATGTGTGAGGCAGAAAGGGCTCGGGGATGATTTGGGGGGTCATTTATATTTGTCCCCCATATGTCCCCATGTTCCTTATGAGGCAGAATTTCTAGATAAAACCAGAGGGAAAAGGTAGTTACTATTTGTGTTTACTGAGAGCTCCTCTTTTGCCAGACACTTACACAAGTTATCGCATTGGTTTTAACTTAGTCCTCATGGGAAACCCTTGAGAGGGTTGTTCTTATGGTTTATAGATGAAGAAATGAATATGGAAAGGCCGAGGCTTGTCACACAGCACTGAGTGAGGGAGCAGGGACGGGTCCTGCCACCTCCTGACATTCTGAAGCCTGTGCTATTTCTGCCACCCCGTGCCCTGGGTCATGATGGCCTCCCACATGCACTGCAACTCAGGACACCGTGCATGCAGGCTTGGGATCACAAGTTTTTCCAAATGGCAAGGTGAACACAGCGTTTGGGGAGAGCTCAGGGCCTGAGGCCCAGCAGACCTGGCCTTGGATCCTGGCTCTGTGGCTCCATAGCTGTGAGCCTAGAACAAATTGGGGAACATTATGTGCCAAGTCAGAGAAGCGTCCCCTGGCTTGCAAAATCAGTAATCGCAGACATAAACTATGTTCAAGAAATTGCGCCCTATCGTTCCCAGGAGATTGGGAGAGAAAGCAGAATGGCTTGAGGAACTGCTTTGCTTTTTCTCTGTTCCTTTCCTCGTACTCTTGTTCCACTACAAATAGATCAAAATACCTTATAGGCCTTCAGTAACAGGTCTGCTGTGCTCAGAGGGTCACAGGGGTTTTTAATCTGAGTTGCAGACTCATTACTACCAGCACCGGGACACAGGCCCAAGGCAGGGGTGCCAGCCCCTTTGCTGTCCACTGGCCAAACACTTAACCCTGAAAGCCTTACAACTCTCAGCAACACCGTTGAAACACTCCAAGTCAACAGACGTGGAGCAATCACTTATTCTGAGCCAGGAAAGAGACCTGACTGCATCAGCTGGGATTAGTTTCAGCTGCAAGTAACAGAGGGCCCAAGAAACGGCAGCTTCAACAAGAAGTCAGTTTATTTCCCAGGAAGGTCCAGAGGCAGGTGGTCCAGGATCAGTGGGATTCTCTGCTGTAGGATGCGTGGTGGCCCTGGGCTCCTTCCATCTTCCTGGTCTACCATGCATGCTCTCCATGCTTGGATGTCATCTCATGGTCTGAGGCAGCAGCTCCAGCTCCAGCGATCATGTTCAGAGCCAGTAAGAAGGTGGAAGAGACAAAGAAGAGAGGCAAAGGGTGTGTGCCAGCATCCTCTTAGCGCAGATTCCCACAGGCTGCTGCGTGGCACTTATGTCTGGTTGCCACTGGGCAATCTTGGTCACATGACCACACTTGGCAGGAGAAGTCAGATGGTCGTTTACCCAGTTAAAAGTTAGGGTCTCTATTACTACGGGGAGAGGTGGCAGTGAACATCCTGCTGCCCTAACGTGTCTAAGCCTTTACTGTGCACTGGGCACCATATTTTTCCTTCTTTGTCATAAATAACTCTCATTTGATTCTTTCCATCCCCTTTTATATAAATGAGAGAACAGACAATCGGAGATGTTGACTAACACATTTTAAGTCACCCGGGAAGGAAATGGTGAAGCCGGGCTGCCAGGAAAAGCCTGCCTGGCTCTGAAGCCTGTGTTGTCAACTCTTCTACGAGGCCTGTGGGAGGGGGCGCAGACACCCCAAATGGTGGGGCACCTTCTCTCCCCTGCATTATTTGAGAAATGATACCATCGTAGCGGGTTTTCAGAATGAAAGGTGATTGGTGTAGATTTCAGATGCTACTTTGGGTTGAACTATGTCACCCCCCAAATTCGTATGTTGAAGTCCAAATCCCCAGTACAGACGATGACAGTATTTGGAAATAGGGTAGTTGTTGGGATGAGGTCCTCCTGGAGTAGGCTGGGCCCCTGGTCCAGTAGGACTGGTGTCGTGTCAGCAGATGGCTATGAGAAGATGCAGAAGCACAGGGAGATGCCGTGTGAAGATGGAGCCGGGGATTAGAGTGAAGCAGTGGACGCCAAGAGCATCAGGGAACACAAACCAGCAGGTGAAAGAGGGAACAGATTCCTCCCTCACAGCCTTCAGTAGGAACCGATGACCTTGAATTTCCAGCCTCCAGAACGTTAGACAATGCACTTCCAGTATTTAAGCCACCCAGCCTGTGGCATGTTGTTATGGCAGCCATGGAAAACTATTAAGGATGCCAAGTGGGGTCCACTGCCTGCCCTGGAGACCGCTTCAGAGGTTGGGAAGATGTGTCAGATTTTCAGGAAGGCAGGTGCCTTGATCTCCCTTATATAGGGAAAGAGTCACTTTCCTGGGGGCTATTCTCAGGCTTCACCCTGAGCCACCAAGTTCAATGCAACTTTTGTAAAACCATTTCTAGTGTTCCAGACACTGTGCTAGATGTGTGGTCCAAAGAAACTGGACTAGACTTGGAAGAAATAAAGGTCCTGTACTTAACACAAAGGACAGCCTCTATCTTGGCACTGGGCTTCTCTATTTTAAGCTCAGACACTCCTGGTAACTGGCTACCTCACTGCCTTGGCATTGGGGAAGGGTGAGAAGGCCCTGGTTGGTTTGGCTTCTCTGCCAGGTGAGGTCAACCAGCCCAGTACAGAAGCTGGTGTGCAAAAATGGAGACTCCTCCCAGCGCACACTGAGCTAAGCTGTCTGGGTGTTGGAGTCACTTCATGTGTAGCCACATGTCTCATGGATTAGAGCACACGGTACTCATGAAGCCGATGTGCTTAGGGGCTGGTTAGAGTATCAGCCTGCACTCCTGACTCAAGTGGCTGTTTCCAGGCAAGTCCACGTGCTGCTGTGACACCTTCTGGCTTCGTGTTTTGGGACTCTGTCCCATCACCCAGACTCTATGGCCATCACCTGCAGTGCGTGCGTGTGTGCTGGGAGGACACAGACTAGCTTTCCTCTCTTACAGATTAGCTAATACTCTTACCCCTCAATGCAAAAACACCAAACGACCCAATCAAAACAGCGGGCCAAGGACTGGAATAGACGCTTCTCCCACGAAAAGATTCAGCATCACAAACCATTAGGAAAATGCAAATAAAAACCACGGCGAGATGCCACACTTCACACCAGTTAGGGTGCCTACTATAAAAACCCAGCAAATAAGGAAGTGTTGAGGAGGATGTGGACACATTGGAACCGGGGTGCATTGCTAGTAGAAATGTGGCACTGCTGTGGAAAATCCGCATGGAAGCGCCTGAAAAAGTGAAACAGAATTAGCACAGAACCCAGCAATTCCACTTCTAGGTATACGCCAAAAAGAATCGAAAACAGAGGCTTCAACAGATATTTGTACACCTGTGTTCACAGTAGCAGAGATCACAACAGCCAAAAGGGGGAAACAATCTTGTCTATCCACAGAAGACTAAATAAGAACAATGTGTATCTACCTACAACGGCGTATCACTCAGTCTGCAAAGCAATGAATTTATGTTACCTGCTGCCACACGGATGAGCCTCGAGGACATTATGCTGAGTGAAATAAGCTAGACACAAAATGCCAAATATTGTACGATTGGTTTGTAGGAGGAACCTAGGTTGGTATAATTCATAGAGGCAGGAAGCAGAACCCGGTTCCCGAGGGCCAGAAGGGGTGGGGAATGGAGAGTTTGTGTTAAGGGGCATGAAGTTTCAGTTTGGGAAGATGAGTAAGTTCTGGAGGTGAATGATTGTAAAAAATATGAGCGTATTTAATTCCACGGAACTATACACCTAAAAAATGGTGAATTTTGTGGTGTATTCTACCACGATAGAAATGAAGCCTGGCTATTGATAATATAAGTACCTGCCACTTATTGAATATTCATTATATGGCATTGCCTGGACAGAGACATTTACATACATTATCTCGGCCAGGTGTGCGTGGTCACTCTCCTTATCTTAAGGGTGTGGAAACCGAGGCTGAGAGGGGCAGAGTCATGTGTCCAGGAGCCCCTGATGCATAGTCAGCAGTGAGTTTCGGGTCCAGCTTTGCCCGGTCCTATGGCCTTAGCTCCTGTGCACCTGTCTACACAGCCTCCCAACTTCGCTGGGTCCTGCACACAGCCTGGTCCTAGTGGGCACTTGCCTGCCTCTGACCACTTCCGGAGTGAGGTGTGGACCCCAACAACTCTCCTGTCCCCAGAGTTCACTGCAGGGTGGTTGACTCAACACCATCTGTACAGGAGGCACTCAGAAGTGTCAAAGCTGAAAACATGACTTAGACAAACACACAGCATAGGGAGCCTGGGTTTGGGGTCAGGACAAGGCAAGGGACTCGGAGGCAGCAGCAGGGTGGTGGAGTGGGCTCCTGGGGTGCATGGCAGACTCACGTGCATGTAGCCATCGAAGGAAGGAATTTGAAAATGACTTTGCTAAGTCCAATTCAAAACCAGCTTGGGTCCCACAGGACAATAAAACTATACCTTTTCTACCAAGCATTTGCATTTGCAATGTAGTTGATTTTCTGTAAATTATCCCCCAATCAGTAAGTGTTAAGTAGTCAAAGTGACCATCCTTCATGTCGACTGACCTCTTCAGCGTTCAGCAGTGTCCCCCAGCTGCTGGGAATGGTACTAGCTGCTGATAGTGATGTAGGGTTTACGGCTCTGCCCCCTGGGAAGTGCCCAGGATTGGTGGAAACTGCCTACCCCAACGTTATACCTTCCCTCTCCCACTCCTGGCTGGCCTTGAACAGGTGATACAAAGCCTGGTCCTCTTGTCCCAATTTGGGACAATACTGCGGCATCCTCCCAGATCCAGGGATTTCCATCAGATGGGCTGAGGCCTCACCTGCAGCCACACCGAGGGCAGCAGGGCACCTCTCCCCGCATCCAGCCCTTCCTTCCTCACCTGTGGACAGGTGTGCTCCTGTGAGCACACCCCAGCAAGCACTTTGTATCCAACTCCCCGTCTTAGCGGCCGCATCCGGGGAACCCCATCCAACTAGCACAGAGGACTTGTTAAGCAATCCTCTAGCGGGACTTTGAAAGGGCATGAAGTCATCTCTTTGCCTCATTTTCAAGTTTTTAGACACTTTCTCTTGACAGAAGTTGGTAAAAATCTGTGGAATGAATAGACAAGAATGGGTGGGAAAGTCTCCCCCACACCTGGATAAACAACGCCAGCCCCCTGACGGCCCTCACAGGGTTCTAGGAATTCAAAGGGGCTGCTCCCTGGCAGAGGTGAGAAATTTGACTGGGCAGCAGTTGGTGTCTAAGACCAAATGTGATTCTCCACCTCCAGGGCAGGGCTGGAGACAGCACGCGAAAGCGCGTGCTTAAATCCTCAGGGGGTTGTTTTTAGTGGAAGGAAACAGCCTGATTGAAAAAACTGCAGAGCTAAGTGCAAAGCCAGTGTCCCCTCTGCTCGGAACCCCTCAGTGTCACCCCCCAGGGAGAGCCAACGAGTCAGCTAAGCTCACCGTGCTGCTTCGGAAGAATCCAGGCTCTGCTCTGTCTCTTTCTTTCGGAGACAAAAATAAGGTTCTGGAAGGTGCAACTTAAAATAGACCCTTCATAAAAGATTCATTCCTGAACAAGGATGTCACGAAAGCATGAAATGTGAAATAGGCGCCCCATCTGAACTCCACTTGAAGTATTTGGTGGTAATTATTTTTAAAGTCCCCCCACAAAAAGGCACTTTCCAATTACAGGAGAGCAAGCAACGTCAGTAGAGATCAGGGCTCGATAATTCCTTCACTGCAGAAAAAACTGGTTTCAAGTTTTAGGTACTGATTTAAAGCATTTTGGAGAAGAAGCATGAGTATTAACTAGATAGAGTTTAAAAAAAAAATTTTTTTTTAAAGCCTAGAGCCACCGCAGGAAAATGCCTAAAAAGCAGAGGCTCAAACGAGATGTAAATTACCTCCGGGAAAGCCTAATGAGCCATCATTAGCCACCAGGCACTGGGTTAAGGATGTGTGCACCCAAGGGTTGAAAGTTGTTGCCCCCTTAGAATGCTTGAGAGACTTGGGTGGAGGCTGTGGCTGGTTTTGTCTGTGGTCCCCCTATTTCAGGACTATCTCTGCTATAGAGGGATCCCCTCTTGAAACACACTTGCTCCCTATTAACACTGTGTTCACCCACAAACAAATCCATGTTGATAAAAGCAGTGATTTCTGGGTACCCTCTCTGCTCCATCCGGCACCTGGATTTTTTCCTCTGTTTTTTTTTTTTTCTTTCCAGATCATTTCACCACATTAACTAGCAAGGGGTAGGGAGTGTGGGGAGGGGGCTCCCCTTTCCCCTTCCTTGGGGGCTTGGCATGGTATCAAAGGCGTAAGTTAAAGTTCTAGGCTCGTAACAGCCTTCTGCTGAGGGGTCTTAGTCTCCTTCCTCACCCGCACAGCGCTGTCTGCACGGCCAGGTCACTGGGGGGCTGGCCTTCACCCCTGGAGGGTTCCCACAGGCTGATTTCAGATGGCTATGATTTCTCTGTAGGTCCTAATTCTCCCCTGCTAGAGTAAGGGTCAGGAGTAGTTGATTTGAAAAGTGGCCTAGTCGTATATAAGGGACCCTCTCCATCCATACCCCCTCCAAGCCAGAGAAAAGAAAACAAACCCCCAAATGCTTGAAGTGGGTACGGTCCTAACAATTCCCAAGGGCCATTGGGTTTTCCTTCTGATCTTTATGACTGATAACGTTAATTGCTATTCTTAGCCACTGGTGTGCTCTCTGGAAGGTTTGGAAGGAGGGGAAAGAAAGTGCACTGGGGTTTGATTACAGCAATTCTTTTCAAGGTGGAGAGAAACACAGTTTGGGGGGCCCCTAAGACAGTGAGCAACTCAAGGCCCAGGTGGCCCTGAGACAGGTTGGGGTGGGAGGGACCCAGGCTGGCATTAGTGGCCTGGGCTGGGCCCTGGGAATACCAGAGGAGCCAACACTTGCCTTGAATGGAATTGGGGCCAGCAGGGTGGGGGGTCACTCAGCTTCTCACTTCCTACCTCCCTCTGGGTGTAGGGTTTCTGACAATGAAGGATCATCCCAGCAGTGAGGCTCTACTCCAGACAGGAGTCTTATAGAAATCCCAGCTCTCCCTTGGCGGAGCACAGTGGTTCATGCCTATAATCCTAGCACTCTAGGAGCCAAGGTAGGTGGATTGCTTGAGCTCAGGAGTTCTAGACCAGCCTGAGCAAAAGCAAGGTCCTTCTCTACTAAAAATAGAAAAAAAAATTAGCTGATACTGTGGCAGGCACCTGTAGTCCTGGGGTAAAGCCCTCCTATGCTCATGGGGCTGAGGCAGCAGCGTGGCTTGAGCCCAAGAGTCTCAGGTTGCTATGAGCTAAGCTGATGCCAGGGCACTTTACCTGCACAACAGAGTGAGACTTTTATCTTAAAAAAATTAATAATAATCCCAAATCTCAGGTCCTGGTTAGTCCCCAGCTTTGGGGTTTTAATACTGGAGGTCCCTCCTCCCTGGAACCTTTCAGTCCTGGGCAGACAGCCCCCGTGGGTACTCTCACCCCAGGAAGGAGCCGCAGAGGCAGCTCCATCCCAGAGGAGGCTTGAAGGAGCCCACAGTCGCCCATGCGACACCTGGAACAGGTGGGGTTGGGCATTTTATCGCGAGACCCAACTGCTCCCACATTTTAAAAACACAAGAGAAGAGAAAAGGAAAAGTCCCATATTGGCTTTTGAAGCACGGTTTCTAGACTTTAACATGCACACAGACCACAGGTGCGTTTGTTTTTTAACCCCTGCCACGCACTGTCATGTGGTTACAACAATACCTACTCCTTAATCCGAGGGCATCCCGTGTCCCAGCCACGTGCAGGGACACACCTCATACGTGGACACACCTCACTTTCAAAATAATTTCATGAGATGAGTACAGTTATTCCTATTTTTTTCAGTTGAGGAAACTGAAGCACAGAGAAGTGAAGACATTTGCCCTGGTACCAAGTGGTAGACTCCCCAGCAGAGGCCAGAACAAGACCCCCAGGGGTTGAGGCTGTGCAGGCAGAGAAGCAGGTGTTATTACCACGCGGTGTGACTAGGGAGCCCCGGGGGCATTCAAAGTCATACTAGCAGGGTATAATAACCATTTCATTTATTTCACAGATACCCATATGGAGTTTACCCTGGCAGGTACAGATCTAAATTTACGAACAATTGTACACTCATTGAATCCTCATGATGGCCATTTAAGGTGGATACTCTGGTGCCATCAACCAGTGGTTCTCACCTAAGGGTGATTTTGCCCCCAAGGGGACATTTCACAAAGCCTGGAGATATTTCTGGATTGTTACCACCGTGGAGGGCAAGACAGTGCTGGTACCCATGGGGGGTAAACATCCTTCACTGCACAGGGCAGCTCCCGTAAGTGTCATCCAGCCCCAGCGTGAGTAGTGCTGCTGCAGACAAACTCCGTCTACTGATGGGAGCAGGTGGACTCCCCTGGCAACCTGGAAGCAGTGGTCTCCTTCGCCCCTCCCCTCCTCCACAATTCCTTCTCTTGCTTTGCTGTCTTTTCTAGGGTCCCTTCCAGAGTCCTGGATCTCCTTCCTAGTCACCGTGCGAGCAGCTGCACTCTTCTGGCAACACCACCCAGCTTTGTTCTGCTTTGTTAAGACAGCCAACCGCATTTTACAGTTATTGCCCTTGAAAGCCCCATAAATG
Organism: Otolemur garnettii; assembly: GCF_000181295.1. NCBI lineage: Eukaryota > Metazoa > Chordata > Mammalia > Primates > Galagidae > Otolemur > Otolemur garnettii. The sequence goes on along the minus strand of NW_003852413.1, from coordinate 13,016,149 downwards.
GCGTTTGCAGCCATGAGCGGGGCTGGGGTTGCCAGATCAGTAGGTTTAACTTGGTGGGATGACTCACTCTCAAATGCCCTCTAGGGTTCATCCAGCTGCTCTGTTGCCCAAGCCTCTGCCAGGATGCAGAAACATCGGCCAAGGACAAAACCCAAGTTCAAAGCAGTGTGAGGCCGTTCCCGGGGAACACCTCCAAGCTTGTCTGGCTGGCTCCTGTGGCAGACACCTGCTCGGAGTGGGGTAACAAGGCCACTCGCAGACCCCAGTCTCTATCCTTTGCCTCATTTGTATGCTGTTATTTTTAATTCTAGGGGATTTGAACCAGCTGGGTTTAAAACCGGAACTTTCTCCTCAGGGGCTTGGAGGCTTAGCAGTCTAGGCCTGGAAGGGGTTTCAGAGGTCACGCCATCTCTTCTTGCTGTGAGAGCGGATTCTCCCTAAGGAGGACCAGTTACATAATTGGCAGGGCCTAGTGCAAAAGGAACGTGAGGGGCCCCTTGTCAAAAATTATTAAGAATTTCAAGACAGCAGCAGCAGAGCTTAAAGCCAAGCACAGGGCCCTCTGCGCGCCAGGCCGTGTGTGGGGCACAGGTTGCACACCCACGAAGCTGGCCTTGTTCCCGTGTCATTCTGTGGTTCATGACCTGTCTGGGTTTCCCAGGGACAGGCTTGGTTTACTGCTGTTATCTGAATGTGACTATTAAGGGTTCCACTCTCTGCCCTGTCCTGGTTTGGACAACAAATTATGTGGTCCCCTTATAATTACATGACAAACTCTAGGTAATTGTTCTCTCATCCTATTTATGTTGTAATGTCACCCAGAGTCTAGCCATTGCATGATTTTGTTTTGAGGACAAAGTGATAATAAGCCTTTCTGTGGACTGTCATGGTTTACTGAGCACATGTTCACACACTAACCTCGTTTCATTCTCATGACAATTATTCCCAAACAGGAAAACAGCTATTTGCAGTTGAAATGAGTGAGGCTTAGAGACACTTAATGGTCTTCTCAAGGGTGCGCAAGTCGAAGGAAGGGAGCAGATCCAGGATCCAAGCCAGGATTCTGGATGGCCCGATTCCAGCTAAGGTGACCAGTTGTCCTGGTTTGCCTCCACATGAAGGGATTTGGGGGCTTGGGATTTTCAGTTTTAAAACTGGGAAAGTCTTTGGAAAACCCAGACAAACTAGTCATCCATTTTCTAGTCTACCATACAATGCAAACTATTGAATAAAAAATTTATATTAAACATTTTATAACAATCTTTTCTAAAATTGGATTCCTTTTAAGACAAATGAAGATTTTGCTGTGACTGGTGGGTGGGATTTATATAAAGGCAAGATAGTCTAGTCAAGAATGATTCCTAAATAACATTTTGTTGTACGTCCTCCTAGACTTTTGACTATGTACGCATTATATGTGTGCATATAACAAATTTCTTTTTGAGATAGAGTCTCATTCTGTCACCCTGGATAGAGTGCCATGGCATCATTATAGCTCTTAGCAACCTCAAACTCCTGGCACAAGAGGAGAGCCTTTTGCCCCAGTCTCCCAAAGTAGCTGGCATAATAGGCACTTGCCACAACGCCCAGCCGGTTTTTCTATTTGTAGTAGAGAGGGGTCTTGCTCTTGCTCAGGCTGATCTTAAACTCCTGAGCTCAAGAAATCAGCTGCCTCAGCCTCCCAGAGTGCTAGGATTATAGGCGTGAGCCACCACACCTAGCCATAATACATTTTTTGAATTCTGTTTGGTGATAACTTTTCATTTACAGGTGAGGTCAGCAGATATTTCCATTAAAGAGTCAGATAGTAGGCTTGGTGCTTATAGCTCAGCGTCTAGGGTGCCAGCCACATACACCGGAGGCTAGGGAGAGCAACCAGGTGCCATCTTAGAAGTAGAGACCACATTCTTACCAGCATGTGCCTTGATCTTGGACTCCCCAGCCTCCAGAACTCACTGGGTGGGTTCAAATCCAGCTCAGGCCTGCTAAACAGTAATAACAACTACAACTGAAGAAATAGCCGGGCACTGTGGCGGGTGCCTGTAGTCCCAGCTACTTGGGAGGCTGAGGCAAGAGAATCACTTAAGCCCAAGAGTTTGAAATTGCTGTGAGCTGTGATGCTACAGTACTCTACCGAGGGCGACATAGTGATACTCTGTCTCAAAAATAAATAAATAGCCAGATACTAAGTATTTTGTTGTTTTGCAGGCCATATGGTTTCTGTGGCAAATTACTTAACCCTGCCAGCGTAGTACAAAAACAATATGTAAACAAATAGACACGTCCGTGCTTTGGTAAAACTTCATTTACCAAAAATAGGCAGTGGCCTAGATTCGGCTGGTGATCCATAGTCTGCCAATCCTTGGTCTGCGGCATAAACACTTTTTCATGACAGTTGTTAAAGGATACTTTTCGGAAACGTAAAACTGTCACAGCCACACAAATATAAAATAGACACGTTTGGAAGACTATTTAAATTATTAATTAATGAGGGGAACATCAGTAAGATGTTACAACCTGTTCCAAGGAGAATCTGAAGAATATATATTCACACACATATATAGAGTGTCTTTGTTCGTGTTGCTACAACCAAATACCCGAGGCTGGGTAATTCATGTATATATAAATTATATATGGTGTCTCTGTGTTTCTGTAACGAAATACTGGAGGCTGGGTAATTCATAAGGAAGAGAAATTTATTTTCTCTGAGTTCTGGAGGCTGCGGAGTCCAAGATCAAGGCACTTGCTGGTGAGAATGCGGTCTCTGATTCTAAGATGGCACCTGGTTGCTCTCCCTAACCTCTGGAGGGGGGAAACTTTGTTTCTTCACCTGGGGAAAGGCAGAAGGACAAGAGAGCTGACCACTGCATGAAGGGTCTTTGTAAGAGCCTTGATTTCATGCCTGAGGGAGGGACTCTCATGCCCTAATCACCTCTTGAAGGCCCCCCTTGTTAATATTATCACACTGGCCATTAATTTTTAACACCTGCATTTTGGAGCTCATACAATGAAACTATAGCATACACACAATCCCAGATGTAGAAAGGCTCTGTTAACAGGTACAAACTGTGTTAATATGATCTCTGGCAATAAAATATTATATTTTGAATCATCTTTTCAGCAAGGTTGGACAACAATTAGGGCTAAATTCATTTGTGTCTCTATGAATAAGACGAATCTTCACTACTATTTCTTTCCTACGACTTAGCCTCAAAACAGTCTCATTGAAGACAAAGAAAAGAGACACCTACAGACTCAGCTCACCCCCAAGGGTCTCCTAGATACAGTTCCAGTTCCATTCAAAGGAATTCCCATGGTCCTTTGCTCATTTCAGAATCTTCCACCATTTTCACTGCTGCGACACTAACATTTTGCCACCTCAGTTTTAAATGCCTAGGTGGTATTCCATCACATGGAGCTACTCTCTTCATTATCCACCCCTTAGCTAAATGAAGCTACGATGTGCATGCATAGATTCAGACATATTGGAGCACATCCTCCTGCCCCTTAATCCCTAATATAAGCTGGGTTTAAGGGTATATTTACTTTTTTTTTTTGGCTGGGGCTGGGTTTGAACCCGCCACCTCTGGCCTATGGGGCCAGCGCCCTACCCTTTTGAGCCACAGGCACTGCCCTAAGGGTATATTCACTTTTAAGGCATGGAGTACAAATGGCTCAGTTGCTCACGCAGTGGCCGACTTGGAGAGAGTGCTTATTTTTCCACACCTTTGCCAAAACTGGGAAACTGAGACTTGCCATTCTTTTTCATGTTCACTAATCTGAAAGGGGGAAATACTGTTTTTATTTAAAAAACAAACAAACAAACCAACAAACAGCTCTAACCAGTGACTATTCCTCTCTACACTCTCTGTCTGCATGGTGTTATCCATGTCCAGGACTCCTAATCCCTCCGAGCAGGTAGACATCTGCATTTAGCTGTGGAAGGGACCTCTCAGCTCACCTGGTCCTGAATGGCACTGTGCATTCTCCCCCAGGAGCACCCTCCTCAGCACAGTCCCTGTCCAATCTTACCCACACCGTGATGTGGCAACATCATCTATCCAATTCTTTGCCAGGAAACTCAGCCATTCTTGACTTGTTCTCGTTCCTTCCACTTTGTTTCAACTTTTCAGCAAGAGCCGTCAACTACTTTTCCGAGATACGTTCCACCCTGCGTGCTTCCCTGCTCCCTCATGCCACCATCTGCACTGGTGCAAGTTGTGCAAGTTGTGCCACTGTCCCCTCTCATCGCATCCTAATGTGGTTTCTTATTTCTGTTCTTGCCCCTTCACAACCCTGGCATGAGGGTGATCTCCACATAAGTAAGAAGATTTCATTTCTTCACCTCCAATGTCCACTCAAACCCCCTGCTGTCTACACCAGGGGTCCTCAAACTTGTTAAACGGGGGGCCAGTTCACTGTCCCTTAGACCGCTGGAGGGCCAAACTATAGTTTAAAAGGACAGTCGGCGGCTAATCAGGACAGTCAGCAAAAACACCCGGCAGGCCAGATAAATGTCCTCGGCGGGCCATAGTTTGAGGATGCCTAACTGGCTCCTGCCAGCTCTCTGGCCCTACCTTGCACCCATCTGCACTGGGCCCCTGGACATTTTGTTTTCCTCAGTATCCCCAAATGGACTTCCTCCTTGGAGACTGTCATAGTTTGGGCTGCTATAACAAAAATACCATACACCATGTGGTTTATGCAATAAACGTTTACTTCTCACCGTTCTGGAGGCTGAGAATTCCAAGATAGAGGCTTTGGTGGACCTGTGTCTGGTGGCTTTTCCTCCTGGCTTGTAGATGGCCACCTTCTTGTTGTGTCCTCACATAGCTGAGAAAAGATCATCTTCCTTCTGTCTCTTCTTTAAGGACACTAATCCCATCCATGTGGCTCCACCTTCATGACCTAATGACCTCTCAAAGTCTCCACCTCCAAATACCATCACATTCATTCAGCATGTGAATTTGAGAGGGGACACGGACATTTGTCCGTAGCAGAGACCATGTTTGCTGCTCACCCTGCCAGGAATATGCGTCTACTGACCCTTCACATGACTGGCTCTTTCTCAGCCGTCTCTTATTCCACCAAACCTTCTCTGACCACCTGCTCACCACCCCACCCCATCGCTGTCCACTGCTAAATCCCGATTCACTTCCTTCAGAGTGTTTTTTTTTCATTTTGCGTTTATTTTATCTGTTTGCCTGCATGCTTCCCGTCTTCACCAACTAGAGGGTGAATTTCCTAAGTGCAGAGACCTTGGCTGTCCTGATGGTGGCTGTATTCCCAATAGCTATAGTTTTACTCCCTAAGTAAAGACTCAACAAATGTTTGTGCGTGGATGGATGGATGGATGGATGGATGGAATGACGAAGATCTTTCTTTGTCCCTTTTGCATCTTGGTCTTATCCTTCTACTCTTTCAATCTTCATCCAGTTATTTAACAATATTTACTGAATGCCTTCTCTGTTGCAAACACCCCCCAGCCTCTGGGGATATACAATGACCCAAATACGCAAAATCTCTGCTTCTGGGGCATTTACCGTACGGTGCTCCATTTGTTTCTGCAAATTCTTGTAGAACTTCCCAGGCATCTTTTGCATAGGGATCGTCTCTTCTTTGCCCTCTCTGTCTCTGCTTGTTCTTTCTCCTGCCCGTCCCCCTGTCTACCCGCTCCCCGCTCCCCGTGTCCTTTTGAGAGCCAGAACCTCCACTTTGCCTCTTCCTTTTTACATCCATAGTTCGTTTCCAGCTTCTGGCTACATTGTCCCTTAACTGTTTCATCCTAACTCCTCTCTGAAATTTAGAATCTTCATTTCCCCTATTTCTTCCTGAGCCCCCCCCCCCGTCATCTCTCCTGCTTCCCTCCGACATGGTAACTTCTCAGTCCCCTGGGAAGCTCTTCCTGGCTAACTCGTTTAATTTCCTCTTTCCTTCCGGGTTGGCCAGCTGGCTTGCCTTAGACACCACCATGGTCACATGGCAGTTTAGACAGGTTGTTGTGTGCTCAAGGTGGCAAACGTCCATATCTGAACATTGCCCTCAGTCACAAACCAGCTTCAGCATGCTTGTGGCTCTCCCCAGAAAAAGGAATGGTGAGACTGTGTATTCTGAACCCCCCCCCCCATCAAGATACATGGACTGGTAAAAATGATTTTTCCTGATGTTCAGGATTATTTTTTACACCATGAGATAGAAGTATTACACTGGTACACAAATTATAACATAAATGGTGTTTTCTGTACTATTGGTTGTACATGGAAGGAATCACTTTTATTTAAGGATAGGAATGGCACGTGAAACCTGGGATATCTTGGGAAGTTTGGGGAAAGGAGTCACCAGAGAGAACAGACTGGCCGGTCTGTGAAAGGTGGGGCCACAAGGGTAAAGCTTGGGAAAAACGGCATTAAAAATCCATCTTCTAGGAAGTCCCCTTCAACTCCCACGTTAGTTACCTGCTGCTTCACAGCAATATTACCAGGACGATGGGCGTTTAAAACAACAGGCACTGTGAAGTTTCTGTGGGTTCAGAGTATGAGTGTGGTTTACCTGGGTCCTCTGCTCAGGGTTACCATCAAGGTGCCGGCTGGGACTGCAGTTCATCTGAGGCTCAGCTGGGGAAAGATCCACTCCAGAGCTCAGCGCATTAGTCACAGCCTGGGTTTGTGCCTTCAGCGCTTTCTTTTTAGACAGAGTCTCACTTTGTCACTCAGTAGAGTGCTGTGGCACCATACCTCACAGCAACCTCAAACTCTTGGGCTTAAGCAATCTGCTTGCCTTAGCCTCCCGAGTAGCTGGGACTACAGGCCCCTGCTGCAATGCCCGGCTACTTTTTAGAAACAGGGTCTCACGCTAGCTCAGGCTGGTCTCAAATTCCTGAGCTCAGGCAATCCTTCTGCCTTGGCCTCCCAGAGTGCTAGGATTACAGGTGGGAGCCACCATGCCTGGCTTTTTTGTTTTGTTTTGTGTTTTGTTTTTTGTTAGCTGTTGGCAGGAGGCTGCCCTCAGTTCCTTGTTTGTGACCCTCTCTAGTTGGTAGCTCACAACTGGCAGCTGACCTCTTTAAAGGCAGCAAGGAAGAGGAGGTCTCTTCACCATATAGGCATTTTAAGCTTCGGTAACATAATCATGTCCTTCTCCTCACCTTTGCAGTATGCTATGGACCAGAAGTGATTCACAGACCCTGCTCACACTCCAGGGCATGAATACCAAGGGGTGGGGCTCACAGGGCCCCCTTCCCTCTGTCCACCACCACCCCCCAGCCCCGAGCTGAAAGGCTGGCTGTTCCTTCATGCTCCTTACACCTGGGGTAACCTCCCCTGTGACATCCTCACCCTCCCTCACAAGCCTGTTGTCTTTGTTGGTCTTCCTGCCTAGACTGTGGGCTCCCTGAGGACAGGCACAGTTTCCACCTCTCTCCCCCTATTCACTCTTCTAGTGCCTGGAATCAGTCCTGTTAGGGACTGTGTAAATGCTTGTAGAAAGAAGAAACCAGCGATCTCAACCTCAGCCGCCAGGGATCTTCCTTTCCTCCTCCCCTCTCCAAAGCTGCTTCTCTTTTCTCACCTCTCTGGCAGAACTCAGCAAGGTGCCTGATCCCTTGACTCTCCCTTTCTCACGCCTTATGTCTTATGAGAGCAACCTGCTTTTCCATTGAATGCTCCTGTCACTAAGTGCCCCCGCACTGTTATGTTAATGTTTATGTTCAGAACTCGGTGCCTGCAGCATTGACGCCCAGGGCGTTGGCTCCAGGTGCTTGGGACTGAATGATGGCCAGCAATGCAGGCAGCCGTGACTTTCTGTAAGATTAGAAGCAGCAAGGCACTGTAGCTTAACTCTGGCCTTGAATCAGATGAGTCTGGGCTTCTGTCCTGGCTTTGCCCCCTGCTGGCTGTGTACTCCTGGACGGGTCACTTCAGCTCAGTGGGTTTTGGTTTCTTCATCTCCAAATAATAACCAGTTAGTCAGCCATCAGCAGTTGTGTGGCCCACCCGAGACAGCCTGTGTCAAGCCCGTAATTTAGCACAGTGTCAGACCAGAGGGAACCCTCCAGAAAGGTGAGCATCTGTTGGTAAGTCACGGTCCTTTTCAGTGGTGTCCCTCCAGGAAGGTGCGGTCTCCTTCTCCAGCCCCACTCCTGCCTCCCCTTAGAGAATACAGCACCCCTAAAGCTGGGGAGGGTGGGCTAACCATCCTGCTCCCCTCCTCCGCTGGATCTGTTCGGGTTTAGAAGGATGTCCACGAGAGCATTAACTATCCCTTCAGGTTGAAGGCGCAGACCCAGAGTACAGCCTACATACCTTAAATGACTTAAACTTTCCAATACGCTGGCATTTCAGCTCTTAGCATTAATTTTTTAAAAATGTGAAGTTCAATTAAATGTTAAAATATGCATTTTTACTCATTCCCATTGCCGGGTCTGAACGACCGAAAAATATAAATGAGGGCTCATTTGGGAAGGTTTTACTTGCGCAGGCTTTTAGAAAAGCAATCTGGGTTAAGAAGTGTTGTCAAGTGGAAATTCTGCAGACCTACCTCAATGAGTGGATCAGCGTCTTTTTCTATAATCCCATCACTCCGACTGTAGACAGGCCCCGCGAAAATGTTAGAGAAGTTTGTTCCCTCGAGTAGATTAAACATTTCTCCTCGGTTTTATTTTATGGTCTTTATTGGTTTAGCTCATTCTTTCTTCCTAAGTAAGATATTTAAGCCCGGTCCCTGTTGATCTTGCCATGAATTCCAGATCAGAAGATTGGAAAATCATGCAACTGGGATGCTCAGGGCTGCTAGGTGCCTGGGAGCCGCTAAGCTCAGTGGTCCCCGCACTGCTTAGCAACCTCTCCCGGTTCCCTGCAGTGCCACTCAGAATCTTCCCCGCTGTCCTCAGACCCAGTCCCACTACCCCTCACATTTAGCAGATGCTCCTGCCTCCTAATTCTTTGAGAAAAACCAGGCTACCACGCTGACCTCTTTCAACGTCTTGCCTTCACACCGACACGTTTATCTAAAGCCCGATTCTCCCTTCTCTCCTCCAGCCTCAGAAGAAGAGGCTCATCCTGCCCACTGAGCCTCAGTCAGCCCCCACCCTCCGGCGGAGGGTCCTTGGGTATCGCACAAATGTGCCCAAGCTTTCTGTGCTCTGAAAATAACAACAACCTAAACCCTCAGGCCCCAAACCCTCTTCCCATCCTACAGCTCTATCTCTCCCTGTCCCTTCCCTGCCAAACTTCTTGAAAGAGTTGTCCCCAGCCACACAGGCCATGTCATCACCTCCCGTGCATCTATCCATCATCTGCAGGCTGGCCACTGCTCACACCGTTTCCCTGACCTGCTGGCCAGGCAGGCTGAGGGCTTCTTTGTTGCATAACCCAGGAAGCACTGTTTAGCCCTTACCTGACCAGATTTCCTTGCAGGCTTTGGCTGGTAACCTTTCCTTGAAAAGCTCTTCCCTCCTTTGGCTCCTGGGTCACCCCTCTCTCCCTGTTTTCTTCACACCTCTTAATCATCCTCCTCTGGGACTCTGCAGTTGGTCTGTTGCTCACCCTGTAAATTCCCCTTTCAGGGATGCATTCAAATCCAGAGCTCTGGGACCACCCATGAGCTCTCAGGTCAGCCATGATGATTCCAGTCCTCTTTCCAGCCCAGGGTTTCTCTGGAAGCTGCAGTCTACCAGACTTGTCCCCTTTCATTCCTGTGAGCCTGCAATCTTGAAACATCGCAAAACATGTCAGCACCCCCCTCCCAGCATCCCTCTGCCCTACACCCCTCTCACTGATTGGTGTCACCAGCCCTGGACACTGGTACCTGGAGCCTGGTTGCCAGCTGTAACCCTTGCTATCCCGTCTCCACTTGTCCCTGAATCCCTCTCCAACCCATCCATTTCTCCCCATCCCCACTCTGGAGGCCGCTAGATCTCCCCTGGACGGCAGCTTCCTAAAACACAGCTGTCTCTGTCCACAAACTTGTCCATGTCCAAGCCATCTCCTGCACTGCCTGTGTCCATGTTGGGGTCCCCTGTGGCCTGCAGGATCAGCTGGACAATCTCCTCTGTGCCCATTTCAGCCTTTGCAGGATTAGCAGCCTCGCCGCCTCCACCCTCTACCACTCTCAGTTCCCGGGAAGGTTCTTTCCCATCCCCACATCCTCCCCCTTCTGGGAGCTCCCTCCTGGCTCCCCGAGCGGGCTGTGCACTCCTTAGCCTCCTTCACCCTCCCATTCATCACGCGGCTTTGTCTTCTCCCTTTCCAGAATATGTGTTCCTGAAGGACAGGGACCCATTTAGTCTGGGTAATCGCAGGACTTAGCCAGGGCCTGGCACCTAGTGGACAGCCACAGGCAGCAAAGGCTGTTGATGGAGTAAATTCATTTGGAGGAAGGCTGACAGCTTTACACACGTGCCTGGAGTAGTACAGATCACACAACAGTGATGTGGACCTCCGGGGCCTTCTGGGCCCTTCTGTCTTAGAACAATTTCTTAGTGGTCCACTATCCAGTGGCCCACTATCCAATGTGGGTGACAAAGTTTTTGACTTCTGGTAGGTGCATATGGCTTGGGGTAGGGATAGGGGAGCAGATTTGAAGCTTGGGTATAATCACTTAGCTACGTCACCTCTGCAGATCACTCAACTTCTCTGAACTTTTCTCGTTTATCCATAAAATGCCAATTAAAAATGATATCAACCTAGAGACACTGAGAATCTCAGATATGAAAATAAATGCAAAAGTGTGTTGTTAATGGTCACGCTGTTGGTTAAAATTTGGAAACTGGGATGGGGACAGGACAGGTCTCTTCCAGAGAGACTTGACTAAAGAACCCCCAAATTTCATGAGACATATCAGGGTAGTACTTTTCTGAAAGTGTTCCCGGAGCCCTGTTCCTCTAAACTTTATTAGAGTATCAATTTCTTACATTCTTTTTGTACACCTGGGACATTGAATGGCCAAAATCACGTGTCAATGAGTGGTTCTTATGTGGTTGATATGTGCCATGGATACATTTTTATTGATTGGTTTGATTGGTGATTGTATAACAAGGCTTAAAAAATTCCACTTTAAGCATTTTTGAAAAAGCAAATATAAATAACTTGGGCTTTACTTTTTAAATTTACAAATAAAAATTATATATGCTATTGATATTTTAGGAGCAGATAATAGTGCTGTGATTTCTATTTTCTTGTGATGGAAGGAAATAGCAAAGGAAAGTCATATTTAGGAGGCAGAGCTGGGATGGAAGAGAATGACAGCATCATATTCCTCAAGCTGCTGGGATGGGCATATGACTTTGTTAGAGCCAAGAGGTCTTGATGAAGCTATGCTGGGACTTTTAGTAGAGACGCATGTTGTGACCTCTTTCTGTTGGACTCACACCTGGGAGAATGTATGTTTGGAATCTTCTCTCTTGTTTCCACATGGAAGTTGAGAAAAAAAGCAAATATGAAGTGGAACAGAGAGACTGAGTCCTGGTGACATCTTTTGAACTCCTGGATCAAACCATACCTGAAGGTGGTAGACATCTCTTAACTTATTTTAGTCAGCCCATTTTGCATGTCAGTGTAAACTGGTGCTCTGTTGTCTGAACTGAGACTGAGAGGTTCTGACATTTGGAGCAATGAAACTCTTATGAGACTTTGGACAGGGAGACTATGCCTACCACCTTTTCTTCAATCTCTTTTACACTGCCAACCTCCTTTGTATTTATGGAAGTGCTAAATATGACAGGTTCTGTGCAGATTCTGGCCGTGAGCACCTCCAAGATTATTTAAAGGAAGCGGTGGGCCTAGGAGATTCTCAGGGAACTCTTTTAACCCTAAAGTCCCAAAAGTCTATAAAAGGGCTCAAGGATTGTAACTTCCTACCACCAATAATACTGCAAAAATCTCATCTGGATATGAGACAGCTGCCAGCAAAACCTTAAACACTGGCTCCACTTCGGTGTCAAATTGTAATTCTCCTCTTTCATCTTGCCCTCCAGTTCCTTCTGTTTTTCATTTCTCTTGATTTCTTTCTGGGGCTTTTGATCTGTTTTCTATTGTTATCATTCAGGCATCTCATGCTCGAACTTTCCAAGTCTGTGTAATCCAACCATAACAACATCTGGGATCTGTGGTCGTGTATTAACGTTAGTTCCTCTTGATGCATCAGGACTGGGTTCTTTGCTGGATTATTTTATACCTTTGTTCCATGAAGCTGACTTTCTTCCAAACCTTAGCCCTGGGATTTTCCAAGGAAGTTTCCAAGGTGTGCAGGATGTAAGGAGGGCTCTCCTGTCTTGCTTAATTGCGACCACCAGTGATCTTCACACCCCTTTGCCTCTCCCAACTGGCTCCTTGTAATTCTGCTTCCTGGCCTTGGAATGTCCCCCAACCCAGCCCTGAACTGAGTCTCCTAGACCTGGCTGAATGGTAGTTCTGTTCTTTATTGGCTGTTTGGTCACTTAACCTCTCTGAATCCTCTGAATTTCATTTTCTTTGGAGTTACATAGGGATGGTGATTTTAAAATATTGTAAGGATCTCATGAAATTTAATGCAATACTTTCTATCAGACACCCAGCACAGTAGAGTCATAACTACTTGTGTTGTTGGTTGAGAAACCTCATTAGGTGGCTTTTGTTATGCTATTTAGCCCCAGGACAATCCTAACTAGGAGATATTGTTATTTCCACTTTACGGGTGAGAAAACTGAGGCTGAGGGAAAATTAATGTCAATGTTTTGCCTCTCTTGTCCCTCCCACGCTGGCACATAATAGGAACATACATTTGTCACCTCCAGGATGGGAGCTATGACGCCTGTCTCCCATCAATATTGGCTGTGGCTTTTTTGGCTGTGGCGTCATCACCTGGTACTAGAAAGTAGCAGTTTTCACTAAATCCTAAGACCACATTGCATGCCTGTGTTGAATTTGACTTTGAGTTAGCAAACTTCCTCCTCCTTAAACTCTCCTTCCCTCTAATTCTTTACAAGGGAGAAAAAACAAATTCAAACTAGAGTCAGCAGAAAGGAGAGGGAAAAAACGTGTTGCCTTAGGTACAGAAGAATCCAGCGGTAGGTGTGACACCAGAGAAGTCGGCTCTGAGGCCAGATGGTGCCTGCCCAGGCCGCCCTCTCACTCCCCTAGCTCTTGTTTCTGTCTGTTTTTCTCCTCTCTAGGTAGTGGGGAGCGCTGATCATTCCCCAGTGCTCCCTAGTTCAGGGCCAAAAGTCCCCAGGAGGCCTTGCTGGTCTTCTTGGACAATCACTGTGGCCAGGCCTGGGTCATAAGTCTACCTGGGTGTGGAGGAAAGGAGTCACTGCCTCCCACCCAAACCATGCTGACTCAGGCAGTGTGGGCTCTCATGAGCTTAAGGGCCCACATTCCATTTGTGAGCCTGTGTTTCCTGAACTTAGTTATGCTGTTACTACCTACTCTGGCTTCATCTCAAGCAATACTATTGGCATATCACAGGGTCAGGGACATACAGGGTGGCCATAGAGTTCATGTGCAATTTAAAATAGTTGTCTAGAACTTGATGGCCACCCTGTAATTGGGGAGCTACATATGTGTGTATATGTATAACAGTGGCCCCCAACTTTTTGCCACCAGGGACCAGTTCCATGGAAGACATTTTTTCCATGGATGGGAGGATGGGGAAAGAGGTAGAGCTGGGGCAGGAGGTGGAGCTGGGGCAGGAGGTGGAGCTGGGGCAGGAGGTGGAGCTGGGGCAGGAGGTGGAGCTCATGCAGGAGGTGGAGCTGGGGCAGGAGGTGGAGCTGGGGCAGGAGGTGGAGCTCGGGCAGTGATGCTAGTGATGGGGATCAACTACAATTAGGAACCAAGCTTTGCTCACTCACCTGCCGCTCACCTCCTGCTGTGCAGCCTGGCTCCTGACAGGCCATGGACCAGAACATTTGTGGCACCAGAGGCCAGTTTCATGGAAAACAATTTTCCACAGATAGGGGAAGGGGAGATGGGACAGGAGGCAGAGCTCAGGTGGTGATGCTACATGGCCCCATTCCTGAAACGCCATGGACTGGTACTTGTCCCCAGCCTTGAGGACCCCAGATCTGTAATCTATATATTATGTATCCTTCCTAATATACATAACTATGATAAAATATTTATTCGCTTATTACCTAAAATCATCTCTCATTCCACCAGTGGTTACACTACGCTTTGGGAAGCATGGGTTTCATCTACCCTTGTCTTTTACAGCTGAGGAAAGGGCCAACTGGAAGTGGCAGAGATGGAACAAGAAGCCAGATTCCAGCTTCTCACCTGCTTATTTTTAATTCCCCAAAGCAATGTGATATGGTAGCTCTGTCCTTTACCAGCTGTGTGTCCTTGGGCAAGTTATTTAACTTCTCTGTGCCTCTGTGTTCCCTCCCACCTGTTAAATGGTGGGCAGTGATAGGCTCTAATTCATTGACATGTCATGCAGATTAAATGAACTTGTATTTATAAACCACAGAGGATGGTGCCTGGTGGATAGTTATATATATTTGTTAAATATATGGGACTTGGCTCGGCGCCTATAGCTCAACCGGCTAAGGCACCAGCCATGTACACCTAAGGTGGCGGGTTCGAATCCCCAGCCCGGAGCCGCCAAACAACAATGATGGCTGCAACCAAAAAATAGCCGGG
>NW_003852413.1:12930740-13001172 GCF_000181295.1 Otolemur garnettii | reverse complement strand
ATATATATATATATATATATGGGACTTCACTTGTAGTAACAGGAAATCTAAGCTTGGAGTCCATATTCCAAATTTCCAGGGGAAGGAATTTGGATTGTTCTACTTTGGGTCAGACGCCTACCCCTGAGCCCACCAACTGTGGGCAGAGCGGTGGTGTTATGTGATTGGAAAACAGTTTTCCCACTGCAGCTGCAAAAAAGGGCTTGAGCAGCAGAGGAAGGGGAGAATGAAGGTGTGAGAATTTGGAGGGTAGTGTCCATCCAGCTTCTGGTGGAAAGCAGTGTCTCCTGGAACCCAGCAGGGTCTGTAGAGACTCTCTGCTGAGCCATACCTGGCTCAAAACCTGCTCTTCCAGGGAGTCCCCTTAAATTTGCCCCACCTGTATGGAAGAGCGTGCTGCTTGGTGCCACCCACAAAAACAGAGTCCAAATATTGCCCGACTCGTGTTCTGTACTTGGATAAAAAGCACATCTTCTGCTCTCAAAAAGATCGTGTGCACCTTGAACATGGACAACCCATTCTTTCCTCCTCTATTGTTTCCATCGAGTGCCCAGCTTGGGACCCATCAGTGTAAAATGGGCAAATCACTGTAAAATGGGCAAATACTTTAAGAGACTCCAGCATTTGTTTTTGAACCTCATTGTGGCCATTAAGTGTATCCGAGAAAGTGAAGGGTAAATCAGTAAGAGAGGTACATGAATCGCTTTATACAAAACTGGCAAACGTAAGAATTCCAGAAACGCGCTCTTCATGTCTGATTAATCTTCTAAGCTTCTCACAGCCCAGACGGTCTGTTGAGTTAAGGACAACAAACACAACTGGGGAAGTTCTAAGGGGGTTCATGAATCTTTCTTCTTAAAGGAAAACGTCTCCTTGCTTTTTCTATTGTGTAAGGTTGTTGTAAGCATACTTGTCCAAAGAAGGGCCATTTTAGAAGCAGGGGCATTTCAGATGTGCCAAGGGACCAACAAAGACAGCATTGCCTTTTCCGGTGAAGTCTTTCCTCTAGAGACAACAGTCCTAGAAGCGTTGCCCTCCTATTTAAGTTCTAACAGAAAGCTCAGAAGTGTCCCATTCACAAAGATCTTTAAGAAGTGAGGGTCCTTGCAGGAGTTAGGTTGAATCTCACTTGACTCAATTAATAAACTTCCTCCTCTTTAACCTCTTCTTCCTCCTGAATCAATGGTTCTCAAAGTGGTGGTGGGGGTGGTGGTTTTGCAGGGGACATTAATGTATTTATTTTTAATTTTTTGAGACAGAGTCTCACCTTGTCACTTTGGGTAGAGTGCTGTGGCATCACAGCTCATAGCAACCTCACACTCTTGGGCTTAAGGGATCCTCTTGCCTCAGCCTCCTGAGTCGCTGGGACTACAGGCACCTGCCACATTGCCCAGCTATTTTTACAGACAGGGTCTTGCTCTGGCTCAGGCTGGTCTCGAACTCCTGAGCTCAGGCAATCCACCCGCCTCAGCCTCCTGAAGTGCTGGGGTTACAGGCATGAACCACCATGCCCGGACTTGGGAGACATTTAGCAATGTCGAGACTCTTTTTTTTTTTTCACCGTAGATGAGAGTATGTTGCCATCATCCAGTGAGTGCTCTAGTGAGTGGAGGCCTGGGATGCTGCTGGATGTCCTATAAAGCACAGGATGGTCTCCCATGTTAAGGAATGACCCAGCCTCAAATGTCAAGGGTGCTCAGGTTGAGAAATGCTGCCTTAAATCAACAACACCACGACTCTGCCAAGTATGAGGACTGTGCAAGTGGAAGATTTAAAAGTGCTCTTTCATTTTTAAATGCCCTTGGGAACTTAGGTGGACCTTCTGCATTGCAGCTAACAGCCGTAAGGGTGTACTTTTTCTGATATCCTTGAAGCAGATTATTTTTTACTCATCCATCATGGGTTAGCCTGACTTGATTTACCTTTGGGCTTGGGAGTAACGAGCGCATTTCTTAAGAAAATGTTGTTTACACCAACATCGTCTTCTCACTAATTAATTCTGGCCTCTCCTGCACGAGTTTCTCTGTAACTGGGATCTGTCCGTCTTCTGGTGGGTGTGGGGACACCTGCCAAGAGAGGGAAGGCTAAGAGGAGTCATTGTGGTTCTCAACTAGCCAGTTTCAAGCTCCTTTGAGTCCAGTGCCAGCCTTGGCAAAAACGCTTTCCCCTGAACAAATGCTGTTTAAAAACGCGAAGGCAGCTGCGTGGGAGCGAAGTCCAAGATGGCAGAAAGGGACAATGGACCCCTGCTGGCGTCCTGCCCGCTGTTTTGATCAGCCAAAGCCTTGATTCTCCAGCCCTTCTGTGTGGAGCCAGATGAAAGCCAGTGTCGGCAAGCATGGTGTTTGTGAGGAAGGCGTGTTTACTTACAGGATAGCACCGTGGCAGCCTCACCCCGGCCTCCAGCGAACGGTCAGGTTTGGAATGACACAGTAGGGACAAGACGGATGAATCCAACACGGCACCTGCAAGGACCCCTGATAGCGACTCAGTCCTCATTCAGCACTGGGTCCTTGGGTGTGTGCTGTTGACCAGCTGGAGGTCAGGGAGGGGAGGGAAAGCAGGGTGAAAGGAAAGTGGGGGGCAGATGGGAGAGCAAAGAGGGCCATGCCTTGTAGCACGGTTGAGTGGAGCAGGTTGTCTGGGTCCTGGGTTGGAATTGTCTCTCGACCAGCCACAGAGAGGGCCGGTGGGTGGCAAGGCCAAGTCAGTGCCCTCTGGGGTTTGAATCCCATCACTGAGAGCTTTGCTACCTCTCTCTAATCTTCCACCTCCTTCACTGAGATCCTGTTCGGTGCTGTTCACCTTGGCCTAGAGGCCTGACTGTGCTTCCACTTGCTGGTAGGACCTTGGACAAGATTTATCCTTACACAGGGTCAGTCTCCAACCCCTGAACTTGGTAAAAGGAGAGCCTCAGGCTGCTCTCAGGGACCCAGAACCCCGGTCGCCTGCCTAAGGCAGGTTTTATAGTTACTTTCCCGAATGTGATGCTGGTCCATGATGGGGAGGCCTCCTCCTGCCCCCCACCCCTAACATGAGGAAGCACGGTCTGCATGGGGGGCTGGCAGGCCCCCCTGTGGGTAGCACAGAAGCAGCAGGAAGCCCCTTCCAGCCACAGGGCTGGGGCTGGAGTCCCCTCTCATGTCACAGCCCCTCCCTTCATTAGGGACCTTCAGAGAACTTTGAAACATTTTCATCCAACTCTAAAGCATCAAAGAAGCCATGTCCTTAATCCCAGCCTTCCATCATACACGTTCTTTACGTTCCTTCACACCCCTCTCATTTTCTTCTATAAAAATACGTATTTTTGTGAAGTTATAATTGTGGAACATCTATATTTCATTCAGGATTATTCCCCACATGTTTCCCAAGGTTCTGCATACTACCCATATTTACCATTTTTGCAATTCCCTAATATACCACTGAGTTAATTATGCTGACATCTATTTCATTACGCCACGGTCATTCTTCATTTCTTTTGCTTTTAGATTCTTATTAGTACAAAGAAGTAATAAACATCTGGTGCACAACTAGCTCTTTCTTTTTTCTTCTTATTTTGAATGATTTCCTTTATATAAATTCCCAGGAGTGAGATTACTATTCAACAGAGACGAACATTTTCATAGCTATGTTTTTTTGTTGTTTTTTTTTTTAAGACAGAGTCTCATGCTGTTGCCCTGGGTAGAGTGCCGTGGCGGTATAGCTCACAGCAACCTCCAACTCTTGAGCTTAAGCAATCCTCTTGCCTCAGTTTTTCTATTTTTAGTAGAGATGGGGTCTCGCTCTTGTTCAAGCTGGTCTCGAACTGGTGAGTTCAAGCAAACCACCTGCCTTTGCCTCCAAGAGTCCTAGGATTACAGGTGTAAGCTACCATGCCTGGCCCATGTTTATAGCTTTTGACATATATAAGGCCAAATTATTTTTTGGAAATGCTGTATTAGGCGGCACCTGTGACTCGGTGAGTAGGGTGGGTGCTGGCCCCATATACGGAAGGTGGCGGGTTCGAACCTGACCCCAGCCAAACTGCAACAATAACAACAAAATAACAAGAAAATGCTGTATTAACCTTCATAGCCTTAAGAGATGAGTACGTTTCAATGGGGTTGAGGGGCAAGCCCTGAAATTTTCAACATAGAATCCTGCCTATAAGTGGGTGATTTTTTTTTTTTTTTTTTTTTTTACTATTATTGTTGGGGATTCATTGAGGGTACAAAGAACCAGGTTACACTGATTGCTTTTGTTAGGTAAAGTCCCTCTTATAATTGTGTCCCGCTCCAAAAGGAAGCAGGTGGATTTTAAACCCTGAGTTATGCTTCAGTTAGTTTTCAAGTATAAGGGGCTGTGCCTGTGGCTCAAAGGCAGGCGTCCTCAAACTACAGCCCATGGGCCACATGCAGTCTGCCTAGGACATTTATCCGGCCTGCCCGGTGTTTTTGCCACTGCTGCCCGTCCTGCTTAGCAGCCAACTCATCCCAGGCCTGCAGTCCAGCCCTCCAACGGTCTGAGGGACAGTGAATTGGCCCCCTGTTTAAAAAGTTTGAGGACCCCTGCTCAAAAGAGTAGGGCACCAGCCCCATGTGCTGGAGGTGGCAGGTTCAAACCCAGCCCCAGCCAAAAACTGCAAACAAACAAACAAACAAACAAACCTTGTTTTCAAGTATAAATGTTCTTTTAACACCTCTAGTGCTCTCATGGTGATTTCTTTACATTCCTGTAGTCTTGTTAGAGCATCCAAACCAAGGCATTGGTAGGGAGGGAGAGGAGGGGACACTTTTGAGTGATAATGGAGTTAGAATCCATCGTATTTGGTGACAGATCCAATGTGGGTTGTCCTGAACGTTAAGAAGACAAGACGACCTCTTAGGTTTCTGGGTAGAAAGTCTGGATGATGGTGCCTTGCTCAAGACTAGGCCAGGAGGAGAAACTAAGACGGAACTGGGTCATCATGGGACTTGCAGATAAGAGGGAAGGATTTGAAAAAATGTACGGTTGAACTCTACCTTTATCACCCAGGATCTGTCTGAAACTGCACATTATTTCACATCTCTGAGTCTCAGTTTCCTTTATCTGAAAAATGAGATGGAAGTGCATTTGTTGTGGAATTATTGCAAGAGTGAGGCGAGATGAGAGTATAAAATGTAAATGTAAAATGCTTGGGTTAGTGCCGCCCCTTAGCAGGGGCACTATAGATGGCGACATCATTCTGTGGGTTCCCAGGGGGGTTTACTATCGGTGCCTTTCCAGCGAGCAAATATGCTCTCAGGGAGCGAAACGTGTTCTGTTTAAAATTTGGACTATGATTTTCTGTGGAGTTGGAAATGCCACCTTCTTCGTTGGGGCATCCTACTATAGGTTGACCAAAAAGTACGAGGGTGGGGCGGCTTTTTTTTATTTTGTCTTATCCCAGTAAGTTCCATTTTCAAAGTCTGAATAAGAGATTATCTCTAGAATCATCTGACCATTCTCCTCCCCTCTCTGCTGATTTGATCGTGAGTATTTCCTATTGTTGGACATTTGGTTAAGTACTTCCTGGGAGGCGTGTGGGCAGCTGATCGTGGCAGTATGGACCGGGAGTTGGGAAAGAAGATGGGGTCAGATTGGAGTTAGAATCTCTGCCCTGTTGTGTACTGGATATGTGATTACGCACAGTTATATACAATTATTTAGCTTGAAGCTCGATGTCCCCAAATGTAAAATGGGGATGAGAAAGTACCTTCTTCACTGGGTTGCTGTAAGACTCAAATGGCATATTGTACACAAAGCACAGGGCCTGACTTCCCTGCGCCTAAGCAAGTTCTTGTTATTAATTAATAATACTAGTAGTCTTCCCTTTAAAGAGGTGACGAGGAGATAGGGAGGTTATGCTCTTATAGTCTTTTTGATTTTAATTCACCTTCCTGGTGACATTAGAATGAAGCTAATACTAAAACCACCTGGGCATCTGTGGTAATCCTAATACCATTTGGGTATTTGGCAATCAGTGAAGACATTCACAATGTCTGCTTTAGGGTGAAAATGGATGGCGGGGCCTTTGGACTTCCTGTGCTCCTTAAATTGGTGTGAATTTAAGAGTAGAGGATTAGGACAGCAGTCAGGCATGTTCGCATCTCTAGTATTTAATACAGAAAATCAGTTCTTAATATCAGCACCAGGTCTGTGTAGTCGTTGATTGTAATTGCAGGGACCACCCAGGTGGGTTTTTCTCAAATGTTTCCCCTACTTTGCCACACAGCCCCATGGGCTAGTAGCTGGATAGTCAGATGTTGGGCAAGGAAGGGACAGAAATCCACCAGAATATACTCATTTTAAGAGGAAAACTGGGCTTGGCGCCTGTGGGTCAGGGGGTCAAGGTGCCAGCCACATACACCTGAGCTGGCGGGTTCGAATCCAGCCCGGCCCCTCAACCAACAATGACGGCTGCGACCAAAAAATAGCCAGGTGTTGTGGCGGGCACCTGTAGTTCCAGCTGCTTGGGAGGCAGAGGCAGAATCACTTGAGCCCAGGAGTTGGGGGGTGCTGTGAGCTGTGATGCCACAGCATTCTCCCAAGGGTAACAGCTTGAGGCTCTGTCTCAAAAGAAAAAAGAGGAAAACTATAAGACATTCAGTTAAAGCTGATACACAATGTTTTAGGTATCTCACTTGGCACTCTATTTCCGTCTTCACTAGTTTCCCCCCATCTATTGCCCCAGATCTGAATAAGAACAGATTTAATGGCCCTAAGCCAGTTAAATTTTTAGGGCAGAACTCTCCTTTGCAATAAGGAGACAAATCACCTCCCTCCATTTTTTCCTACCAGCAGTACTGATATTTGGGACTTGAAGATTTTGCTGAAGGAAAGATATCAGCTACATGTGCGTGCAACTGCTCTAACATTATTAGCCACACTCCTAATTAATCCCTCGGAATCTCAGGCATTTTTCCTTCTGTCCTCAGCTCAAATGAAGGTGCGTTAACAACTCCTTGCTTCCAAGTTCCTAAATGAGCCCCACACCCTCTGCCAGTGCTGCTATAATTTTATCGGAATGGGCCCTGTTCCCTTTGATCTCCTCCGGTTCTTAAATCCAGCAGTTGTGTGTTCGAACATCAATGGAAATGGGGTTTCAAGCTTCCTCTTTCATTATCTTTTTCAAAGATAAAAAACGAGCAAAAGTGGGGGGGAATGTCCTGAGCTTTGTAGATGAGGCAATATTTTTACAGTAATTTCTTTATCTGATTTTATCAGATCAACAAAATGGTGTGGAAATAGATGTCCACTTGCATCTCCCCACTTTAAAAGGGTCTTTTCTTAAAAATAAATAAAAATAAAATGCATCTAAGACCAGCCTCACCTCCATCTGCCGCAAACACTAGGGACATCCTGCTTTGCCCATTCTTGTGGGTGAGGCATAGTGTCTGTGGGTTTTCAAGCTTTGGAAGTCTTGGGGTGGTGCTGAGAGCTTTGCTGATCAAGGATGAGATTCAACCCTTCTAAGGAACTAACCTATTTTTCAAAAGGGAACTTTCTGTTCTTGGCAGTGTGGGGAGCATGGACTTCTAGATTAGAATAATTAAATATCTGACCCACGACTCCCCAAATGCCTGTGGCTTCTTGGGCTTTGATGTGGGCAGCTTACTGTAGAATGGAAAAGTACAGCTTCTTCTCAAGGCCCTCAGCATCTGGGAGTGAGGAAGGCTAACAGTGAAGAACTCCAGGGTTTCTGGCTTGAAAACAGACAGACAGGACATCAGCCAGAGCCGCTGGGCAGTGGAAATGTGAGCAAGTATGAATCTTGCAGACATTCCTCCTTCACTTGGCCAGTATGTGGCTCCTACAGTCTAGCCCCTGCCAACCTCCTCAGCCTTGTCTTGAATCCCCAGCTTCTGGCTCCATCCACACTCATTAGCCTTTTTCTCATTCCTCCTGCCTTCCTTTCTTTCTCCCACCACAGAGCTTTTACGTAGGCCAAGCTCTGTACCTAGAATGCTTTTCCTCCTCTCTCTTTACCTATCTAGCCCCTTATTCAATATTCAGCTCTTCACTCAGCTGGGTATTAGTTAGGGTAGGATGGGCTCAGCTGCAATGACAAATAGCCCTTGAAAACCCACTGGCTTAACACAGTCTTTATTCTGCTACCATTCAAATCTGGTGTGTCTCCATCAGCTCTCCCTGGTGACTCTTTGAAGGAGTCACTCAGGATCTTCCCATCAGGATGGACCCAGGGTTGTCCCATTGGGTGGCTCTGCAATCTTGGAATTAAGGAAGTGAGAGTGTGGAAGTCTACAGGGGAGACATTTGACGGGCAGGCCTAGAAATGGCTTACCCCATTCTGCTTTACTTCTTTGGCCAAAACTTAGTCATGTGGGCCCAACTACATGTAATGAAGGTCAGGAAATGTAGTCTTCTTATAATCCCAGGAAGAAAATGATAAGTTTGATGACCACAGAGAGATATTTCCATCACAAGTATCATTTACTTAAGTAAGATTTTTGTTACCTTCTGCATGGGATCAAATCTCCCAAGTATAGTCACCTGTTATTCTGTTTTTCTCTCCTCTGGAGCTGTCACAACTACAGCTTTTCCTTAGTGTGTGTGAGTATTTGGTTAAAGTCTGTCTCTTTGACTATGCTGTGAACCCCATGAGAGCAGGGACCATGGATGATTTTGCTTATCACTGCTTCCTGCCTGGAACACAGCAGGTGCTCAATTAGTATCTTTTGAACAAAGAAATGAGTCCACCAATAAAATTTCTAACACCTAATTCTGATGCTTCCCTGGACTAGACCAGGATAGGAGGGGACAGCAGAGCCTTGGAAAAATGTCTTTCTCTTTGTTATGAGATCTGAAACAGGAGGAAGCATACGTTTTGGGTAGCTGGGGTGCTGCATTAGTTATTGTGTGAGTCGACAGTCATAATTGTAAACAACAGAGCTCACTCTAGAGAGGTTAAACAGAAAAGAAAATCCACTTACAGATACTAATAAAAACCAGAGGGGTCCAGAAAGCCAGGCTTGGAGGCTCTGCAGCCTGGTACAATGTCCAAATGACCCTGACACCCTGGCCATTCCTCAGGATGAGGCAAGGTGGAGACCAGGACTCAACTGCCACCAGAGACTCTGCCTTTAGAAGCTTGAATGTCTACACTGGAAGCCAGATGTCTACATAGCCATCCCTTGCTAGATGGATTCTATGTGGTTCTGATTTTTACCAGCATTCTGTATCCTGTGAAGGTGATTTTGATTGGCTGAGCCTAAGTCACATGACCATGGCCTTGCTGCAAAGAAGGACGGCAAAGTAAGCTTCTGGCTTCTATCTTGGGAGAGGCAGATCATGAAGGGGGAAGTAATTCAGATGCAGGGGATGTGGTGGTGGGTGGCTCCTGTCCATACAGGAAGGCTTAGGGTCTGTTTGGAGCCTAGGGGTGGCGTTTGAAATGATGCTGGGGGGTAGAGGGGGCCCAAACAAAGACTCCTAGTGCAGCACCAAGCACACCAAAGGCAGGCCACAATTCGTGGTTGCTCTCCTCCTCAAAGTTTGATGAAAAACATAGGACCCTAGAGCTAAAGATGGTGAAAATACACTTTTCTGGGTCAGACTCTAACTATAAATTATTTCAACACTTCCCATTGTTTTTCACAAGTGTGCTTTGTTTTCCTCCCAAACTTATTTTTTTTTTTAAAAAATCAGACACAGCAATAGAAACCCAGAGGAGCAGATGGTCGGGTGGGGGTGGGCTCGGGCAGCCCGGCCCACCTTCTGCCATCTGGACTTGCATCCCAGCTGCTTCTGCCGGGTCTTGAGGCCCTCTCTTTCCATCAGGCAGGACAGTGGTCTGAACCAGGCCCGTTGGTCATTGGTGGGGTGCTGGGAATTCAGTAGCACAAAGCTTCCCCTTTTTTCTCGCCTGGCAGGACATACTTTCAGGACTGCCCTGAATGCCAACTGCTGTCAGCTCTGGGCATGGTCTAGAGGATGCTCTGTGAGTAGGCGGAGGGACAAATGCTGCATGCCTCATGGACAAAGCCTCAGCATCCCCGCCAACCTGCTTCTGCCGAGTGAGCTCTGTTAGGATCAGGAGCTGGAGTTCCGGGATGGAAGGGAGTTGGGAGGATTCAGTCTCCAATCTGGCCCCAGGATGTTGTGTTG
Organism: Otolemur garnettii; assembly: GCF_000181295.1. NCBI lineage: Eukaryota > Metazoa > Chordata > Mammalia > Primates > Galagidae > Otolemur > Otolemur garnettii. The sequence continues at coordinate 12,991,047 of NW_003852413.1, read as the reverse complement.
AAGCAGCCCTTCGGGGAGAACAGATCTGACCGAAACGTGGTCAACGCTAGTGATGGGGGTGGGGAATGACGGAGGAAGCGTGGCCCAAATTCCCTTGGATGCACCTGCGATACCTGGAAGGGGTGCAGAAGAGTCTAACTGTAAGAAGGTCACAGATGTCACAGAGCCCAGAGAATCATCCTAAATGCTTATTTTCTTTTTCCAACTGGTCTGACTTTGGTCTCTCTCCTTAGAGAGACACTTGGATGTTCCTTTGTTCTCCTTTCTCCTGTACCAGTTAGGCTAGACTAGCTATGCTTGGGTCAAAACACACCCTCGGTGGCACCTATGGCTCAGTGGGTAGGGTGCCAGGCCCCATATACTGAGGGTGGTGGGTTTGAACCTGGCCCCAGCCAAACTGCAACAACAACAACAACAACAACAACAACAACAACAAAGCACATCCTCAAATCTAGTGGCTGAAAACAAAAATAATGAATGTTTGTCTTGCACGTCCTGCACTGTCAGTCCTGGCTTGGAAGGTGTCCTGCCCCAGGCTGCTATAGTGGCCATCACTGTGAACATTACCAGCCACGACACCAGTGGGAAAAGCTCTGAAAGGTTTCTCTTTGGTGATCAGATCCTCCAGCACGGAAGTTGTGCTGCTTCTTGGATTAGTTGGCATGAACTAGTTGCCTGGTCCCACCCAACAGCAAGGGGCCCAGGAAATGCAATCTTACTTATGCAAGAACTAAAAACATTGGGTATAAAGCACGTGTGATGACTTAATCTCCCTTTCTCATCTTTGGGACTCTCTCTTCTCTTTTGACCCTCTCTTTTGCTCTGGGTGGGTTCCCATTCTATGAAGAAAGGATCATATCCTTTGGGTTTTAGGCACCTTTCTTACCTCCAACCTTAAGCACTAGTAAAAGAGGATGTCTTTGAGTTTTCAGAGTGAAGCATCTCCGAATTAGATCTGGCTTGCTTTTGCTATGATTCACGGCCTCTCATCATAACCTTAGGTAGGTTATTATGCTGATAAAGTCTTTGTCCCTTCACACTGTTTTACCAAAGATCTCCAGGAGTGAGGAAAGCAGGGAGGGAGAGAAGTAGGTGAAAGATAAAGAAAATTATGTCTTGCCATGTATGAAAGGTTTTCTCTTAGAGACACAATGCTTGTGAACTTCTCTGGTCCTGGCTAAGGAATAACATTGCTCTCCACTTCAAGCATGGTGAGGTCGACATTTGGCCAGATGGGTTCAAAAACTACATGCCAACAGTTCTCAAGGTGTGGTTGCCAGGCCGGCATCACCAGCACCATCTGGGAGCTTGTTGAAGATGCCAATTCTTGAGCCTCACTCCAGAATTACTGAATCAAAATCTCTGGGGATGGTTTCCAATAATTGGTGTTTGAGTTAGCCTTCCGAGTGATTTTGGTTCACACTAAACACTGAGCACCACTGGGATATGCCGTTGCTTTTTGTGTGTTCTTGGGTAATAACCTGAACTTTTTCTAGGCCATAGTTTCCTCATCTGCAAATCTGGAGTAGGGACCCCCATGTGGTGCGGTCAGCAGGAATGTCGGTACAGAGCATCTGACATGGCGCAGGGTCTGGTTAAATGCCATTTATTGGTTTTTCCTTCCTTTGTCCCTGTGGAATATTGTGGCCCAAACAGTGTCTCCTGTCTAATGCTCATCTTACACTATGACAGTCATCCCTTTTAGTGGGGTGGGGCTCAAGTCCTCTTTTTTTTTTTTGGAGACAGAGTCCTGGCTAGAGTGCTGTGGCATCAGCCTAGCTCACAGCAACTTCAAACTCTTGGGCTCAAATAATCCCCTAAGTAGCTGGAACTACAGGCGCCCACCACAACGCCTGCTACTTTTTCTATTTTTAGTAGAGACAGGGTCTCACTCTTGCTCAGGCTGGTCTCAAACTCCTGAGCTCAAGGGATCCACCTGCCTCGGGCTGCCAGAGGGCTGAGGTAACAGGTGTGAGCCACCACCCCAGGCCCATGTTCTCTTTCTTAAACCTGTGAAGACTTTTGTTCACCGCTAACAGAGTATGATGCTGCCATGTGACTTCTGAGGTTACAGCATAAAAACACCTTATATTTCCACCTTGCTCTCTGGGGGCACTCACTCTCTAGGCTCCTAAAATCCAGCCACCGTGCTGTGAGGAAGCCCAAAGTAGCTCACGTGGAAAGACTGCACAGAGAGGCCATGTGTAGGCTGAGAGCCCTGCTGAGTTCACAGTGGACAGCTGACTTTGGTCACTGGGTGGGTGTGTGTGAGATAAGACCTTCTGATGGGTCCAGCCACCCACAGCCGTCAGGTCGTCCTATCTGCGGCATCAGATGTGGAACAGAGACCAGCTCTCTTCGCCATGCCATGTTCGAATGCCTGTCCCCATGATGTCAGGATAATGGAACCTCCATTTTGTGCTGGCACATTCTGGGGTGGCTTGTTACGCAGCAACAGAAAACTGATATGCTCCCCCACGCCAACCTGGGAATTCCACCAGGATGGTGTATGGCATCTGAAAGTGAAGGGGCAGAAGGTGGGGACTCTCTGATGGAAATGAGAATAAAGGCAAAGTCCCTTTTGCAGGAAACTGGAACCACAGGACTCTGGAGAGCAACAGTGAGGGGCTGAGATGGAGACAGGGTGGTTAGCCACTGTTTACCAAAAGATGGCCTCCCCTTCCTAGAGTTCTTCCCACCAGGCTCACCCCTAATGTGTGGGTCCCAGGGTAGGAGTACAAATGGAGGCTAACGTACCACATGGCTAAATTATTAAAAGTAGTCAAATCAAGCCAACAAACCATCAAATGTGCTCCACCTTCCTACCATGACTAAGGTACATTCAGATCAACCTGAGAAGGCCCAGGTCTTCGACCCTGCAGGATTCCTCGCTGGGAGATGTTGACATATGACAGACCCCCAACCCCTTTGTTTCCTACCCCGGTCCTGTCTCCACATCCTCGTTTGTATAATAAGACCACCGACGTTATCTGCTTCTCAGCATGTGAGGAAGGAAGATGAAAAGTGATAAGCGAGTGCCAGCATGTACTAATTACTCAATAAATGGGAAGAGTAATAATAGTACTCTGACCTGTCCTATTTCAAGGGCTGCCATGTGAGAGAGGGCTTTGATCTGTTTTGCATAGCTTCAGGGCATATAATTAAGAGACCAGTGGTTGGAAGTTACAGGAAAATAGATTTTAGTTCAACTTAGAAAGATCTTTTTGTAATAAGAATGTTCTGAAAATGAATCATGATCCTTCGGGAGGTAGAAATGTCATAGTAGAGGTTCTTGTGTCAGCTGGGACCTGGATTTGGCGTCTTAGAGTTTGCTTCTGATTCTGGTTCTGTGTGAAGTTCTGTTTTTCCTGTGTGTTTGTAGTTGGGTTTTATCCCGTTGGCTGTCCTTGGGCTGCCCGTATCCCCCTGCTCTGTATCTTAGAGGGCTAACCTTTAGCGTTCCTGGACCGTGTGCCCACAATTTGTTTACTCCACATATAAGAAGAAGCCTAGTGAAGCTTTTTAAAATAATCAACTTAGCAGCCCCAGTAGTTATACTAGTTAGGACAATTCTAATTGAAGTCAGCTAGCTTAGCAAAAAAGAAGATTTTGCTGGAAGGATTCTGGGAAATAGTGTGGGATCCAAACAAGCGTTAAAGTCCAATCTATAAGAGGGGCAGGAAAGCAGATGGGCTCAGGGCCACCCGGAACCGGAGACTTAACACATCGTTGAGATATCTCTCCCCTGAATCTTTCTGTCTTGGTGCCCGTCTTTGCTCCCCGATTGCCTGTGCCTGCACAGTGAGTGCATACGCCTGGCTGCCGACTGATGGACAGCTTTGCCTACAAGCAGGCCTGGCTCTCTTTCTCAGCATTAGCCCCCCATTTCTAGGGAAGGGATAGTGATTGGCCCCACCTGGACCAGGGACCTGCCTGCAACTAATCAAACATGGCCAGGAAGGCAGCCAGAAAGGGTTTTGTTATATTAAATGGTCATTTCTACACTAGTCAGGCAGGGGAGGGAGATGGTGGGATGGGATGGACACATCCACTGTCCAGGCCACAGCTCTAGGGCCTCTCTGCTGGGCAGGGAGCCACGCTTAGTTTTTGGCTCTCTTGCTGGGGACTGGTATAATGTGCTCCTCAGTCTGGGGTGGATTCTCCTTTCCTTACTTGGGAGCGCTTTGTTTAAAGTGAAAGTTTCTCCTAAGGGGGCTTTCTAAGAGGAAGGCTGCTTCCATAGCATCTTGAACAATATTAATTACTGCTCTGACAGGCCTGTCTTCGGATAAGTGAACTGGTGTCAGAGGCAGGCTGACTCGTGTGGACTAAATTGTCCCATCATCCCACTCAACAGACGAAAGACTGGGCAGGAACCCAGACATGTAGCTTGAGAGGGTTGTAGCCAGGGTCTCAGGAGGGGGCCAGATGGCAAGAAGTTCTTGAGGGGGCTGCTTATTTTCATGAGTAAGTGTTGGAGCTAGAATTCTCCTGACATAACAGGGCTGTGTTCTCATCAAAAAAGTCCCACTTCTTCATTTTGAACACCCCAACTTCTCTGAAAAGTCTTTGGAAGGAAATCTTGGGTAAGGTCAGGCCTCAGCAAAGCTTGCTGGGGTGCTGGACTGTGCTCACACCTCTGCTTGGGATGCTTTTTATAAAATATATATATATATATGCATGTGTGTGTGTATACATGTATATATATGTACGTATCTATGTATATACACCCACATATACGTATATATGTGATTTTATATAGAAAGGTATACCACCACATATATACACAATGCATATATAGTGTGTATAAATGTACATACTCATATATATACACACATGAAAATACATATATGTGGATATCCATATATACATGTATGTATATCTATTTAATCATAATGATCTTTTTAAAAATCATGCTCTTTCCACACCTTTTCTATGCCCTCCCCTGAAAGTTTATAATGCTAACATTGCAACGGCATGATAGATTCAGGTGAATCTGCCCTCCTCATGGGTGGATCTCAGCAAACCTGGGCGCTAACAAGAAACTTGGATGAGAAACCAGGGGTGGAGCTGTCATTCTGGCTGTATCCAGGCCAGGAGATATTTTCACAGTGGGGAATGTCCCAGCATCACAGAACCCTGCCAGGTGAAGCAGGGCAGGTCCCTTCTCTGCAGCTGGCCTTGTGGCCTCCTGCCCTGGCTGGCTCCCAGGCCATCCGCCGTGGGCCTGGAGGCTGGAAGGATAATGTGGCCCTTGGCTTATGCTTCCTCCAGGGGTGGCGGGAGGAATAAAGGGAGTGAAGGTGAAAGAATGCAGGGGAGAGGTGGAAGGCACAGCTTAGGAATCTCTGCTGTTTAATTTCACTCTGCGCCTTTCAATTTCCACTTGTCCATAATGTTTTTGGGCAGATAGCATCTTCCTCACAAAGCCTTCCCCAAGAGAGTCGCACCTTCTGGGGTACTGACATACCATCCCCAGGCTACCCCATCAAGGAGCCCTCCTGGTTTTATGGATCTGAAAATTTATACAAAATTTGATGGGAAGGCATCTTCTTTAAGAGAAGAATCCAAATTATGAATATATTATACAATTAGCTATGAAGATGAATATTTACATAGAAGGATTAAATGGGTCACACAAATCTGAAAAACCTGGCAAATATTACCATTTTTAAATGAATGAACTCCCTGACTCAGCTCTATAAAGTTTTTTCCCCTATATTTTTGATGCTTTGTGTGACAATGACTTTGTAATGTCATTTTCTATAGGGAAATTAGGAAAGTAATTCGACCTTTCTCTTTAGCAGGTTGATTGAAGTGTGATTATTATTCAGTGTTGGGATGCGTCAAACAGGCAACTTCACATTCTAGTCCATGTGATTCCCACCAAAAAATAAAATAAATGCGGGTGCATTGGTCATTGTATTCATTGCATCACTGAGCTTTTCCCATCCGAGGGACAATTTCTCCTTTGACCAGACATTGATGAACATTCAGTCCTCCACTTAAATTTTATGCATTTGATGACTGGAAGAATTTCCTACAGATTGGCTCCCTATATCTCAAAACTTGTTTCTCACCAACTACTCACAGCTTCTCGTACCAGGCCCTGTAAGATGTGTTCAATTATGTCAAACCTCTGTGCTCATCTGTGTCAAAAAGAAGGGTGGATTGGCACAGTGGACAATAGGATTCTCCCTGGAGGCCCCACTGTACTGTCTGATGATTACTTAGCTCTACATGGATGGAGGTGATTGCAAACCCTGTGGATACATCCCCTGGAACCCAAACTAAATGCATCCCCAACCATCCTCGTCTGGATGCTCAGAATGCCAAGGCCATTCCAGTGCTGGTGAACATGAGGATTGGAATAGTGGAGGGTAAGTCAGAGTGGGAGAAGACAGTGGTCTTACAATTACTAGTCAAATGTCTGACTTTGTAAATTTTACAGCATGTCTGGCTATGTGAACACAGTATAGGGCCTTCCAGTGTAAGTGATGGGCCTGAAGCTTAGCTAAGTTTGATTAGTTTCTTACTAAAGTGGTCTCTGCCCCTGCCACATCCCTTCACACTAGAAGTACCATTTTGTCTGTCAACTCCCTGGAGACAGGACCCATGCCTTGTCTACCCATGCTGAAACAACAGGCTCTCCAAAAAAACAAAAAAGCATAATGAATTGTACTGATAGAAAGGATGTGTATCACACAATTTACAAATAAAATATCATTTCTGTCAACTCATTGTCATAGAATGTCCTCATTGAACTTGGTCAAGTTCCTCTGTAGCCAACCAATGATTGTACCTGAAGACAGCATAGTTCTGACATGAACATTGACTGATAGTTTCAGTTACATAAAGAGTAAGACAAAATGATAAGGATGTATGTAGGAACTCCAATAATTTGCCTGTGGCTCGTCAGTGACTTCTTTGCAGAACTGGATAGTGGTTTTGAATGCTGGAAGAGTCCTTCCTCAATTTTTTGTGTGTTCAACATAATGTTTACAGAAATGATACACTTTTAACATTAGCCTTCATTATTAACATTTTCTCCATTACTTTTTCTTAAGTCTAGAAGTCAAGAGAAGCATAGATCAAGCCTTGATATGTAGTGTCTGCCGATTTCTGTGGTGTAAATATTCTCACCATGGCTGACTTGCAGTGACTACTGAACAGGGAGCTAAGAAGTGCCATGTGGTAGCTCGCCATCCTATTTCCAACCTACCAATATTCTGAAGGCAAACAACCTCCGGAGCACAGATAAAAGTAAAAAGTAGTAAAATAATTAGGAGTGATGCACTTTGAGTTTTTATTACCCGTGTTTTCCATATAATTTATTAATTATACACTTACATAATTTAATTTTAAATAATGGCTTTGTTTCACAACTGGTTTTCAAAATTCCTGAAAATTTAATAAACTGGAGCTTACAAGCTGGTAGCAGCCAGCTCCAGCACCCCACTGAGCTGTCCCTACTACTTAGCATGAGAACCAGCCCAGGGGAGGCACTGAACGCACATCACACATCTGCCTGGTCTCTGACTCTCCAAGGGCCTGGGGAAGTCACTCAGACTCCTCTTTCTCTCTGCCTAATGTAAGAAGCTATTAATGCTTACTTCATAGAGGTGCTGTGAGAGTTAATTAAGGTTTGCTAAGTGCTTTGAAATCCATGGATGAAAGGCCCAGTGGGGGAGAACTTTATCATTATTTTCATGTATCATCTTAAGAAGTGTATGGTGATGATACCCACCTGGTACTTTTCATCTTCAAAGCCTTCTCCAGACATTAACCAATTAAACGTCACAGTTCCCTGCCCAGTCAGTGGGTGTCCTTCAGGGAGAGAACCATGCAACAGATAGGTGACCCTTTCCCCTCTCGGCCACAGGGAGCAGTGGTCAGAGCCAGGGTCCCACCTCCCCTGGCTGCAGTCTTCCCCTGGGCTTGGTTTTGATCGTCCAGGCCCTCAGCCCTCTCTGCTGTGCATGGCGGTGAGACCTTGGTGGACTCTGGGGCTTTGAAATCATGTTGGTTTTCTCATAGTGTGTGATGCTACCCGTTCAGTATCATCAGTTCTAAGATGCATTCAACCCCCCACCCCCGCCCACATTTGAACATCTTTGAACTGAGTTCGCATCTTAAAACTGATGAAGAGCCACAGTTCCAATGGAACTGTTTTTCTCCTTTCTGGTAGATAAAATAATAGGGCATCGTCCAATTGTTGTCATATGTCAATTGTTGCTGAAATACGACATTACTCTTTCTGAGCCTTAGAGGTCTATAATTTATTTCCTCCTAATTTTCTAGAAGAACCTTTCCTCCCTCCACTCCCATTATAATAGTAACATATAGTTGCTGTATTATGTGGAAAATGCAGATCATTAAAAATAAGGAAGGGCAACAATAATCTTGAGTGTCACAACTCAGAGGTCAATGTCAGTGGCATAGTACTGTAGTTCTTTTTTTTTTTTTTTCAGACAGAATCTCACTATGTAACCCTCAGTAGAGTGCTATAGTGTCACAGCTCACAGCAACCTCAAACTCTTAGGCTTAAGCGATTCTCCTGCCTCCGCCTCCCAAGTAGCTAGGACTATATGCGCCCGCCACAACGCCCGGCCACTTTTTTGTTGCAGTTGTTGTTGTTTAGCTGGCCTGGGCTGGGTTCAAACCCTCCAGCCGTGGTGCGTGTGGCCGACTCTGTAACCACTGTGCTATGGGCGCCGAGCCAGTACTATATCTCTTTCCAGGTTTTTCTCCTTTCTTTATTAGGAACAGATTCCTCCCTTGATTATAAAAGTAACTAATGCCTATTGTAAGAAGATCTGAAAATACAAAAACTAGTGTAATATTAAACACCAACCACTGATATTCCTATTGCCCAGAATGAGCATTTATTAAAGTTGTAATTGCTATTATATTTCTTTTTCTTTTCTTTCTTTCTTTCTTTCTTTCTATTTTTTTTTTTTTTGAGACAGAATCTCACTATGTCATTGTGGCATCACAGCTCACAGCAACCTCAAACTCTTGGGCTTAAGCAATTCTCTTGCCTCAGCCTCCCAAGTAGCTGGGACTACAGGTGCCTGCCACAACGCCCAGCTATTTTTCTGTTGTTGTTGTAGTTGTCCTTGTTATTTGGCAGGCCCGGGCTGGGTTCAAATCCACCAGCGCTGGTGTATGTGGCCAACACCCTAGCCTTTGAGCTACAGGCACCAAGCCTGTTATTATATTTCTATATTACATAAGCTATCCATGTTAATTATAAAAAATAGATTTAAAAAGAAGAAAAATTGATGGTTAACTTTTGTATAAATTTCCTATTGTATATTTGTCTTTATTTCTATCTGTATGTATATGTACTTATGTTTATATCTGTACATAAACATAACATTGAAAACATAAAGTGTGTACAATTTTCCCCGATTACTTATTATTATTTTTTGAGATGGAGTCTTGCTATGTTGCCCAGGCTGGAGTGCAGTGTCTCTTCACGGGCCTGAGCACGGCTTTCTGCAGCCTCAAACTCCTGGGTTCAAGGTAGTCCTTCCACCACTTCTTATAATGACACCTAATATTGGATTAGGATCGACCCTAATAACATCACTTTAACTTAATGACCTCTGCGAAGACCCTATCTCTAAATAGGTCACTTTCTGAGATACCAGGGGCTAAGACTTATGAACAGGGGCAGCCACAATTCAGCTCATAAACATACCCAAGTGCTTATGTCCACCAAAAGACACGGGCGAGAATGTTCACAGAGGCTTTATTCATCATAACCCAAACTTGGAAGTAACCCAATGTCCGTCAACAGTAGAAAGAATTAGGGGACACTGTTCATCTGTAAAAAGATGGAGACTTCACATTTCTGTATTAACCTGGATAAAATTAAAACACATTCTTCTTAGTAAAGTATCACAAGAATGGAAGAGCATTGGCATGCTCCCAGTCAATGGGTACCATGGAAGGGTACACGGCGCACATTTTGCATGTAGGATACAACTGCAAGAGGGACTCTCCCTAACAAATGCAAACATTGTAACCTAGTTGTATGTATCCTCACGTTAGCCCAAAATTTAAAAAAAAAAAAAAAACACTATCCTAAAAAAAAAGTGTCCATGTTTATACCTTCATACAGTGAAATACTATATAAAAATAAAAAACCATCTCGCTACACATAACAGCATGAATGACTTGCAGACCTAAGATTGAATGAAAGAAGCCGCGAACAAGTCCGCATTCAGTTTGATTCCATGTCTATACAGTTCAAGAATCGGCAAAATAAACGTTTGGCACTAGAAGTCAGAATAGTGGTTGCCTCTTGGGTGGGTGTTGAGTTGGACTCTAAATGTGCAAAATCTCACTGAGCTGTAAACTTAAGATTTGTGTATTTTATGGCAATTTAGAAAGTAAACTTACACAGATTTGCCTGTATCATTAAGGATTTTTCTGAAACATGCTGTTTAGTGACTGAAAAATGTCTCATTTTCACAAAATGTCTGATGACGGCTGACCATGTACCACGTGCCAGGGACTGTTCAAAGGACTGCCTGTTCTGACTAAATTGATCCTCACACAAGCCTATGAGGTAGGGTAGTGACATCATACCCATTTTGCAGATGAGGAAAATTGGATGTAAAAAGCTACCTCCCTCAGGTTAACATGGTGAGTAAGTGGTAAAGTCAAGATTTGAACCGATAATCGAATGAAGAGGTCACACGCTCAACCACTCTGCCGTATTGCCTTTGTGGTTGAATATCCTGACACCCTTTCCATACAAACAAATTGTGATTGCTTAGATTCATTTAGTTGTCTGCCTGTTGTTGGACATTTGGGTTGGTACCTTTCTTTCCTGTTACCAATAAAGAAGCAATATACAATCTCGTCTGTAAATCTTTTTTTCTGCATCCCGATTCTTCCCGTGGCTTGGAGCCCTGGAGTGCATGCTACCAGGTCCAGGTCTTTGAACTTAGGAGCCCTTGATCTGTATTGCTAATTTGTTCTCCTGATAGATTAAACTAGTTCCCATACCTGTAATTAGCTGCTAATTTACACATCTCCATTATTACACTTCTCCCTTCTCTTAGGCCGTCCAGAAAAGTTCTAGTCGCTGCCCTTCCTCTGTGAGTTGATCTGTGCTCAGAAAAATTAAAATGGAAATGCTATTTATGCACGTGTATATGTGTGTCTATTACTCATTTAATATAAATTTAAATAAATATGCACGCATGTAGGCTTCCAAATCAACCCTCCAACTCTGTTTCATTCTAGTTAATCTTAGAATAAAGGACCAGAAGAAGTAACTCTTTGAATGTTCTTCACTATGGTTTCCGTGCATTCTGGTGGATTTTTAGAGCTCGAACAATTTGATTCCAAGTGAAGAATGACCCTTTGGTAATAGGAGAGAGTGTGATGTCAAAGGAACATCTAGAGTTTTTTAAGCGATCTTTTATTTTTGAGTGGTTTACCTTCATCCCCTTCCACTGAGGTGATGAGATCCTACCTCTCAGTTGGTAGAACCTGAAAAATAGTTCCTTTGCATCCAGGGAACTTTTATTTGCATAAAATAGTTGATGAAAGATGTGTTTGGTAGCTACGTCAGGGTTCAAATCACATACAGCAAATAATAATCTGTGGAATTTAAGAGATGATATACCGAGGGTGTCAAAAAATGTACACACATTTTAAGAAAGGAAAAAACTGTATTACAATTGTAATACTCAAGTCACATTTGACTTCTGCAATTACAAGAGACACAGATTTAATATATGAGATAATAAATGTTACTGAATATTAAAATTTTAATATAGTTTTTTTCCTTTCTTAAAATATGTATACATTTTTTGGCACTCTGTGCATTTTGGCCTATACTCTACAATGTACCGAATTATTTTGTGGCATTTTATTCAATAATTTATTGACTATATTAAACCATACTTATTGATCATCCATTGACCATTGGGTAGATGATAAGCAATTTGTGGGCTGGGCTTTCTATTTTGCCTTGATAACCAGTGGTGCCCAGATCAGCACTAGGACCCCAGGGAGGAGAGGAATTCCCTGGCATTACGGTGGGGAACATGAAAATCCCCAAATTTGTGACTTCAAACCATAGCAGATAATCCCGCTTTGACATGCACTGTGAAGTAGTGGCCTCCTGCTATGTTGTAAACAGTTGTTTCAAATAAATGATACCTCTTTCCCTTTCCAAGCTCCAATCCAAGAGAGAGGAGTCGGACAGCTGGAGCGAGTGATGGAGGCTGTGATGGAGGTGGGGCAGAGGTGTCTGGCCCTAGTGGGCTAATATTCCCCCCTACCCACCCCAGCTAGGCATTCCTAGCCACCCAGGGCCTGGCAGATGCACAGGTCCCCCAGCCCTGCCAGGCAAGAGCCTTCCTTCTCTGTGGCAGAGAAGTGCTGAGAACGCACTGCCACTCTGTGGCCAGTGTGAACCCAGGAGGGCTGACCTGAGTGTGCTCAGCTCCTCCCGCCCACCTCAGACCAGCAGTGCTGCTCCTGGGAGCGGGAGCAGGAAGAGAGGCTGGGACATCAGGCTGGTGGAGGTGCAAAGCCAGGGGGATGGAGGCACCTCGGGCTGAAAGCCCTTAGATATTCCTGAGATTATGTTTCCTGCCCGAGGCAGGAGTCCCGGCTGAGTCTCTCTTGGCTCAGCAACTTTTCGTTCATATCAGTGCTGCCTCATTCGTTGCATATACAACTTTTGTGCGACTTGGAGCAGCCTCTGAAATTGCTTCATGCATCACATTTTCTTGTTTCTAAAGGGGGGGGGGTGAGTATGAGTGTTTCCTGTCCACTGCCATCACCAAACTCTACTATTTATCTAAAATTTCTCTTTATTTATAAGAAACATCATGTTCTTAGGCCTCTTAATTCTGCTTAATTCCTTCTTCCTTTGGAGCTATTGAGATAAGGCACTTTTGTGGTGGTGTTTTTTGTTGTTGTTGCTGGTGGTAGTAGTTTTCCTTTATCTCCTGGAAATAACTCGCATTGGATGAGATAAGCTTCAGCTGCTGGGCTCAATCACTGTTCCTCCCTGGGACCTGTGCCCTGAGACCTGCCACACTGCAAATGGCACTCAGATGTGTTACTAAATACTACTCAGACCGCCAGGATATCTCATAGATAGTTGAAACAAGAAAGATGACATCTGCAAATGTCAAGGGTTTAGAGCAGGGATTGGCAAACTTTCTGTAAAGGGCCAAATAGCAAATATTTTCAGCTTTGCGAGCCATATGGTCTCTGTCCCAATGACTCAATCTGCTGTTGTGTCGGGAAAGCTGCCATAGTTAATATGTAAACAAATGTGCATGGCTGTGTTCCAATAAAACTTTATTTACACAAACTCACTGCCAGCCAGATTTGGGCAGAGGGCTGAAGTTTACCATCCTCAGTTTGGGTGCTGAGTGGATCTTCCCTAAATGCAATTGACGGGACAATATAACAGAGCAAAATGGTGAGACAAGGTGTCTGACCCAGCTGCGTGACTTTGGGTAAGTCACTGATTCTCACCAGTTCAGTGTTCCCTTCTGTAAAATTATGGAGCGGATCTGCATCAGAGCTGCAAATTGGCAATCCAGGGCTGCGTCTGGTCCACAGATGTGTGTCATTTGGCCCACGCAATACCCAGAACATTTTGAATTCGTTTTCAACATTTCAGATGGGGAGATTTCATTTTAAAATCCAGATTTCTGGCTACTTATGAAATATCAGAAAATCTGGCATCCCTGGGCTCACATTCTCTCATGGAAGCCCCCGGCCAGGGCTGGGGGATACCCATGAAACGCAGCAGCCTCTAGCCAACCTGCTTTGGTGATTTGCGTTATTGTCTGACATGGCAGTGTCTTGGCTTATGACCCCTGTAGGAGAGACCTTTGGTGTATTTGAGTTTGCTAATTGGTCCAGACCATTACATCATTACTGTGCAGCGGATGCCTCCCCTCCTGTTTTCCCTGCCCCTTCCCTAAAGCCCTTGGTCTCTATTTGAAAGCCACATGTTGTTGGGGAAAGACAGCATTGCCCTGTGCTAAGCCAATTAGCATGTTCCATCTCCTCCCTGGCCCTACATTCAGGGTGGAGGGATGAGCTTTGTGAACACATCAGAGTGGCTCTCAGGGCTGGTTTGGAATGCTGGGACAGAGGTATGCCCTTTCTCTGCAGGAGGACGGAGGGAGGCAGCCCTTTTGACTCCTTTGGAATTTTTGTTACTATAAGGGAAAGCTGCCCTAAACCAATAACTACTGTCTGGAGTAGGTGGATACATACCCCAGTCCCCTGCTCCCTAGGCAATTTGAAGCTGCACAGTTACACTGTCTCCTTGCCCAGTGGGATTAAGCTCAAGTTGCCCTTTGACGTCACTTGCTTGATAACACATCCTATATTGGCTGCCTTCCTTTGTTCTTCTCACTCCCCTGAAATCATTTCCCAAACAAACCACTTGGACTAGACTCCTGATCTCAAGGTCTACTTCTTGAGGTACCCAAGCAAAGCTAGCGGTATGTTATAAAGGGCAGAGGAAATATGTTTGTGACAAAAGTGATGGAGTCCTTATGACCATCTGAATGTCTTGATCAAACCATTCCTGAAGCCCACACTACCTTTGTACTTTTCATTATAAGAACCAAATTTATTGGTGTTCATGCTGGTTTGATATGAGTTTTCTGTTACTTGTAGCCCAAAGCATCTATAGATTTACTTACCTATTTATCTAAATGAATAAATGTGTTTTTGTTTTAAATTCCAGAATAATGAACTTAGTAATGCACGTAAGGTTCAGAATCAGAAACACCTTTTGTATGTGGAATTTCTTTAAGTTGCCCAGCCAAAATGACCTTGGGCTGGTTCAGCTGAGATGTTATGTGTCTAGAAACACAACAGGGGTATCGGCAACCTTCATTTATATCCTCCTTGTTATAAAGATGCACATTTTTATTCATACTCTGATGATTAAAAAACAGGGTAGTTATCAATATCTAGATGGTTATTTGCTAGCGTGGAGACAGTGCTACAGAAAACTCAGATGTAGAAACCCCAGGGCTGTGGAGTGACCCATCCACAGGTTGGGATGAGAGAAACTGCCTTTGTCCTCCAGTTGATAGCAATGTGGGAAGTCACGCTTTCCATGGTTCCTCTGCCTGTGACTCCCCTGGTGCCAAAGTCTGCCAGGGCAGAAAAGAGTGACTCAATAACTTGGGTGAGATGCTTTCAGGGAGCCAACCCTCCCATCCTTGCTTAGAGCTGATGACTGTCCAAAGAGGGGTTTGCCCACACTCACCCAGCTTGTCTATGGCAAGAGCTCCAGCCGGAACCCAGTTGCTTTATGGTCTTTTACTTCCCCTGGACCAGCATCCTTAGGGGAGCATGTCTAG
This sequence comes from Otolemur garnettii, assembly GCF_000181295.1. Lineage (NCBI taxonomy): Eukaryota > Metazoa > Chordata > Mammalia > Primates > Galagidae > Otolemur > Otolemur garnettii. The sequence continues at coordinate 12,975,670 of NW_003852413.1, read as the reverse complement.
AAACGCTCTTATTATGGCTAAAATCAGTATTTGTAGGACCTGAGGCTTACCTAGTTTGGGGGTCTCTTCTTCAAGAAAAAGAATACAAACTTTAAAAAAAATACCAGAAATGCTTACGGAGAAATGTATCTTGATCACCACCTGGCTTCTCCTCTCCACTAGAACATTCTAGAACTCCTAGCACCTGCCAGCACTCCGAGGGGCCCACGTGAGTCCCAAAACTTAAGCTTCATCCACATTGGCAAGTCTTTCTCTCCTCACAAAAGGAAAAATGGGGAGGGTTCTGTGTGTTCCAGAGACCTTGCTCTTCTGAGCGTTCCAGCCCCACTTAGAAAAGATTTCCAAACAACTCAGCTCCAGCCAAAGATGATTCAAAATGGGTGGCCGACATCCCAGGTTGCCTTGGTTACCTGGAGTCTTTGATCTCATTGTCGAGAGCAGGGCTTTTAGTTGACGTACAAAGGATGTTTCTGTGAGTTCAGTGACAAGGACGTCAGGGAGAGAGGATGAGGCATGGAAGACTAGGGCATCATAGGGTCCTAAGAGCATGCCCCAAGTTTCTATCTGACTCACAGGATGTCACGCTGAGAAGCAGGAGTACTGAAGTGCTTTCCATCACATCATCTGTCATGGTCAGAGTTGACACCAGGGAATGACTCCCCAAGGGTAAGGAGTTTCATCTGTTTTGTTAACAACGAAATCCCCAACGCCCAGAGCAGTGCCTAGCACATTTCAGATGGCCTAGAAATAATTGTTGAATGAATGAATGAATTTGTTGCACCCATGTTATGTGACGAGAGCTGTATCAAGCACTTCAGGTGTTGTGTGCCATTAATCCTTGCACCGTCCCTCCCAAGGAAGGGCTGTTACTGTCTCTGTCCAGAAGGGACAATAGAAACATAGTGACTGTAAGAACTGCTGGGTTACAGAGTGACCTGTTGGGTTACTGAGCTGCTGAGTGGCGGCCGGCAGCAGCCCTTGAGTCTTGCCCTGTGTTGCCGTAACTACAGCCTACCTCGCTTTACTGCGCTTTGCTTTACGGCCCTGCACAGATACAGCATTTGGTACAAACCAAAGGTCTGTGGTAACCCCGCGTTAGGCAAGTTCCCCAGAGCCATTCTTCTAACCACATGTGCTTCCTTCACGTCTCTGTGTCACATTTTGGTGATTCTCACGACTTTTTTCATTATTATTTTATCTATTCTGAATGATCTTTGATGTCAAGGTTGTAATTATTTGGGGGCACCACGAGCCGCACCCATATAAACGGTAAACTTAATAAATGCCACGTGTTTTTTGGCTGCTCTGCCGACCAGCCATTTCCCCAGATCCCTCTTCTCAGGCCTCTCTGTTCCCTGAGGGACAATGATGTTGCCATTAGGGCAACCCTACAATGGCCTCTAAGGGTCCAAGTGGCTTCTTTTACTTTAAATCAAAAGCTAGAAAAGATTAAGCTTAGAGAGGAAGGCAGGTCAAAATCTCAGACAGGTTGAAAGCTAGGCCTCTTGGCCAGCTAGCCAAGTTGTGGGTGCAAAGGAAAATTTCTTCGAGGAAATTAAAAGTGTTACTCGAGTGGACACATGAATGATAAGAAAGTGTAAAGAGTATTATTGCTAATACAGAGAAAGTTACCAAACTAGCCATAGCATTCCCTTAAGCCAGATCCTAATCCAGTACAAGACCCTAACTCTATTCAATTCCATGAAGGCTGAGAGAGGTGAGGAAGCTGCAGAGGAAAAGTCAGAAGCCAGGACCAGTTTTCTTATGAGGTTCAAGGAAAGACGTCATCTCCATAAGATGAAAATGCAAATGCCGATGTAGAAGCTCCAGCTGAGACAGGTGATGAAAGGGGCTGCCTCAAACAACAGATTTTCAACATAGACAAAACAGCCTTCTGTTGGAAGAAAATGTCATCTAGGACTTTCCTAGGTAAAGAAAATTTACTGCCTGGCTTCAAAGAACAGGCTAATTCTGTTGATAGGGGCTAGGTAGTTGGTGACTATATAGTGAAAATCAGTGCTCATGTACCGTTCTGAAAATCCCAGGCCCTGTAAGAATGAATCTCTTCTTCCTGCGCTCTCTAAACAGCTGACAAAACCAAGATGACGGCCCATGTGTTTACAGCAGGCTACATTGAATATTTTAAGTGTACTGTTGAGACCTACTGTTCAGAAAAAGAGAGCCCTTTCAAAATAGTATTACTCCTTAACAATGCACCTGGTGACCGGAGCTCTGGTGGAGGTGTATGAGGAGGTGACTGTGGTCATGCCTGCTAGCACCACGGCCATTCTGTAGCCTGGGGATCAAGGAGTCATTTCTGACTTTCAAGTCTTATTATCTAAGAAACACATTTTGTAAGCTATAGTTGACATAGATAGTGATTCCTCTGATGTATCTTGGCAAACTAAATTGAAAACCTCTTGGAAAGGATTCACTATTCTAGATGTCATTAAGAACATTTAAGAGGCATGGAAGGTCAAAACATTAACATTAATAGGATATTCATGTTATCCTGTTAATGTTATCCTTTTCAAAGAAGTTGGATGACCTTGAGGGGTCCAAGCTGTCAGTGGAGGGAGGCAAGTGCAGATGTGGTGGGAAGAGCAAGAGAACTGGGATTAGAAGTAGAGCCTGGAGATGCGACTGAATTGCTGCAGTCTCACCATCAACCTTTTTAGTTGACATGGAGTAAGGTACATAATCATGCGATGCAGAGTAATATTTCAACACATGTCGACAATGTGTAATGATTGAATCAAGTTAATTACCATATCCATCATATCAAACTTTTATCGTTTCTTTGTGGTATAACTAGCTTTTTGAAACCACACAATAAGTTGATGTTAACCATATTTACCCGACAGTGCTGTAGAACACCAGGACAGATTCCTCCGATCTAGCTGTAATTTCGCACCCTTTAACCACCCTCTCCCCATCCTCCCCTCCGCCATGCTTCTCAGTCTCAGAAAGCAATTCTACTCTCTGCTTTTATGGCCTCCATTTTCTTTTTAATCTTCCACATGAGTGAGAGCATGCGGTATTTTTTGGTCTGTGCCCAATTTATTTCACTTGACACAATGCCCTCCAGCCTCATCCACATTGCTGTGAATGGCAGACAGGATTTCATTCATTCTTTTATATGGCTGAATCGTATTTCCTGGTGTATATGAGGGCTGTCTGGAATGTAACCAGCCATTGTTAACATGACCTTTCATATTACACAGCTAGACACTCTCCAGACAGCTCCTGTATACACCACATTTTATTTACCATCGGTTGATGGGCGTTGAGGTTGATTCCATACCTTGGCTACTGTGAATAGAGCTGCAGTAAAGGTGAGGGCATTTCTTCAACATACTGATTTCCTTTCCTGTGGATAAATACCCACTAGTAAGATTGCTGGGTTATACGGTAGTTCTACCTTTAGTTTTTGGTCACACCTCCATACTAGTTTTTTATACTGGCTATACTAATTTACACTCCTACCAACAGTGTACAAAAGTGTCCTTTTTTCTACATCCTATCTAGCATTTATCATTTCTTGGTTTCTTGATGAAATTTGTTTTACTACTATGTAATCACTGTACGTATTTGGGGGCACATGTGGTATCTCGATACCTGCATATGATGTGTAATGATCAAATCCAGGCAACCGGGGTATCCATCACCTCAATCACTTATGTCCGATTTTTGTTGGGAACATTCTAGTTCTCTTTCAGCTGTTTTGAAATATTCAATACATTATTGTGAACCATAATTTTTCTACTGTACTATCAAATACTAGAACTTATTCCTTCGATCTAACCATATTTTCATACCCTTAACCAATTTCTCTGTCTCCCCTCTTTCCTTTCCAGCTCCTGAAAACCACCATTCTATACTTAACGTCAGTGAGATCCGCTTTTTTAGTTCCAATAAATGCCTGAGAACACGTGATATTTGCCTTTCTGTGCCTGCCTTTTCGCTTACCATATGACCTCCGATTATATCCATGTTGCTGCAGGGGACAGGATTTCATTCTTTTCTTATGGCTAAATAGGATTCCATTGTGTATATGTGTCATGTTTTCCTTCATCTGTGGATGGACACTTGGGCTGATTCCTTACCTTGGTTTTATGGATAATGCTGCAATAAACCTGAGTGTATAGATGTCACTTTGATATAGTGACCTACTGATTTCCTTTCTTTGGGGTACATACCCAGCAGTGGGATTGGTGGATCACACCGCAGCCCTATCTGTAGCTTTCTGAGCAATCTCCATACTATTTTCTTTAATAGGTGTATTAATTTATATTCCTACCAGCAGCACCCAAACATTCCCCTTTCTCTGCACCCTCACTAGCATTTGTTATTTTTTGATCTTTTTGATACTAGCCATTCTAACGGGGATAAATTAATCTCTCGTTGTGGTTTTGATTTGCATTGCCCTGATGATTAGTGATGTTGAGCATTTTTTCCTATGCCCATTGGCCATGTGTATATCTTCTTCCGAGAAATGTCTATTCAGACCCTTGGCCCATTTTTAAAAAATCAAATTATTTGCTTTTGAGTCAAATTCTATGTATATTCTGGATATTCGTCCATTGACAGATGAATAATTTGTGAATATTTCCTTCTATTCTACACATTGTCTTCTCACACTACTGATTGTTTGCTTTGCTGTATTAAAGCTTTTTAGTTTGATAGAGTCCCACTTATCTGTTTTGTTGCCTGCCCTTTTAAAAAGCCTTACTCATAAAAGCATTGCCTAGACGAAGGTCCTGAAGCATTTCCCTATGTATTCTTCTCAGACTAAGTTTTATTGTCTGAGGTCTTACATGTAAGTCTTTAATGCATTTTGAGTTGGATTTTGTATATAGTGTGAGATGGGAGTCTAGTCTATTCCCCCGCCTGTGGATATCCAGTTTTCCCAGTACCATTTGTTAAAGAGTTTGTCCTCTCTCCAATGTGTATTCTTGTCATCTTTGTCAAAAATCAGTTGTTTGTAACATGGATTTATTTCTGGGTTCTTAATTCTGTTCCATCGGACTTATAATAACTTCAATGGATGAGGAGTTGCTTCTTACGGATAAGCAAAGAAAATGGTTGCTTAACATGGAACCCCTTCCTGGTGAAGATGCCGGGAACACTGTTGACATGACAACAAAGGATTTAGAATCTTACATCAACTTATTCAATGATGCAGCCAAAAGGTTTAAGAGGGTTGACTCCCGTTTTGCAAAGAATTCTACTGTGGGTAAAATGCTTTCAAAGAATACCTCGTGCTACTGAGAAATCTTTTGTGATGTGGCAAATTTGTCTTAATTTAAGAAATTGCCACAGCCACTACCACCTTTAGCCACCCTACCCCCGAGCAGTCAGCAGCTGTCAACATCGAGGCAAGACCTCCACCAGCAAAGAGTAGGACTTGCTGAAGCAGCGGTTCTCAACCTGTGGGTCGTGACTCCTTTGTAACCATGAAAATACATAGTGGCATTAGGCAGATTGAGAACCCCTGTGCTGAAGGCTCAGATGACTGTTAACATTATTAAACATTGAAGCACTTTTTAATTAACATAGGTACATCTTTTACGTAAAAGGCTACTGCACACTTACTAAACCCAGCATAGTGTAAACACAGCTTCTCTCTGCTCTGGCAAACCAAAAACCTCATGACTGGCTTGACTGCAATATTTGCTTTATTGCTGCCGTTTCCTAGGAAGGAGAGATGATTTTTAGATTGTAAAGAAATACGGCCTAAATAGTGGTGAGTCACACAGGGAGACAGTGACCTTCCTTGCAACTTTATTTCAATCCTCTTGATCTCAGGCAAGAAGAAAGGCTCAGCCTGGGATGAGAATGGCTTTAACACCTCTCTAACCTGCTAATCTCCCCTGCCTTTAAACAGTACAGAACAAGATCCAGGCTCAGAACCCTCAGCCGCAACAGGACCCAGGTAGAATCTAATTTAACGTTGCTTTGTTGCTGCTGCATTTATCTTTGTGAGTTATCACCCGTGCGTGGTAGTTCTACTTGCTTTCCATTGAAGGCACTAATATAAAGCTGCTTTTACAGTAAATATTTTAAGAATTTTTTCCCCAGGGTTTTCTTTTTGATTTTGATTTTGATTTTTCTTAAATCATAGCTGTATACATTAATGCAAGCGTGGGGTACAATGTGCTGGTTTTATATACAATTTGAAATATTTTCATCAAACTGGTCAACGTAGCCTTCAAGGCATTTTCTTAGCTATTGTGTTAAGACATTTATATTCCGCATTTAGTAAATTTCACATGTACCCTTGTAAGATGCACCGTAGCTGTGGTCCCACCAATCACCCTCCCTCCACCCATCCTCCCTATTTTAAGAATTTTAATAAAATTTAAATAAGAGAAAAATACAAACACTATTTAAAAATAAATATTGCAACTTTAATAGTATTTAAATCATTTTAATAATAACATCATAATAAGAATAAATCTTTGAGTCAAATGCGTGAGTCTTACACATGTAAAATTATGAAGATAGCACAAGATGCATACTGAGTCAGGCTTCGTTGCCTCCCGAGGTGTCCGTGGAAACATGGTTTTGAAGTGGGATGGAGCAAGAACTGATGAGGTCAGGTCAGTTTCAGTTGTTAGTCATGCCCTGGTGCAGGGGAGGGACAGTCAGTCTATAGGAGACCATGGTGTGGCCAGGACAGGCACTGGGAGGGGGCTGGGCAGAGAACGTCAGGAGGTCAGGAAAGATGTGGTCTGTGAGGGAGCGGGGCTGTGGGGCTGGAGAATAGAAAAGAAAAACTGGGAAAAGAGAATTGGCTGAGTGAGGGGAGTGTTAGGAGCCATTCAGGAAGGGGCCAGGAGGGTGACCAACGAAGCTCGCCTCATGCCCTCAGGCAGAGCTGGTCAACCTTTTTCAAACACAGACCCCAACCGGGAAGGAGGCTCTGCTGGACTTGACTCTGTTAGTCTGTGTTGCACGTAATGTTTAGTTCTTTCTCAATTCTAATATGCAGGCTCCCCTCCACCTTTGCACCGCGTGAGAATTACTTCCTTAGCATCACCCACACCTAATCCCATCTCCTTCCCCCACCATAGAAACATTCCAGTGGAGTATCTGTGAGTGCTTGGGCGTTCCCCAACGGTTGAATTCAATTTCAGCTTTTAAAAATTAGGACTTTAAAAAGCTGTTATCCAAACCGATAAACACATGGGTGTCGTCTACCCAATTGTAACACATCGGAAATCAATGTCTTAACTCGCTGAATCTGGGCATCTATTTGAATTTCTTGTCGATGTGTCATGGATTAGAAAGGAAGAGTTGGGGTTTTTTTCCCCCCTAAATTCAGGCTTTGCAAGTTTGCTCACATAAAAATGAGTACCGCAGCAGCTAAGACAGCCTCACCCTCCATTCCCAGGCAGACAGAACTCAGGCCCGTCTGCTCGGTGCATACACTCAGCATGGTTTCATTGTCAGATGAACAATAACTTACATGGTGAGTCCTGATAATATTGTGTTATGGATTTTTTTTTTGCACTTATTCTAAGCTAAGGATGTTGCTTCTATCACTTACCATATATCTATGGTGAAGAATGTAAGCCAAGGTTACATTCTTGTGTGTATTTCAACTTGGGAATAAAATTCAAGCTACTTCTCTTTTGAGTCTTCAGGTCAGGTGCATTAAAGAGTATTCTGAGATCACAAGGGGAGTTATATCAAGAGCAAACCATTCTCAACCTCTTGCCTGTGTGAATCAGAATTTTTTAATTACTATATAACCAAAAGGACAATACAGAAATAATTTATGCCTTGGACACTGAGGCTGGTTTAAGAATGAATTGTCATCTAGAACGAGGGTGGCCACACTTTTTCTGTAAAGGGCCTGATGGTAAACGTTTCTGGCTTTGTGGGCCATACAATTTTTGTTGTGATTATTCAACTCTGCTCTTGTAGCACAAAAGCAGTTGCGGACAACATGCAAAAGAACGATCATGACTTTGTTGTAATAAAGTAGTATTTGTGAACCCAGAAATTTGAATTTCATGTATTTTCATGGGTCATGAAATATTATTCTCTTATTTTTCCCCCAACTATTTAAAAAAGTAGAAACCATTCTTCATTCATGCGCTGTTTGCTGACTCTTTTTTTTTTTTAATCTGCAATCCTGAATTTAATCTGGGGAAAGAAAGGGGATATGATTGGAAAGGTGCTGAAGCAGAGGTAGAGAAAGGGAGTGTATTGATTCCTGGCATTGCCCAATGTCCTCGCCTGGGCTGTGGTTACATGGGTGTCCACTTTATAATTATTTGCTGACCTCTACATTGATGGCGTATGTTTTTTTGCATACATAGGTAATATTTTACAATAAAAAATGTTTGAAAATAAATACCATATAAATTAACATATATACAAACATCATGGTTCTCACTGGTTGTGTAACTAGCAAATGTTATTAATTTGACTTTAGAAAATAAATTAATACTAATTGAAGTGGCCCATTGGCTACCTTGAGGTTTCGTGTAAGGTTTTATTGGAAAAAATAATTCCACTGCTGGAAGTGTTTGACAACTGCCATTTACTCAGCACCGACCGATAGAATCTTCTGCTTGGACGGAAATGTTCTGTCTGTGTCGTCCACATGTGGCTACCATATCAGATAGCAGATAGCGTAGATTTAGTTTTTTTTCTTGCCTTTCCACATTGTAATTTTATATTTATGCACCTTTGTCTGGGTTTAAATCTCCACTGCACCCTTAGGGAGGGAGCTGTGTGACCTTGGGCAACTTACTTGACCTCTCTGTGCCTTAGTGTCTTCATGTGTACAATAGAGATAACAATAGTGCCTACTCTGTAGTGGAGTTAAGAAGATTAATTCAGAAAAATTAACGTGAGTACCATGCCTGGTCCATGCTAAGTACTCGATGAATTTGCCATCATAATCATTGACAAGTTCATCCTCACAGTAATCCTGTGAGATTTATAGAAGAGGAAATCAAGGATCCCACAGCTGAGAAAGGGTAGAGCTGGACCAAAATCCAGGTCTCTCCAAATTCTCACGGGTCACTCTGACTCCCAGTTGGCAATATGGCAATCAGAGTGACATACTGCCATAATGGCCCTTTGAGGGCTAGAATATCATGTTCATGAAAAACAGAGGGGGCTTTGAACTCTAGCAGGTGTTCTTCTGTGCTTGCATGAAAAGACGCCCCTCCATAAACACTTTATGAGTGAATGAAATTAAAAGTAATGGTAACAGGCAATTGCCCATAGCCCCAGTCCTCACAGACTTACCCGTCAGCTAGGCAGCCTCCCTGTTGGCTAAAAGTTAAGTTATAAGGAAGGGAAAAACTTAGAGCTTCACTCCAGTCACAGCAAGCCCCTAAAAACTGACTTTGAAAAAAAAAAAGAAATGAATAAAAACTAAAAAAATTAAAATAAAATAAAACTTGACTGTGACAAGTTGGTTTTCCCTTGAACTTTTCTCATGGCCGGCTTTCACGGAAAGGAATGATACTTGTCCTGAAACGCATCCCAGAGCTTCCAGACCACATTTGTCCATTCCTAATGGGTGGGGTTGAGATCGAGGGATAAAGCTCTTGGGGTTTGAGATTGATGTTTATGACTCTGCCTGTCCTTGGTGCCTTTGATCTGCTACCCTGAATGGATGAGGCGGCAGGCATTGTTTGTGGGAGTGATTGAGTTTTTGTTTTATCAGATTCCTACACAGAGTATAAGGGTGGAGAGATTACAGTGCAGGTTTGGAATTCGGATGGGTTGGGTTGCCTGTGCTGTGGGAATTTGTCAGGCTTGAGTTTTGCTTGTGGGGGCTAGATTCTGAACTCGGGAGGGGCCTGGGGGTGGTGAGGACTGTTGACTCCACTCTGTGACCTTGACTCCATCAACATGGCTGTCACGTAGCCCGGCTCGTAGCCAAGTGGTGTGCTTAGGCTGGGCATAGTTAGGCCTCTGTCGGGGGCCAGAGGGCCAGGGAAGAGATGAAAAAGGCAGACTCTTTCTCAACAAAGCATAAAATGCCCCCGCTCCCCAGCTGCTTCAACAGTGGGCTGAAGGGGTCTCGGTGGGCGGCTGTTGGCTGATCCAGCCCCAAGCTGCAGGCCTTGGCATATGGCATTGCCCCAGCCATGGTGCTGACCCTCCCTGGCCTGGCCACAGTGTCTGGACCGCCTGGATCTCCACTGTGCAGGGGCCTGTCATGGCAACAGCTGGTGGGAGGGGGAGGAGACAGGGAGACCAGCCCCAGCCCTGCCTGCCGGATGGGCTGCACGCGATATGTCAGGGGGGCTCCTCCCAGCCTCTCCCTGGGGCACGCAGAGGGGTGGAGGGCATGGCAGGGAAAAGCAAGAGGCACCTCCCTTGTTGGAGGGGCTAAGAGCTAGGACACTGTTGGGGGAACCACCCAAAGCTGTGGGTATCCCCAGCCAGAAACTCTCCTACCCATTTCAGCACCCCACTCCCAGAAACTGGCCATGGGATATGGAACTTTGCTGGACATGCCTGCAAGGGAGGACTCAGCACAGTGACTCACTTGGACCCCATCTGAGCCAGGACCAATATCTGAGCAGATGACCCTGACCACCCCGCCCCTCACGAAATGGAGGGGCCATTTTTTTGACAGGTGGCCCATCTGTGCTCCAGGATCTGTACAGCCATCATTGGCTGGGAGGAGCTGAATAGGGGTGTTTGACTTGCAAATGTTGGGAGTAGGGTAGAGTCAGAGCGCCTGGGGGCAGAGGGGCAGGCGTGAAGGCTGGGGTGTGTGTGGTATCACCCAAGTCACAGGAAGGCTGTCAGCACAGGGTGAGCCCGAAGTTGAGGAATCTGCCTTCTGCTGTCTGTGTGTCTCCAGGCTTGACTGCCTGAGACAGTCTATGACTATCTATGTTCAGCATGGAACAGACGGAAGATGGATTGATTTTCTTGGTCATTTGCCAACGCGGGAATAACCAAGAGCCGTTTTCTATACATAAATCAGAATCTCAAAGGCTGCACAACTTAAGCAGGGGAAGGACAGTTTCATGTGGTCACTATCAAGTTCAGTCTCTAGCGAATGCCGTGAGTTGATGCTTTCCTAGATTCAGATTCGGGTTTTTCCAGGGACAGATACATAACTTGCCTTTGCTTGGCTGTGGGTCTGAGTGTAATTCTGGGTGCCTTCCTAGATACCTTTCTCTTGGGATCACAGTCTTTTCCATTTTTTATTTTTTTATTTTTTGCTCATACATATACATAGAGTGCCAGAAAATGTATACACATTTTAAGAAAAGAAAAAAAAAACTGTATTAAAGTTGTAATACTCAATATATGCCAAGAACTAAAGATGAATTCAGGTCACGTTGGGCACATTTTGTGATTGCAGATGTCAATGTGACTTGAGTATTACAAGGTTAACACAGTCTTCTCCTTTCTGAAAAGGTGTATACATTTTAGGGGCACCCTCTGTGTATTTAAAATCAAGGCCTGCCAAAAAATAAGCCAACTTCGGATAAGCCGATCGCTGCAACGTTAGAATCACCTTAACATCAGGACATCAAAACAACCTTTCAACCAACCAAGAGAGTCACATTGGAAAGGAGGTGCCAGGATTCAGCAGGAGACTCGAGACATTGTTGGGATCTCTTTGATAGGGCGCCTTAAATGGAAATTATCAAATGGCTCTTTAAAACATGCACCCTTTTGTTTGATTAGTCTACTGTAGATAACCTTTATTAAACCTGATCTGAAATTACAGCCATGCCTGGTGCTTCTTTGATGCTGTGGCTGTTTCATTTCCTGTTTATACTATGATACACGTTGCACTAGGAGATAAAGCACTTCTGAGGGATATTAAGACATAAAAGTCCCTTGGCTATTTGCTGGCACTGTTTTGATGTTTTCTTGCTCCCTAGAAATTAGCATATCCTTTTCAAAGGCTGCCTCTGATGAGAGTAATCCTTTGCCATGATGTATTTGCTAAAAGTCATCAATGATAGTATATTGTATAAAAAAATGACACATAAAAGGCAGAAGGCTAGATTATTGATAATGAGGCAACTCGTGTAACGGTTGCTTTTGGCTTTTCTAAAACATATTTTGACACCATAAATACACTGGGTTTGTATTAATGAGGATTTAATGTTTCTCAGATTTTAAAGAAACTCGCACAGGGCTACTTTTCAAAGGAGGGCATTAATAAGGGGCTCCAGCTTCACAAATTTTACTGACTTATGTTCTATCGAAATGTTTCATTGCCTTGGAAATAAGAAACGACAGTAAGCTTTTTGTTTCCCTTTGTTTTCACACTTGGAGTTAAAGAACAAATACTGCATGGAGCCAATTTGGGGACGAGGTTTTGCCCACACACCTTGAGTTTAAATATACGTTTATATGTATATATATTTATATACAGTATATTTTATATGTATATATACACATATCTACATATATGTATACATATAAATATATATACATGCATATATATGTAAAGAGAAAGGAAGAAAAAAGTAGGAAGAAAAAAAGGGACAGAAGTAATAGAAGAAAGCAAAGAGAGAAATATAAAGGAAGGTGAGAGAGAAAAATAGAAAAGGAGGGGAGGGGATGGGTGGGTAGAGGAAGGGTGATTGGAGGGGTCACTTCTATGGTTTATCCTACAAGGGTACAAGTGACTCTTTCTAAAAGCAGAGTATGAATGTCTTGACTCAATAACCAAGAAAATGACATGAAGGCTACGTTAACCAGTCTGAGGAGAGTATTTCAAAATGTATATGGAAACACCACACTGGACCCCGTGATTGCATTAATGTACACAGCTACGATTTAATAAAAAAAATCTAAAAAAAAAAAAGAAAAATAGAAAAGGAAAGGCAGGAAGGAGAGGAATAAAGGGAGAAAGAAAAAGAAAGGCAAAGAGAGAAGAAGAAAGGATGGAAGAATAGGGAACAGAGGAACCCTAAAGACAGAGAAAGGAAAGACAGAGAAAGGATAAAGGGAAGAGAGATGAGAAAGACAAAGGTAAGAGAAAAAGGAAGGTGGGGAAGGAGTGAAGGAAAGAGGGAAGATCAGAAGAAGGAAAGAGAAAAAGATAGGAAGGAAGAAAAAGGGACGAGAGAAGGAAGGAAGGAGAAAGAGAAAAAGAGGAATGAGATGACTGGAAAGGGAAGAGACGAGAGGGAGGAAAGAGAAGGAAGTTAGGAGCAAGGAAGAGAAATTTCAGTCGGTTGCACAGTGATAAGGTATTCAAGAAAAGGGCTCCAGAAAAATCTAACTCAAGTTCACAGGCTATTCAGGAAAAGCGTTTGTAATTAAGCTTATCTGGTTCAATCAATCGATCGATCATAGACATATTCTTAATTCTAAGTTAGTTATCCTGGGAGTTTAAAATTTGAAGGAAGCTGAACTACCACTTCTGGGTCCTCCACATTTCTAGGCAGAACTGTATCCAAACTTATTCCTGTAGGATAATTCTTGAATTTTGGTTCTTTCCCTTCTGAGTCAATACGAAGAGATACTGAATCTTTCTTTTGCAATTGCTAAAAAAAAATGCAAAGACAAAGTAGGATGTGAGGCTGTAGCTGAGAATGTTCTTCAGACCACTTTTTTCACTCTGACTCTGAATGTTCTTCAGACCACTCTTTTCACTCTGACTCTGAATGTTCTTCAGACCACTCTTTTCACTCTGACGTGAATGTCAATTAATATTAAGCAAAAATTTAAGATACCCACTGCAAGAACATTTTCTTCAAAATCTACATTTAAAAAAAAATGCAGTGTTTCAAGTGTTCAGCTTTTGGAGGTTCTGTTTCTCCATGAACTTAACATATGTTGGGTTGTCTGCTGAAGAACCAAAAGTCTTTTCTTAACTACAGACACACTGTTCTTGGACTGTGGCTATTTAGGATATTTGGGAAAAGCATTTTTAATTAAGCTTATCTGAATCAGTCAATCAATAGACTTATCCTTAATTCTAAGTTAGTTATCTTGGGAGTTTAAAATTAGAAGGGCGCTGAATTATTTAGGATATTTTTCTCTTGGGTGTTATCCCAACGTGGCTGGGATGGCTGGGTGCCTGTAGTTCAGTGGTTAGAGCACTGCCCCTGTGCACTGGGGATGGTAGGTTCGAACCCAGCCTGGGACTGTTAAACAAGAAAAAAATAAGACACCAGATAAGAAAGGGGGAAGAGCTGCTAGTGATATGGGAAAAATGGTACTGGGGATCCTGTCTCCAGCCACTGAAAGTTTCTGGAGACCTTTTGTGGCATATTCCTTGAATGCCCATATCAACACAAAGTCACCTATACAAATTGAACCTTGGAAATTGTTGAGGAAGTTCATTAACTGAGATGGGGAACGGGAAGAACTATTCTTGTGTGCACCACCACTGCCACCACATTAATATCATCCTGGAGGACCTTTGGTACTTGTCCTAGGTGAACAAAGCTGTTACGGGCAGATTTTTGCTCTCCCAGCCACTCCAATTCTTTCCCAAATGCCTGCTTCTCAGCTTGGAAGGACACGTCCACCCAAGGTGACTCTCTTATTTGGAATTCATATCTCTGTACTTAACTCTGCCCAGCAGCAAGACCCTCACCTCTCTACAGAATAAATACCTGAGACTGCTCCCGTGACTACATGGCTTCTGGCCGTGCTTCTCGAACTCTCTGTGGCTATTTTTTGTTTTGATCATCTTTTTATTTTGCTTTATTTTGTTTTGAGTTAATTTTCAGTCCACCACAGACCAATATACAGTCCTACTGCCCAAGACTAGTATGCAGCCAGCATTAACGTGGCTCTCCAGGAGAGCTGGACAGCTCCAGGAATTGTCTGTATGTTCTTCGATGAGACAAGTTCTCTGATCACGTACATGTGATCATCCAAGATGTCGTGGCAAAGTCAAATCCATTCATGGACCAACATCAGTTTGTGGGCCATAGTTTGAGTGCCTTGGCATTCTCAGTAGGTCTAATTATTCCTTCAGGGTCATACGTTACTTTCTTAGTTACAATAAGATGGATGTTTTGGCTGGTCGCCGGTAGCTAAGTGGTTAGAGTGCTGACCTGTGCACTGTGCACCAGGGTGGTGGGTTCAAACCCAGCCCAAGCCTACTTAATAACAACAACAAAAATGGATGCTTAATATTGTTGATGACGGAGACAGTAGTAATTGGGAAGGAACACAGGAGTTCATCGTCTTGGTCTCCATCTTAATCAATGGATTGGGATGAATTTGAAGTCACCTTTATAAAAGTGCCAACCCAGTCATGAACTAAAATGCTGGTTGACAGTTGTGGCGATTGTGATTATCATAGTGCCGAGGAGTTGTGATTTTGATCGTGATCGCTATTTTCTCTTTTGCTTATGCATAATTCTTCAGTAAGGAAGAAAAAATAAAGCATGATCAAGAATAATGCTATTTGTATTATCACATTGAAAATGAGTAAGTTCTTTTTATTATCTTAAGCCATAATATCATATTTATCTGTACTCATTTTTTGATAATACACACATGCTTGCCTTACTGGAAAAATCTGTGGAATAGAGATATAGGGAGAAAATCAATACTTACTAAAAAATTTCATTATTCTGAAAAATTATTCATTTTCACTTGTGATATGAACAATTTGGATAATCTTTAACTTGATTACTTTGTTACTTATAGACTTATACCATGCCCACCTCCACCCGAAGAGGCTGCCCTATTTCTTCTTCTTTCCTCTAGCACGAAAAAGTTTAATTGCATACAGGGATGATGAATTTGAACATGACCCATGGCAGTACGTTGCATGCTGTAAGTGGCACATCATCTTCTGTAGTAGGATCTACCCCTGGATTTCTTGGGGAGTCATTTTCCCAACTACCAGTAGCCATTAAAGGAGTAGAAACAGTGTGAGAGTTCTATTTCCTATTGATCTATTTCAGGCTTGCTGAAAATACCTTCTAACATGTTGAATGGGCTATTGAATGGTCTTAACACTTCAAAAATGGTGCTTCCTGCCGGAGCGAGTGGTTCACACTTGGAATCCTAGCCCTCTGGGAAGCCAAGGCAGGAGCATCACTGGAGGCCAGGAGTTCGAGACCAGCCTGAGCAAGAGCAAGACCCTGTCTCTATTAAAACTAGAAAAATAGCTGGGCATGGTGATGCACACCTGTAGCTCCAGCTACTTGGGAGGCAGAGGCAAGAGGATCCTTGAGCCCAGGAGTTTGAGGTTGCAGTGAGCTACGATGACACCACTACACTCTAGCCTGGGACAACAGAGCAAGACCCTACCTCCAAAAAAGGGAGGGCTCTTCCATAGGAATGTGAAACAAAGCTGGAGACTTCCTGGGCCTCAGCAACATCTCAGGGATCCGAATGTAAGACACTCCCTGGAGGAGACAGTTGCACTAGATTCTCACCTGAACATAATCGGGGGTCACCCTCTGAGAGAAGAGATTTATGGTGGGAGTAGAGAAAGAGCGTCCCAGCTGTGATGAACTGGACCACAGGCTGCGGTGGAACAATCTCATGGGCTTGTTTTAGAAATGACTCAACTGCCTCCATTCCCTTTTAACCCAGGGGAGCTGTTTCCCTCCTTCTCATACCTACTCCCCTCTCTCTTCCACAGACATAGCAAGGTTCGGGGGCTGTTGGAAGAACATCAATGAGCCCAGGACCCATAAAGAGTACAGGGATGCTGGGATGCAAGCACAAGTGCACTTGTCTCCCTTGTAGGGTTTATCAAAAGGATATGCTAATGAATGAACAGGGATATTGTGAGAAGGGAAAGCACCAAATGGTAATAATTGGAAAGCTCCTTCACCTTGAGGCTTCCTCATCCACAGAACAGAAATAATAACACTCCTCTCACTGGTGTGTTGGGATCAATGCTGACCACACTGTCAGCATTGCACTGTCACATTCAGGAACAATTTTTAGGGCATAGCACACAAGCGCATCAAGATGGGTCCTTTTCACATATGGCTCCCTCATTGCGTAGGCTGGGTGAAGATGACAGCTTAAAACCTGACAGAAGAGAAAGAGGAATGCCTTCCTGGAAATCGTATTTTTTTTTTTTAAGTTGCTCTAATTGCATAAGAATGTACTGTTACTTTTAGCCTCTCCGGAGAGAAAAATGACAGAAATAGGGCCACAAATCACAGGTTGCAACCTTCAAAGAGAGCACTGTTGTTTAGGATTAAGCAGCTTGGTTAGGTGCCGTGGTTCACACCTGCAACCCTAGCACTCTGGGAGGCCAAGGCAGGCTGATTGCTTGAGCTCGGGAGTTTGAGACCAGCCTGAGCAAGAGCAAGACCCCATCTCTACTAAAAATAGAAAAACTGGCTGGGCATCGTGGCAGCCACCTGTGGTCCCAGCTATTGGGGGTAAGGGAGTTTAGTCAAGAGGATCACTTGGGCCCAAGAGTTTGAGGTTACTTTGAGCTACAATGATGCTGTAATGCTCTAACCAGGGTGACACAGTGAGACTCTGTCTCATAAAAAGGGATTAAGCAAGTCTACAAAGGACCAAAGGCCCCAGATAGCAGCCTCTTCAACAATGAAGAAGTTTAATTTTATTTTCTCATACAAAGAGCCTGGAGGTTGGCTCCACTATGTCTGGTAGAGTGGTTAACCGCTCCGCAAATTCCTCCTAGACATAGGTACCTTCTGATTCATCACTCTGCCACATTATAGGCAAGATTTGGGATATCTTCGAGGTTGAAGTTGGTTTTATACAATACTAACATGTAATAATAATCCATTTGCCTTTTCACTCTCATTTTCTCAAGGGTCAGTGTACACTAGGAGCTACATGTGTGATAATTTGGTGCCCTAATGAAATAGGCATCTGTGTATACTTCCATTTAAATTTTTCTATTTAAAGTTTTAATACTGTGATATCAACAAATATAGTCTATAGTGTAAATCAAGCTTTTCATTGATCATTAGAAAAGTTTAAGAGGGACGACGCCTGTGGCTTAGTGAGTAGGGCACTAGCCAGCTGCTCAGGAGGCTGAGGCAAGAGAATCTCCTAAGCTCAAGAGCTGGAGGTTGCTGTGAGCTGTGATGCCACAGCACTGTACCAAGGGTGACAAAGTGAAACTCTGTCTCTAAACAAAATTAAAAGACAGAAAAGTTTAAGAACATAAAGGGGGTGAGCAGGACCCAGTAGCTCACGCCTATAATGCTACCACTCTGGGAGGCTGAGGCAGGTGGATTGCTTGAGCTCATGAGTTCAAGACCAGCCTGAGTAAGAGTGTGACCTCATCTCTACCAGAAACAGAAAAACTAGCCAGGCATCATAGCGGGCACCTGTAGTCCCAGCTACTTGGGAAGCTGAGGCAAGAGGATAACCTAAGCCCAAGAGAATTTGAGGTTGCTATGAGTTATGATGCCATGGCACTCTTCCCAGGGTGACAGAGTAAGACTCTTTCTCAAAAAAAAAAAAAAAAAAGCATAAAGCCTTCAGGCTGCACTAACAAAATGTCATAAATTGGGTGGCTTATAACTGAGAGAAATTTATTTCTCACAGTTCTGGAGGCAGGAAGTCTCAGATCAAAGTGCTGGCAGATTCAGTATCCAGTGAGGGCCACTTTCTGGCTCACAGATGGTGCCTTTCCCCTGTGTCCTCATGTGGCAAGGGCTGAGCTAGCTCTCTGGAGTTTCTTTTTATAAGACTCTACCCTTATGACCTAATCATCTCCCAAAGCTGCCCATTTTTTATTACCTTGGGGGTTAGGATTTCAACATATGAAATCTGAGTTGGGGGACACAAATATTCAAACATCACAAGGGGGTCCTAAGACCAAAAAATCTGAGGACTACTGACCTAGGGTATGACTGCTATCCTCGTGGACTAAAGGTGTTGCTGTAGCTCCATCCATCATGTCTGCATTCCTGCCAACAGGAAGGAGAAAAGGGAGATGATAAGATCATATCCCCCTTCCTTTGAGGATGTTCCCAGCTTTAGCACATCCAGCTTCCTAATACCTTGTTGGCTAGTGCTTAGTCACCTGCAGGAAAGAATGGTCAATAGAGTCTTCAGGTCATATGCTCAACTTGAAAGAGGTGGGAGAAGGTCCCATTCCTGAGAAAGTAGGCCAGAAAGGCTATCAGCAGCCTTTGCTATAGGTGAAAAGTGCAAAAGCAATATTCCTGTGTGTGACAGGTGGACCCACCATCTCCAGGACACTGATGCTTTTCTTCCATACCACACAGATGGCCATGAGGACTTTCTTGTGTGTCCCTGAGCCCTCATACCCACATGTTTGGTTGCACATGTTCTAATTTTCACTGGTCTTCAAAACCTGGCTAGACCTGTGAAGGGGTCTTGAAAGTTGAGCCCACAGGACCTTTGTGACTTAGTACACTTTCCGAGTCTCTCCAGTTCAGTAAGGGCTAAAGAAGAGTCATTTTCCAAAAGGTAATCATGATGGCATTTAATGAGAAAGAACTGGAAGTGAGAATTCTTTCATGTGGTAAGAAACCCAGAAGAAAAAAGGCAGTGAGCTAACTAGAGCATGAACTGGTTAACAAGCGAGAACAGGGTTAATGAGGCCAAGATTGAGAGGTTGCCTTGGGCCACATGGACCAAACAATTTTGCTCATACTGTCTTTACCCTTGATCATCTATCTCACAAGTATTTATATCTGCTGTTTATCACAGATTGAGTGGAGAAGCATGGGTGGCTCGACCCAACTTATCCCCAACCCTGAGTTGCAAAATCACCTCCTAGTCTGTGCTCTTTTGATGGCGGGTCTGAATGATCTTTATCTTGACATTTCCAGCCTATTTCCAAGGTCACATGGGGCCCATATGGATGCTTTTATCAACCGTCACAAGTTTTTATATGTAGCATTCTTTCTCCCAACTGACTCCATCCAAAACCTTTGGTCTCTGGGCCTGGGAAGGGAACCCAGTTGGCCCATCTATTTTCTTTCCTTTTGCTGAGATTTGTGTACTTGAGGTTTTCACATAAAGTAGCTACATGAACTTGGTTCTCTGTGTTCTTTAGCACACTTTCTGGCACATTACAGACACTCAGAAAGTATTAAGAGTATTTGAGGATGTGAATTAGTATTTCTTATTTTTCAAGCCCACCATTTCCCTCTATTTCTTTTTTTTATCAAAGATGAATTAACTTTCCTGAAAGCAGAGCTGTTAACCTTTTGACTGATCTCTACTGAAAGATGATTCTTCCAAGAATATTCCCCGGGGCCCCAGAGCAGGACACGCTTTGCCATGCATCTGGGTAGCTTGGCTTTCATCCTACCGACCTGTCCTAGCATTGTGAGGCCTTCTCTGATGATTTTGAGGTAGTTCTTTGCAAGACTGGAGCCCTGGCATCAATGAAAAAGTTGAGTGTGGGTTCTGTGGAGGTTGACATCATAGAAGCAAAAACCCAAAATGCCTTTAGAAAAAGCCAAGCTCAAAGTCAGGCTTGCAGAACAGTGGGTACAGGCTACAAGAAACAAAAAGGAAGAGAAAAGAAAGTGGTTTCCTTTGGGCTTTCGGAAGGAAGAGTAATTATGGAACCTCTCCCCCACCCTCCCTACCACAACTAAACAAGGCTGCGCATCTTGTTCAGAGAGCAGACATTCCTCAGTGCACACCAATCCCCGCTAGAGTCTTCTAACATGTTTCAAAAGTTTCCTTTCAACCTGGACCATTCAATTCTCTCTTTAGTCTTTGACTTTCATCCATGTGACTATGGCGGGGCTCTCTGGAGAAGAGAAGAAAGTCAATGACTCACCTGCCTACAAACCAGACCCGGTTAACCCAGCTTGAAAGGGAAGAGTCTATTTCTCTCAGCCTGCCCTTGGCTGTTGCTAACACTTTACTTCCCTCCAAAAAAAAACACACCAGGACTTGGTAGCACGGAGGGAAAGCTCTGGGACCCATCTGATAAACGACTATTCCTAAGGGTCTTGGATACTTCAGGAAACATGTTCTCTTGTACAATGTGGAAAATGAAACCACATCAATTTTCTGGATGGCTGAAAGCTTCCTAGCCGTGTATTGGTGTCTTAATTGGTAAATGTATCCCAGAGTTGCTGGTTGGGTCTTTTGAGCAAGGGAAGCCTCTCGGAAAGAGTATGATATCGCAGTTCAGGATGTGGACTCTAAATTCAGAGGGTCCAAGTTCAACTGTCAGCACTATCATTCTCTAACCATGTGACTTTGGACAAGCAATTTAACTTCGTGAAGCCTCACTTTTCTCATCCATAGAAGGGGATAACAATAGCCCTTACTTCACAGTTTTACAGTAATATGCAAAGTACTTATCACAGAACCTGGCCTGACTGGAGCTCAATCTCCATGGTCAGAACTGCAGCCAGTTTAGGCAAGTTAGATTTGGTTCAGTGTGTACGTACTCGGTTACCTCCCTCTCACCCCCTCCATCTTTACTAAGATGTCTGATTGGAAGGTCACAAGACTTCCCACCACCTCATTCTTTTTCTATTGATCACGGTAAGTTTTTTTTTTTAATTTTTGAGACAGAAACTCACTATGTTGCCCTCGGTAGAGTGCTGTGGCATTTGAGCTCACAGCAACCTCCAACTCTTGGGCCCAAGAGATTGTTTTGCCTCAGCCTCCCAAGTAGCTGGGACTACAGGCACCTGCCACAGTGCCCGGCTATTTTTTGGTTGCAGTTGTCATTGTTGTTTAGCTGGCCCAGGCTGGTTTCGAACCCATCAGCCTTGGTGTATGTGGTTGGCGCCATAACCACTGTGCTGTGGGTGCCAAGGAATCATTGTAATTTTTTTAAAAAGGGGAAGTTAAACTTTTCTTAAAGGAAAATCCTTCTAGCCCTGCTAATGTCTCCTTAGCCTAGCTTAAAGCTCTTGACCAACAATTAACTACATGCAGCTGACCCATGGATGGCTCATACAATTTATCCTTCCTTTACATCCCCTCCCTCCTTCTTATCCCATGGTAATTCCCTTTCTCCCCACCCTCTCACCTCTACTTCTATGTTCCTGTTAAGTCACACTGTTGTTCTGGTTGGACATCACTCTCTCTTTCATAGAGAACTCTTGAATGCCCATTCTTCCAGGGAGCCTACCCGGATTGATTCCTGCTTTCTTATCAACAGGTGGGCCTCCATTCGCCACCTGTCGGCATCACTGGCTCTTTGTTATTATTTTACTCCTTAGAGTCTCTGCTTATGTTTCCATCTCAGGTAGCTAAATCCTGGAGGGCAAGGCCTTGGCTCTGTAATTTTCTAGATTAACCTTTGATGATGTGATAAGATGGTGTGGTTTGAAGGGATGCTTTGCTTTTGATGAGGGAAAATGAAAAGCCCCCAGAGCATGGTTCAGCAAGGGTTTCCACGCTGGGCTTCACTCCAGTCTGGGTACCTCTATCCTAACCTGCCAACACTTCCACTTTTGCTACTTCACCCTCTTGTCTCCTGCAAATCACATGTTGTGAAGCCCAGGCTTCCTGAATCCACCTGGCTTTCTCACTTGTTTACATGTACCCATTTCCTGGAGCAAACACTTTCTTCAGATCGAGTTTAATTCCCATTACTCACCAGGTTCACCACTAGGCTATCTAAAGACCCACTCTAGCCTTCTCCTGGGCTCTAAAGTTCAGCCCTCCCTGTGAACTTCCCACCGGGATCAAGAGGTTGACTAGTTGTCTAGGGAAGGTAGGTTAAAGGAGTGCCAGCCAAGGAGGGGACATCACACCAAATGTGATTCCACAACATTCCTGGCCTTTTGCCTACAGCACAGATGGTATGGCAGCTCCAAAGCTTGCTCACCATTCTTGACCCTTGCCTTGGTCTTGGAATGGGAGGGCAAACTTCTCATCCCTTGACTATGGGTTTGGGTGTATCACTTATGTTGACCAATGAGATGTTACTGGATGTGACATTGGCAGAGACTAAAAACGTGCTTGTGAGGCTGGGCTTCCCCTCCTGTGCCTCTTCTCTTGACACAAGAAGAATGCCCTCTGGTTAGCTCCTGACCTTTCAGCACAGGCCCCAGAATAGGCATACCTGAGATCAAGCCAGAGCACAAAACCAAGCCCAGCCTGATTGCAGCTTGAAGAAGAGCACTCCTAGCCTGGTCACCCTAGATCAGCCAAACCCCAGGTCCCCTGAAGATGGGAGAACAAGGATAAATGACTCTTGTTTTCAGCCCCCAAGTTTCTCCCCAATGTTATGCAGCATTATTGTAGCAATAGCTAGCTGAGGCAGATGGCAGGCAGGTTTCCTCTTGTATGCCTACTCTGTTCAGTTGGTAGGAGCAGAGCAGAGTGCTCCACCCACTGGCGAAAGATGGGGAGACCAATTGGGCTCAATGTGAAAGAATTCCAGGATTGATTAGTCATGTCTGCCATAGGAAGAGTCATAGCACAAGTGTCAGAGAGTTGCTACCTTGGGTCTAAAGCCTTTCCTGATTTCTAACCTTTCCCTCCCCCAAAGACAAAGCAGAATAAGAAATGTGGCTCACTAAATAGTATTAATATACACAGGTAGGAGCAGATGACATATTCTCTAGTAGGCATACATATTTATAGCACCAGCACACAAGGCACTACTAGCACATATAGCTTCTTAGAAAAATGCACTTCCCAGAGGAAAAGGTAGTCCTAGGGTTGCCAATTTGGTAAACAGTTAGTCTCTTTGGGTGGGTGGGTGGGGGGAAAGTGCCTCTTCTTCCAAACAGATGTGTCTCATATTGGGATACATGGCTTGACAAGTGTAGCACAGACCAGATTTCAGTCCCCAATCACTCCCTTGTTGAACACTTTTGTAGAGTGTACAAACTGTACCACTGTATATGGCAGGCCTACCAGCACAATTTAGAATGAAAATTAAAATAGAAAAAAAAAAAGAAAGAAAAGAAAAAGAGGAGGAACCAAGATGAAAAGAGAGAAAAGTCTGCCTTTCTCCAATGTCAGGACTGTCCAAATCCTTTGCTTTGGAGTTTCGAATGAGTCTTCTTAGCACTGTTTGACCTTGGGTTCCAGGGTCAAAGTGCATGTGTATCCTGTGTAGTTGCAAGAATGGTTTCATTAAAGATGAGTATGTCTACTATTGAATAGACATGCTCTATTCCAACAGCGTGCCCCACTGAATCTCCAAGCCTGAAGATGTTGAAAAGTGTTAAGTTAAGAACAAACTCCCTAAAATCTTTCTCCCACTCCTGCCTGTCAGGTACCTCGGAAAAGCAAACACTGTAGTGCAAAAGGATCCTCTTCATCGAGGTAACTGAAAACTTGAGTTAAGGCTGACCCTGGGAATTAGATTGCTTGAGTTTGAAGAGCCCAATGAAAGGAAGTCACATCTGGTTCCATTTTTCTTGTGAAATTATCTCACACTGACCAAGTAGTTCCTTTCCTGAGTATATAAATACAGAAGACACACACATGGTTGTTATCAAACAGTATTGTGCAAAATTAAGTTGGCTACTTTATGGTGAAATGGAGAAGAATGGAAGGCATTTCAAACACATGAGTTTCTCTTCATTGGGTCTGGAAGCAATCACTCACGAAGACAGCTACTTTATCTCCTAGAGTGAGGACCGTTCAAGAAAGGGTATCATGTTGGGTTAAAACCAGTGACATGGTCAAACCTGCAGTGGACCCAAGGTGCACGGAGCCCTGAAATCCCAATGATATGGGGGAAGGTAGTCTGTACTAATGACAGAAATCCCCTCCACCCCATGTCCCAAGCTGGTCTTTTAGACAAGGTCTCTAATGTGCTGACCATATGTGAACTTGTGGCCAAAGGGAATGGACTTACTGGGATTTTTCAATTATCTTTTTGGTCTCAGAGACTCACTGCTACCTGGCTCCTATTCTTAGACTGTTCTGGGGGAATGCACAACAGATGAGAAGCAGAAATAAAGGAAACTCCCCCAAGCCTTAGCTGTGTGAGGCTTGAAATTGCTCCATATTGAGCCAAAAGGAAAGAATGTTGAAGGGGGCAGGGACACTTCCAACCAACCAAAGCATTTGGTTAATACTATTCTTGTCCAGCGAGTGTTCCAAAGGAACATGAATCCATCTTTGGATTAAGTGTCCCACAGGACCTATGTGAGCAAAAGGATAGTGGTAGGAGGTGAAGGAAAGAGTGAAACCATGAAATGTAAAGCCATAAAAATTATGAGGCTGGAAGAGGGAAGGGGCCATGAGATTGTTTCTCCTATCACCCTGCCTTGAAATTCCCAGATGCTTTCCTTTTTACAGGCTGGCTTGAAAAGTAAGAAGTTTGCTTGCACAAAACTGGGATCTGTGAATGGTGTGGTTAAGTGAGCCAAAAAAGGAAGAGCACTATGAACATACCAGAGAGAGAGGTGGGTCCTCACATAGAATTCATTCCTCTCTTTAACTTTGGTGTTTCCAAATCTACTATACTGTTGAGACCTTGTTATACCCCAAACTGCCCAACCTAGTTCTCCCCACATCAAAACAATTCCAGGCACTTGCTAATTGTCTCCTGAAGCACTGTTCAATGAAGACTGCAGTTGACAATGGAGTCAACTTGGTGTTTGCGGAATCAAAGTTTTGAAATCAGGTCTTGGAAAGGTATTTCTGGTCTATATATTTTCTTTGTAACATTCAAGGGAGCTGTGTCTAACATGAAAAAGAATTTGAGAAAAGGCTCTTTCCTTCTGTCTCTTCCCAGAGAATTAACATGACTAAGGTGGGTCTTCCCTTGAAATGGAAAGTGAAAAACAGAAAAGTCTTGTATGAACCCTGAGGAGGTCATACTGTGGCCAAGTCCTTTGTGATTGGGAGGTGGGAGATGCAGAAAGATTTGACTCATTGTAGTTTAGACTTATCTAAAAGGGTGGGGGGGCATTTGAAAAAAAAGAACCTGTTTTATGGGGTGGAGTTTTCCATGTCCAAGGGCAAGTCATGGTTGTGGCAGTAGGAACAACAGGAAGGTTTTAGGTAAGGTGATGTGAACTTGAAATGTAATAGTGTGGCTCCCTCAGCCATCTGGCTTGGGGTGGTTTGAGAAGTGAATGACTGAAGAACTTGTAGAGAATTATGCAATCAGCTTTGGTTCCCAGTGATCCACAGATAAGCATCACTCCATCCAGACGTCCTAGATGTGAATCTAGGACTGGTCCTATTTGTGCATCATTAAGTGCACTCATCTTCCTCATCTTCTTATTTTAGGACAGCCCTGAGATTCTTAGCATTTGCTTTTCCCCGTCTGAAAAAATGGAATGACAACACCATTTTCTCTTTTTTCTTTTTTTTTAATGTGCAAACCCCCTTCTTGAAGTACCTTTGTTAAAAAGTCACGTGTTTTATTTTGATAGTTTTATTAAAAGTAGGAAGAAACTCATCCCTTTGTACTCAAAATGGGGCAAACAGATTTCTAACTGGTCATTGTCATAGGCCCATGACTTTTGCCCTAGAGAAGGTAATAAAAGGAGGTAAAATATTTTTTTTAATTTCGGATTAATATGAGGGTGCAAACAAGTAGGTTGTGTTTGTTTGTTAGGTAAGACCCCTGTTGTAGTTGTGCCCCTCACCCAGGAGGTGTGCCATATACCTTTACATTGTGCCTGCCAGGGGCATAGCTCATGTTTTCCTGAATGTGGATTAATTAACATTTAAATGTTTGCTAATTGTTACAACTTGGCAGCATCTTCAGCTCTGAGATCCCTCTGCAAAGCCGCAGGCACCTCTGAGTACTAAATGAGAGACAGAGAATAGGCTGAGAAAGATGGAGGGAGAGAGGCAGGTCTAACAAGAGGGCCTACACCATGGAGGTAGGCAGCAAAGAGTCTAGTAAACATGCCCAGCCAGCCCCTGACGTTGACCAAGCCTCAGCAGTGCCCACTATCCTTGCCCTTCCTCCACTCACACTTAATCCTAAGAAGACTGACCAATGGGCGCCTATCACTACCTCAGCCCAAAGAAAGCAAGGAGCTGTGTCTGACAAGTTTCCAAAGTGCCCTGAGAACTTGAAGCTACTCCAAGAATGAGAGGAAATAAAGTCTGGAAAACCTCTGCAAGAAAATAGCCAGGTTATTCCACCTCATTTCTTTAGTTTTTTTTTTTTTGGCTTGAATTAGAGAATACTAACTGGGTGGAACTGCAGGTGTCTAAGAAGAACTTTGATTTTTCTAAACATTTACAATTCTCTTTTATGTATGCACTCAAAAATGGGCAAGAAAATCGAAAATGTAAATCTTTCAGCAAACGTGTGTGTCAGGCAAATGCCAGACTCTCTTCAGAGGCGTAAATTACCATCCAAGTCTCTGGGAGAAAAAAATCGGAAGAGAGAATTTCCAGAGAGCACCCAACCCCCCTCAGAAGGGGAAGCGCACCTCAGCAGAAAGAGGTGGGGCTTTAGCTGAGAGCCAATGTGATGCCTGGTGCTGCCAGGGCAAGGATGGTGGGAACCTGGGCCGGGTCCTGCTGCTCCAGGCCTCACATTACCCAAGAAGCAGTCCATTAGGATAGACTTGGAGGATTGTATCTTGTTTTTCTGTATCTTCAGTCTTGAAAATGATGTTTCTGAACATATAGTCTTTCCATTAGGATATCACCATAATGAACTGAACCTTCCCCAAACCCTCCCTAGGAAAACCATTTTGATCCAATATGTCTTATTCTTTCTTTCTCTCCCTCTGCTAATCCTGTCTTTTTCTTCTTTAAATGAACACTTCATACTTGTGCAAACAATAATAAAATAGGGAATGTCAATAGAAAGGCTGAGAGCAATACAGGATCACTCCTGTAATCCCAGCACTCTGGGAGGCCAAGGTGGGAGGATTGTCTGAGCTCACAGGTTAGAGACCAGCCTGAGCAAGAGTGAGACCTTGCCTCTAAAAATAGGCAGGCATGATGACACTGTGATGAGTGCCTATAGTCCCAGCTACTTGGGAGGCTGAGGCAAGAGAATTGCTTAAGCCCAAGAGTTTGAGGTTGCAGTGAGTTATGATACCACAGCACTTTACTGAGGGTGATTAAAAAAAAAGTCGATAAAATATAAAATGCTAAGAACAAATTTAATAAGATTTGTGCAGAACTAAATGAAGAGAATGATTCTACTGAAGGATGTAAAGAGAATCACTGAGTAGAGAGATTTCCTTTGTTTTTGGATGGGCACATACAATATCCTTAAATTATTCTGAAACTTCAACCCAATACTTATCAAAATTTCAACAAGAGTTTTGAGTCCTTGATAAAAATAATTCTAAAATTCATCCAGAATAATATAAAAGTGAAAATCACTAAAAAATGCCTTAAATGAAGGAAAACAATGGAGAAGTAGCCTTCCCAGATAATTAAGCATAACATAAAATTGAAATGATTTAAATAGTATCATACTAAGAAAAGAGAAGCCAGATTAGTGGAACAGACTAGAATTTCCAGGAATATAGCCATGTAGATATCAGAATTCAGTATGTGACAAATAGCATTTTCAAGCAAGTAGGGGAAAAGATAATTTATTGAATACTATTGAGACAAGTGTCTAGCAATTGGGGGTGGGGGGGATTCCATCATCCCAAATAAATTCCAGATGTTGTAAACATAAAAAATAAAGGCAGAAAAATACTAGAAGAAAGCATGAATAAATACTTTTTAAATCTTTGGGTGGAAGCTTCTAGGCATGGCACTAATGCCATAAATCATAAAGGAAAAGATTGGAACATATGGCAACATAAAAATGAAAAACTTCTGTACAACAAACAGAATAAACAAAGTGAAAAATAAAACACATAGGAGAAATGTTTAGGACCCATATCAAAAGGTTCCTATCCCTAATATAGAAAGACTTCTTACTAATGAGCCAAAGAATGGGGAGGCAGAGCAAGATGGCAGACCAGAAGGATCATTCAGCTGAGCTCTCCTACTATGACTGGGGGGAAAGGAGAGAACCCAGCCACACCTGGTGTGAGACCTTGCCCACAGTTGTAGCTCATGGAGCACAGTGAGGAGGTGGTGAGCTGGATACAGCCTGTGATCTGGAGCTATGGAAATCGGACACATTACAGCAAGGACTCCTGTAGTATTGGTCATGAGGAAAGGTTTGGCTATTCTCAGGCTGCTCTGAAACAAGGTAATTTGAAGCAAAGGGATAAGTGAGAAGGAAAAAGGAGGACAAGGAAGGGAGCATGTAGTAAGAACACAGAAGGAAGAACCAACAGAAAAATTCGAGCAACATGAAAAGCCAAAACAGAACAATTGCCCCAAGGGACCGTGAGGCAGCTACTGCAGAAGACTCCACCTATAAAGAATTAATGGATTTGCCAGAAAGGGAAGTTAAAATATGGATGACAAAGACAATAAAAGGAATGGATGAGAAAATGGAAAGACAGAACCAGAAGTCAGAAGAGAGAAATGTAGAATGAGAAAGGATATGGCAGAGCTTAAAGAAATGAACAAGACAATCAGGGAATGTAAAGATGCAGGGAAAAGTATCAAAAATAGGTTATACCATGGAGAAGAAAGAACCTCAGGGCTAGAGGATAAAGGGTTGACATTAACCTAGGTAGTCAAAGAGGCGGAAAACAAGAGAGAGAAATGAAGAACAATCACTTGGAGAACTACAAAACCCCATGAAGCATTCAAACATATGAACAATAGGGATCCCTGAAGGAGAAGAAGATTGTCCCAAAGGAATGGAAGCCCTACTGGAGACAATCATAAATAAAAACTTCCCAAGTTTTACTAAAAATCCAAACATCCTTTTCAGACAGATACTGAAGCCCAGGTCATCTTAACTCAAACAGAGCTTCTGCAAGGCACATTGTAATGAGTCTGTCCAAGGTCAAGATGAAAGAAAGAAAATTCTGCAAGCAGCCAAGAATAAGCACCAACTGACCTACAGAGGTAGAGCCATTAGAATGACAGCAGACTTTTCAACTGAAATTTCTAAGCCAGAAGAGAGCGTGGTCATCCACCATCCACACTCTTTTCTTTTTTTCTTTTTTCTTTTTGAGACAGTCTCTCTATGTCACCCCTGGTAGAGTGTCGTGGCATCACAACTCACAGCAACCTCAAACTCTTGGGCTTATGCAATTCCCTCGCCTCAGCCTCCCAAGTAGCTGGGACTACAGGCGCCTGCCACAATGCCTGGCTATTTTTTGGTTGCAGTTTTCATTGTTGTTTAGCAGGCCCAGGCTGGGCTTGCACTGCGAGCCTCGATGTTGTGGCCAGCACCATACTCACTGAGCTACAGGTGCTGAGCCCACCATCAACATTCTTAAACAAAACAATTTCAGCCCAGAATTCTGTACCCTGCCAAACTAAGCTTCAAAACTGATGGACAAATCAAATCATTTGCGGATATACAAACAGTGAGAAAAGTCACCACAAAAAGATCAGCTCTACAGGAAATATTTAGACTTATTCTCAACATTGACCATCACAATGGACCACTAGCAAAAAAAAAAAAAAAATACCCAGAAGCTAAAGGTCAAAACTTAGCTTCCACAATGGTGCAAAGGATAAAACTACACAACAGACTTTTACAAAGTAAGATGACTAGAACTCCACCATACTTATCAGTTCTCTCAATAAATGTCAATGGATTGAATTCATCATTGAAGAGGCACAGGCTGGCTAATTGGATAAAAAAGCATAAGCCATCCATATACTGGCTTCAGGAAACACACCTAGCCTTGAAGGATATATCAAGACTCGGTGTTCAGGGATGGAAAACAGTTTTTCAAGCAAATGGAAATCAGAACAAAGGAGGGATTGCAATCTTATTTTCAGATACCAGCAGATTTGAAGCAACTAAAGTTCAGAAGGTCAAAGATGGACACTTTATACTGGTCAAAGGATCAATACAACAAGAAGATGTTTCCATTTTAAATATTTATGCACGCAACTTAAGTGCTCCCAGATTTATGACACAGATCTTAATGGGTCTGAGCAGTATGATAGCCAATAACACCGTCATACCTGAGGACTTTAACACCCTCTGACAGAACTGGACATATCCTCTAAACAGAAACTAAACAAAGATACAAAGGACTTAAATGTGACCCTAGGACAAATGGGATTAATAGACATATACGGAACACAGCATCCCAAAGCTGAAGAATATACATTTTTCTCATCAGCCCATGGTACATACTCTTAAAAAGACCATATCCTAGGATACAAATCAAACCTCATCAAAATTAAAAGAATAGAAATTATACCTTGCATCTTCTAAGTCAACTCCAACAAAAATGTTCATCCCCACTAAGAGCCAAACAAGCCAATTAATAAAACTGTACATGAGACCTTATGGTTGATAAAATGGTTTCAACCTTGGGTTATCAGACAAAACAATATCTGAGACACACTTACACTAAAAGATTATTCATTGTTTATCTACAACGCCAAATTAACTGGGCATGCTGAATTTTTGTTTGCTGAAGCTGGCAACCTGGTTTCATCATCTCATTTTTGTCCCTTCAGTAACTCAGGGAGGTAGAAATTGAGGTTAATTAACCTCTCTAATAGCAGTTTCCTCATCTGTCAAGTGCAGTGTGAAGATTAAGTTGGATAACAAAGGCACTGCCCCTGGGGCAATGCCTGCCAAATAGGTACTACCAATATATGCTAGTTGCCCTTTCCCCTACAAAGGGTCCATTTTACAGATGAGAAAATGGAGGTTTAGAAAGGGGACATTACTGGCCCAAGGTCACCCAGACAGTAAGCTCTGGTGGTGTTTCCAGTGTGTCCCTGTTTTTGAAGATAGTCCTGCGGGTGGCAACTATTCCACCCCAATGAACCCATGTTCATGTTTTCTGATTCAGTATCCTCTAAAGACTTCATATTCTCTAACAGAACTCTTCCGTTTATGCTCAATTCTCCCATAGGTGACAAGAACTAAGCTAATAAACAAATATCGCCTTAGGTATGAGCCATTGTTCATTGGTTAGCCTTTAGACTAATGAACTATTTCTGCTGCCTCTCCACCAGTTGTTTTCCTGCTCAGAAAATTTATGTGGTTTCTGTCTGGGGCTTTGTGGCCTGCTAAGAGGTCACAGAATTCAAGGGGGTCCCTAAACACGGCTGGGAAAAATACATTTTTAGTTAATTAACAATAAAATATTTACCTATTTTTCTTAATAAAACCCATATTTCTTGTCACAAACCTCTACTGGAAGTTTGGCACATCTTTCAGTTACAAATGCCGGCAAAACAAACCATGGTAGTGTTAACAGAGTCTGTGATTTTGTTGACTTTGTTACCAACAAAACAAATATTTTCCTATTATGCAATAGTCATTGCAAATACCTTGCAGTGTTATGTATGCTCAGCACTACTACTGAAATTATGGTCAGTATTAAACTTGTCACTAGGATTCCTTAATGCACTCGTAACAAGTGTGCCTAGTACTATGTCTCAATTAAAAAATATATTTTAACCATTTTTCAGTGTAATTGGTCTTCTTTGCAATCCTGTGTGTTTTATTTTCTGCATTTGAAAATATTGAAATCACTCAAAGGCATTGTTCTGAGAAGGGCTCCATGGCACAGAAGCAGTCCGACCCCTGCATCAGCATCGCTAGGATGCAGCCATGGTCGTCTGGGCCTCCTGGGTTGCATCAGTGACCACCATTTGCTTGTGGACAGTTTGCCTGTGTTAGGTCAGGGCTGTTGGAAAGCTGGGCTCCTCTGGAAAGCTCTCCCTAGGAACTTTGTCGTCTTTGGGCAGCCCCATTAATTTGAGAGTCCAGCTTTCTTCCACAACCTGACGGACATAATGGGGAATGACATGTTAAAAAAGTATAAGCGGCAAGCATGAGTCAAAGGTCAAAGCTCTCTTGGTAGCGAGGAACAGAAACGTACTTACACCTGCTCAGAGCAAGATTTTGGTGGACCAACCTAGAGTTCCCACGAGAACAGCACAGTGGGCCCCTTGGAGAGTAGGACGCTGCCCACGACTGAAGCATCTGCTTCCCACATCCCTCAGCAGCCTCCTGTGCTCTGCTTCTCTCTACACATCTGCCTCGTTTTCTCTTTGCTGACCAGCCTCTCTGTTTTCTCCCATGGTCTGTTCTCCTGTAACTTCCATTTTGACTCATTCTGGTGTCCATTTGAACCCTGATGATATTGTATGTCCTTGTAGCACAGCCTCACATGGATGGTTCTTCCTTTTTTCTGGGCTCTTGAGAAGACTGCACATCCCTGCACCAATAGAGTCACGTGACTAGCTCCAGCCAATGGGTGATGAGAGAGA
The DNA here is from genome assembly GCF_000181295.1 of Otolemur garnettii. Taxonomy (NCBI): domain Eukaryota; kingdom Metazoa; phylum Chordata; class Mammalia; order Primates; family Galagidae; genus Otolemur; species Otolemur garnettii. The sequence goes on along the minus strand of NW_003852413.1, from coordinate 12,942,553 downwards.
GGGGGCACGTATCATGTGTTTATAATTTAATAAAAAATAAAAAAGGTCAGCATGAGCCCCTTCAGTCCTTCAGTGGTTTCTTCCCCTACTGAGGTGAACCCTAAAGCCACATGTAGAGATGACAGGTTCATAAGATGGGTAGACCTCTGTCAACCTGGGACCTGAGTGATTATGTTAGGGTGACCAGATTTTAACATTTGTAAAGCAGGACAACATGGAGGGTGGGGGTGCAGGGGACGGGGCAGGGTAGGGCCTGACAACAATGCAAACTTTGATAAGCAGTTCTTGGTAATCACTTCTCAACAATTATTTGTTATTATTACAGTTTAAGATTATAAAATTAACACAAATAATATAAAACTCATATTCTGATGAAATAGCCACATGGCAGCTGAAAACCGTATATTCCCTTCCTGTTCTCCCACCTGTTCCTGCATTCTTTCCAAAAATCAGGACTTTTTTAAAACGCTGCAGGACACAGGACAAATTGTTAAAAAGCAGGACTGTCCCGCCAAAAGTGGGACATCTGGTCACCCTAGATTATGTGGAACAGAGAAACTCTCCTGCCCCTACCCCAACCCTGACAACCTGTACTGGCATATAGTGCCAGGAGAGAACAGGTGAGCAAGGAATAAACTTTTTTAAATTCACTAAGATTTGAGGGTTGTTTATTGCTGCAGCATATCCTAACCTTTCTTGACTAATAGACTGTATCCCATGTGAATATAAATCATGGGGGAAAGAATCAGAATTCCCAATGGAGTTGTACAAAATATAGATCCTAATCACTGCTGTCGCTTTGCTAGGAAAATAGAAAAGTGTCACGGGCATTCATTTTCCTAAATCAGGCATTTAAAAAATGAGTAATATGGGGCAAAGGGGGGAAGTAGTGGAGACCAAAAAGTTGATGTACTCATTCTCAGGCTGTTAACGAAGTCATTATAAATATGACCTTAATTTCTGAACTGAAAATGGAAACAAAAGGTCTTACAACTAAGAGTACACATGGAATCTACAGGATGGAATGTTTTAAATTTGACCAACCCCAGACATGATAGAGTAGTTTCTTCTCACTTCAGAGCAATCTTGACAATGGTGCAAGACAATTTTGATGGTTGTGACTGGGAGGGTAGGGGGCATGTGTGTGTGGTACCAGCATCGGTCGCACAGAGGCCAGGAATCCTTTAATGCATAGCACAGGCCGCAATGACAAAGCGTCAATGATGCCACTGTCGAAAAATCCTGAGTGTAGGTTATGTAATTGGCAAACCCATTGTAGCCATCCCAGATTCTTTTGTTCCTAGGCAGGTTCCCTTCTCCAAATTATGGCTGAATTTGTTAGTAAAGACCTTGGATGCCTACTCTTTGAAAAGAAAGTTTTTTTCCTTACAAACTCTCCTTTTGGAAATGATGGAGACAGGATATTTCAATCATGATTCCTCTCAGTTCCAGCTACGTGTCATTGAGCCAAAAGTGGACAATTGACCCCTGATACCTTTCTGTGTTCCTAGCACCCAGTCTAAGCAACTGCAGGTGAGTAGGGACTGTGTTTCCGAGCCCACACACAGCTCCACTGGGAACCGTGCAGGTGCGTGCAAACAGGTTAGTTATGCCTGTAGGAGAGCATTAGCTCACCCTCATTCTACCCACTTCCTCTTTCTCTCATTTAGTTTTTCCTTTAGATGAATCACAGCAACAAAATCCAAGTTTCTCCCTGGGCCCTCGTCAGAAGGTGTGCCAGCCTTCCTCCATTTCTTTGTCACTGCTTCCGTTGGAGGGGTGTCCTCTCTACTCCGCCTCAATTGAGAAACAAGGCACCATTGGCCACGGGAAAACATAATAGACACCACATGAAAACAGTCTCCTATAAAACAAGACCCTTGGAGGGCCTCTGATGTGGGACCAGTTCAAAGTATGGTTGAAGTCTGCACAGCAGAGCTGGTGAACTACAAAAGGCAACTTTCAGGAAGACGCTCCTTCCTTAAGGGAGATGTGAGAAACTTTTCTAAGAGGTACTACTCAAATCCCTCCTGTGATCTCACACCATGGAGCTGAAAACCGGATTAAGGCAGGAACTAATAAACTACGTGTGTCCTCACACACATATTCACGTGTGGCTCTGCTTACTTATATTAAAGGGCCTGCTGACCTCTGTGATCCACACCCTGAAACTCAGAAGCCATGGACAGGATGCATTCTGACTTTAAATGCCATGGAGATGGAAAATTAGGGGGCGGCACCTGTGGCTCAAGGAATAGTGCGCTGGCCCCATATACTGGGGGTGGCAGGTTCCAGCCCGCCTCAGCCAAAACTGCAAAAAAAAAAAAGATGGAAAATTAGCAACATAGGGGCTGAAGAACCTAAAGAGACCTGAAAGGGGAAAGAAATGGCTGAAAGAAGTTTCAGATGTCACAATTCTGGGGCTGGTGTTTGGATGTCTAGGTGGCTTTATGTGGTTATGAAAGGGGGTCAGGACCTCTCTGACCACCCTGACTGAATCCTTTATTTTTCTTCTCTTCTCCATGCTCTGCCAGGAGGGAAATGAACCTTCTGCTTGGAAGTGGTCCCCACGGAGTCTCTCACTCTGCCTGATGTTATCAAGATAACGCAGAACGATTTCTCAAACATGTTTCTCCCCTTTTTTCCTTGGCACATGGCACCATGAGCCCTTGATCTTTTTTTTTTGTTTGTTTTGTTTTTTATGAAACAAGAGTCTGACTATGCCACCCTTGGTAGAGTGCTGTGGCATCACAGCTCACAGCAACCTCAAACTCTTGGGCTTAAGTGCGATTCTCCTGCCTCAGCCTCCTAAATAGCTGGGACTACAGGTGCCCGCCACAATGCCCTGCTAGAGCCCTTGATCTTATCCCCAAATCTTCTCTGAAGCAGAAGAGATGCAATAACAGTGAAGTAAAATTTATCCCTGGGTGTCCCTCCTCTGCCCAAGAGAAATCACATTTGCTCTGAAGTCCCTTGTGTTACCATGGACTCTGTTGGTTGCAATGGGCAGAACACAACTTAAGCTGGCCTGGGTGGAGACACAAAACTCCAGGGATGGTGGAGTTTACCTCAGGGTCAACTAGCTCCAAAAATTTAAACACCATCAGAATTCCCTCCCTCTCTGCCTTGCCTCTCACTTCTGTCTCCCTTTTGATATTGGCCATAACCCTAACCCTAACTAATCCTAACCCTGTGAGTCTGCCTACTCCACCCAGCACACAGCAGGAACATGCCCCTCCGCAGTCCCCAGGAAAGAAAGAAATATTATGCTTACTATCTCAGTTATATGAAGTCTAGGGAAAGACTCACTGGACCAGATAGAGTCATGAATCTCTCCTGGACCCAGTAGTCACCAGCCATTGGGGCCAATGTCGCTGAGGAGATGGGGTTCTCCAGTTGGCTAGTTCTGGGTGGCAGGCTCTTTCTTGCGTCTAGAATTGGCTGCCAGAATCCCATGCACAAAGTTTGAGGAGAGCCCATCTCCTTAAAAAAGGGAGGGGTTGTAATCCAAAGTGCACCGACGCTACCCTCCAAGGCACTTTTTCTAGAAAAAGTTTGTGAACTTAATTGTCAGACCTTGACAGCTCTGATGGCCATTCCAGAAAAAGAGTTCCAAAATTGCCTGGAGAGTGGACTAGGTGCTGGTGTCAGTGTATAGCTTCCCAAGGGGAGGACTTTGAAGGTGGCAGTAGTAATATTAGACAATGAGGTATGTAGCACTTTTTCTAGGACAAGTTTGTAAACTTGATGGTCAGGCCTCATAGTATTTCACTTTTTCGAAACTTGCAAGGTTGATGTGTGATTTCCACCATACAGAGGAGGAAACTGCAGCTTATAGGATGATTAAGAGGTTCAAACGAATTCACGTCTGTAAAGCACAGTGCCTGGCACTTAGTAAGTGATTTTCCCTTCTATTCTAACCTTGGCCTTTTCTGCCCCTTTGTGAAAAGGTGGTTTTGTGGATGGGTGGGGAGAATTGACCCAGTCTTCTGTTCTTCCATTTCTCTAATGGAAAATAGAGAATCTCAAGATCAGATTCTTCCCTGATACAAAGAAACTTCTTGTCCCTGGTTTGCAATTTAGTTCAAGGACTAAAAATGTCCCAAAGTACAGGGGTCAAAACTTATAAGCAAAGTCGTGTTCACAGAACTCTACCCGGGTGATCTGAGGTTTCACTTTCCCCTTCCTGTGTTGGCAACCCAGGGTGAAGGGAACCCAACCAGGCTGCCAGAAAACTGGGGCAAAGTGTGTGACCCCAGAGCAAGGCAGCCCCTGGATGGAGCAAGTACAGGTGAGAAAGAAGGGCCGGCCGGGGTCAACGGAGTTGAACCACTTGCCTGGGAGAAATGAATTCAGCCCCTCCGCAGACTCTGGTTTCTTCTGAGTACTTGTTCCTCCCAGACTCCCTCACCCCGGCACCTGACTTAGGGGTTTACAGGAGGTCGGCAGAGCCTTCCGGTGCCTGCTCTGACTTCTTGGCACACCTTTCTGGATTCTGGGATCCTGAGCAGGATGTTTGCTCTCTACGTGAATTGTTGGTTTGCCTGCCTGGACTCAGCCCTGGCTCCCTCCCTTGACTTGGCTGAGAGCTGCTGCACAACGTGTGTGTGTGTGTGTGAGAGAGAGAGATTTATGGATTTACTTGTGAATAAACTAGCTAAAGCTTTTCACAAAAATAACTGTATTGCGTTATAATTCACACACCTTACCATTGACCCATTGAAGGTGTATCACTCAGTGGTTTTTAGTCTATCCACGGAGTTGTGCAACCCTCACCACATGTTCATCAGTGATGAAAAAGTAACCCCACAATACCTGAGTTATCATCCTCTTACTCCCTCTGACCCTCAGCCCTGGCAACCACTAATCTACTTTCTGTCTCTACACACGTTTCTATTTTGGAAACTTCATGAGTGAAATTGCCTATTGCGTGGCCTTTTGTGATGGGTTTCTTTCACGTACACACTGTTTCATCCATATCATAGCAGGTGTCAGTACAATTGTCTGTCAGTGTCTGTGGCGATTGGTTCCATGACCCACCCCCCCGCCGCTCGATACCAAAATATGAGGATGCTCAAGTCCCTTGTAAATGGGGCAATATTTACATAGATCCTACACATATCACCACACGTACATCTCTGGATTCCTTATAGCACCTAATGCAAGGCTGTCCACAACCTCATTGGCTTGAATTCAGCATAGTATTCGATGGGTAGCAAATTTAAATTTTGCATTTTAGAACTTTGCATGACTTTTTCCTTTGTATTGAATATTTTTGATCTATGGGTCGGTTGAACCCACAGATGCGGGACTCACGGAAACAGAGGACCAACTTACTACATCCCTCTTGGCGGCTGGATAATATTCCATGGTCTGACTACTCCACATTTTGTTTAGCCATTTGTTGTTTCCATCTTTTGGCTCTTATCAATAATAGTGTTTTAAATATACACGGGCAAGATTTTATGCGGACCCATGTTTTCAACTTTCTTGGGTATACCTAGGAGTAGACTTGCTCCTACGGAGCACATGACAACTCTACATTTCAAGGAGCTAATGCTTTTTAATGTGTTGAAGACATGGAGAAAGATCAGAGCTTGTGCAGGATGTGAAAGGTTAAGAATTTCTACTCCACTGGAGCTATCCTCTCAGGGGATATTTATTTCTAATCTGAAGATAGTTTATACCTGGTCAGAGAGAGGAGAGAGAAACAAGCCAGAGCAAAGCTCACCGCAGCTGTTTAAATTTCCTAGTAAAACACGGGAGGGAAGGTGAATGGCGGGACTACACCTATGGTGCATAGTGCAAGGGTACATGTCTAATCTATTAAGTCTAGAGTATAAATGTCTTAGCACAATATTTAAATAAATGAGGTGAAGGATATATTAACCAGTTCAATATCAGCCTTCCACATTGTATACAAAATCAGCACATTGTACCTCATAAATGCATTAATGTATACACGATCTATGTGTTTATGACTTAATTAAGAAAAATAAAAACAAACAAAAAAATGGGGTATCTGGGCCAGTCTCTCTTTTCTCCCCATTTAGCTGGCTTGGAGAGTAATGGGATCTGTCTTTCCTCTATGACCCCAGTCCTTTGGGGTCAGAAGGAAATAAGAATCTCTTGGAGGAAAGGAGCTTTTTTAAGGAGCCCCCAACCTGGGCTTCCCACAGAGGGAACAGGGGGGTAGCTCAGGACCTGCCTTCCCTCGGAGAAGAACTTTTCCTCTGGGATCCTTTCTGCATGGAGATAGCCCAGCCTCCTCGGGGATGGTGCTAACCAGTTGGCTTTTAAGGGCGGTAGTATTGCTAAAAATTTTAGTTCATATTTTACAGCGTAAACTTACTGTAGCATCATAGCATATTCGGAAGTTGATGAAAAAAAAGTAGATGGGTAAAATAATTACTCTTTGTCCCACCAACCAAAGACCATGACTGCTAACGTTTAGAGGGTTTCCATCTAGGGTTTGGGGTTTTGTTTTCTTAATGCATAGGATTTTTTTCCCTCTCTCTTTCTCTAGGGAAATAGATTTCCGGGCCTATGTGGCAGCATCCAAATTTCCAAGTTTAGGGGTCTCTTTCTGAGAAGAGAGGGGTCTAGAGGAGAAGTCTGCAAGCTGTGTCAGCAAAACAAGGTGGCGTAACAGCAGGGGGAGGTTTGGGGAAGAGCTGTTGGAAACTGCGGGCAGGTGGGTCACTTTTACATCTACCGTTCAAAGGAAGTGGAAAAAACCTACAAAACCTCCAAGCTCAAGGCCAAAAGCTGGGAACCATCCTTTTCTCTCTGCGCTCCCAGCTCAGCATCCCTGCAGTCCTGGCCGCACAGCACTCCTGTCCCCAGGGTCTCAGGTCCTTGCTCAGGAACTCTAGAGGTCGGCAAGCAGCTTGTTCCCCGACTCTGACTTCTCTAAACTTAATTCAGCCAGGGCCAATCAGCTACCTGAGCATCCCCCGCGGGCTACTTGGTGTGACCTACTATTAGCAGCCAGAAAGGGAAGAAGCCACAGGCAAAACTCAGGGACACAATTTTTGGTCTTAGTTTTGTTTTAAGTAAGATCCTTTCAAGTCTCTTCTAACCCCGAAGCTCTGGCCATGTCACGGAGACAGCTCTCTTAGAAGATGGAGCAGGCAGGTTACAGATCCCTGTTCTAATAAAGTGTGACGTGCAGTAGGGTCCATTTGACCTGCTGGGCAATGTGCATAATTATGGAGCCACTTGATAATCAGATCTAGGTGACAGCACTCTGCTTTATCGTGTCTCATTAGTGTTATGGAAGCAACACCTTTGTTCTTCTTTTCTCGTGTCATTAGTTCTTCTAGACTGGACCAGTCGTTAGCATAAATGCCGAGGGGATTTCCCCAGGTCTTGCGTCCCTGGTGACTGCAATTCTTGTGTTTTTTCTTATCTCTCTCATCTCATACTTTCTTTCCCACATCCGTCCTTTCTCTCCCCTGGATCACAAGGGTCCTCCGGGCCTCTTCCTGCTTCCTGCCCTCCTTAGAGAAGGCTGGTGGTAAGACGGGCAGTGCAGAAGGACTTCAGGGCTAGGAGACCAAGGGCCAGCCAGCCTGGCAGCCCTGGCAAGGTGGAAGAAGACTAGAGGACTTGGGAAAACGGGCTTTGGGTCCTCAGCATCAGGGAGCGTAGGAACAGAGGGAAGGTCGGAGATGAGAGTGAATTACGGGGTGGCCCAGCAGCCTCATCCAAACTTGGCCTCTAACCCATTACATAACCTTGAGAAGCTATGTACCTCTCTGGGGCTTAATTTCCTGGTAGGGGCTGGGGGAGAGGGACACAGACACCTCCTAAGGTCCTTTTCAGCTCTCATAGCCAGTGATGTGAACGGTGAAATGGAACAGGACCAAAGTCCGATGCAGTGTGTCTGAGATGGTCAGAGAATATTAACAGAAAAAGTCTCAGCTTGGGAGTTAAGAGTTTGGAGTCCTCTCTCAGTCAGTCACTAATAATGACCGTAGACAAATCTGTACCTGAATTTCTTTGTTCGTAAAGTAAAAATAAAAATACTTTTTACCTAGGTTGGTGATAAAATACCAATAAAATGGCTGGTGGGAATTGTAAAGGCAACACTGTCAAGTTCTTCAGCAGGGGCGAGGGCCCTGGGGAAGGAGGTGGGGCTGCCTCGGGCCCTGCTGGGGCATATTCTGCCTGAAGGGCCACGGGGGACCCCCACAAGGGAGAGACGACTGAGTGTCTTGGCGTTTACAGGCAACTCTAAGGCTCGGGCAAGGCAGAGGGGATGGAGCCACCTCCTAAATCCTAGGGCCGGTGGACAAAGAATTCAGCCTTGGCAGCGGCTCTGGGAAGAAATGATTGCGGTGAGGGACAGGACGTGACATGTCACATAGAGCATTAGCCCAGTCCAGGGAGAGGGTGGTAAGGAACGAAAGGGCACAGTTATTCTAGAGTTGTGACACTAGAAAGGATACTAAGAAAGAAAAGGCAAAAACTAGGCCACCCAGCCGGCTATTTTAGAAGAGTTGTAACCTTTAAGAAAGGATGTGGGTAAGGCCACAAGCTGGGGAACACACATGGCCACCAGGGCCGCCTGGTCTACCAAGACGGACACCTGACTCCCTGGGCGCCGGGCCAAGGAAAGGGAGGGTTGAGATCCTGGGGCTCCCGTGATTCCGACTCGGCTGGTGCAGGCTCGACTTCACAGACGGCCATTGTTCTCCACACCCCTTTGTTGTCTTTTCCCAGGCGCCAGGCGGGTGGAAACTGGGGAGGCCTGGGCTACCCAGAGATAAGGTCTTTTTATGAGCTTCCTGATTTAGTTGCGAGAGGAACTTGGCCAACTGGCACGGATGACGGACACCCCCTCTACCTGGCTCCTCTGGGAGAGAAGCTCTTCCCGGTTTAGACAGGAGGGCACTGACGCCCTCTGAGGAGACTTGTGCTGCAGTGCTTGGGGACAGACACCAGTCCAGCAGGACACCAGCAAGAGAGAGAAGATCTCGTTCACCCCTCCGCAACCCACCCTGCCGTTTCAGCAAAAAGCGCTCAGAAGAAGGAATTGGATCAGCGTTTTGGGTGGTGTGCAGACCGGCAGATCATGTCCCAAGGTTCTTCTGGAAGTTTCTACATACTCCTCCGGGGAGGAGGAAAGGGACTAAACGAAAATCCGAGAAAGCACCCACATATCTTATCTGAATCTCAAGTACACAGGAGAGGCTTGAAGGTGATCCACTGAAACCTCATGGGTTGGGCCCAAGGGACTTCAAAGAAGGGAGTTTGGGGAACTCGTGCTGGCTAATTAAGAGAGAAACAGAGGCGGAGGAGAAAACGAGAGAGAGAGATTTTATTTAAAGTAAACTTCCAACCTAGAAATTCATGTGCTTAATAAAATAGTCAAATGGTACCAAAAATTAACAGTGAGAAGTTGATTTTTAAATCCCTACCTCTCAACTCTTGGGTTCCTTTTCCCAGAAGCAATTACTGGTAGCGATATTTAGGGTAACTTTACTTAGTAACTTTTAAAAAAGTTATTTCTTGAAGCATTATCCTAACGCAGGGAGACTTCAAAGGGTGCCAGCCGATTGACTCAAACATGAAAGGAACAAAGCTTTTGTCCCGTGGCAAGAACGGTGGTAGGTGACAAGGTCAGGGAAGCCAACAATAAACAGATGCCCAGACAGACGGTAAAAACGGGACGTATCATGAAATACTCCGCAGAGGACTGAAAGAGATTGGGTGGTCACTCGCAATCTCTCTGAGGAGGTGACTTTAAAGGTGAATAATACGAAGAACTAGGACCCTTCTTCCAGCTTTAGTGTGCTGATAGCTGACAGTGCTAAACGGTGAGGGCTGCCTGGATGGGACGTGTGTTTCATCTCTCCCTGGCGCAGACACACACTGACACTCGCACATTAACAGTCAGAGGGGCAGGCTCAGGCCGTCCACCATCTGGGGCCAGCTATTGTTCCCTCCACCGCTTCCTCGTGCTGGAACTAAGGCCCATTCTCCTCCTGCCGCCACAAGTCTCCCCTCCCTGCCATCTGAGGGGTTCAGGAGCAGCGTGTCGAATAGATAAAGTGAGCGATGCAAGTTGGAGATTTAAAGGTGTTAGAGATCGACCCAAGAATCTTGCTAGCATCTGTTAGGTACTGTCTTTTCCCAATACCTCCCTGGTATGAATCATCTTTGTCTTCTTTTGTTTTTCCAAAGGACTGTGGGTGAAAATAAGGCAATTAAGTGTGCATTCGGGTTAGTAAACTCTTGGTACCTCCTAAGCATAGATGTTGTGTGGCCATACAAATAAAAGACCCTAAGGTCCTAGATAATCCCCATCACCTTTTGCCTCAGTCCCCACCATGCTCACTCTCGAGTCCATCCAGTTAGGAGGACACTGACCCCTCCCCTAAATGAACATTCTCCCTCCCTTCCCTCCCTCTCTCTCCCCTCCTTCCCTCCCTCCCTCTTCCCTCCTTCCCTCCCTCTCCTTCCCTTTGTCTTCCCTCCTTTCTCCTTATTACAGTTTCACCCCGTATGTGTGTGTCCCTAGTCAGTGTGCTGTTCACTGTCCCCTGTTTTGCACTTTAGACTCTCTGCATGCTCCTTCTGTGGCTTGTATTTCTTTGTTCATTGTCTTTGTGTTTTTGAGATTGTTCACGTTCATGTCCATAGCTGTAGTTCAGTCACGTTCTCTAATCAAAAGCATTTCTTTACATTAAAAATGCCACAATTTGTTTGCCCCTTTTGTTCACGGACCCTTAGGTGGTTTCCACTTTTTACTATGGTGAATCACGCTGTCACGAACATACCTAGTCCTGTCTCCTGGTGCATGTTTGGGATCGTCTCTAGGATACATCCCACGAAGTGGAATTGCTGGCTCAGAGTGTTATGAGCAGGCTCGCCTTTATTAGATGAGGCTGAGCTTTTTAATGCAGAAAATATTTTGTTTGAAGAAAGCTCTTCATAGTTGTAAAAGGGGAAGACAGGTCTAGGTGGGCTCGGAAGTGTCTGCTATAATAATTAGAGGAAGTTATCAACATTGAAAGTAACTCTGCAAGGTTGAAGAATAAGAAACAATATAGTCTGGGTGTGGTGGCTTGTGTCTCTAATTCTTGGGAGAGTGCAATGGGAGGATCACTTGAGGCCAGGAATTTGAGACCAGCCTGGACAACATAGCAAGACCCCATCTGTAAAAAAAAATTAGCTGACCATGATGGCAGGTTCCTGTAGTACCAGTACTTGGGTAGCTGAGGCAAGAGCATTGCTTGAGTAGTTCAAGGCTGCAGTGAGCTATGATCACTCTAGTGCACTCCAGCCTGGGGTATGAGCCCATGAGTTCAGGAGGCTACTTGGGAAAGTGAGATTCCATCTCAAAAAAATAAAAACAAAATAAAATGATGTACTTGGGCATGTGTGGAAGGAGCTAGCTCTGCAGGATGCATTTATTAGTAAAGGGCACTTCCCCCATCAGAGAGCAGGACAGGGTGTGAGGCACATAGTTGCAATGGGTCTGGGGTGGTGCCAAAGAGAAAGGGACAACCTGCAGTCTAAAAAGAAAGTCAAGGCAGAGACTTGTCCCTGGGCCTCCCCAAAGCACTAACCCAGCAGTAGGGCCTGGTCTCCAAAGCACGTGGGCACCTGGCTCCTAAGTCAGGGTGAATTTGCTTTACAGACCATCGGTTCCTCCAAGCCCCACCTCCCCAGGGGGTGTTGCCTTGTCAGCACCTGCTGCAGGTCCCCAGGTGGGAAGGCCTGGTTCCCTCACTCTCAGTATTTTTTTTTTTTTTTTTTTTTTTATTGAACGGTAACTATGTACATTAATGCACTTCTAGGGT
>NW_003852413.1:12892878-12923630 GCF_000181295.1 Otolemur garnettii | reverse complement strand
CGAGCCCTTGTTGTGGGGGAGGGGACTCCCGTCTGCTTGGTGGTCGATTTTGTACCTTTTAGTTGTAATTTCAGGGTCGCAGCTCGCCTCAGGAAGGTTGAAGTGCACTCTTCAATCTTCTCTCTTGTCTCTGCTCCAAACCATCAGCTAATTTGCTAAGGTTCTGTCCTTTCAGCCTCCTTCTGGACGGGAGCTTCTGTAAAAAGCTGGCTGCAGTTCGCCATCTTCCACTCTCAGTATTTTACCCAAAGCTGGCCAATTCCACCATTTAAATTCACGACAATAAAAAGTGAAACTCCTACTGTATTTTTAGGTTGTTTGGTTTGTTTCTTTTTGCTCACAATGGTGCAGAGAGAAACACAGAGATTCACAGACACACACAGAAGAAAATCAAGGCCATTGTTTATACACAACACAGACCAAAGTAAATTTCACTAAAAATGCCTCTGGAGATTCAAATCTGCTGTGGGGCGCCACACAGGGGACCTCATGCTAGCCTCCCTTCACCCAGGTCAACCAAGTTTGGGTGTGGGAAGGTGGCTTCTCTCTGGATTCCCATGCTCTGACCAGTTTGTGTAATGCTTGGGGATTTCTGAAATATTTCCATTGGCATTGTTTGATTAGATTTTCACAACCCAGTGACTGAGGAAGAAAGGATGATCTCTAGGGTGGCACCTGTGGCTCAAAGGAGTAGGGCACTGGCCCCGTATACAGGAGGTGGTGGGTTCAAACCTGGCCCCCACCAAAAACTGCAAAAAAAAAAAAAAAAAAGGATGATCTCCGACTATGCAGAATAAAGAAACGGAGGCCCAGAGGGTTGGTGGATTTGCCAGTGTCACCCTTATCCTTTTCCTACTCTACACGGACTGGTTGCACACAGACTGGTCGCACCATCGTTCCTCTGGGGTCCCCTGGGATGACAGTGGCATGCTCCTCTTGCTTAAAATCACAAGAGTGGAGCAGACACCCCATCCAGCCCAGCACCTCATCATGGCCCTGGCCCAACCGAATCCTCCACAGGGGCTGGGTCCCCTCCGTGGGGGAACCATCATCCCGACAATGGTGATACCTGCTTAACAGACAGTAACGAAGTTCAGATTCCCACCTGGCTCTGATTTGCAGGCTCCTGTTCTGTTGCTGAAGGTAAATATCCTGAGAAAAACAAACCTTGGCTGCAGCTGTCTTCAGGGATATGTGTACTTTCAAGATAAGGTGAGTTGCCCCGATCATTTTTATGATCCTAATTGTTGGGGAGCAAGATAGTCATCCACAAACGTATCCCGGTGACCCTCCCAGCTTCCTTCTCTGCTGATTAAAATGAAGCTATTTGCTTATGAAACCCCCAGAACTGGAGCATTGATAGCTTTTTTTTTCCCTCCCTAGAAAACCGAATTTCCAGAGGGGATGCCTTACCACAGCAGGCCTCCGCGTGGCTTAGATAAATAATACGAAATCTCCAGCAACCCCTGTGAAGAACTTGCTCCTGTTGCAGGAGCTGCATTTTATTTTATTTTGTTTTATTTTATTATGTTTTATTTGTTATCCAACGAGGACATTTGGGCTGTTGTCTCCTAACCCCTTTTCCCCCCAACACCTCTCGTTGTACACAAAGTAATTTCAACCGTAAGCTTCTCCCGACTTAACTACTTATTAAAAGCACTAATATGCTCGGTGGCTTTGATGTCTCCCGAACAACAAAGGGAGAGAGTTACTCTGGACCACTGTAATCCTTGATTTGTCACTAAGTTATGACACCCAGCAGAGCCGTGTGACAGAGCAAATCAATCATCCCGCGTGCTCTGCGGGGCCCTCCCTGCCTCCCGCAGAGCCTCTGCAGTTTAATTAGGTCTTTTCACACTACCCCAACGTACATCTGCAGCTTCAGCAAGAAAAAGAGATGGAGGCGAGTTCACTGGAAAGGGGGGGGGCCTCAAAAAAAGTTTATATCTTGGGGAAAAAAAAGTCTGCAAGAAGAAACATCAGAGACCTTTGTAGTTTTTGCTTTCAGAGGCTTTAGGCATGAGAGACACAGGCCTGGGGTACACCATGTTGTTAAATGTAGACTTAAAAACAGCCTGGCCAAACCCTTTCCAGAGGGGCTATCAGATGGTGTTGAAGGGGCCGTTGCTTCTTTTGGGGGAGTCTGCGTCCTCTGTGTTTTTCCTCCCACCCCCGACCCCACCCTCTGTAGATTATGCTGAAATTCTTTTGAGTCCCAACTCTCCCTGAGCCCACCAAGATGAAGGAGGCAAGATCTTCGTACTGGCCGAGTTTTGTAAAACTTTTAGATAAATTCCCCCAGTTAGGGTGGTGCCTCTGAGTGAAAAAACATGCTCCCCAGCTCATTTTGCTGTGATCAATAATGCCAGCCAAAGAATAAAGGCGGGAAGGAGGCCACAAAGGTTGGGAGTCAGTGACGGGGACAGCAGGGGTGAGGGCGAATCAGGCCACAGTGTCAGACTCGGAGTGATGCTTTTGTCCTGGCCCAGGAGGGTGTTAGACAGATGAGACTGAGCCAGCCCTGCCTATGTGTGTATGTGCTGGGGGCTCCAGAAGCTGTCTGGTTCCTCTGGAAAACCACCAGCAGGTGGAGGGGACATGAGACAGCTAGTCGGCTTATCCCGGCCAGTTCCTCATGGGCAGCTGTTACAGCTCGCCGGCCAATGAGCTCAGACCCTGGTGACAATGATAAAAGGTGAGTTGAGGTTGGAATTTCTCCTTCCCCAATTCTTTTTTCTTGTCCCATTGGAGGAAGGAAGCAGAATGGGGAATAGAGGTGCGGGGGGGTCACCTTGTCGCCAGTTGGCACCCCCTATTCAGGCTCGTGAGTTACAGCAGGAGGGATATACCTGAGGAACCCAGGTGCCCACCTAAAGGGCTCTTCTGCGAGCTCCTTCCACCAATTTCAGTTGGGCTTTAGCAATAGCCCGGGCTGTCTTTGTCCCACTCTGTCCCTTACATCTCAACACATCTGGCTGACAGAGGCAGACGCAGCCACTTGAGACTCCCCCGCCAGACCCCACCACGTGGATCCTGGCCCAACCTGCAGGATCTTCTGCCCCATATCACAAGGTCACAGGGCCAGTTCGAACAATAAATGAGCTAACCAGCCCCTGAAAGACGTGAAAGAAACTTAGATGTGTATGGCAAAGTGAAAGAAACCACTCTGAAATGGCGACATGCTGCACAAGCCAACTGTGGGATGTTCTGGACAAGACAAAACTATAGAGGCAATAAAGAGGTCAGAGGTTGCCAGGGGTTAGTGGGGAGGGAGGGTGAGTGGGTGGAGACAGAGGATCATTAAGGCCGTGAAACGCTTCTGTAGGATACTGTAATAGTGGGCAGGTATCATTATCTGTTTGTCACACCCCTAGAATAGACAGCACGAAGAGAGAACCCCAATTGAAGCCATGGACTTTAGTTAATAACAGTGTAGCAATGTCGGCTTCTCAATTGTACCACACACACTGCACCAATGTCAGATGATTGTAACAGGAGGAAGCGGTATGGGGCGGATACAGACCTCTTCGTTGTTTCTATCCGTTTTTCTTTTTGTAAACTTCAAACTGCTGTAAGGAATAAAATCCCTTAAGTTTAAATTTTAAGAAGAACTCACAGGGACAGACGTGACAATAGCAACAGGGAGGGGAGAGGTGACTGGGGAGGCGCCCCCCACCTGGGCTGTTTATTTTGCAGGTGGTGGCCAGCGGGCCTTGGCTGAGACCTGTGGTTACCTACGTCATTTCCTTTTCTGCAGATAACAGCTTCCTCCTGACCTTGCTTTGAGCATTTAGCAACCACTACCTGCCTGTTAGAGACCCACAATACCCGAGTCTAGCTGTCATTCCCCTCTGACCTTCAGGGACACAGAAGTGCCACATTTTATGTAATGATGGATGAGGACAGCATTTGGATACGCTGAATGGCCTTTTAAAATATTCACAGAAAATATTCTCCAGTGAACTTCTGGAGAAGGGGCAGCATGTCATTTCAGAGGAGTAAGTGCTCTTCAAGGTCATGTGGTTCGACTCTTGGAGAGGTTACATAACCTGCGCAAAGTCCCACGGTCACGCTGGCTTTGTAGCCAGGGCCCCAGGTAGTCCCCTCCCCTCGAGTGACTTGCTTCTAGGCAACACTGAGGATGCCGCTTCCATGATCCAGGTACAGAGCCCTGTGATTTGGGTCTAACTGGCAGACTCTCATTGGCTCTGATGGAGCAAGAGCCTGGGACAGATACTCACGTAGCAAGGAGCTGGGGGTGGCCTTGGGCCAACAGCCTTCAAAGAACTGAATCCTGCCGTCTACCATGAGGGGCTTCGCCAGTCCCTTTTCCATGACTGAGGCCCCAGCTGATGTCTTGATTGCTGTGGAAGACTCAGCATTGCCGACTGATTCTGTGCTTTGAACTTCTTTGGAAAATAATTTCATTAAAGATCTTTAAAAATTTTTGCACACACCTAAGATAGATCCTCTCATGGCACACTAGGGTGCCGTGCCATACTAGTTGAAAATCACTCCCCCAAATAATGGCTACACCAGGGAAGATTCCCTCGGCCTCGCTTCTGTCCCAGCGTGACTGTGGGACTTTGCTCAGGTTGTAACCTCTCCAAGAGTCGAACCACATGACCTTGAAGAGCACTTACTCCTCTGAAATGACATGCTGCCCCCGACCTCCCCTGCCTGCTGCACTGTGAAGGCATCCTTGGCCTCTATCTATGAAATCAGAATCTTCCTGAGTCATGTGACAATCAAGACCTGCCCAACCCACCCTCCACCCCCCTGCCCAGGTCCTGGTACTTCTTCTGCTGGTTGAGTAATTCCGAGGGACTTGGTAAGCGTTGCCACCTGCCCCCATCCACAGCAGACATGCAGACCTCCTGGCTGGGGCCACACACGTGAAAACTCCTAGACAGAGCGGGACACTGTGCCTGGGCTTGGGATCCACTCCAGGATACAGGGCACAGGCCTCTGTGCTTCCTCCTGCTTTGCGCCTTCTCTTCATGCCCCCAACTCGCCCCCCTGTCACTCACACTTATATACACTCAAGCGCACACTCGTGTACACACACCAACGTATGCACATGTGTGTGCTTACATGTACAGACACACTTCCTGACACACACTCATGTGCCATTTGACTTCCCTCGCGGCTTCTCATGATGAGCATATATTATATTTATTTATTGAGAGAGAGAAAGAAAAAGATTAGGAAGATGTTTAAAAAGAATGAAGCAGATGACAAGCACTCGAGTGGACAAAGCGAGTCATGGAATGATATAGAACAATTACATATTCTATGTAGCAATAACAAGTACATGTATATAAGTGTGATAAATTTTGAAACTCATGCTCATGATAACTGACTACTTCTTTGTAATGGAACCTGGTGGCAGGAAGTTTGGTCTTATTCAATTCTAAGTAAAATCAGTCTGAGCTCCCTTTTCCGCCCAGACAGCATCTAACCTTGGTGGGAAGGGTGTAGTCTCATGGTGCTGGGAGAAGGGTCTCGCCTGGAGGCAGTGTCTGTCTAGGCCAGAATCCTGCCCCTGCCCCCACCATCCCCCACATGCATGCTGTACTCTGACCCTCTGTTAAGATTTTGATTGGGATTACACTGAACCTAGACATCAGTGTGGGGAGAATTGATGTGTTTCTAATATTGACTCTTTCAGTATGTGAATATAGTATATCTATTATTTTAAACTTTCTTTAATTTTCTCCAATAATCTTTTGTATTTTCTAATGGTAGTCTTGAATCTCATTATTAGTTTTAGGTCCACGTAGATATTTACGGTTTTGTATATTATTGTCAGGGCAAATTAAAAAAAAATATTTTCCAATTGTTTGTTGTTGAGATATGGAAATACAATTGACTTTTACACATTAAATTATAGGCAGATAATTTTCTAACTCCCCTATTGTTTATTTCAGTTTTTCAGTAATTCTTTTAGATTTTCTACGAACACAATTATGTTGTCTGTAAGTAATAATCCTAACAATCTTTATGCCCTTATTGCTTTTTCTTGACTTAATGCATTGGCTAGAAGCTAGGTCCTTCAGTGTAATGCTAAACAGAAGTGATTGTAGGGTAGCACCTGTGGCTCAAGGAGTAGGGCGCCAACCCTATACACCAGAAGTGGCAGGTTCAAACCCAGCCCTGGTTACAAAAAGAAAAAAAAAAAAAAGAAGTGATTGTAGTGGGGATCTATGTCTCTTTCCTGATCTCCAGGGGAGACTTTATGTTTGCAATAAATTTATTTCTTTATTTATTTTTTGGTGAATACTCTTTATCAGGTTAAGAAAATTCCCATCTATTCTGAACTTACATGTTTATTTCTTAATCGTACATGGCTGCAAAATCTTATAAGGTAAATTTTCTGAATCTATTGAGATAATATAATTTTTCTGATTTGTTTTGCTAGCATGGTGAATCACACTGTTTCAGTTTCTAGTATTAAAAAAAACCTTACATTACTGAAATAAACTCAACTTGGTCGTGATATATTATCTATTTTTACACCTCAGAATTTGGTTTTCCAGCCTAGAAAAATAAATACCTTGAAGAGTGGATTAGGTGCTGGCATCACTGCAGAGCTTCTTAAAGGGAGTTCTTTGAAGGTGACCATAGTGGTATTCAGTAGTGAAGGATGTAAGACTTTTTCTGAGATAAGTTCAAGAACTTAGTTATCAGACTTCATGCAATGACAGCTTTGATGGCCATTTCAGAAAACGAGTTCTAAAATTCCTTTGAAGTGGGCACTAGACACTGGCATGAGGGCACAGCTTCCCAAGGAATGTACTTCAAAGGTGACCATAGTGATTTTTGGTAAGAGGTATGTAGGACTTCTGCTGGGAAGAGTTCAGGGACTTAATTGTCTGACCTCATGTATGTGTGTGTTTAGGTGTGTGTAAATTAAGTCAAAACTGCTAATCATATTGCTCAAACCTACCATATTCTAACGTACTATTTGCTTATTTTATTAGTAAATTGAGAGCTATATTAAAACATCTGTCTATGACTGTGGACTTACCTTGTAATTATGAAAATTGTTGTTTTATGTATTCTGAATGATCTTATTTGATGCATAAAATTTACAGTTATTACATGATTTGCTTATGAATGTAAACTTTTAGTATTTTTAACTTTTTTCTCATTAGTAATTCTTTTTTTCTTTTTTTTTTGAGACAGAGTCTCACTATATCACCCTTGGTAGAGTTCCGCAGCATCACAGCTCACAGCAACCTCAAACTTTTGGGCTCAAGAGAGTCTCTTGCCTTAGCCTCCCAAGTAGCTAGGACGACAGGTGTCCACCTCAATGCCTGGCTATTTTGTTGTTGTTGTTGTTGTTTTGTTGTTGTTGTTGTCATTGTTGTTTAGCAAGCCTGGGCCAGGTTCAAACCCACCAACCCCAGTGCATGTGGCTGGCGCCCTAACCACTGAACTACGGGCGCTGAGACTGTTCCATTCTTTTACTTTGAACTTTTCTGTATCCTTAAATTTTATATGAATCTCTTGGGAAGATCACATAGTTAAGGTATTATAAAAAATAATCCAAGTTGGACAGCATCTGTGGCTTAGTGGGTAGGGTGCAGGCCCCATATACTGAGGGTGGTGGGTTTGAGCCCGGCCCTGGCCAAACTGCAGCAAAAAATAGCCAGATGTTGTGGCAGGCACCTGTAGTCCTAGCTACTCAGGAGGCTGAGGCAAGAGAATCGCCTAAGCCCAGGAGTTGGAGGTTGCTGTGAGCTATGACATCACAGTGCTCTACTAAGAGCAATAAAATGAGACTGTCTCTAAAAAAAAAAAAATATATATATATATATATATATATTTCTCCATGTTGACAATCTTTGCCATATGGGGTCAGTACCCTACTCCTTTGAGCCACAGGCACCACCCAACAATCTTTGCCTTTTAATTGGCACATTTAGTCCATTTATATTTGCTACAACTACAGATGTATTTGGGTTGAAATCTATGGTTTTATTCACCATTCTTTCATTTGTTCCACTATCCTATCTTTTTTTCTTTCCTTTTTTTGGAGGGGGCTTATTTAGATTAAGTATGTTTTATTATTCTATTTATCTACTAATTTGTAAGTTATACACTCTTTTGCTCTTTCTTTAGAGTTTATTCTGGAACAACTTTTCTCAGCAGGGGCTTTATTTTTCTTGCATTTGCAGTTTTCCATCTGAGCTCATTTTCCTTTTCTTTAAACACACTTTAGTGTGTTTCCTTTAGTATAAGCATCATTTACACTATAGTGAAAATCTGCTGGTGATGAATACACTCAGGTTTTGTTTACCTAAAATGTTTTTATTTAGCTTATATTCTTTTCTTCAAGTCTCAATAGAACATGTTAATAAATGTAATCTGAACAAATGTAAAGAAAGAGAGAACATGTCAACAAAATTAAACAGAAAGTTAGAATGAGATATTAGCTTATATTCTTGAAGAATGTTTTGAATATTAGCCATTCTGGTTTGGCAAATATTTTCTTTCAGCAATTTCCACGTGTCATTCTGTTGTCTTTTATCTCCCATTATTTCTGTTTAGGAGCCCATTGTAATAGTATTGTTACTCTTTTAAAATAGACTTTTTAAATGACTATTTTAATATTTTTCTCTTTATCTTTGGTTTTCATCAGTTTAATATTATTGGCCTAATTTTTTTCTTTATTCTAGGTCCTGAGAGTGTAATATTGGCCTAAATTTAGAGATATTTTTAGTATCTTAAACTCTGGCATAAGCGTCATAAGGCTTATTTGAATCTGTGACCTAATGTCTTGTTAGTTTTAGAAAGTTCCTTGTCATCATTTTTTCAAATCTTGCTTCTTCCCTATTCTCTCTCCTTCTGGGATGTCAATTATAATTATTTTTTCTAGGATGTATTGCTTTATTGTCTCTATTCTCTCTCTCTCCCCTTCATTCTGTTTTCTTTAACCTATTTTCCATTTCACTAATTCTCTCTTCAGTTTTGTCTAATCTTTTTTTAAAAATCTATCCATTGTGTTCTTAATTTTTTTTAATTGTATATTTTAGTTATATATTTTGGTTGCTTTTAAAATATGCTATATCTTCTCTGTTTAAAAAATACTTTAGAGTTCATTGTAAATAGTTTTGTCTTACCTTTTTTTTTTTTTTTTTTTTTTTTTTGTAGTTTTTGACTGGGACCAGGTTTGAACCCACTACCTCCAGTACATGGGGCCCGTGCCCTACTCCTTTGAGCCACAGGCACCACCCCCATTTTCTTCATAATCACAGTGAGCATAGTTATTTTAAAGTCTGTGTTTAATGCTCTGGAACAAATGTTTTGCCTTTTACTAAAGAGTTCCATGGAGGGCTGGGTGCCGTGGCTCATGCCTGTAATCCCAGCACGTGGGAGGCTGAGGAGGGAGAATTGCTTGAGCTCAGGGGGTTGAGACTTGCCTGAGTGAGAATGAGAACCCCCCAACTCCTAAAAAAATGGAAATACCCAGCTAGGTACCATGGCGAGCACCTGTAATCCCAGCAGCTTCCAGAGGCTGAGGCAGCAGGATACTCATAGCCTGAGTCTGAGGTTACAGTGAGCTATTATGCTCAGGGGCATAGGGTGGGACTCTGTCTCAACAAAAAAAAAAAAGAAGAAGAAGAAGAGTTCCATGGAGAGAAGTAGTATGAATTGGTAACTAAGTTTTTTGAAGTCTTGCTTAGGTAAGGCTAAATTTTAAAAAAATTTATATCTAGGCCAGATGCCGTGGCTCACACTTGTAATCCCAGAACTTTGGGAGACCAAGGCAGGAGGATCACTTGAGGCCAGGAGTTTGAGGCTAGCCTGAGCAATGTAGTGAGAACATGCCTCTATAAAAACTTTTAAAATTATCCAGGTGTGGTGGCACATACTTACAGTCTTAGCTACTTGGAAAACTGAGATGGGAGGATTGTTTGAGTTCAGGAGTGCAAGGTTATAGTGAGTTATGAAGATGCCACTGGAACTCCAGCCTAGGCAGAAAAATAAAAATAAAATAAAAAGTCCGTGTCTAGTAACTTCAGTATCTGGAGTTGTTATATGTTTCTTTCTATTATTTTCATCTCTTTAGCGCTCATTCATGTTTTCTTATCTGCTTTTGTGTTTGATGATTATGATGATGATGATTGTGGGATAGATTTGATATTTGGAAAAAATGACTTGTGGAAATAATTTGAAGCCTAAAGTTATGGTTGTCTTCCATCGGGAAGGTGACGTGACAGGTCCCATTTCTTCTGCCTGGAGAGCATGTTCCACAAGCCGGGGGATCAGCAGAGTAAGGAAGAGAGACATTGCTCTGCCCATTATCTTCCTGTATGAGGGACTAGGAAATTCTTGACCAATTACTTTGTTTTCAGACAACGTTTATTACCCTTATATGAATTTAGGTTCTGCCATCTTTGAAAATGTTGCAGAGGGTATGACCTGAAAAAAAAAGGCAAAAATGTTTTCTGTTTCCCCAACTTTTGGGGAACTGCAACCTGCATCCCGGCCTTGGGCCAGTGTCAGGAGGGGCAGAGAAGGTTTCTCGTTCTTTGAGCCACAGGAGGTAGTTCAAGGGAATCATCTGGGCAGAGGTCACAAGATCTTCTTAGTTGAAGATGGGATGGGCAGAGGTCGTGAGATCCTCTTAGCTGAAGATGGGATTATTCTGGGTAGAGGTTATAAGACTTCTGCAGAGACTACAGGATTGTCTTGGCCCAAAATGGGATTATGGGATTAGAAGCTTCAAAAGCTCTGTGCTTCTGCTGAGAAGCAGGAATTTGGATTTTGAGACCATTGTCCACCATTTTCCTCCTTTCCCAGCAAAGTAATAAACTTCTCTTTCTTTCTTCTCAAATTGCTTGTCCCTCTTATTCTGATGCTGGGGGACAAGTGCCAAACTTTCAGTAACAAGATTGCATTACATCTATGGAAAGTATAGGTATTCTGTCCAGGTCTAAAATCTTGCCCCTGGTAAGACTTTGAAAGAGACTGTACTTCAAGTGCCAAGGCCCACCCTGGTCTGCCCCCCAGGGAACCCCAGGTGTCACTGCAAACTGAGTCACTCCAATGGTTGGGTTTCTAGTTCAGAGACCATGATATCCTGTGGGTTGTCCTAGTGGGTGCAAAAATAACTCCCAGAGAAGACAAACATATTGAGGAAAAAAACGTTTTTTTTCCCTAAAGAGGAACAGAGAGAAAAGGAGGCAGTGACTATGTCTGAAGAAGGGAGGGAAGGAAAGACACCTTGAGGCCAGGGAGCTCAGCTAGGAAGAGTTTATCCTATTTTCTCTTCCTTGGATTCCTTTCAGTTCTGGAAACATTCATATTTCATATTCACTTTGAAACACTTTTTCTTACCTTCAGTTTTTCTATTTCCCTCATACCTTCAGTAATGCCTATTACACAAACAGCAGCCTGTATGTTGGCAACATACTGTACATGCGCTGGGGGGAGTGAGGGAGGGCAGAGGCAGGGGGGGTCTGCCCCAGGATCATTCCGCCCCCAGACAGCAGCAGTGCTGTGCCAAGCGAGGCCAGCACCCCGGCCTTACAGATGACAGCGGCAGGACTAACAAGCCTTGACCTCTGCTTATTCCTCCCAACCCCTGGATAGACTAGAGGAAGATGCCCTTTGAAGAGGGAAAACAGATGCTGTGTTACACTGAATGCTTACTCAGAAATACCCACGTTTCCTGCAACTTCACGTTCAGGCGGAATAAAGGGTGGGAGGATCTGGCAGCGCCGTGATTCAGGTGAAGCAAATGAGGTGAGTTGTGCAAGTGCTGCGTGGCTCAGCCCTGCCTTTATTTTTAAAAAAATGTTTTTTCATCATGGATTTTGTGTATTCATCTTGAATTTTCTAAATGTTGCATGCAAATTTCATTCATTTTGATAACTGAGAGTTGTCTTTGGTTGTCTACTTAAATTTTGGGTCCCAGGCAAGTGCCTTATTGCTACACACTAATCCTGGCCAGTCTCTCTCTCTCTCTCTCTCTTTCTCTCTCTTTCTCTCTCTCACACACACACACACACACACACACACACACTTTGTCCCCTCGGCTCCATCTGTACAAAACACATTGCTGCTCTTTGAGTGCCTTATACTTTGATACCAACTGCATCCCCTGCTCACAAGGCCATTTTCTCTTTCTCTCCCATCTGCCTGTCAAACTCCCAAGGCAACTTTCAAGGCTCAAACATCAGCATTAGTGATCTCCCTAGAGAGACTTAACCCCTATATCCCCTGAGTTATTTCTCCCCCCTGTGTATACCTCCCTCACTGAACTCCTCACACTGGATTTTAATTTTCATGTGTCCATCTCCCCCACTAGAGTGAGTGGTCTTTTAGGGCAGGAATCTTGTCTTTTTGATATCTTTTGATTTCTGGTGGCCAGCACATAGTAGGTACTCAAGAAAACGTGTGTTTAATGCTGAATGAAGACAAGGCATTGCCCCCATTTTATGGAAAAGGGTTGGGATGGTTTGCTCAAGGTTACACTGGGTCACCCTGGCCTCCAGGCTAGATCTTCAGATGCCCAAGGCCAGTGATGCTTGCACTACCCAGAATAAACAGCACTCTTTGGAGAGGGCCAGCTCCTAAGTTCTGCAGAAAGTCAGCATCCCTGAGACTGCTCCAGCCCTGGCCCACCTTGGGCACCACTCCAAGGCCCCTCCCCTTTGTCTTCCTCCCTCCGAGGAGGCTGACTCATCTGGATTCCAAGCAAAGTTCCTGGACCCTGGTCCCCCTGACCCTGACTGCCAGCACCCTCTGATTGCCACAGCAAATTTCGTTGGAGTCAAAGGCATCTCCCCATCTCCAGAGTGCAGAGCCGAGTCTGGCCAGCAGCTCTGGGAACGGTCACCCAACGTACTGGGGCTTTGCCCTTAGAGGGGAGATTTTGCAGCATGAAACAATCTGTTCTTCACAAGACATTTTTCTGGAAAGCCTTAGGTCTTGAAAGGGAGCCGCTTAGGCAGTCAGAAAGAAGGGTTTTTTTTTGGTTCCCCCCTCCTTTTCTTTTTGTAACCTTCTGCTTCTGACTCCGCCAGCCTGTGTCTCTCTCTCACCCCTGGAGTTTTCTTTTCAATACTGGTCATTCGTGGAGTCGGCTCTGCCCTCTCCGCTTGCGACTGGTGGGAGAGCAGAGCCGCCTCCCTCTAACGAGGGGCCCTCCAGGCCGCGCTGCCTTCGTTTTTGATACCTGGGGAGAGGATGTACAGGCAAGGGGCAATTGGATCAGAAAGGCCCCACTGAACAGACATCACAGCCAAGCTCAAAGAGAGCAGGAAGTGGAACAAAGAACAAAAACATTTACAGAAGTGCTTCAGTGTAAGGGGAAAAAGTACTAGCAACTCTAACAAGGTCAATGGTGAGGGAAAAAAAAAATTTTTTTTTTGAAAGGAATTGCTGAGGAAAAAATGAAAGAGAAACCTTAAAAAGCGGCTGAGGACTCCGAGTAGGTCCTGCTGGTCGGCTCCTGGAACGTTTTCCTTGATATCTTCCCATGAAGCACTATTTCTACAAGACTTCAATACGTTGGAAAAGTTTATGCAACTGGCTAGAAGGAGGGTTAGAAGTTGTGAGTCACCATCATCGGCTCTGTGTGTGTTTGCTTTCAACGCCGGCTTCCTGTGGGACCACATAAATGGAGCCTTTTTGGTTCTTTGGCATGTGCTGGGGTGGGCCGGGTGGGGGTGTCTGGCCAACCTATAATAAGGGTGTGTGGGGTACTGGGCCCCCATGGCTACTAAGAACAGAACAAATGGTCTCCGATGTCCAAGAATAGCGGGAGGGCCTTTGGGCAAGTTTCTCCACCACCCTGGACCTCAGCTTCCTTTCCTGTAAATTGGGTGAAGTCTTTGACACGCTTATTTGGGGGTTTATGATAGGTATGTGGCATGCAAAAAGGGTCTTTGTGAATAGTTGCCATTCTTTTTATCTGGTAACTTATCACCCGGAATGGGAATGTTAAAATCGAACTTCCCAGACCTTGAGCTTGTGACCTAATAGAATGGGCTCTTAGGAAGAAGCAGCTTTCCTAGGATGGTTTTAATGGGACCGGCAGCCATCCGTCTTAGCTGTGCGGCTAAATTTCATCTCATTTGGTGGATTACCATGGCAAATATCTTAATCTTGCTTCCTCTTGCAACCCAGTGAGTTTTAGGGTTGCTTCTCTTTGTTTTCTGTTAGGTGTATTTTATTTATTTATTCATTTATTTATTTATTTATTTATTTTTGCAGTTTTTTGGCCGGGGCCAGGTTTGAGCCCACCACATCTGGTATATGGGGCTACCGCCCTCCTCCTCTGAGCCACAGGCGCCGCCCTGTTAGGTGTATTTTAGAATGCAATTTATGTGAACATCAGCCTCCCAAGATATTTGGAAAGCAGGGCCTCCACATGCATAATGGCATGAAGGTTATTTATTTCCTTCAAATACACCCCATACCTGTCTAGTCCTTATTCTGGGTTGTCACTCTTTATTATATGCCAGAATCTAAGTCCATGAGGGTGGGATGCTTGGTCAAATACAGTTTTGTTTTGTTTTGTTTTGTTTTGTTTTGTTGGATTTTAGAAGGTTTTTAGATTTACAGAAAAGTTGCAGAGATGGTAGAGTTTTCCAAGCACCCCCACATCCACTATTGTTAACTTTGTATATTATTACATCACGTTTGTCACAGCTGAGGAAATGACGCTGGTGCCTATTAACCAAACTGAACACTTTATTCAGATGTCACTAATCTTCCCCTCAGTCCTTTTTCTGTTCCAGGGTCCCATCCAGGATTCGATGTCACCTTTAGTTGTCACATGTCCTTTGTTTCCTATGTGACAGTTTCTCAGACTTTCCTTGTTTTTGATAACGACAGGTTTGAAAAGTCCTGGCTAGGCATTTTGAAGAATGTCCCTCTGCAGGGGTACAACTGATGTGTTTTTAATGGTTAGACAGGAGCTACAGGTTTTGAGAAGGAAGAGCACAGAGGTAAAGGGCCTTTTCTCAGCCTTCATACCAAGAGTCACACTATCAACACGACTTAGCACTGATAACGTTGATCTCGATCTCCTGGTCAAGGTTGTGTTTGCTGCCTTGGCCAGGTTTTGCCTCTGTGAAGTTACATTTCCCCCACTTTCCTACAGCCTGCCTATGGACCAAGTCACCAAACACAGGCATTATGGGTTGAATGTATTCTCCCCAGACTCATATTTTGAAATCCTAACTTCCAGTATCTCAGAATGTGACCATATTTGAGGTAAAGTCTTAAAAGAGGTAATTAAGGTACAGTGAGTTCTTCAAGGTGGGCCCTCATGCAAGATGACTAGGATCCTTAGAAGGTGGAGGGATTTAGACATGGCATGCCTAGACAGAAAGAGCCAGGGACAAAGAGCCGGGGAGAAGACAGCCGTCTGCAAGGCAAGGTGACAGGCCCCAGAAGAAACCAACCCGTCAACGCTTTGATCTTTTGAACTTCCATGCCCCAGAACGGCAAGAAAATAAATCTCTATTGTTTAAACCATCCAGCCTGTGGCCTCTTGTTATGGCAGCCCCAGGAAACCATAGCAGGAGGCCATATTCCCTGATGGTAAAGAACCTACATAAATTATTTGAAATCATTCTATATGGGTTTTTTCCCCATTCAATTATTTATTCGATCATTTTCATATCTGGAGGGACTGATACCTATCTATTTTACACCCTGGACTATAATGCAATGTTGTTGTTGTCACTCACCTTGGTTATGATGGGCAATTCCAGGTTGTCACCTACACACCTATGACTTGCCCCCAGTGTTTTGTTCTTTGAGCATTTTCTTACTTTCAGACACTATAAAGATGCTACATGCTCACCTTGTATATTCTGCATCCAAACCCCAGAAACAGTCATTTCTCCAAGGTGCCCTGGTTCTTTTTATTAGAGAATGGTAATAGAATGAAAGGGCTTTAGGGTGTGCATGGCTACTGCCATGTCATTGCTTCTAGGCCCCGGGAAGGCAGAGTTTTTCCCTGTTCTGTGACTCCCAAACGCTCTAGTACTATCAAAGAACATTTGCTGAACAAGCATCAGATCTGTTAAATAAATCAATGAGTAAATAATCTTCAGAGCAACGCTATAAAAATTGGCATTTTTATTATTGTCATTTTGTAAATGAAGTTTCAGGGTCCGAAGACTGAGAAACTTGCTGAGGTCATTCAGGTAGAAATGGCAGAGCAGGGATTTAAAACGCATCTGACTTCAAAGCCACCAATGTTTTGTTATTTGTCCATTTAAATGAACCTGGCCTGTTCTCCTGGTTTAGTATTGTGGTAACCTGAGGATCTTTGAGTAACAGCACAACTCTTCATCTTCTTGGAGTCATGTCGCGTAGCGGGATGGAAAAGCCTGGAGGATGAAATCAAACAGACCTGGATTAAATCTGGGCCCTGTCTCTTAGTAACTGTGCGACCCTGGGCCAATTGGCTTCTCTTCTTTGTGCCTCAGTTTCCTTAACTGTAATAGGTAGCCAGTAACAGTATCTGCTTCACAAAATTGTTGTAAATATGGAAAACAACATCTGTGATCTAAAGATGTTGCCTTCATATACTTCTTCATTTTTGTTTTGAAAGACAGAATCCTACTTTGTTATCCTGGCTAGAGTGCTGTGGCATCATAGCTCACAGCAACCTCAAAGTCTTGGGCTTGAGCAACCCTCTTGCCTCAGCCTCTTGAGACTACAGCTCCAGCCTCCTGGAACTATAGGCATGTGCCACTGTACCCGGCTAGTTTTTCTATTTTTGGTAGAGACAGGGTCTCACTCTTGCTCAGGCTGGTCTTGAACTCCTGAGCTCAAGCAATCCACCTGCCTCAGCCTCCCAGAGGGCTAGGATGACAGGTATAAGCCTCTGTACCCCGCCCACATACTCTTCTTCCAAGAGGTAAACTCTGTGACTTCCCTAAGCCTAAAGAAAGTTTTGTTTCTCTGTTACTGAATGAGCTGAAAAAAGACACACACCTACACACACACACACACACAAAATATTGAAGAGATAGTCTTTGGCCTAACTACCTACAAAGGCTATAATCCTCTGCAGCAGTGAATCTCAGTCAGCTGCCAAAAATTAGGGGTGTGGAGTTATATTTGCAAGAGATCCAGCTCTGTGAATAGACTACACAGATACTATGTCCTATTTATATATTCCATACTGCTTTTTCAATTATAGGTAGGTGATATTATGGTTAATAAAATGTAATTCATACAAACATATTAAGTTAGAATGTTTGGTATATCGGACTCTTAATTATTATCATCACTATCATTGTTACTATACTTAGTGGCAGGAAAATTAACTAGATTTACTTATCAAAGTCCCTTGTAGTCCTGGATAACTGATGCTGACTCAGCATAAAATTGATACCCAAATAATCAACTTTTACAAGTTTTCCTAATGGTTTGAGTAGTTTTTATTTGGAGTCCTTAAGAGTTTTTCTCTATGGAAAATTGCGTCTTTACTCTATTTGCTCTCTTTCTACTTTTACCACTCATTTATTTTTCTTGTCTTATTTCATTGACTAGGATCGCCTAGCAATGTTGAACAAATGCATGAAGCAGTGGTAGAGACTATATGTATGTATGATGTTTCTGACTCTAAGGGAAACCTTGTAATGTTTCTACATTAGGTATGAAATTTATTTAAACTATTTGGTGAGGGAGTTCCTTTATATTTCTGATTTGTTAGGTGTTAGATTTATTGAATATTTTACTTTACATGTACTAAGATAATCATATGGTTGTAGTTTAAATCTGTTAATGTGTTGAATCATGTACCTAGTTTCTCTAAAGCTAATGAGAAACACATTCCTAGGATACTCTCTATGCCAAGTAAGCCTTTCCACTTAGCCCTTATTGTTTTTTAATGTATTTCTGGATTTGATATACTGCATATTTTTTTACCATCCACAGCAATTCACTTTTATGTTTTATTATACTAAATGCCTTGCTAGAAACTTACTGAGGTATAACCAACATGCAACAGATTGCACGTATTTAAAGTATATAATTTGATAGGTCTTGACATTGCAAAATTGTCACTACAATCAAGGTAATGAACATGCCCATCACCCCCAAAAGTTTTCTCATGTTCCTTCATATTTTATCCTTTCTTCCTCTGTGCCCCTTCCCCGAATAGTCTCCAAGCCATTATTGATCTGCTTTTTGTCACTGTATATTAATTTGCATTTCCTAGAATTTTAGAGACATAAAATCATATAGTACTATTTTTTGTTTGAATTTTCGCATATCATAATCATTTTAATGATGGTTCTTTTTTTTTTTTTTTTTTGAGACAGAGTCTCCCTTTGTTATCCTTTTTAGAGTGCCCTAATGTCATAGCTCAGAGCAATCTCAAACTTTTGGTCTCAAGTGATTCTCTTTCCTCACCCTCCCAAGTAGCTGGGACTATAGGCACCCACCATAGCACCCAGCTATTTTTAGAAACAAGGTCTCACTCTTGCTCAGGCTGGTCTGGAACTCTTGAGCTCAAGTGATCCACCCACCTCAACCTCCCAGAGTGCTAGGATTATAGACATGAGCCACTGTACCTGTCCCATGGTTCATTCTTTTTTATTGTTGAGTAGTATTCTGGTGTATGTATCATAGTTCATGGCCATTTATATTATTTAAGCTCTGGGATATTACCAATAAAGCTGCTATAGACACTTAGGCAAAAGTCTCTGTAGGACACAAGCTGTCATTTCTCTTTGGTGAATACCTAGGAGTGCAATGGTTGGGTTACGTGGTAGATACGTGTTCAATTTTTTTAAGAAACTGCAAACTATTTTCCAAGGTAGTGTAGTGTGCCACTTAACATTTTCGTCAGAAGAGTATCAGAGATTCAGTTCCTCCACATTCTTGCCAATACGTGACATGGCCAGCCAATTAGACATTATTTCCTAATTTTAGCCTCTAATAGTTATGTAGCTATATCTCACCTTTCAAAAATATTAATTAAAAGATTATTAATAAGATCAGTCTAAGGGTGCATATGATCAGGTTACATTTTTTGTTTGTTAGGTAGAGTCCAAGTTGTAGTTGAGCCCTTCACCTAGGAGATGTGCCACATACCCCTACACTGGGCCTGTTAGTTGAGAGCTTATCAAGCCCCTTCCTTCCTCACTCTGGTTTTAATTTGAATTAATTTTCATTGATGCTAAGGATCTTCTTAGGTGCTTTTAAAAAACTTTTGGCCATGTTTGTTGGGTCGGTATTCACTTTCAACATATTAAGGGGGGACAAACATTTTTGTTACAAGGATACCTTATACATATAATGTCAGAGCTTTTGGTGTGCCCATCAGAATAGGGTTCACTGTCCCCAACAGGTAACTCCCTCACCTTTCCCCCCTCTTGGTTTCTAATGTCCTTTATATCTCTTTTTGCCCATGTGTATGGTGTTGGGTTTTCCAT
This sequence comes from Otolemur garnettii, assembly GCF_000181295.1. Taxonomy (NCBI): domain Eukaryota; kingdom Metazoa; phylum Chordata; class Mammalia; order Primates; family Galagidae; genus Otolemur; species Otolemur garnettii. Next base: position 12,904,206 of record NW_003852413.1, on the reverse strand, counting down.
TCCAGAGATACAGCGTGTTGAAGAGGCTATCCTTTCCCCACTATATGTTGTTGGCATCTTTGTCAATGATAAGTTCACTATAGATGTGTGGATTTATTTCTGGTTTCTCTATTTTGTTCTGTTTGATCTATATGTCTGTTTTTATGCCATTATCATGCTGTTTTTGTTACTACAGATCTACAGTATAAGGTTAGGTAATGCAATTCCTCAAGTTTCATTCTTTTTGCTCAGAATTCCTTTGGCTACTCTAGGTCCTTTGCAGTTGCATAGAAATATGATTTTTTTCTATTTAGGTGGAGAACGTCATTGGCATTTTGTTGGGGATAGCATTGAATATGTATATTTCTTTGGTTAGTGTGGACATTTCAACAATAGTGATTCTTCTTCCAATTCACAAGCATGGAATATCTTTCCATTTTTTTGTGTCCCCTTCAATTTCTTTCATCAATGTTTTATACTTTTCATTATAGAGATCTTTCACTTATTTGATTAAATTTGTTCCTAGGTATTTTATTTTATTCGTAGCTATTGTAAATGGGATTGCTTTCTTGGTTTCTTTTTCAGATTGTTCATCAGTTCTGATAGGTTTTTTGTGATATAAAATCATATTGTCTACAAAGAAAATTTGACTTCTCCTTTTTCCATTTAGATGCCCTTTGTGTCATTCTCTTGTTTGACTGCTCTAACTAGAATTTCTAGGACTATGAAGTGAGTAACAGTGGTGAAAGTGGGCAGCTTTGTCTTGTCTAGATCATAGAGAAAAGGCTTTCAGTTTTTCCCTTGTCAGTATGGTATTCCCTGTGGGGCTATCATACACATATATGTGGCTTCTACTATGTTATGAGGTAAGTTCCTTCTATACCCAGTTATCTGAGAGTTTTTGTCACAAAGGATTTTGAATTTTATCAAATGCTTTTTGAGCATCAATTAAAATGATCATATGGTTTGTCCTTTGTTTTGTTTATATACTGTATCACATCAATCAATTTGTATATGTTGAACCATGCTTGCATCCTTGTTGAGTTGGACTTGCTAGTATTCTGTAGAAGATTTTGATGTCTTCATCTTGTTTGGGTATCAGGGTGGTACAGGCCTCGTAGAATGAATGGGGGAGTATTCCTTCCTTCATTTTTTGAAATAGTTTAAGTAGTATTATTTCTTCTTTGAATGCTTGGTAGAATTCACCGGTGAAGCCATTGGGTCCTCGGCTTTTCTCGATGGATGACTTTTTTAACTACTTCTATATCATTATGTTTTATCAGCTTATTCAGTATTTGGATTTCTTCCTGGGTCAATGTTGGTAGGCTGTATGTCTAGGAATTTATCCATTTCCTTTAGATTTTCCACAGTATTGTCACATGGTTTCCCACAGTAGTCTCTAATGAACTTTTGGATTTGTGTAGTATCAGTTGTAATGTCTCCTTTCTTGTCTCTGATTTTTATTAATTTGGGTTTTCTCTCTTTTTCTCTTTGTGTGGCTAAATGTCTCTTAATTTTATTTATCTTTTTAAAAAACCACTTTTTTGCTTCTTTTTTTGTTTCAATTTCATTTATTTCTGCTCCTTTCTTTATTATTTATTTTCTCTTACTAAATTTGACTTTAGTTTGCTCTTATTTTTCTAGTTATTTGAAATGCATTAAGTTATTTATTTGGAGGTTTTCTACTTTTTTGATATAGGCACTTGTTACTATAAACTTTTGTCTTATTACTGCCTTTACTGTGTACTATAGGTTTTGATATGTTATATTTTCGTTTTCATTTGTTTCAAAGTATTTTTTAATTTCCTTCTTAATCTCTTCATTGATCCACTGGTCATTCAGGAACATATTGTTTAATTTCCATGTGTTTGTATATTTTCCAATATTCCTCTCATTATTGATGTCTAGTTTTATTCCATTGTGGTCAGAGAAAATACGTGGTATGATTTCAATTTTTTTCTAATTTTTTAAGACTGCTTGTGTGGCCTATCATATGCTCTACCGTTAAGAATGACCCATGAGCTGAGGAGAAGTGTATTCTTCAGCTGTTGGAGGAAACATTTGTGAATATCTAGTAAAGCCGTTGGGTCTATAGTGCAGATTAAGTCCAATGTTTCTTTGTCAATTCTCTGTCAGGATGATCTGTCCAGTGCTGAAAATGGAGTATTGAGGTCTCCAACAATTATTGTATTGGGTCTATCTCTCTCTTTAGCTTTGATAATATTTGCTTTAGGAATTCAAATCACTTTCCCTTTCTACTGTCCTAAGTCCAGGGGACTTCCACTTCTCTGTGGATCCTCAAGATAAACCTAGATCCTTGTGTTCAGTAAATCTTGAAGGAAAGAAAGAATCTGAACACTGATTATCCTCAATTTTATTATTTGTCAATTCAACCCTAAAGACACAAGATAGCCTTTTCTTTCTTTCTTTTGGGAGGGGCAGCTTTCTGGATTTCTTTCTTAAAAATAGTTGTAATGCTATGCATTTGAAGCAATATGCTGCCAGCCTGCTGGACCTAATGTATATATGTTTGGGATGTAGATGTGTTGAGGAGAGGGAGATTTGGGTACAAATTAAAATATGGTGTCCTGTGTGTAATATACCCAAAAGTGGAAAGACATCAGGATCACTTACCCATGAGGAGTGATTTGCCCCTGCTGGCAGTTCTGCCTGGCATGAGGAAATACTAGGATATCTGAATGACCCAAACTTTCTTGGACAAGCTGCTCTGAACACCAAGCAAAGCTACGCAGGCTTGATGGTCTGGCCACTGAAGCCTGGTTTGAGGGTAGAGTAGAAATTTATCTAAGGAAGTAGTTTATCCCTTCCTGGAGTTACTCACTTAAAATATAGAGAGCATGGATACCATATCAGACACTCTGGGAATATAAAAACAATAAGAGGGTCTCAATAGGCTATTGGGGAAGACAGACAGGTAAATGATAGCATCATAATACCAAATTGTGACAGTAAAGATGGCAGCTCAGGGAAAAAGTGGTCTGTGAGTTTTGCAGGTTTCTGGAACTTCTATAGGAAGTCAGTGGAGCAGCAAATTTAAGGCTTCTCTTTAAGACTTTTTTGCTTGTCACCCTTACCCTGCAGGGTTAAGGGAGATAAGGAAGTGTGTGCATTAGCATGTAGTCAACCCTTAGCTATCTGTGCCCTGGTGAGTGGAACCTTCTGAATCTGCTGTTTTTGACTGTGACAGGTATTTTGGAATGCAGAAGTCTAATATGCTCCCCTCACAGAAGTCTACTTCATCTCAGGGGGAGGATGTATCTCGACACAAAATTCCTTGTATACAACAACAGAAATTACCTCTGGCTTAGAAAATGAGCTGGACTCAGGACCACTCCTGCAGTGGGATCCAGTGGAGGGTAGGCAGGAAGTAGCAGACACAGCTATGAAAATGTCTCCAACTGCTCCAAAAATGAATCTGCTTTAACCACTCTGTGTTTAAGTGACTCAGCCTCAGAGTCACATCCTGGAATTGGCCTCAATGAGAGTATACAGGATGGAGAAAAATAATGTGCCCCAAAGAAACTGGGGTGCCTTATCCAGAAACGGAAAAGATTCAGAGAAGCTAAAGCATCAACCAGGGGACTTTGGGCAAATCGCTTAACTTCCCCTCTCAGTCTCCTACCCCTATAATAGGGACAATAATACCACTTACTTCTTGGAGTAATGAGAGATCTAAGAGCAACATGCTAAAACAAGGTTGTCATGCAGTAAGTGTATTAGTTTCCTTTTGCTGCTGAAATAAATCACTGTAAACTTAATGACTTAAAACAATGCAAATTTGTCTTAACTATTCTGGAGATCGAATATCCTAAAATCAAGGCATCAGGCTCTCTGAGCTCTTTGTGGAAGTTCTGTAGAACAATCCATTTCTTGTCTTTTCCAGCATCTAGAGGCCACCTGTATTCCTTGACACATGGCCCTTCCTTGCATCATGCTGATTTTACTGTGTTACTGTGGTCACCATATTATCTCCTCTGACTGACCCACCTGCCTCCCTCCCTGTGATTACCCATGGGCCCACCCAGATAATCCAGGATGATCCCCCACTCCGCTCAAGATCCTTTAACTTAATCAAATCCGCAAAGACCATTTTGCCATGTAGGTTAAAATATTTATAGGTTCTTGGAGTTAGGATGTGGACATATTTGGAGGGCACTATTCTGCCTACCATGGTAAGTATTCAATGAAGACAAAAACTATAGTGAATTCCTTTCCTTTTTAGATTGTTGCAAAGTATAAGCCTGGAAACTCACTGTCAAATTTTCTCATGGACAAGAGATAAGAAAGTTTCCAAAGGGCTCTTATGGAAAAACAGCCAATATGGAAAGCACAAGTGAATACAAAATTTGTGTATCTACAAAAAGCAATTGAGCTGTCCGATGTTAACAAACACCAAGGCAAGGTTTGCTGCAGTCAACATTTGTACACCCATGTTTGTAGCAACGTTATGCACAATAGCTGAAACATGGGGGCAACCCAGTGTCCATCAGAGATGAATGGGTAAGCAGTATATGGCAGATACATACAGTGGAAGATTATCCAGCCTTAAAATGGAAAGAGATTCTGACTCACGCTACAACATAAGGGCAGTGTGCTAAGTGAAATAAACCAATCACTACAGGATAGATACTGTAAGGTTCCACTTACATGAGGAACCCAGAGTCATCAAGGTCATAGACAATGACAGTGTTGCTCAGGGCTAGGGAGGGGGGCATGAGCAGTCAGTGTCAGTGGGTACAGGGTTTCACCTGGGAAGAGGAAGCATTCTGGAGATGGGGGGGGCGGGTAGTCAGGGCTGCAAATGATGTGATGTACTTAACACCACTATACACTTAAAAATGGTTGAAATGGTAAATTTCATGTTATGCACTTTTTGCCACAATTTTTCAAACTCAATGAAAGAAAGAAAATGTAACAAGGAAAATTCTGCTCCAGATAGTGGAGCACTGAACTGACCATGAAGGGAGAGTCAGTCGCCAAGCAGAGTCACAGAGAGGCAGGATCCCGGCAGCAGGATCAGAGTGTGCAAAGGTGAGCATCAGGCCAGCCTCGTTCAGGGCTTGGCGCGGCCCCCACTGAGAGCAGGAGCCTCACTGCTGTGAAGCTACTGCCCAGCAGCGGTGTGTCTGGGTGGAGGGGGGCTGGTAGGCAGCTCGCGGGCCCCCTGCCCTTCCCAGCTGTGTAGTTCTAAGGCTCTCGCTGTGTCAGCCTGCGGTGAGCAGAGGATGTCACAGTCACTTGGTCACTCTTCCCAGAGTCAGTTCCTCCCTTTCCCACCCCAGGATCAAAGCAAGCCTCCCTTCACAGGAACCCTTTGTTTATTTCCTTGGTTTCCTGATGACCTAGTTTTGTGTCCTTGCTTTTTATTCCTCTTCTCCCAATACTCCTTCTTCCTACTCCTGCCATGGTGGAAGGAAAAGTCTCTGACCTTCCAGTGCAGATGGTGGCCCCTGGGCGACTCCCCGCTCCTCCTGCCGGTGGGAGCCCAGCCTGGCCCCAGTTCCCGATCAGGCCTTGCCGGAGATCCCCAGTGAGCAGTGGGCATGAGTGTCCCTCTGCTCCTTCAGCCCCCATGAGCAGGGTGCCTCCCAGAGCTGCAATCAGCTCCCTGCTTCCCCCTTTTGACAAAAAAAAAAAAATCTTGTTATCTTTCTAGTTACAAGTAATGTCCATGGGTTCATTGTGGAAATTTGGGCATTACAAAACATTAAAATTATTTTTGAAATTATTCATAATCTGGCACCCAAAGAGGAGAACTCTTAGCATTTTACATATATTCTCCTACTCTCTTGCAATCCATTTACATCTAAACTTACATGGGGATGTATTTTATGATCCACACATTTATACATGCAATTATTAATATAGTTATGAATAATGCAAGTAATAAAAATATGACAGAATAAATTTGCTCAAGTATACATGCTATTTTGTAAGCTGCTTTTATTTTTCAGTTATAGTGCATTATAAATATCTTTGCTTGTTGTGAATTGCTTTTCTGGGCATCCCTTTCAATGACTGAATAGTATTCCATCATATTATCCAGAGATTCTTAAACTGGGGTCCACAGGCCCCTGAGGGTTACAGGGAATCGTATGTCCACTCTGGGAATTTTTTTTGTTTGTATTCTCCTTTTACAAGATTTGAGTAGGAGTTACCAGGAGAGGGACTAAGGGAGGAGATGAGGTAGAGACCTGAGCGATGGTATGGGGTGTGGAAGGGACGCTTTCAGGCCTCTGGAGTAATCTGTTGGGAAAAAAGCATCTTGCCTGATCGAGTTTGGTGGGAAATGAGCTTCTTTTGGTAGAGTGGGAGCTTTGTCTACTTCCTTTCTGTCGCATTGATTGGGATTGAGGCATTTTTGTGGCAGGACATGGGACAATTGCCTCTTTTTGATAGAACTGGGTGGCAATGACCATTGGGTCATGTATAGGCACTGCCAGATTTATTCGTTTATTTTTCACTCATTCAGTCAGTCACCAAGCATTTATGGAGTATGTATCAGTTGTCTATGGCTGTGTAACAAAATACCCCCAAATTTAGCAACAGTAGAGATGTATTATCTCTTATCATTTCCATGGGTCAGGAATTTAAGAACAGCTTAGCTGAGTTGTCTCCGTCAGGGTCCCCCGTAAGACTGTAGTTAAAAGGTCAGATGGGGCTACAGTTGTCTGAAGGTTTGATTCAACCAGGTGGCTCCTTTGCTCATATGTTGGCAGGAGGCCTCGGTTCCTTGTCACGCAGACCTCTCCTTAGGCTCCTCAACTGTCCTCACAGCATGACAACTGCCTCCTCCCTCTGAGAGTGAGTGATCTGAAAAAGAGCAAAGACAAAGCAGAAATAGTTTTCACGTGCTGGCCTGAGTAGTCACACTGTCATTTCTGCAACCCTGTTAACCAGTGGGTCATTCAGGATGGCTCTCTTCAGTGGAGGAGGGACTTGCACATGGATGTGCCAGGAGACAAGAATAACTGAGGACTGTCTTAGAGACCAGCCATGGCAGAGTGATGAGCCAGGCCAAGTGCTAAGGATGGATATTGAATTTGATATTCTTACACCCAGGAACATCACTGTGGTGTTGATGTCTGCAGCTGTGACAGCACTCACGCTCCAGCTGAAGGTCACCTGTGGCCCAAGGGGGTTAGTGTCAGCCTGAAGACATTCTCTGCTCACTATGAGCCAGCAGCATTGCACTGCTAACCATGGTTATATCCCCAGCAGGAAGAAGCAAGGAGCAGGCTTGTGGTCTATAAAAAATTAGTTCTTAGTGGAAGATCCATTTTGTTCTATGACAGGACAGCTGGTATGAAGTGACATGGAGCAACAAGAGACTAGGAGGTCAGTCCCTAGTTCAGGTTCCCTGTTTCACCCAGAGGCCATCTCGCTTCTTGCTTTGATAGGTGCTTAGAACACTTCCTTTAGACTAGCAAGAGGGTAGGAAAAGACTCTGGACTCCAAAGACTCTCTTACCCTTTTGGCAACAATAAAACACGTATTTCCTCTAGTCACTGGCAAAAACACTTGATCCCTCATATTTTGTCTTTTGGGTTAGGCTTGCCTACTGTTCCAAGAGCCTACCAAATTCAGACCAAATCTGATTTTATATTCCAGAACTTGGGAATGAAAAGAGTTCTTCTCGTAACTTGTTGAGAAAAATCACAACCATCAAAGGATAAAATCACTGAGCTACAGTGAGACAGAAGGGAAAAGCAACAGCAGGAAATAAGATCTCTGCTGATGTTCTAGGTCAAGGAAAAGTCTGTGGGTGCCACTTCAGCTCTGTCCTCAGGAATCCTCATCTCAGCAGAATATTAGTGAGAACTCTAAAAGAAAGGGTTGACCTGGTAGATGTTGGTCTGGTGGCACATGGACTCCCCCAGGGGGACATTGCTCCATCACTCTTTCTGGTCACTGGTAGAAGGTGAAAGGGAATTATCAAACTGTGATGGTGTCTCAGTCTGCAGTGACCCCACCCCTGTGGGCCATTCCCCTCCACATCTTATCTGGGTGGGTAGCTCAGCAATATTTCCGTGGAGATGGAGGGATGTGACTGGTGCTATGGAACATGCCAGTAGAATGTGTTCAGGCACAATCTGGAGGGTGGGGCATGGCAGTCTCCACCTCCCTCCTCATGCTCGTTGGACTTCAGAGAAGAAGGATATGAAGGGGCTTTAGGAACTGGTTTCCACAGTGGACTGAGAAGACTTCATATTCTCCCCAGGGGCCCTGCTGCACTTACACTTTGTCAAGATGTCAAAGGAACTACAGATAGTAGAGATCTATGACATAGAAAGATTATGATGGAGCGTGAATCTCAAAACAAATATACTTGAAGGGAAAATAAATGGCACCCAGAATGGATATGCTCAAAGACCCATCTCCTAGGCTCTTGAGGCCTCACATCTGGAGACCATTATAATTACTACCAAGGCCAATTTTAAGCCACCCAAATGGGACAATTCTGAGGATCAAAGTGGTTCGAGGTCAAGTTTTCTGTGCAATGTCCAAACTGAATTAAGGCAATTATGGATAAAGCTTGGGTCAGGAGATGTGGTTCAAGTTCTGATCCTGTCATTTAGCAGTTACGTGACCCTAGGTAAGTCACATCCACTTTCTGGCAATCAGTTTTCTAATTTATACTACAAAGTGGTTGGACTAATTCATCCATGAGGGTTCTGGTTTAAAAACTCAAGGAGACTTTGTTCTAGAACCATAGCTTGGTTGGTGGTAAGTTAATTGGAAGACAGTAGAGAGGGACCCAGAATTCTCACAACCACTATTGAAAATTCAGCGGGGCATTCAGTCTCCTTATTTTCCTGCAGGGCTGATGCACCATCAAATCTTCAACCAGTGCTACATAGCATGATTTATTCTTTTGAGATTATGGTTTGCAATGACTCTGATACTTAGATTTCTCCTAAATCCCCATGATCTTTTCCCTCCCCTTCCTTATAAGTGTCTTGGATGTGCTATCCTCTCTTAGCCCTGTCCTAGTTTTAGTATTTGACTACTTATTTTTAGTAGTGACTAGGAAAATCTTCCATCCCACCTGGACCTTTTCTGATTCCATCCCAAGTGTGTCCATCACTGCTCTCATAGTCAACCATACCCTCTGCCCCATCTCTGGCTGAAGTTTGTCCACCTACTGCTTCCACATTTCTGTCTTTAGGGGTGGTGGTAGGGGACTAGCTTCATCTTGGGCAGCCCTCTCCTAACCAGATACGTGTTTGAAAGGTGCTTGAATGTCAAACTGAATTCTGACTCTCTGTAACATTTCCCCCGTCCTTAGTCTAGATGTAAGAACAGAGTCTTCATTCCTCATCCATGTGACAGGTCTGCAAATGTCAAGACCCAGCATTTGTGTATCTCCTAGACTACCGCTCTCTAAGGGAAGTAGCCCTAACATCTTCAGCCATTCCTCATGTGAATAGTCTGAAAGCTCTTCACCCTTCTTATTGAAATCCTCCAAATGTGCTCTGGTTCTTCATGTTCCTCCTCAAATGTTTCCCAGAAGCAGAGGCACTGGTCCAGACACAGTTGGCCTAAGCAGGGAGGGATTTTCTCCTCTTGATGCAGTCTGAGATCGCCTTTGCTTTTTGGCAACTACATCACACCATTGCCTCATACCGATTTGCGGGCAACTAAAACTCTACAGTGTTTGTTTTGTCTTAACACGAGCTCTTGTTAAGCCATTCTCTACTTGTATGGCTGATTTGTTTGGGACCCAAGTACACGATCTAACATTTGCCCATGTAAGAGCTTCTTCTCTTTTAGCTCAGTCTCCATCCCTGTCTGCTAAGGTTATTCAGAATCTCGAGGCGGCCATCCAGTTTTCGCTCTGGTTTTGGGTCAGCCGCCAATTTGATTTACATGTTTCCTAGAGCTTAGTCCAAGTCATTGATAAAAATGTTGAATAGCATCGGACCAATGACACAGCCTTGTGCTACTAGAAATCTTACTTGAAGGCAAGGGTCACACACTGATGGGTCCAGTTGCCAAATGCAGCCTGCAGATGTGTTTTGTTTGGCCTGTGTAATATTTTCTTTTCTCAAACTTTGAATCAGCCAAACATCTGGATTCCTCGCCTCTCCTGAAAGATCAAAGATGTCTCAACACTGAGTCTGCAATCCAACAATCAGAGCAGCTGTGTGGTTGTGTATGTAGATTGAGGACTGCATTTCCCACCAGGATGTGCATAGCAATCACAGTCACCAGGCTATCCAGTTGGCCTCTGTCCCCACTATTCCCTGTAATCAAGCACCTGACCCACCTCTCCCTATGGATGACACCTGCCTCACTCCTGAAGGTATTGAGTTAGTAGTCCCTACTCCTTATTTACCAGCACCTGTTGGGTGTGAGCTGTCAACTAGTTATAAATCCACTTAATTGTATAATACCATCTCCCAGACAATGTAATCTCGCCTGGATTTTATGATAGATCTTGTTAAATGCTGCATAAAACTCAGTTATCAGGGTCCAACTGCATATCCTTGATGCATAGATGATTAAGACTATGGAAAATGAAATTGCAATTAGCCTGGCTTGTCTTGATCTTGGGAACCTATATTGACTCTTAACTATTACTATTTCTCTTTCTAAGAGTATACAAACTCTCCTTTAAAACATCGCTTTCAGCACTTTCAATGACTTAATGTGGGATTGGTAATGAACACACCAAGCAAGAATGTATAAAGACACTTTCTTCTCTCCTATGAAAATTAAGAGAGCAGTGTGTATTACTCACCTTTAGTTTTCAGATACATTTGTTATCTGTGATGTCCTGTTTGGTGCCATTTTAAGAAGTTCACTTAGGGTCTCTAGGGTAGAACCATCCAACCAGGAGAGTTGACCCAAGTGAAGTCAGCAACTATTTCAGGTTGGGCTTTGATTCCTTGTCACCAATGTCCATTCTACCCTAGTCGGTCTGATTATTCTCTTCCCCAACAGAGAAATCAGAAGCAAAGGGAGATGAGGAACTTCAAATTCCCTTTCCCATCATAAATGCTATAGCATTAGGCTCAAAAAGCAGGCCTGCCCCTTTTTGACCATCTTCTAGCTTTAACTATCACTTTACAAAAGAAAAGTCTTCCGTACCGCTGTGACAGAGAGAGCTAGCTGTCCCCCAGAAATTTATCCCTTCCCTGCTGTGGTGTAGGGGTGTATCCAGGAAGAGCTGCCCTGCCGGGACTACATTCCCTACCCCTCTCTGCACCTAGACGGGGCCATGTGACTAGTTCTCAGATAGAATGTTAGAAGTGATGAGAATCACTCCTAGGCTTGGCCAGGTGCAGTGGTTCACATCTATAATCTTTTTTTTTTTTTTTTTTT
>NW_003852413.1:12829827-12892858 GCF_000181295.1 Otolemur garnettii | reverse complement strand
GATCTAGCCTCACATAATCACATTTCCGCATGTCTACAATCACTGGGTAAGAGAATATACACTTTGAAGGCATTGAATGCAATTTGACAGAATGCTCCTGATTATACTAAACATTCATTTCTTTTCTTTTTTTTTTTTTTTTTTTGAGACAGAGCCTCAAGCTGTTGCCCTGGCTAGAGTGCTGTGACAATCACAGCTCACAGCAACCTCCAACTCCTAGGCTCAAGTGATTCTCCTGCCTCTGCCTTCCAAGTAGCTAGGACTACAGGCGCCCGACACAACGCCTGGCTATTTTTTGGTTGCAGCCGTCATTGTTGTTTAGCGACCCGGGCTGGATTCGAACCCGCCAGCTCAGGTGTATGTGGCTGGCACCTTAGCTGCTTGAGCCACAGGCACCGAGCTGACTTCTATAATCTTAGCACTCTGGGAGACCGAGGCAGGAGGATCCCTTGAGTTTAGGAATTTGAGACTAACCTGAGCAAGAGGGAGACCCCCGTCTCTACTAAAAATAGAAAACTTAGCCTGGCATAATAGCAAACACTTGTGGTCCCAGCTACTTGGGAGGCTGAGCTTAAACCCAGGAGTCTGAGGTCACTGTGAGCTAGACTGATACCAGGGCACTCTAGCCTAGACAAAAGAATGACAACAGAATGTCTTTTAGAAGAAATCATTTTGGGGTGGTACCTGTGGCTCAAAGGAGTGGGGCACCGGCCCCATATGCCAGAGGTGGTGGGTTCAAACCCAGCCTCAGCCAAAAACTGCAAAAAAAAAAAAAAAAAAATTATTTCTGGGCTAAATAAGATGTGAGCGATCTTCTTTTTCCCTGTCCCTATCTCTGCTCCAGTCAGTGGACAGCAGAGGATTCTTAGGCCCTAGAGCAGAGATTTTCAACCAATGTGCTGTTAAGAGGATCTCAGATGTTTTTCAAAAACTTTAAAGATCATTTGGCTTGGCGCCTGTGCTCAGTGGTTAGGGCGCCAGCCACATGCACTGAGACTGGCAGGTTCAAACTGGGCCTGGGCCTGCTAAACATCAATGACAACAGCAACAACAACAACAACAAAAAATAGCTGGGCATTGTGGCAGGCGCTGTAGTCCCAGCTGCTTGGGAGGCTGAGGCAAGAGAATCGCTTAAACCCAAGAGTTTGAGGTCACTGCGGGCTATGACGACATAGCACTTTTCCAAGGGTGACATAGTGAGACTCTGTCTCAAAAAACAAATTTTTTAAGGTCATTAATTACATTATTTTCAAAAGAAGGTCAAAGCATAGTGTTTTTTTACTCTCTCTCTTTTTTTTTTTTTGATCAACATACTTTAAGTGTGCTGGGGAAGTTTAACTATAGGTGTAAGTGTGCCATGAAATAAAAAAGATCGAAAAACACTGCCCTGGAGGAAGGTGGAGACACAGGTGGAAAGAGCATGGATCCCTGCGTGACCGTGTGGAAGGCCACCTGTTGAGCAAGAAACATTAAACAGACTGTTACCTGAGTGAGGAACTGGTGTTAAGTATGTTATGCCTGCGGAACATCATTGTTGATTTCAGTGGCTGGTGCCTTATTTAATAGAATCATCCTAAATATTTTTCAGAAGTTGGAAGCTGCCCGACACTTTCCTTCTAACTCTGAACGACTTCGGTGTCTCCGACCTTGCTGATGTGACCTTTTCACCTTTTGTTCTATGTGTCCTGCTAGAACCTTTCCTTTCTGGAACTCCCCTATGTTTATATCCCCCATAGTCTCTTCAGGTATTAACACGCCCTCTTCTGCATCTTCACTGGGACTGCTTGACACTGTATGGTCAATTTTACAAGCTCCCGACTCTCTCCATCTTATTTTAGTGACAGTCCCCAGGGTGGAATTGTGCCCCAAATTCCTGAACCGTGCACCCCGGTGCTCTTCCCAACATCCCATGGCTTCTAGGAAACTATCGGATGGATGATGAGAATTCTATCAGAGACTGAATATCAGTTAAGATAGTGCGAGAAGCTAAGTGATCCCCAAGGTGTGTAAAAGCTTATACAAAACAGGTGTTTGTCACTTACTTACGTAAAGTCAGAACAAGTTTGACTACCTGGTGACAGGCTTTCCCGGAGTGGATATTCAGGGACTCCGTGTCCTTTCACCTTCTAATGGTACCATCAACACCTGTCTTCACCTGCTAAGGAGGCTGGGACGTGTCATCTGGCAGATGCTCTGTCTCTGCCAGAATATGTGAGGTTCCTTATACTTTGAAAATCGCTTTCACAAATATTAGCTCCTGTTTTTCTTTTATTTATTTATTTGAGACAGAGCCTCACTGTTGCCCTCAGTAGAGTGCTGTGACATCACAGCTCACAGCAACTTCAAACTCTTGGGCTTAAGTGATTTCTCGCCTCAGCCTCCCAAGTAGCTGGGACTATAGGCACCCAACAAATTCCCAGCTATTTTGTTTTTGTTGTTGTTGTTGCAGTTGTTTAGCTGGCCCAGGCCAGGTTCGAACCCGCCACCCTTGATGTATGTGGCACCATAATCACTGTGCTCCAGGTGTGAGCCAGCATCTGTTTTTCTTTATCCAGTGTCTCAGAATATACTTACTGAAGTCCACTGTGTGCTAAAGTGTCTCAGATCTCTGTGAGTGATCTTCCGTGTATCCGCTTTCCCCTGGAAATACTCACGGATGCGTCTCTGATCACGTGATTGTCCCTTCTCAGGGACTCTCTTGCTGGCTGGTGAGGGCTTGGGCCTCCTCTGTTACCTACACAGAGCTTGGCTCATCTCTCAGGCTAACTAGTTTCAACTCCGGATCACCATGAATTATTCTTTCTCCACAGATTTACCCTGTTGCCAGACACTGTACAAACCAAAAAAGGGTTCAAAAAGTAAGCAAGACAGATGCTGTGTTCAAAATAGTTCTATAAGGTAGGCAGGGCACGTGTTTTTATTCTTGTTATAAAGTTAAGTCAATTGAGACCAAAGAGCTAAACAGCTTGCTGGAGTGGCGCCGGGAGTGGCACCAACGTCACCAGTAGATGAGGGCTAGGGTCTAGGCCTCCTGACTGAGGCCACCCTGTGCATGTGGTGACACAGAATGCCATGTATCTGAGTTTGTCTTTATGCTTCCTGCTCCTCTGTGCAAAGTTGTCCAGGTCTGCTGGCTGGACCCAGAAAAGAAACTGAACCTTGGGGAAGAAATGCTTTATACAACCTTGAAAAGTTAGTCCTGTCTTTGCTACTGTTTTTGCTTGGTAGGATGGTGATCATCTTGGCATCCCTATTTGAGGGTGGTGGAACTGGGTGCTCAGTGAAGACTCGGTCTAGGGCCCCCCACATGGTAATTTGCACCTCAAGCTTAGGCTGTTCCAGTCTGCTGAGTTTCTCCTCCCAGACATTGATGATGTGGGTTCCGCAGCAACCTCCTGAACAAATCCCCAAATATTTGCTTCTGAAGTTACCACCTTACCTGATGTGCTCTAGTCCTGCCTCTAAGGAGCACAGCTGCAAAAAGGGTGCCATCCACCAAAGCCCCAGCCACCAGGCAACTGCTGCCAGATTCTGTCTGGCTCAACAGTGCCAGACACACGTAGGTGGGGGAGGTGCTCTGGTCTGAGCCCCTCTCGGGCTGTTCCAGAGAGAGACAGGGCTATGGGTTGCTACAGAATAACCCTAGAGGGGCCGGGACGGGGCCAGCTTGTTGGCTAGAAGTGAGGCCTTCAAGATTTAACTGCATAAAATGGATTAAAATCACTTGAACCAAAAGTCTGAAGTTTATAAACACTTTTTTTCTTATTATACCAAATAAATTATGTTTGTTATAAAGTTTTGAAAATAATGGAATCGTCAGGGTGTGATGGCTTATACCTATAATCCTAGCACTCTGGGAGGCCAATGCAGGAGGATTGCTTGAGCTCAGGAGCTTGGAACCAGCAGGAGTGAAGCCCCCGTCTTCCCTAAAAAATAGAAAAAATACCTAGCTGAGTGCTGTGGCACACACCTGTGTCCTAGCTGTGTGGGAGGCTGAGGTAAGAAGATTGCTTGAGCTCAGGAGTTTGAGGTTTCTGTGAGCTATAACACCAAAGCACTCTACCCAGGACGACAGAGTGAGACTCTGTCTCAAAAAAGAAAAAGAAAGAAAGAAAGAAGGAAAAGAAAAGAAAGGATCTGAAACTCACTTCTATCATCATTATCACTTGAATATAATTACTGTCAACATTTTGGTGTCTGCTATGGACTGAACTGTTTCTCACCACAAACTCCTATGTCGAAGCCTTAACCCTCAATGTGACTATATTTGGAGATCGGGTTTTTAGAGGTAATTAAGGCTAGAAGAGGTCATAAGAGTGAGGTCCTAATCAGATAGAATTGGTGGCCTCGTGACAAGAAGAAGAGAAAAAGATCTATTTACATGTACACGCACCCATGCACCAAGGAAAGGCCAGGTCAGGACGCAGAGAGAAGGCAGCTGTACGCCAGGAAGAAAGCCCTCAGCAGGAAGCACATCAGCCTGCACCTCGGTCTTGGACTCCAGAACCGTGAGAAAACAGAATTCTGTTGATTAAGCCACCGAGTCAGTGGCATTTCATCATAGGAGCCTGAGCAGATTAGTACTGTCTCTACACCCTTGTTTCTCTGTGAATTTTTGTTTGTATTTACTATGTATGAAATCTTACTATATATTACTCTGTAAGTTGCTTTTTAATCTTAATTATTTTGTACAAATTGTGTTCTACACCATTAATTATTCTTTCATATGTCATGAGTGATGGCTGCAGCATGTTTAATATGGAACATTCTCTGCTGTAGATCTACAAATTATTTTAAGCAATATTCTATCTTTTGGATCCTTAAGTAATTTCAAAACTTTCACACTGTACAGCTAAGTCTTTGTGTTTTTATGCTCCTTTTAGAATAAATTGCTCAGTGTGTTGAAGAATGTACACATTTCATGGATCATTTATGTGTTGTTTGAATTTCCCTCCAGACACATGGCACCAGTTTACGTTCCCACCCCCCGCATATGAAAGTGGCTATTTCCTTACATCCATCCCCACTTTTAGTTTTATCCTTTTAAATCCTTTTTAAAGGCTGTGGGAGGCCAAGGCAGGAGGCTTTCTTGAGGCCAGGAATTCAAGACAAGCCTGGGCAGCATAGCAAGATCCTATCTCTACAAAAACAATTAAAGAATTAATCAGTCATTATGACACTACTCCGGAGGCTGAGATGGGAAGATCACTTGGGCCCAGGAGTTTGAGGTTACAGTGAGCTACAATGATCCCACTGTGCTCCAAACTGGATGACAGAACAAGACCTTGTCTCTAAAAACAAAGAAAAGGGAAAAAAAGGCTGAATAGCATCATGGATACTTCTCTGCTCATGTGTTTGTTCTTGAGGTTGGATCCCCCTTGTTGGGCTGATGAGAGCTCACTCCTGCTCTGCTATCCACACAGTGACTTGGTTCATCTCTTGGCAGTGGGTTCTGGATCACATGGATTCTGTCTCCACAAATGTATCTGCCCATGGTAAGTGCAGCTCCTCCTCTTAACCAGCGGATACCCTGAGACCACATAGAGAGCTACGTGGCTATGTGTGGTGAGCTCCCCTTTGACCACCTCCTTAAGAACAAAGTTAACTCCACTACTTGGCCTTGGTCAATGAGAAGGATATCCCTATGTCCAGAGGCCCTATCTGTGGCCTCTGGATCACTCTTCTATGCACCAGCTATGGCTTCCTTCTAAGGTTCAAGGTCCCCTGCAAAGGAACATATAGAGGTGAACTGTAAGTGTAAAGAAATCCTTCTTGTGTTTCCAGATAAGTCTTTGGAATAGGCTTTAAAATGGATTCATAGCATCCAGGCAAAAGCAGCTCATGGTATAATGCTGCTCTAATATAGATAAACATATATAATAGAACCTCCATAGTTGACCACTTCCCTACTTTGACCACCTCCTTAAGCTGACCTAATTTTCATAGACTGGACATGTACCATATGTCAGTACAGCAGGCCTAGTTCCTTATGGTAACCACCTCTGTATGTTGACCGGTTTGTTATAGTCCCCTGAGTGGTCAACTTACAGAAGTTCTACTATAGTTGTAACTGTAGATAGAGGTATAGATAGATAGATATCTTGACTTTACCACTTACTAGCTGCATGACCTTGGTCAACGTCACCTAACTTTGCTATGTCTCAAATTTCCCCATTGTAATAATAGCAAAACCTCATATGCTTAGCATGAAGGTCAAATGTACTGACATACCGTGTATACAAAATGTTCAGAACAGTACCTGACATGTAATAAATGCTTGATAAATGGAGTCTATTGCTGTTGTCGTTGTTGTTATAAAACACAGAGACAATTTCTTCCTTGGTGTCCCATCAAAACAATGGAGGTCTTAGGCAAACATATAGATTCTAAGGAGAGGAAAGAAAAGCAACATTCTTAAGGAAATATCAGGAAATATTGTCTTTGTTTCCATTTAGATAATAAAGTACTTAAGTAGGACAGTTTTTGAAGAAGATAAAGAGAAGCATAAAGTATCTAAGCATGAACCAGGTGTTCGTTGGGCATAGAGGAATTATTGAATAGGCAATCATTACCCCAAATATTGAGTAGTCTGATGATAGTGTAAGACATTGGTGCTCAGTGTCACTCCATCTTCAAATGTAAAGCTGTCTTGGGCTGTCTCCCCAATGGAAGAGTTGGTTTCACTGGACACCATCTTATCTGACTTCCTATCTCTGGTCATGTCCATTGATAAGAGATGGGGCGAGAACCAGGTCAATTTCATGACCTTGGAAAAGAACAAAGTTAATTGTAACCAACTCCACTACCTGGCCTTGGCCAATGAGAAGGATATCCCTATGTTCAGAACATGGACTCTTGAGTGCCTTGGCCCAAATCCTGGTTCTGCAGCTCTTAAGAGGTGTGTCCCAGTTTCTTCACCTATAAAATGGAGATAATAAAAGAATCTGCCACATAGTGTTATTGTAACAGTTAAATATGTTAATCTGTGTCAAGTGCACAGAGTAACACTAAACATGGAGTGGGTTAAGAGCTGCCTCTGAGCCAAGGGATGGATGTCTCAGCCTCCCAAGGTTACCAAGTGGTGTCTTCTACAGCAAGGTCTTTTCCAAGTTCATCTGTGGCCCATGGTAAGTGCAGCTCCTCCTCCTAACCAGCGGATACCCTGAGACCACATAGAGAGCTACGCGGCTATGTGTGGTGAGCTCCCCTGGCTTTCTGCGTTTCTAATCAAATGTTAGGTTCTTGGGGGGAAAAAAAAAACATTGTTCACCGAAAAGAGAGAAAAACAAAAACTGTGTTGTGGTTAGTGTTGAAAGAAGCTAACCCATGAGTATGAGTAATGTTTCTTGTCCTGGAGACCTCAGTTGGAGATGCTGGCACCCAGTGAAGCACCACTTCTGCTTCTCTTATTAATAGCAGTTCCATCTCAGCCAAAAGAAAGGGAGAGAAAGAAGAAAAAGAGACTGGGGGCCTCACTCCCTCAGAAAGAAAGGAATCCAGATTTCAAAACGCTCAGACTTATTCTTCTTTCAAAAGGCAACTTCAGAAACCTGCCTACCCTTCCATCAAAGAGCAGAGCTGTTTGAAGCTGCCCCCTCCCCAAACCCACCTGCTGATTATTCAGGAAAATATTATATTGACATGACTTTTTAGAATATAAAGGATTTGCGGCGTTTGGGCCCAACCCTATGACTATCTTGCATCCACACATGATTAAAAATTTAGATGGCTAACTTTGAAACAATCAGAGGCATTAGAAGCGCCTTAATGAGCCGCTAGCTGAACTAAAGCACTGCAAACTTCAGAAAAGTGCTTCTGTGGAAATTCCATTGTCTTTGATCTGGTAAAGTCACGGCAGGGTGGATTTATTTCAAGTTTATTTTTTTGGCATACTGGTCCTCCCGAAATATTGGAAGATATCTTTCTTAGGAAGACGTGGGAAAAAAAACAATGGTGCCGTCTCTTTCATTTATCTGCAATTTGACAGGAGTGCAGTTTATTAACTTGAAAAGAGGCAGAGACATTATCTGAAGCCCGGAGACTCTAGTGGGTATCGCCTCCCTTTTGTGCCAGTGGGAGTTGGCGACATTTTGAACCTGCTCACCATTAAATGCCTTCCCGAGTGGTGGAAGAGCCTTTAAAAAGAAAGCCAACGCATTTATGATGTAAATTCGTTATTTTGACAGTCTTTGAAATCTGTCATATTCACATCCAATTTAATGCCTTGCTAAAAAAAAAAAAAAGTCCCTTTTCTTTTAAAACACTTTTAAGATTTTCAAAGCCATTTTCATGTAGCAAACTATTGTTATACCTAACATATCCTGAAAGTATTTTAGCAAAGGAACTTATAGGATTCTGTTTTAAGTCATGTTGAGTTTTACAACATGGCAGTCTTCAAATAAGCTTTGACCAGGATATCTCTTTTTGATTAGTTGAAAGCTGTTCTTGATTTCCATGTACACAATTAGCCAGCACAGATGCACTTATCGGTTTAGGCAATCATTTCACATCAGAGAAGTTGGCCTCGGGAGCTGCTGCATATGTTGCTACATATTCCGGGTAACTGAATCTTGTCCAGACCATTGGATATAAAGGGCTTGCCTCGGCCATCGCAGCCGTCCAGACCTAACTGAAATCTTACAGCAGTGCTTCCCAACCGGAGCCGATTTTGCCTCCCAGGAAAAACTCAGCAACGTTTGGAGACACACTTGCTTGTCACAACAGGAGAGAGGGCAGAGGTGAGGGGTGCGGCTAAACTTCTTTGGATCCACAGCCCAGCTTCTCACAACAAAGGATTATCCATCCCCAAATGTCAATAGTGATGGGGTTGAAAAAACCATGCCCCAGAGGCAATCAGTAAAGGTCTCTCCCTGGGGGGCTACACAAGGTCTTCCTCTACCTCCTGGACCAAGTTTGCAGTTACCAAACTTTTGAAGTCAGAGGACACCTGGGCTGCTTTTTGACAACTAGAGATTCTCAGACTGTACACCTCCTGAAACCGGTCCTCCAGTGAGGGAGAGTAGAAATATGCATCATTCAGACATCCCCCAGGTAACCGTGCTGTAGTTAATCAACAGCTGAGCATCTGGGGACCGTCACACTAAACCACAGGCATCTTTAATTTTGAGAAAAAGTCTCTTCCTTGCTCAGAATTATTAATCTGTGATAATCTCGCCTGTTGTGAGATTATCAGAACGGGGCATATTCATAGCAGATGACTAGCAGAGATAGGAGTCCTGTCTGTCCATATGGAATGGACAGCTCAATAAAAAGGGCGGAGTAAGAAAAGCTATTTTAAAAAAGCAGATACCCATTCCTAAAGCTCAGTACTCTGGGACTAACATCTTCACCAGGAGGAGTTGGGTAGACAGACAATAAACAAACAAGTAAACAATGAAAACATCTGCTGGTGCTAAGCGCTGTGCAAAGAATTAAAATAGGGTGGTAGAGAGTGACGGAGTAGCTAAATTAATTTACAAGGCCAGGAAAGGCCTGTTTAAGCTGATCTAAATGACAAGAAGCAAGCAGCCGTGTACAGATAGCATGCCAGGCTGACAGCACATCTAGTGCAAAGGCCCTGTGGCAGGAGTGAGTTTGGGATGGTCCAAGGAAAGGAAGGAAGACTAGAAAGGCTGGGCTGTGGTAGCCCAGAGGGAGAGTGACGTGGAAAGAGAAGTGAGGAATTTGAGTATTATTCTAAATACAAGAGGAAACCACTGGAGAGCTTTAAGCAGAACAGTATCATGTGATTTTTATTTTTTTTGAGACATAGTTTCACCCTGTCTCCTTGGGTAGAGTGTTGTGGAGTCATAGCTCACAGCAACCTCAAATTCTTGGGCTCAAACAAACCTCTTGCTCCAGCTGGGACTACAGGAGACTGCTACAATGCCTGGGTAGTTGTAGAGATGGGATCTTGCTTTTGCTCAGCTGGTCTTGAACTCCAGAGGTCAAGCAATCCACCTACCTCAGCCACCCAGCATGCTAGGATTACAGGCATGAGCCACCACGCCCCAGCCCCTGATTATTTTTTAATAGCATCACTTTGCCGGCAGCTAGAAAATGGACCGCAAAGGGGCAGGAGTTAAGAGAAGGAAGAGCAGTACAATGGGTGGCAATGACCACACACTCAGATGGTGGTGGAGGTTGAGAAAAGGGGTGGATTTGGGATAGATTGGTGGAATGTGCTGGTGGATTCTGGTGGTGAGGAAAAGCAAGGAGTGAGGGATAAACTCCTAGACTTCTGGCTATAGCCTATTAGTTGAGAGAGATGGAATGGGCTGGGGGACAATGTTGGAAGTCAACGGCTCTGCGTTGTTGGTGCTGCCTTTGAGGAGCTCTTGGTTAACCACGTGGCGATGCCAGTGACAATGAAATATGCCTGGAGTTCCAAGGAGATGTGATCACACATTGGCAATCACTGACATTTAGATGGAACTTAAAGTCATCACTTAGGGCTGGATGAGAGGAGAGGACCAGGACAGAGGATTGAACAAAGAAGAGGGCATAGCAAAAGGAATGGAGCAGAAAGAGGTCAAGGGTAGGAGAAAAACCAGGAAAGGGATAGAAGAGGCATTGCAAGCAAGAAAGAGAAATTAACTACCTCCTTGATGTCAACTAAGAGCAAGGTGTGCTTCTGCTTGAAGGCGTGTATGCTGAGGGCTGGTGGAAATGCTTAGCAGTTGACAAAACTCCAGAGAAGACACTGGAACTGCATGGCAGGTTCAGGAACCCAGAGATGCTCTCTGCTGGGTCATCCGTTAACTCCTTGATGTCTGCACTGTGGGGAAGTCCAGGAGGTTCTGATAATGGGGTGTAGTTGGGGGCAGCAGATGGCACTGAAGGACTAGGAGCTGTGACTGTTTACCAACCATTACTCCATTATTGCAACACAGTAGGATCATCTTAGTTGACCAGCTCCCTACACTGCCCACCTCCTTATGTGGACCTAATGTTCATATACTGGCCATGCACTCCATGGACCTATCAGTACCGTAGGCCTAGATCCTTATGTTGACTACCCCTATATATTGACTGGTTAGTAACAGTCCCTTGGGTGGTCAGCTTACAGAGAGCCTACTGTATTTTCATCACCAATACTAGGACATACCACCAGACCTCCACCCTACATATGTGGTATTGGCCCCTTGCTAAGTGGTTCTAGAATAGTTTTTAAAAATATAGTCTGGGCAGTGCCCACAGCTCAGTAGGTAGGGTGCTGACCACATGCACCGGGGCTGTTGGATTCAAACCCAGCCTCAGCCTGCTAAAAACAAAAAAATAGCTGGGCTTTGTGGTGGGCACCTGTAGTCCCAGCTACTCAGGAGACAAGAGAATCGCTTAAGCCCAAGAGTTTGAGGTTGCTGTGAGCTATGACACCACGGCTCTCTACTGAGGGCAACAAAATGAGACTCTGTCTCTATAAAAATAAATAAATTTAGTCTTGGTTACCCACTTTAGAAGCCCCCTGGATCTTACTAAAAACCCAATTCACTGGGTCTCCACGTAGAATATGCAAATAAGACTCCCTGGCACTAGAACCCCAGAACCTGCATCTTCACAAGCTCTGCTGTGATGATCCATCCACTTGATGAAACTTGAGAACCACAGAGCAGAGGAAAATGTTACACGGACCATTTCTGAAACGGAAAGACTTTGTGAATTTGAAGGTGCACGTGCTCACTGAGTCTGATAGTGTGCCCCCCCTTTGTGGGACGGGGCCAGGGGAGTGGAAGACTGGTGTTTGGGGTTCATTTTGATTGAAACCAAGCAAACCTTCAATCCAAACAAACCTTCTCAGGCTCACTAATCCCTATTACGGAGTGGATTTGAGCTGGATCCGCACTCCGTTATCAGTCGACGAGACATTTCCATCTCAGGCCGCAGAGGTCTTCCTGCAGCTTCGCTTCAAAGTGGCAAACCCAGAAAGGCTGGGAAGGCGTTTCAGAGAGTGTTTACAGATGCCTTATCGCTTTGGGGGTGGGAGGGGAGAGGCAGAGAGTTGGGTAGGGAGCAGCGTTCTGCAAAGCAGTTCAGAGTGACCCGACTCCGTGGAGGCTATCCAACAGTAGCCTGAAAGACTTGTCCTGCGAAAAGGGGGATTAATTGTGCTGGTTTGTCAGCACCCCGGGATCTAGGTTGGTGTTTTCTAGCATGCAGAAGTGTCCTTTAGAGGCTGCTAATGACAGGATCTGTGAAGATGTGCAAATCCACAAGCACGTGAATCATCCCACGTGTAGATTTATACGTATGTGAGTGGGCGCCCGTGTGATGAGGGGGGTAAAACGTCTTTCCTCTGGCTGCCTTGGAGAGGGAAAATGGTCACTTGGACCAAATCATCTCTGTTTCTGTGTTGAATTGGGAGAGGGCAGGGGATTGGTTTTACCTTTAAGTCCGTTAATTGCCTGACATGCGGAAGAGACAGACAGATTCCTTTCTTTTCTCACCTGGATAGACTTTTCTATGTTTCCGATGTTTCTCCCCGGAGAAGGGAGGTTGAATGTTTCAGACACTCAGAAAGGCGGACTTGTAGGCCAACATGTGGACATCTGAGTCCCAGAGAACTACCACTTGAGGGTGCTTGGCGTTTGCCCAGCCTTGACCTCGAGGGATGATTGTGGCTCAGGGATAGAATGACCACGTTCTGGTCTTGTGTATGGCCCGGTTGCTAGAAAAAAAAAAAGAAGAAGAAGAAATAGTCTGGAACATGGCCTAATAAACTTGGGCCCAGTTCAGGACATAGTATACCACAGAAACCACCATAATAGTGCTTAAGAGAGAGGGGGTGCCCCCGTGTTTGGCTAAACCATGGGATATTTCCTTTGCAGAAAACACATTTAATCATGTTTAAGTATAGGTTTGTTGTGGCAGGGAAACAGTCCCTGCCATCATTGATTTTCCCACAGAAGGGCTCAGCTCTCTCCGTGTCAGCAACTGAGCACCAGAGGGTTTCCCCAGACGGGGGTCGGAGCCTCCTCCTTCCCACGGAAGCCAGCCTGTGGCCCCAACCACAATGGAGTATTTCTCCTCTGACAGTCATGGGACTCTGATTTCTTTAACTGTTTTGCACAGTGGAGTTTCTCAGAAATCTTAACCTTTTCTTCTCCTATTGAAGTTTCTTTCTTTTTTGATTGAATTGGTGGGGAGGGAGGTTGAATTACCCCTGGTTAAGAGAAGCCTGGGGCTGCAGTCGACTACTCCTGAGAGCTTAGATCTTGAAGGATCTGTGAGCCCTTAGCACTCTGGGGAAACTTGCTGAGAGGCAGGTTAGGGTAAGATTTAATAGCTGGACCCCACATCCAGGAAGCTTGGGTTGGAATGATAGCTGGGTCTCTGGCTCTCTCTCTCTCTCAGGACTTGGGGAAGTTGCTTACCTGCTTTGTGCCTCAGTGGGGATAATAGTAGTGCCTGCCTCTGTTACTTGAGGGTGAGACAAGAGTCAATAGGTAAGAAGTGCTGAGAAGAAAGCCTGGTAGAGGACAACTCTGGGGAGTGTGGTCTGCCATCGTTATTCTGCCCCTTGGCCTGTGCCTTTGATAACTCCACATAAAGTTTTTACCATATTTTACTGCATATAATGCACACCATTTTGGCCCATAGTTTTTGGGGCAAAAGTAAGGATAGACCTTATACATGGGTAGCATGGCTTAGGAGTGAGGGAGCCCAGCAGGCCTCCTGAGTACCCTGTACCCTCCTGCCTGGGCCCACGGGTGCATGGATTTCTAGCCTAGGAGGATCTGGGATCTGGTGGGCTGGGGTGGCCTCTGCCAAGGGCTGCAATCCTGGCAGGGCTAACAAGGTGGGCCGTAACCAGGAGGAGCTGGAGCTACACAGAGGGGACCGGGAGCCTTACGCAGGCCGTGGGCACCTGCCCGGCTGGGCCATGGGCCAAGCAGCCTTAGAAGCTCTCATCCTGCCAGCCACATGCGAGGCCATCTCAGCTGTGGCCCCTAATGTAGTGAGGGGGGGAGGGCTCCCAGGAGAGAGGGAACGGGAAGCCTTCACGGAGTGAGCAGCTGCGGGAGGGCAGTGCGATGTTAACCAAGGAGTGTTAGCCCTCCCCAGATGTGTCTTTCCTGGCCAAGAGCTGGCCACTTTCTCAAAAAGCATTTTCCTTAAAGTTTGGGCCAGAAAAACCTGGGTGAGCGTTATACATGGAAACACATCAGACATGGCAAAATATGGTAATCACTTTCTGAATGGGCCCACTATGCTACCTGGCACAAGAACTCACAAAAGTCTCCAGCCCAGGAGCCCAACTGGGGACTGAATCAGAGGCTGGAATTCTGCAACTATTGTCAGAAAGCCAGCACATTGGAGGGTCTGCCCAGAGGGTCCTTTGTGCCACCAGAGGGGCTGCTTTTAGAGGGAACTCTAGGGTAGGTAAGGTCTGTGCTGACCCCTTTGGACAATGCCTATACCAGGACTTACCATCTTCGTGCCCCATCTCGGTGGGATGAGCTGCACCCTACAGGGCTCCATGTGGGTTGTCTGTGCCCAGGCCGGCTGCTGCCCAGGCTCAGTGAGCCCATCCCCAGTGCTAAGGTGTTGCTGTTTTATTTGTCCATGAGTCTCTGGCTGCAGACTCTTCTCTCCCAGCAGACTCTTCTCTCCCAGCAGAGGATGTGCAGTCCCCTGCCTCCTCACAGGTCTCTAGCTTCTTCTCCCATCCCCCTTGGCCAACAGCAGCTACAGCCATTCACATAGGGCATGAATCAGAAATTTCCATTCCCTGCTAAAATCTCTCCAGTAAAATAGGACTCCAACACCTTTCCACGACCTGCAAAAACCTCTTTGATCTGGCCTTTTCTTGTTTTTCGTTTTTTGAGACAGAGTCTCACTCTGTTGCTCTGGGTTGAGTGCTGTGATGTCATAGCTCACAGCAACCTCAAACTCTCAGGCTCAACCGATCCTCCTGCCTCAGCCTCCCTCATAGAGTAGCTGGGACTACGGGCACCCTCCACAACATGGCTAGTTTTTCTACTTTTAGTAGAGATGGGGGTCTCGCTCTGGCTCAAGCTGGTCTTGAACTTCTGAGCTCAGGTGATCCACCCAGCTCAGCCTCCCAGAGTGCTAGGATCACAGGCGTGAGCCACTGTGCACCATGCCTGGCCTGCTGTGGACTCTCTGGCTTCTCATTTTCCTGCAGCCACACTGGGCCCCTTTGGGGTCCTTTGACTTGTTCTGCCTTCTGGGTGGAACTTTGCTCTTGCAATACCATCTACCAGATCTGTTTCCTCCAGCTTCTCTTCCTCCAGATTTAGCCCACTGTCACCTCCTCAGAGGGGCCTTCCCAGACCACCTGCTCCAAAGCGGCCCCCCCTTCACTCTGTGCAGGTGCCACCATCTGTATCCACCCCACCCAGGCTCCAATGGAGACTCTCCGAGTGCCTCAGATAGGACATGGCACACCTTGCCATCCATAAATATACATTTTTTAATTGCTGGGTAACATGCTCCCCCTTGTTTATTCTGTAGGGGCTCTTAGAAGTGCCTTGGACTCAGGATGGAGGATTTAGGCAGATTTGAGGCACTGCTTGGCCACCTAGCAGTGCTAGGACCTTGTGCCAGTCACTTAAACATGTCTCAGAGTCCTCATCTATAAAATGGAGACAGTCCCGGCCTATCTTAGATGGCTTGGGCCAGGAAAAGTGTGGCACAGCCTGGAGTAAGTGCTGAGTAGATGGCAGGTGCTCTGGTGGTCATCGTCACTGCTGTTGTAATTATGGGGCAGGGAAGACAGATTGTCCCAACACACCCCTGCCACCCAAATGCCAGTTGTCCTCCACTTAGCCCTTTACATATTTTCACAAGGTCTGAATGAAGTGCAAACATCTTCCCTGGAAGGGGAATCCCAGCCACCTGTTCGCCTCCATCAGCCCAATATAAGTTGATCTGCAGGCTGAGAACAGAGGGGCTCCAAGGAAAGGGAAATAAACAGATTTCGGAGTAAGAGAAGGATAAGATTGCTAGGTCCGGGATGGATCACCTCACCAAGGTCAGATACCTGGACTCCCCAGAGACAGCAGATCAGGCCTGGTTCTAACCTACCAGGTGGCAAACACAGGACAGGCACTCTGAGAGCCGTGTGAGGGGCCGGGGACAGAGCGGGAGGGGTAGAATGGGGCCTGGGGTATGGGTGGGTGATCCGAGAGGATGGGCATCCACTTTTCAGTCTCAACCCTGGCCCACGGCCTCCGATGCTGCTCCTGGCTGGAGAGACCCAGGAGCCCCTGATCTGGTCATCTTTGCCCACTCCTAAGGCTCCACCTGTCCTAGGAGCCTTTCTCCAGCTTGGCCTCCCAGGAGCAGCCAGTGGGGTGGCCAAGGTCAACTTAACCGTACCGTGCCCAAAGCTAAATCCCCTTGTTTTGCCGGGGTTTGGTTCCTCCTGCTCCCAGCCTAATCACTGTCATCATCTGCTGTGTCACGCGGTTATTGCTGGGATTAAAGAGCTCAGAGTTGGAAAAACACTTTGAACTGTGTGAATGAAAGGGTTTGAAGAAGAGTGCTGGCAAAGAGCAGCGTGACGGACCCTGGAAAGAAAGTGCCACTTCCGGGTGTTGCGAGGAAAGCCACTCTACTCCTCTCGACTGCCACCACCCTTTAATTCATTAGAGGCCTCCCTGTGATTGCCATGTTTTCTCCCTTCCCTCTTCCTGCCCACCCCTAACACACACCCATAATGACTGGCGTAGTTCCATCACCACTGCCCCCCGGCCATATGAGAACTGCCTTGGACTTAGCAAATCAGGTTCAATGGCAGATCGCTCCATCAATCACTCGGCTAATGCAGAGGAAACAGGGTGCCCATGGAAGGCTGGGGCTCTCTGGAGAGAGGGAAGTAAGTAAGAAGGCCTCCGAGGAAAGAAGTAGGTGTGATCGATTTCTCTCGCTGGGTGCAACCCAAAGTCTTTTTCACTGGGCCTGAACCAGTCCAGAAAGCACTGGGGTATTTACCCTGTGGTCTGAAGATAGTGGCTCCTAGTGGGAGAGGGAGCACCGGCCAGACATGAAAACTGTGCCAGGTAGCCCAGGAACCAGGACGTGTATATGTATAGGTACATGTATGTAGATGTGTATGTACCCTTCTTACAAGGGTGTTTCTTTGGGTTGTGGGCTTGATGCCTTGGAATAAGAGCACAGAGTGGGTGAGGTCTGAAGCACACTGCGTGAGTTTTATTGAACAACAGATACAGGTCAGAGCTTATGATGATTCTCTTGCAGAGCTCCCCAGACAAGCCCACCCAGACTGGGGCAAAGATTGAGATGTGAGAGAGAGCGGGGAGGCGCTGGGTGGGAAGGGACTTCTAGCCACACCGAGGCAGTGGCCGAGCTGATAGAAAGTCTTATTTCCTGTTCAAGAAAATCTCTGGCTGCCCTTGCTGGCCACACTCTGTCCCTTCTTCTGAAACCCCAAGTGGTTGGATTGCAAATGACAAGAAGGTGGGGCTGGAGGAGAAACATTGAGGGTGTTTCTTTGTGGATTAATAAAAGCCGCCCAAAACCCAAAACGCTTAAAAGCTTAAACATTTGCTGATGGCCCAGATGGGATTTTTATATCTATACCAATGCCAGAGGCAAATGCAGACCATGCCTAATTGTCTGAAAACAATTCTTCCTGGAATCACTCTAAAACTGGGTCTTCTTTTAGCCTTCCAGCAGGGATGGGAGTCTGGGGGGAGCAGGCAGAGGAGACGGGCAACATAAAGAGGGGCTATGGGAGGCAAGAAGAGATCGTTCTTTTGAGACTCACTTTTTTAAACTCAATTTGTATTAAATCATCACTGTATACGGTTGTGATATATACAGTTAGAGGATACAATGTGATGATTTGATACACTATGTGGAATGCTTAAATCAAACTGATTAACATAAGGGCATTGCCTGTAATTAAAACTGCAGAGAAAATTTGCTTGGATGTACAAGTGTTGTCATTTTATGAGTATGAAATCATAATCCTTTCTCTTCCCGTTTATCTTATTTTCTAGGTAGATGATAGATAGATAGATAGATAGATAGATAGATAGACAGACAGATAGATTTCCCCTCACTTTTGGACCATATAAGAGGAGGTTGTATAGTTCAAGTCCCTTGACCCTTTAATATTCCGATGTGCTTTTCCTAAGAGCAAGGACATTCTCTTGTATAACCACCAGCAAATTACTACCTTTAGGAAACTTCCGCTAAGATGATGCTTTATTCACTCTACAGTCCATATTCCAATTTCATCAGAGAGTCCCCCCAAAAGTGTCCTTTATAACAATTCTAGCTTCTGTCTAGAATCATATGAAGCAAGAATGATCTGCAGGCCTTCATCGAACCCCATCAATGTCTATACTGTTCTTCCCTCCACTGGGCTCCAGAAAAGATTTCAAACAATATGCAAAAAAGACATAAACATATAATCAGATAAAACACAACTAAAAAATGTCCGGGGAAGGAAATGAAAAAGAAAGAAGAGAAACTGAAGCTGGGGATGAAGTCACCTCACAAGGACATACCATGAAGTCCTTCCTTCTCATTTGTGGCTGTAAGTGATCCATGCTTTTCCCTCTAAGCTTCCTAGCAGCCAAAGCAAAGAAGAAAATAAGATCAGATAAGGCAGGGCAACAGGATGGTCCCAGGTTGGGGTTACTGCCTTGTGAGACAGCTTTTTGTTTTAATGTTACCGTCTATGATTGCAATATATACTCTCTTCTCAATTTCTTCTCCAAACTCATGCGTCCCTGAGCTCTAAGTTGAAGCAGGGAGAAGCCTCCTCATGGATAGTAGTTCACATACACCTGAGTATGCCCTTGACTATTGCTTCTCTCCTTCCCTGGTCCCCCGCAGGGGGGCTGAACTTCATCTGCCTTGGCCCCCAGTGTCTTTATAGGGTTTAGAATAATCCCAAGCACAGAGTGTGCACCCAGGAGTCTGTTGAAGAAATGAATGTCCCCAGGAACCAACCTCTGGTCCTCCACACATCCTGCTGTGTGTCAGCCCTTCTCCCCTGCAAAGTCTACAAACCCTGGAGGAGCCAGAACAGTTTCTCTGCTCCAATGTGGAATCCAAACTCTCAGAGGACAGCTGGGCAGCCGGTAGACACTCGATAGTGCTTGCTGACAGATGGACATTCAGAGAGACTGAACTGGGCCGGGAACAGAGTCTGGCGTTGGCCAGGGAGGTGAGGACACCCGCCCACCTCCACCGCGTGGTGCAGCTGCACAAAAGAGCCATCTGGGCCACACCCGGCTGGAAGGGGGGCCCAGTGGCGCCAGCGTTCCCTGTGAGCACTGGGCAGCCCTCTGCCTGGCCCCTCCGCCCTCCTCCCCTGCAGTGCTCAGAGCCTCCTGAGGCGCCACGTGGCATTAGGGCTCCAGCCCCTGGCCAGATGCTGGGGATCCAGGGTGCACCCCTCCTGGCAATGTCCCGGGGGAGCATTTGGCTTGGGCCCACATGCCTGTTCTTCCTCTGCTGCCATTCCTTCCTGTCCTGGCCCCCTCCTCCAACATCGGCACCTCCCCCCCCCACCCCACACTTGAGGCTGTCCCTGGCTCCTCAGGATTCCGTCACAGCCTCCAACACATCTTTTATTAATATTAATTCTAAAAAAAATTTTTTTTTCAGTGCTCTTTACCATCTGTTTTTTTCCCTTAGCTGAAAATAATTGGAGATAAAACGACTGCTGCTTGGTCCCCCCACAGTCTCAGAAGGAACAATGGAGGCAGACAGTGACTGTGTTTCTTTTTCCCCAAGCAAAGCGAGCTGGAATCACCTCTCCGTGCTGTGCTGCTGTGCTCAGTCAAATGGGTGTCAAATCGCCGCGTTTCTCATCTTCTGCATATCCCAGGTCCTGAGCATCGCGGGTCCAGAAAGCCTTCTCCGGGGGATGGAGAGGGGTGTCTTTGATTTCTATTAGCCAGATTCACTAATTTTCCCCTGTCCTAACAACATCTGGCACATATGATGTTCCACTAAAGTTTGCACCATCTGTAAATATAAATAGCTGGGTCTTGATTCCATTAGAGGCCCATGAATGGAACAAAAAAATTCCACCCTGACTCTGCCACGAGGCCATGGTGCCGTAGGATTGGACGCCTGCTTTGGAGAAAGGAAGGACATACTTCGTAGCTCCTTTCTTCCCGTGCCATGGAGCCAGACTTTTAGTTTCCCCGCCGATGGGCTCTAAGCCTCCCGAGATCACTTCAGAATCCTAGAAATGTATGTCCCTATTGGAAAAGACTTTACAGAGGGGCACCGGGCCCATAAACAGCTGAGGCCAGAGTGAGCCACGATGCCCCAACCTGACCGAGTCAGTAGCAGAGGCCAGGGGAGAACCCAAGGGCAATCTCTAAGGGGAGGCGTCCAGGGGCTGCCACTTTCCCCAGCCCAGAGATGGAAGTCCCCTGGGGATTTCACAGCCCAAGTCACTCAGGGGCAGCCATGGCTATCAAGCCAACATGAAGCTTAGCCTTCATCCTGCCAAGCCTTGCCCCGCTCCTCTGCTCCATGCCTAACAGATGACATGAAGTGTTCAAAGCCCATCATTCCATGGGCTCGGCACAGGTCAGAGGCTGGACTCAGTTCTTATAGGCACTCGCTGCTTTTGCCTCCATCTCATTCTACTCTTCCCTACCTGGTCATTTTGTGTCTACCCCTAGGAGTCCAGGCTGAGCTTAGTCAATATTCAATCTCTCTCTCTCTCTCCCCTTTCCTCTCCTCCTTCACTCTCTCCTCTCCAGTTCCAAGAAAATACTAAGATCCTTTCAAACTAGATGTTATTAACGGCATATTTGAATACTCCCCAAACCCATATGCTGAAATTCTAACCTCCAAGGTGATATTAGGAGGAGGTAGAGTCTTTAGGAGGTGTTTAGGTCATGGGGTGGAGCCCTCATGTAAGACCATAGCAAGTAGGTGGCTGTTTGCAAACCAAGAAGAGAGCCCTCACCAGGCATCAAATCTGCTGGAGCCTTGATCTTGTACTTTCCACCTCCAGAACTTTGAGAAATAAATGTCTGTTTAAGCTACTCCAACTATGGTATTTTTGTTATAACAGCACAAACAAACTAAGGCACTAGGTCTGATTCCCCCCACCTCTCAGCTTCAGTGAGAAACTGGTCTTTCCAAAGCTACCTGAAGTTTGACCAGAGAATGGCCCTGAATGCTGTCTCTATCCTCCCAGCTCAGACTGGTTTCACAGCTAGTATTTCTCACAATCCATCAGAGCCCTAAACAGCATTTGGACATGACTAGATTTTCTCTCTAAATCTCAGTTCATTCACCTTCCTACCTCCAGGAGACCTTCCCAAATGTGGCACTATAGGAATTCACCTCCACCACACCATTATCTGTGGGTCTCTCATCAGGCACCATTAACACCAACTAGCCTTTCTGGAAATATCTCTCTCAGAATACCCTATGGTGGTGATACACAACCAAAGGGAATTTGCTAGATTAATAACTCTGAGGTATTGAGTGTTAGGGACTGAATGTTTGTGACCACCCTGCCATTCATATGCTGAAGTCCCAGAGTGGACCTCTAAGGAAATAATTAAGGTTAAATGAGGTCATCAAGGTATGAGTCTAATCCAGTAAGATTAGTAGCATGCTTACCAGAAGAGACACCAGAGCGTGTGCAGGATCCCGATCTCTCTCTCCCCCTCCCTCCAACATATATTGAGAAAAGGTGACATGAGTATACAATGAGAGATACTCTAATCTCACTAGCTACCATTCCTGTAGGACTGTGACAGACGTCCACAAAATCTATGCTAACATAAACTTCTGTTGTTCAAGCCACCCGGTCCATTGTGTTATAGGAGGCTAAGCAGATCAATACCTTGCATTAGACCAGCAGTCCCTTTTTGGCACTAGAGACCATTTCCACGGAAGATAATTTTTCTACTGACCAGTAGGGTGGGCAGGAAGGGATGGTTCTGATATGTGTCTGCAAGCAATTGATTTGTTATGATCTCTGTGCAATCAAACCTCTTCGCTAATAATAATCTGTATTTGCAGCCACTCCCCAGCACTAGTATCAGCACCTCAGCTCCACATCAGATCATCAGGAGTTAGATTCTCACAAGGAAAGTTAACCTAGACCCCCGGCGTGCACAGTGTGCAGTAGGGTTCCGTTCTTTTGATAATCTAATCCCATCACTGAGGCGGAACTCAGGTGGTCATGAGAGCAACAGGGGGTGGCTGTAAATATAGATAAAGCTTCCCTTGCTCACCTCCTACTGTGCAGCCTAATTCCTAACAGGCCATGAACTGGTACAGGTCCACTGCCCAGGTGGGTGGAGACTGCAGCATTAAACCAGAGGAACAGACTTCAGTACAGTTATTCATTCATTTACTTATTTGCTGAGCTCCTGCCAGAGTCAAGCCCTGGGCTGGGGGCCGTGTGGGGGCAGCAGGCATCCCCTGCTCCTTTCCTATGCTAATGTTCTTTGTGGTCCTCAAAGAGGGGAATTGGCCTCACTCTTATCTGGCCACAGAATGCTCACAGCATATCACAACAGATACTTTGAGAAACATTCAATAATGCTTTGGCCCAGTGGGGAGATGGATTCTTTAGATCAGTGGTTTTCAACCTTCCTAATGCCGCAGCCCTTTAATACAGTTCCTGTGGGTTGTGACCCACAGGTTGAGAACAACTGTGTAGAGTAATAACCATAGTTATTATTGGATTTCACAGAACTGGGCACAGAGTGCCAGGCTGGACACCAGAAAGGGTGAAAAGCAAAGAAAAGGTAAGGAGTTGGGAGAAAACATGATGCATTGGAGAGAGCAGGAGTCAGAATATGATGGGGACCTGGGTTCAAGACTTGGCCACTAACGATTTGTGTGACTTCTTGTTAGTCACTGGAACTCTCTGGGCTTCTGTTTCTTCCCACATAAAATAAAGAATAGTTTGAAATATTGTGATGCCTTGACATAAAATAGATACAAAGTGTTTGGTACCCACAGTACATGTCACAGGTGGTGGCTATCAGTACGGTCTACACAGAATGACCCCATGGACAGAAGTAAGAGGACATTGACCCTGCCCTGGCCCAGGAACCTTGAGCAAATTCCACAACCCCCTCTGAAGGCCACTTCCCCATCCAGAAACCAGCTTCCTCCCCAGGAAGCCAGATCCAGTAGTCTTTTGGGTGCCCCTTGGTACCCCAGCACTTAGAACTATGCTCTCCTCCAAGTCTCATCCATCTTGACCCGGGGAGCTGGAGCTGGGCCCATGGAATTTAATCATCTGTTTCTATTAATTCAGTGGTAATCAGGCCCCCATGCTAAAGTGGAGGTCTCTTGGGTGAAGGCCTCATTCCATACCTTTCCTAGCATGGTGACAGCCAGCACATTCTTTGTTAATATTCAAGAATTTTTCTCCCATTCAAGATGGGCTGCATTTGGGCTTTGACACTCCAATGGACTTCCATAAGCTTCCAGAGAAGCCTGCTCAGGCTTGCATTTTAAGAGCACCTCACCAGCCCCTTCTGCCTATGTTTGCTTACTGGTCAACAGGTCTCCTGACCTCACAGTTGGCTTTGCTATTAAAATACTTTGCATCTCTAGATTAGGGTATGGAAAGGTCCATGCTGGTTGAAATGTGGAACTGAAACACACAGCCTGTGTCAGTCAGGGCTTGACCTGCAGGGTGGGCAGTACCTACCGTTTGTGTTTCTTTCTCTCTGCTGTGTTCCTAAGAAGCACTGGAAGGCGTACAGGATTCAGAATGACCAGAAAAGGCATTGACTCTGTTTCTGCCACCAGCTCCCGCTATGCCGTCTATGGCAAGTGACCTAAACCCTCCAAGTCTGCATTTCCTCTTTTACAAAGGGGGTTGATAACAGGTTATTGGAGGATTGTCCAATGCGTTTGTTAACAAGGAGCTGCCATAGCAAAGCACCACAGCCTGGGTGACCTAAACAACACAAATGTATCGTCTCACAGTTGAGGAGGCTAGAAGTCCAAGATCGAAGTGTCAGGGGAATTGTGTCTTCTGAGATCTCTGTCCTTGGCTTAGCCGGCTGTCTTCTCCCTGTGCCTTCACCTGATCTTTCTTCCATGAGGGTATCTGCCTTAACAATCTCCTTTTGTTATGAAGACGCCAGTCCTATGAGATTAGGATCCACCCTAGTGATGGCGTTTTTAACTTGATTACCTCCTCAATGACTCTTTCTCAGTAATAATCTGAGGTTCTGGACGTCGGGACTTCAGCCTATGATGAGGGGGGAGGTGGCACAAGTCAGCTCATAACACCCCCACGTAACCCAGGGGAAGCGGCTATGTCACATTGTGTCAGGTGCATTGTTGAAACTGAGCCTGGTGACAGCTCAGTGCCTCAGTTTTCACCGTTAATAGCCATCCACACATTTGGTGCTGTAGACACACAGTCCAGGCTGAGAGAAGTGTGCAAAGTACTGACGGCAAGCCGGGAGCAGGAGTCGTAAGAAGTGAGCTCTCCTCATTACTTCCAGTTGATCCTGCAGACGACATCTGTGGACGGGAAGAAGAGCAAGGCTAATACGAGGTTTCTGTGGTTCATCCCTGGGTTTGGGTTATTGAGACTCTCCCCGGCTTTTTCCAGGAGAAATACTTCCAATTCCTTTAACCTTTCTTCACAAGGCCTATTTCCGTCTCTTTGATCATTTCTGTGGCTCTTGTCTGGACACCCTCCAGCCTCTCCCAGCCCGTTTAGGAGGGAGTGACACAGACCCGGCTCAGCAATCTAATAAGGAGCTGACTAATATGGAACTCGAGGGGGGTGGTGACTTAGGGGCTGAGGCACGTCACGGGCCTTTTATGTGTGCAGAATCAGTCAGCTTTGAAGAAAGCAAAGCACTCTGTTGACTACGACCAGATGCTCTGGATTTTCCAGAACGAACTATTCAGAGATGGTTCAGGTTTCAAATATTCTATTTGATTGTCCCCATAAACCAGTAAAATGTCCCAGGACTTCGGCTTCTACACTACAGGCCCCAGAGTGCCTCTTACACTTGAACGTGACACCAAAATGTTCCCCCAGCCTGGCAGGGGACAGATGACATCCTGATGTGGTGAGGTCACAGGATGGCAGTCCTGGAATGGAAAGGTTGATCTCATTTCAGAGATCCTGCCCTTTTGCAAACCAGAAATCATACCTCATGCCAGACCACTCCGTTAGGATTTCATAGTCTGAAAATAGGATTGTGGGGACGATCTCACTTATTTGTCCCCAGCCTGAGGACCTTGATCCTCATTGGGTCTTCTCCTAAACCCATGCCTGGCCACGACTCCTAGCTCAGGGCCATGCACCTTGCAGGACTCACCTGCACTGATTGAAAGCTGCTCCTGTCTCCGTTGTAAACATATGGTGGCTGCTTTTAGCCCTAAATATAACACCTTATAATTGTACTGTTGAATTTCATCCGGTTTTTGTAGGCCCATGTTTTCAATTTGTTGCGGTTGTTTTGAATTTTATTCTCAACTCTCTGTGAGTGAGCCACCCCACCAAATTTAGTATCATGTGAAGATTTGATGAACACAAGCCCCATCCTTTTGTCTTTAAGTCATTAGCAAAGACAGGCCCTGCAACTAATCCCCCAGAGGAGTGGCATTCTTTCAAGTAAATGCCTCATCCCTGATCATGAAATAAAGAGTAATTTTTATTTAGGGTCTTAGACATAAATGCTGATTGTAGAACAATCAGAAAGTGCAGACAAGAATAAGAAGGAAGTAAAAATAATCTGGGGTCCCACTATGTGCTGTTGTTTGGTGTAAACTCTTCTTGCTAAATATACGTACATTAATCAGCATGACCTCAGCAGCATGTCTTGAACTATGATGTGCTTATTTGAGGACTTGATAGCATAGCATGACTCCAAGGCTAGTTTAAACTATATTCCATGAATATGAGCTCCAAGAAAACAAGGGTTGATTGCTCTGAGAAATGCTTTTCACCTATACTGGCACCTGCAGTAAAAAATCCTATGTAATGTTTTCCTAACTCTACATTCCCCAAATTTAATAATCCATAAGACCCTGTCTCTAGAAGCACCTATGATATCCCTTTGAAAAACATTTGGATAAAATGCTGTTATAGACTATACCTTGACCTCAAGATGAAGAGTGTTTTTTGTGTGTTTGTTTGTTTTGAAACAGAGTCTCAACCTGTCGCCCTGGGTAGAGTGCCATGGCATCACAGCTCTCAGTAACCTCCAGCTCCTGGGCTTAAGCGATTCTTTTGCCTTGGCCTCCCAAGTAGCTGGGACTACAGGCACCTGCCACAACACCTGACTAGCTTTTGGTTGTAGTTGTCATTGTTGTTGGCAGGCCCAGGCTGGATTCATACCTGCCAGCTCTAGTGTATGTGGCTGTCGCCTTAGCCGTTTGAGCTACAGGCACTGAGCCGAGTGTTAATAATTTTTAAAAGCACTTGACTTGAAGTGAGGAGACCAGGTCCCTCTTTAGCACTTAATGGGCTCACGACTTTGAATAAGTCTCTTTTGGCTGGGTCTTAGTTCAGCAAAATGGTTGGATTCCCCTTGTAGCCCCAACCTTCCATGTGTTCCCATTAAAGTGAAGATGAATTAAAACGAGATGAGTCTGGGATAGTGTAGTCTTTATGACATCATTTGGTTACTTCCTCCTGTCTTACAGGATAGGCAGCACGCCTTCAGCCCTTCACACCTGCTGGATGCTTACAACCCCCTCATGGCAGATAACAGGACGGAAGGGCTGAAAGCACTTGCCCTACAGCCCGTAACCAGATAGGCTGGGATGTGAACCCAGGGCTCTGGCTCTCCCTCCCTAAGCTGAAAGCCCCCATCCTCCTCCAGATGGTAGGGGGTCAGTTCTGGTGTTTTCCCAGGAGAGACTAAGCCTACTAGTCATTGGATCACGGATGGTTTGCCCCCTCTTTTCATCCTTGGGGCCCCCGTTGTCCTCTGGGATGCCACTAAAATAACATAACTGACTCTGCCAGTCTCTCAGATCCTGCTGTTTTGAATAGACCTGCTCCTGAGTTCTCCAGCTGCTTCTTTAAGGGGGGTGGGGAGCCTGCAAGAGGCATGGGGGCCAAGTGCAGACCAGCCTCTCCTGACTGCCCAGTTGAATTAATAAGAAGTGGCTTAAACGGCACTTCTCAGATGGACTCTCATATCAATGGCCCAACAAACAACCCTATGTAGTATTATATCTTCATTACAGATATGGAAACAGAGTGGTCAAGTCACTCGCCTAAAAGCCCCACAGGCAGGAAGAGTTAGAGCTGGGATGCAAATCCAGACCCAGCCATTCCCACAGGAGCTGTGCACCTGAGTTCTCTAAATTCCGCCTCCCCTTCTCCCTCCCTCCCAGCTGCTCCTCTCCCAATCTCTGCCACGTTCCTCCCAGGAGGGTGGTGCTTGAGGAAGCCACAGAGCATCCCTGGGCAGCCTGGGTATAAGGGAGGGAGGACGTTCTGCATTGCTTGCGGCTGCAGGTTCCTGAACAGTGTGTAACGGAGACACCTACTGGCTGCTCTGAGCACAGGGGCCAGGAAAACCCAGGAACCTGGCTCAGGCTCCCATCCCCTTGGAGAGCCTGGTGGATGGAGCCATTGGTCAGAGTTCCCTGTTGGCTCATCCCTCCTCTCGGGCCAGGCTGGAATGGTCCCTAAGAAGGCCAGGGAGGACCTTTGTCTTCTTTCTCCTGTCCTTCCTGAGGACAAAAGCCAAAGGGAAGGGGCAGCTTCGATCATAAAGCATCAGTCCTGCGTGAGGCTAGTCACAGCTTGGCAGAGATGCCAGGAAGGTTGGAGGCAGAGACATTAATATAGCCAAATAAAGAAAGTGTGGCTTTTCTGTAATGCCAAGGGGGAGAAAGTGACGGCTTGGGGCAGGTCGATTTGACATTGTTGGTGTATATTCTTTAGACCACCCTCCTGGGCATGACGTCTCCTCTCTCTCCCATTGAATCAGAGTTTACAGCTCCTCACTGAGGGCCAGGAAATATTTGGTGCAGAGAACTGAGGCCCATCCTCTGGTTAATTGTCGGCATTTGCCTGTTCAAATATTGAGCTTCAAGGTGGATGGAAAAGAGAAGATAATCACTTCCTAGGAAATCACAGACCTAAAAGACAGCAAAAGAGAAATTTTTTCTCAAATATTCTGCCCCAAAAACAGGGCCACTGTGGCCAGAAATGCCCCTGTCACCTCTTTCCCCCTCCAAGAAGGACGTCAGGGCCAGGGCAGACAGGCATTGCTATGATGGACAGCTCTTCCCAAGGTGTACCCAGCCTGTGCCCTTCTCTTCCTTGAACAACTCCCATTTG
Source organism: Otolemur garnettii (assembly GCF_000181295.1). NCBI lineage: Eukaryota > Metazoa > Chordata > Mammalia > Primates > Galagidae > Otolemur > Otolemur garnettii. The sequence continues at coordinate 12,864,582 of NW_003852413.1, read as the reverse complement.
ATTTCTTCTTCTGAATGGGGACCTCATTCCCCATTAAACCAATCAACATTTATGAATATACAGCTGTACCATGCACAGGGGGGAGATTTTAGGAAATGGCCAGAAGCTTAACTACGATCACCTTCTCTCTCCATTGTGGGAGAGAGCGCCCTAACCTTAAAAGACCCTGTCTGGTTACTCTGTGAGTATATTCAGCTGACCCAAGTCCTTTACAAACTCAACAAGTACGATTTGCAGATCCCAAACACGTGGCATCTGTAACACATTTGAAGAATAAAGAAGAGCTAAAGACACAGAACGCAGCAGAGTGATGCCATCGCTTAGGAATGGTTTGATATCAGTTTCCTCAAGACAGTTGGGTGTTTAGTCTCAATTAATTGGTGCAGACAAGTTCTGATAATGAGAAAGGTCACAGAAACTCTGAAGGCTTCTGGGAGGAGGAGGGATTTAAAAGGGTCCTAAAGGGTGAATAGGTTTTGACAGGTTGAAATCAGGAGGGGAGACTGCCCGGTGACGGGGGCTGTGCAAGGATCCATACCCATGTGGTTGGAAGGGGAAAGAAGACTCGTGGTGACAGGCCTCCAAAAGTGGGGTGTGGCCAGTCTGCAATGGGCTTCGAGGATCCAGCTTAAGGATCTGGGCTTCATCGTGTGTTAAGAGGCAGCCACTGAAGGTTCTTAAACGGGGAGATTAGTAGGGTCAGAGCAATATGTCTGCGAGGTCACAGAGATAAGAGTCAGGAAGGAGGACAAAGAAATCAGTGCAGAGGTTCTAGGGTGGCAAAAAAAAAAAAAAAAGCAAGACCAGTTGACACAAAAATGCCATTGCCTACCGCTATTATAGAGGGGCAGGATCGGGGAGGGGGGGGGGTTCTTCCTCCCTGAGCACGGTCCAAGTTTTCCCAGGAATAGGGAGCAGAGGGGCTCAGATAAGACAGAGGCAGGCCTAGAAAACTGATGTTTGCCTAGGGGACTGACTGTAAGTGGGGACAAGCTAACCCAGAACTGTTCAGGAGAAATGTAATTCAAGACATATATGTAGGCTCAGCGCCTGTAGCTCAGTGGTTAGGGCATCGGCCACATACACCAGGGCTGGCAAGTTCGAACCCAGCCTGGGCCTGCCAAACGACAATGACAACTACAACAAAAAACTAGCCGGGCGTGTGGCGGGCGCCTGTAGTCCCAGCTACTTGGGATGCTGAGGCAAGTGAATTCCTTAAGCCCAAGAGTTTGAGGTTGCTGTGAGCTGTAACACCAAGGGCAACATAGTGAGACTCTGTCCCAAAATAAAAGACATATGTAATTTTAAGCCTTCTAGGGGGCCATGTTTTAAAAAGTAAGAAGAGGTCAGGTGTGGTGGCTCATGCCTACGATGTGAGCACTTTGGGAGACAGAGGTGGGAGGTTTGCTTAAGGCCAGGAGCTCAAGACCAGCCTGAGTAATAAAGGAAGACCTTGTCTTCACAGAAAATTAGAAACTGATCTGGGTGTGGTGACATGCACCTATAGACCTGTAGTTCTAGCTACTCAGGAGGCTGAGGCAGGAGGATTGCCTGAGCCCAGGAGTTTGAGGTTGCTAGGAGTGAGACTGCCTCTAAGAGAGAGACAAGAGAGAAAATAAAAAGAAACAAGTGAAATTAATGTTACAATATACTTTAATTACTGCAAAATATCCAAAATATTATCATTTTGACATGTAGTCAATGCTTAAAAATTATGATTGAGATTTTTGGACTAACTCTTTAAAATCTGGTGTATGTTCTATCTGTCAGAGTGCATCTTAGTTTGGATTAGATACTCCAAGAGTCACATGTGGCTTGTGGCTACCGTATTAGACAACACTGGGCTAATCTCTAGAGTATCGCTGCTCGACCCCAGAGACATTTGGCAATGTAGTTTTAGCCATCACAACTTGGGGTGCGGGGCATGACTGTCACTTTGTAGGTAGAGACCAGGAATGCTGCTCAACATCTTAGAATGCACAGGACCGTCCCCCACGAGTCAGAGCTCCACATAAGGCTGGAGGAAGTGGGTGCTGAATGCCATGTTGTCAGGGAGATGCCACTCAGACACTTCTGCTGGAACCCAGGCCTCGCCTCAGACAGGGCAGGTTTCCAGGCGCCAGTGTCAAGACTTCCTGGCACTTTGTGATATGGCACGGACTACACCCTGAGCCATTCCGATAAGCCAGATTGTATTTGTAATGATTTTAGTCCTGCAATTACCTTCACACCACCCCACCCAAACCTCAACACTGTGATCGCCATGCAGTGTAATTCCATGCAGGGTAACTGTTCAATGGAAATGATGTGAACAAAAACCCCTGCGGTTGTGCAGTGCACGACTTAGGCAACTGTCCGTGGCAGCTCCACTCCCAGAAGCTAAGGGACACTGCCTCATCATCACAACAGCCTTTCCTAGTTTTCTTCTTAGCAATACCCATGTTTGGAAGCATAGTGAAGTAAAGCAATCAATGGCTACGTATGTACTAGAAAAAGGCTCTTTACTTTCAACTTGGGGACTGTAACCAGGAATTGAAAATGCCACTGAATTTCTATACAGGGTTCCTTCTCTTAAGACAGGGCCCTTGGTCTTTTTATAAGAATAACTGGTCCTTCCTTTTCTCCTTGCTGCCCTTCCTACAAGTGTTTATTGTAGTGCAAAATTGTGAGCCATAAGGGGGTTGGGTGGAACCTTTGAGAAGATAAGGGCAGAAAGATCACTGCTGGTTGCACAGACATCTTTGTAGGAAATCAAGATAAACTTAGAGCTAACTGTTTTCAGTAGAACCAGCTCAGTTGATGTTAACAAGTGATGCAATTAAGAACAATCCATTATCAAAAAGTAAGGGCAATTTGGAGACAAAGCAAAGTGTGTTTTTAAAATGGTTGTTACAAGCTCTTGCTCTGGAGCTGGGCTTCCTGGATGAGAAGCCAGCCTTCTCTACCTGTTAACTGAATTAGACAAGTTTCTTACGTGCTCTCTGCCTGTTTCCCTGTTTGTGAAATGGGATAATAATTGCTACTGCAGAAGGCTATAGAGGGAATTAAAAAAATTCTAGGTACATGTCAAGTACCTAGAATCACGTTTGTCATAGAGCAAACGTTCAATAATTCTTAGCTTATAAGTTACACAGGTGTTTGGGGGTTGTTTGTTTTTTTCCCACTGCAGGATGTCTGAGAGTCTTTGACAAGCTTACGTGCACTGTGACCCTTCTTCTAAGTGGGGAGCGGGATAAAATATGTATTATTTCCTAATTTGATTTCACTACTGTTTTGAACTGGATCTTCTAGGAAACAAAGCCTGAAGAAAAGATGAAAATGCTGACCTTTTCTTTGTAAGGTACAAGCCAAGGCCGTGCAGGTGGAGGAAGGAAAAAGGGAGCACGGAGACACGGGAGCCGCCTCAGGACGCCTTTCCAGTGAGGTTGCTCAGCAGGTGTCCTTGCTGGGCTGACAGGTTTCTCCAGAATGGCCACAAGGAAGAAATGCAGTCCAGAGTAGTCCCCCAAAGAGAGAAAGAGGAGGAATCTACATGCCCAGCTCCTTCCCATGTGCCCACGTCCTTCCATGTCCCCTTGGTCAAATTTCCCTCCACCAAGAGCTGACTCCACATAGTCCATCAGGCCCTTTGCAGCCACTGCAGGTTCCACACCCAGAGCTGTGAGCTTCCATTTTAGTCTGAAAGAGGAGGAGGGGCTCAGCTAGTTGGCTCCCCAGCCCAGAGGGAGGATGAAGCAGGAGGTCAGGGCAATCTGAGAGGGTACCTGGGTTCTAATACAACCACAGAACCATTTGGGGGAAACATTCTCTTATGCCAGGTAGACTGAGTGAGGTCTACCTGAGGAGGGCTCCTAGAGCCAAATTCCCAGGCCCTCACCTTTATTTAAGGAACTTGTATTTGGGGGTGGAGGTGAGGGGGACAGGGAACCAGAAAACAGAAAATTGCTATAGTATGAAAAAATGTGGTATGTTTTGGGAGAAGCTGAGCTTTGGGGAGGTCAGGAAGTGATGTCCACCGTGGCAAGGTGGAGGGTCAGTAGGAGGCCAGCAGTCAAGGGAAGACGGAGTGAATGTGGGGGTGGGTTGTGCAGAGGAGTCATCTGTGGCAGGAGCCATGGGGTTACTACACTTCACTGGATGATTGTCCATTTCCTAGGGCTACCATGACATCGTATCTGGCTTAAAACAACAGAAATGTTCTTCCCCCCCCAGGTCTGGAGGTCCGAAGTTCAAAATCAAGTGCTTTCTCTGAAGACTCCATGGGAGGAGACCTCCTGGGCTCATCCAAATTCTTGTGGTGTGGACAGTCCTCAGCTTTCCTTGGCTTGTGGCTACATCCTTCCAGCCTCTTCCTCCATATCACATGCCATCTTCGGCTCCTGTGTCTCTGTGTCTGTTCTTATCAGGACACTCGATCACATGGGATCAAGGGCCACCCTCCTCCAGCATGACTTCATCTTAACTCCTTATATCTGCAATGATTGTTTTCAAATATTGTTCTAGTCTGAGTTTTGAAGGACATGAATTTAGGAGATTGGGTGTCACTATTCAACCCAGTAGCAAAGGCCTGGAAAAAGGAGGGGGAAGGACCAGAAAAGCAGGTAGGCGTGACTGGCATGTCTCTTGAGGGCAGAAACACCAAAAATGGGACTGGAGAGGAAGCAAGGATGGTCTCCGAGAGCTTCGAAAGTCGCTGAGTTCCCCAGAGCAGGGGAGCACTCCCCAGATCTATGCTCTAGAGAAACCCTTGGCCAGAATGTGGAGTATAGTTTGGAGGAAGCCGAGTTGGACAGACTGACCCAGGAAGGCTACAGGATGGATTTGGGATCTGAGTTAGGCCTTGACCCAGATGACAGATTGGCAGGGGAAGTGGTGTGGACATTCCAAGTGGGTGTGAGGGACTAAAGCCAGGAAAAGGTTGTAGTTGGCTCCACAAACACCTTCAGCTGGGTTCTCACAGAGGCGCTATGGTAGAGTAGGGAATAAGGCAAGATGAACTCAGAGATCCAGGATGGGGGGATCATTGCCTCAGCACAGACCCACAAACAGTGGGAAGATGACTCTGCTGGCCTGAGGGGTGAACCAGTGGCCTCTGAAATAGGACCTAGCATGTGCTGATCCTCGGTCCCATGGCTTGTGACTCTAGACATCCCTTGAAGGGCCCCTTAATGTCATGGCAGCTTCTGGAAGCATCCTAGGTTTTGGGGGAAGGAGGGGTGATATGAGTTTTTGAGAAAAAGCCACATGGGAACTGCTACTCCCCGTCCCTGGTGTGTGGCTGAAGCCTTCCAGTCCATCCTGCCCCAGCCCCTTCTCCTCTGGTGCTCCCCTAACCACAGAGGTGGGAATGCAGAAGAAAGCTCTTTACTGGAGAATGCTGGGGTCAGGAACTCCGGGAAAGAATGTCAAATATGAGAGGGTTCTGCTGACACGATTTAAGATGTGGGTGGCTGGAAGCTGCAGGGGATTTTAGATTAAAAGAGCTTCCAAAGACACTTCTTCAAGGTCAATGACAGGAGAGTCCGGGCACATCGCATGCCTCCTGCCAAGAATTCCGGAGGCCAGGACCCTCTTCTGGGAGCCAAAGTTGGAGAGTTTCCCATGGAGCCCCCTGATGAGGGAAAAGTCCATCTTTACCATATTTTCCTCCTCTAGAATTTAAAACTGAAGGAGACCTGAGCTTGGGGTGGTGAAAAACAGGCAGAGGCTACAACAGGCATTCGTGGCTTTCATTCCAGCTCCCCCCTTGTGAACTGCGTGATCCTGGGCCATAGACTTAACCTCTCTGAGACTCTTTCTTCCCTTATGAAAGCAGACATGAGGATGAACAGAGGCCTGTATACAGTGCGTGGCACGTATGACAGATGCTCATTGTCACTCTTCCTGTGGTCCCAGGAGGCCAGGTGTCCAGCTAAGCAACTCTCTGCTGAGGTTCTGTTTCACTGGCCACCTGTCATGCCACTTCTTCAAGACAGCTAAGGGGACAAGATTGGAGATTACGGACCTCACTACCCACTGGGATGGACCAGTTGGATTTCATCCATCCACTCATTCATTCAAATAGCTATTGAAACAAATAGTTATTGAAAACTACTACCTGCCAGTCACTGTCATGGGCACTAGGGATTCAACAAGGAGCCAGTCCCACAGAGCATGTGCTCTGATGAAGGGAGGCAGAAATAATCAGATAAACATAATAAATATATAATATGTCAATTAACAGTAAGTGCTTATATATAAAATGAAACAGTGTGTGGGGCCAGAAGTGCTAGAAAGAGAGGCCTAGAAGGAGAAGGGTGGCATTTTAAGCAGGCTTGTCAGGGAAGTTCTTGAATTAGATACCCTTTAGGAGAATCCGAAATAAAGTAAATAACATGCCAGACAGAAACACAGGGAACAGCAGGCCATGTAGTTAAAAACTACAAACACAAAGGCCTCAGGCAGAAGCAGGGAACAGCCATAAGGTCAGGGCAGCTGAAAGGCAGAGAACAGATGGGGGTTAGGTGGTAAGGCCAGAAAGATGTGGACCCATAGATAGAAAGTCTTTTTGACCATAGCTAGGACTTCTGATTTTTTTCACAGTGAGATGGGAGCCATCCTACTAATCCTATGGATTTCCTATCTGATACTAACTGGATTCTTCCCAGGTGCCAGGCATGGGGCTGAGCCCTCGACATACATTTGACTCTTATAGGAACTCCCCATTTTACATAAGGGGAGATGCTAGTGCAGACCCAGGACTCAGTCCAGAAGTCCCTGACTCTAAATCTCCCTTCCAATGGAGGTTATCCTTCCTACCATGCTCTAGCTGTCCAACCTATTTCATTGCTGTTGAAAGAAGAAGGCCATGTGAAGACAGACGCAGACATTGGACTGATGCATCGACACCACACACAAACAGGATTTCCAGCAGCCACCAGAAGCTTGGAGGGAGGCCTGGAACAGCCTCTCCCCCAGAGCCTCCAGACGGAGCCTACCCTGCCAACACCTTGATGCGGGACGTCTGGCCTCCAGAACTGTGAGAGAAGAAATTCCTGTTGTTTTTAAGCCACCAGCTTTGTGGTAATTTGTTATGGCTGCCCTAGGAAACTAGTACAGATCTGTGTAGAGTAATGGAATCAACCCTGTATTATAGCAAATCAGACGACCTAAATTTGAGCCCTGGCTCTACACCTCCTGGCCACATATCCATGCACAACTTCTTTACCGTCACCCTCTCAGTGTCGTCCTCTGCAGAATGGATGCACTGTCACCTGGCCCCCAGGACTGTAGTGAAAAGGAAGCCTGGGGACAACACAGGTGATGTGTCAGACGGAGTTGGCAGAGCTCCCACTGGGTAGAGGCTGGATTTGAGGGGACAAGACAATGAGATGGAATCCTGAGGGCTGAGGACAGCACTCAGGACCCAGGTTGAAAGTAGCAATCGCTGGGCATTTGCTTCCAAAGGCTCCAGTGTGTTGCTGGCAAAGTGGCGTCTCCCTGACATCATCTCCTGTGGAGGGAGGGTCTGGCTCCTGGGCCAGGCAGAAGTAACCATTTGGAGAGTGAGTCAAGGAGCCCTGGCACTTGGACATTCGGTCATTCCTTCCTGCCAGGAGTCTGGGTGTGTGTGTGCAGAGAGAGTCCTGAGCCAAGGGAGTCTCTGAGCTTCAAAGCCAAAGAAAAGGCAATTACATTTATGGTGGAATTAGTCAGGAAACTGTAAACCTAGGACATTGCCCCTGTACAGTAGATTCTTTTAACACCATCTCAGAACACACTAAATAGTCCTGGCCTGGGTTCCAAAATTGTCTCTTAAAAATAAATTTAGAGTCTAGACAAGGTTACCATGACCTCCCTGCCACCCCTAGGACTTCATATGTCACCAGGTTAGGGTATCTGTCCAGTGATAAATCAAGATATTTCAAGTTGTAGACCCCTAACCCTAATCCTAACCCACCTTGGACCTAGCTTCCATTAAGCCCCTCCCAGTGGTGAGATGTAGGAAATCAGAGATTATGTGTTGCACAGCCCACCAGAGTGGGCCAGGTGCAAGTATTGCTTGGCCTCCCATGGTGTGCTGAACTCACCTGGGGCCCCACAGTCTTAATTGGTGAAACTAAACTTAAGCAACCAGAATGTTACCTTGAGGCCATGGATTGGGCATAAATAAGATCATTTCACAATGATAAAGAGATCAACTAATCAAGAGGACATAACAATCTTAAACATTTATGGCCCTAATAACAGAGCTTCAAAATACATGAATCAAGATCAGACAGAACCGCAAGGTGAAGTGATAAATTACCATTGTAGTCAGAGACTCTGGCAGTCCTATCTCAATAACTGAGAAATCGTGTAGACAGGAAATCAGAAAAGATAGACTTAAATAACACCGTCAACTCGTCTCCACCTAGCTAACCAGAAGTAACCCAAACGTCCATCAACAGGTGAATGAATAAACAAATGTGGTTATTTGCAAACAGCAGAACACTATTCAGCAGTAAAAAGGAATAAAGTATTGGTCACTTGGCAATGTGGATGAATCTCAAAATGCTTTAGTGAACCAAAAAAAAAAAAAAAAAAGAGTGAATCTACATACATAAAACTTCAGAAATTGCAAACTAATCTGTAACAATGGCAAGCAGATGAATGCTGACCTGGGGAGGAGGGATAGAGAGGGATTAGCAAGGAACATGAGGAAACTTTGGGAGGGATGGATATGAGCATAATTTTGCTTATAGTGATGGTTTTATGGATATATACATATGTTAATATCTGTCAAATTGTACACTTTATGTGTAGCTTATTATATATCAACTATACCTCAATCAAGCTGTTTTTGAAAATGTCTTAAGTCTGTCCAGAAGGTAGGGGGAAGGTCTCCACAAGATTGTACAATCTCCCTGGTGCCCAGGGTCATTGTTCTGCTACTGAGATATTGGTAGAAGGCTTCACACACCTAGCTCAGCATTCTTGGTTTGCAGCTAGCATCTCTGGGAGCTCAGTGCAAAGTGTCACGTGTCCCAGGTAAAAATCTCTTCCATCCAAGAAGGGACTGTGGAAACAGACATTTTGCAAGCAACTACAAAGATTTTACAGGGGGCTAGTCACAGTGGCTCATGTCTGTAATCCTAGCACTTTGGAAGATTAAAGCAGGAGGATCGCTGAAGGCCAAGACTTTGAGACCAGTTGGGGCAATATAGCAAGACCCCATCTGTATAAAAAATAATTTAAACAATTAGTCAGGTATCATGGTGCACAATAGTAGTCCTAGTTACTCAGGGGTATGAGGCAGAAGGCTTGCTTGAGCCCAGGAGTTCAAGGTTGCAATGAGCTATGATTGTGTCACAGCACTCCAGCTTAGAGCAACAGAATAAGACCCTGTCTCAAAAACAAAACAAAACAAATTTTACTGGGGCAGAGTAACATACAGTTCTCTTTGGGGCCAGGGCTAGGATTCAGGTACTCTTAACATCTTGAGTTACAACACTTAAGTTCCCAAGGGTCTGCATTCATCTGGATCTTTGTACGGACTGAGGACCTGCTAAGGGAAAGCTTCTCATGTGCAACCATCATTCAGTCATTCACAGGCATGTTTGGCAAATGTCTGGTGGTGGTGCAGGGAAGAACCCAGAAGGAATTAGTCACATTGGCTGGTGGGTGTCAGACTCAGCCACAGGACCCAAAGATCAGGGATGAGGGCAGCTCTGGGTGGAGTACACAGGTCAGCTGCCCTGGTACATATGTAAACCCCAGGGAAGAAAAATATGTTGGTGTGAGCTGAAAAAATTATTTCACTGAAACCAAAGCCTAAGCTCTTAATCAGGCATCCTCAAACTATGGCCCGCAGGCCACATGCAGCCCGCCTAAGACATTTATCTGGCCTGCTGGGTGTTTTTGCTACCGCTGCCTGTCCTGCTTACCAGCCAACTCATCCTGGGGCCCACAGTCTGGCCCTCCAACGGTCTGAGGGACAGTGAACTGGCCCCCTGTTTAAAAAGTTTGAGGACCCCTGCTCTTAATGATATAACATACTAATTTCTTAGACCAGGGATCTGCAAACCACTGACCACAGGCCAAATCTGGCTCACCACCTGTTTTTGTAAATAAAGGTTTATTAGAACCCAGTCCCACCGGTTCATTTACACATGGTCTATGGCAGCTTTAGTGCTGCGACAGTGGAGTTTCATAGTTACGTGACTGCAGTGGGAACCATATTGGCCTATTAAGCCTAAAATGTTTACTACTGGGCCCTATTAAAAAATGTTTGCTATTGCCTGGCCCTACATGTCAAGCCTTATAGTGTGAGTAATCCATTTAACTAATCAATAACTTAAGACATTTTATTTATAAAATTGGGTTATAGTTTTCCTATGAAAGCTATAAAGTAGTTTCATAGTAGGGTTTAGTATGAAAGGGGAGAGGGAGGGGAGGGCAGAGGGGAGGATGGGGAGAGGGAGGGTGATTGGTGGGATTACGTCTATGGTTTATCCTATAAGGGTACATGTGAATCTCTCTAAATGTAGAATATAAATGTCTTAACACAATAGCTAAGAAAATGACATGAAGGCTATGTTAACCAGTTGGATAAAAGTATTTCAAATTGTATGTAGCAATAGCACTCTGTACCCCATGATAGCATTAATGTACACAGCTATGATTTAATAAAATAAAATAAAATGCAAGTAAATGCATTGCCACTGTGTTGAAAAAAAGAAACAGATAAAGACAAACAAATAAACAAAACATGGTACAGACATACTATGAACTACTACTCGCCCTTAGGAAGGAAGGCAATTCTGACATTACATACTCATGACATAGACGAACCTTGAGAACATTAGGCTGTGTGAAATATGCAACTCAGAAAGGACAAATACTGTATGGTTCCACCCCCATGGGGTACTGAGAACAAATTCATGGAGACAGAGCAGAATGGTGTTACCAGGGGCTGGGGCGTGGGGAGCGAGGCCCAGGGAGTTAATGTCTGATAGATAAAGCGTGTCACTTTGCAATATGAGAGAGTTCTGTGGGAGGATGGTGGTGAGGCACACCAAAGGGAGTGTAATTAATGCCATTGAACTCTATGCTTGATTTGAATCGGTTAAGATGGCAAACTTTAATGGCATGTATATTTTATAATTTTTTAAAAAGGAAAAAGACAGATATGTGATGAGGTAGAATATAGTTTTCTGTGACTTTATTTTTTTTTTAGATAAAACTGTTAGCCAGGTGTGGTGGCAGGTGTCTATAGTCCCACCTACTCAAGAGGCTGAGGCAGGAGGACCCCTTGAAGTCAGGAGTTCAAGATCAGCGTAGGCAAAGTAGTGAGATCCCATCTCTTAAAATATATATATATGTATATTTTCTTAAATTGGCCAAGCATGGTGGCATGTGCCTGTAGTCCCAGCTACTGGGAGGCTAAGGCAAAAAAGATCACGCGAGCCCAGGAGTAAGAGGCTGCCATGAGTTATGACTGTGCCACTGTACTCAAGCATGGGCATCAGAGAGAGACCCATCTCTAAAATAAACAAACAACGACAAAACAAAACCCATGGGGGTGGCAAAAAATGTAAACACATTTTTAAGAAAGGGAAAAGCTATATTAAAAGTGTAATACTTAAGATAACAAAAGATGAATACAAGTCACATTGAGCACCTCTAGTAATTGCAGAAGTCAAATGTGACTTGTGTTTTACAAATTTAATATAGTTTTTTCCTTTCTTTAAAATATTTATACATTTTTGGCACCCTCTCTATATACAAATATACACAATATTATACATATACATTTCACAGCATTTTCATTTTATTTTTTTACTTATTTATTTTGAGACAGAGTCTCCCTATGCCACCCTCAGTAGAGTGCTGGGGCATCACAGCTCACAGCAACCTAAAACTCTTGGGCTTAAGTGATTCTCTTGCCTGAGCCTCCCAAGTAGCTAGGTCTACAGGTGCCCGCCACAATACCCAGCTATATATTTTGTTGTTGTTGTTGTTGTTATCATTGTTGTTTGGCAGGCCCAGGCCAGGTTCAAACCTGCCAGCCCCAGTGTCTGTGGCTGGTGCCCTGGCCGCTGTGCTACAGGCACTGAGCCATCTCACAGCATTTTTAGACCTCTTCCCTCCCCGGATGTTAAGGACACACCAGTGGAAGGCATCAAGGAACCCATGACTCCAGCACTGAGCTGCCTGTCCAGGCGCTCTGAGGAAACCATTCAATCGCAGCCCTTTGGTACAGGTGAGTACTATCAGTTCCCGGTGCCAATAGAGGCCACTAGGCCCAGGGGATGTGGGTGGAGGGACAGGGGCTGCCTGCATACTCCTGGGAGGGGGCTGCCCCACACAGTTGCTGTGGCTCCTTGGGGGTGACATCGGCTTCAAGCGTGCCATCTCTCTCAAACATACCAGCAGGGGTCTGTTGAGAGAAGCAAAAAAGACAACAGAAGTAGATAGGAAAGGCTTTTAAAGATTTGAGCCACCTGATGATGGCTGGCTATTCCTTCAGCCTCCGAGGGCCCATCTGTTTTCGCAGGTGGTGCAGTGGTACAAGCTCAGGCGAAGTGCTCTGGAGGCCTGGATCAGGCCCCCTGCCAGCTCTGCAACCCATTGGTTTTGTGACCTTTGGTGAAGCATGTCCTGATCTGAGCCTGTTCCTTGTGTGTGCAGGGCGTGCTCACTCCTCTCGGGTGGCCATGACACCCCAGTGCAGTATCCTGGGAAGTCACCCAAGTCACGGCCCTCCAGGTCCTCAAGCACCTTCAGCCTGTAAGCAACAGGCAGCTAGCAGATCCCCCTGAAGGCCACTCGGGGCGGGGGGGGGGGGGGACCGGCCTGTAGTGCCTCCAACCCGAGGAGGGGCTCTTTACTGCAAGGGTGGTCTGAGGGAGGTGACCAGAGAGGTGAGCATCTGTGTAAACTGCCTCCCACTCTGTGCCCACAGGCCTGCCGGGACTGTTGAATGAAGCTGTCCCAAGAGATCTCGCTGTTCCGCTGACTTCTAAGTGAAAGGGAGGTGGGCGGCGGGGCCTGGGGAGGCGTTGATTATCGCGACAAGCTGATCTGCATTTGTCAGGGTGGAGCCTTCTGTGCTAGGGGGCTGGAGGCCCATAAACAAGACTTCGGAAGCACAAGACACCCTCCTCCTGGACTCTGGAGGGACTGCACCCCTCACAGCGGCTCCGGGGCTCCCTGTCCTTGGGGTGGCCTGGAGCCAGGGACACTGAAGGGGCGTTTAGAAGGAGACACCCCTGCTTGAGGGGCTAAGAGTGAAGTCAGCCGCCGTCTCCTTGAGCCAATTGGCCCTCAGATAAAATCTGGACTTGGGAGATTTGGCTGAGATCTGAGTCCCTTCCCGTGGCAGTTGGAGGGACAGAGGAGGGGGTGCCAGGTTGGATGTGAGAGAGGGAAGAGACAGGAAAACCCATGTGGTTTGATGTTTGGGTCAGGAAATGCAGACTCCTTGGTCTCCTTCAGAAGCCTCCTGTTGACCCTCTTAATGAAAACAGAAATTAAAACCTAGAAATGAAAACAATAGTGTTTCGGTGGAGATTTTTTTTAAAAATTAAAGAAAGGGTGAAAGCAGAAGATAAAATAAAGCCGATGGCTGTGGGCTAAGTCTTCTCATCCGACTGTCCACCCAGACAGCACGTTCATGAGAGGACACTCACTCTTCTCTCTCTGAATGCCGTTGAATTGTCAAATGACACTTTGTTGAAAATATTAAAACCTAGAGGTCACGCCAAACCCAGCTTGAAAGAGAGGAGACATTCTTTCGTCTTAGCACGAGTGCATATTTGGAATTGTAAATGCAAATTCTTTGGAGACAGACTTGCCTCCCTGGCCGGCAAGTACAGACAGAACGTTTGAAAGCAGGTCTTGCTTTAATTTTTGACAAGTGTTAGGAAGAGATACTCTTCACAGCGTGGGGGAGGGAGACGAAAGCCAGCTCTGGGTCGGAGTAGGCAGAGGGAGGGGGGAGAGAGGGAGGCTGGCTTCTGGAAGAAACATCTGACTCAGTTTCTACCCCTGCTGAGGACTCACTCTGATGATAGGGACCGGGTGGCAGGGAAGTCACTAAAGGAAGTCAGGTGTCACCTTGCAATGATGCAGGTTACGAGTCTGGCAAGCAATCCAAATTATTTTAGGGGAGGCGAGGAAGCAGCAGAGGCTTGGGTACCTGGAAACACATGGTAGTTCCCCAGCTTGGGAAATTCCTCCAGCTCTGTGTCTTACGGTTCAGATGCATTTTTGCAGGCTCATGGGAAATTGCTCTCGGAAAATAAATGGAGACCTGAGAGATGTGGCTGTGATCACATTCCCTTCCTGTTATTGAGCTTGAATAAGGGAGGATAGGGGATGCAATTTGCTCCTTCACCCAGTCGTCACCTGGTCTACTCTCTCACCTGTAAACACTGAGCTCTCCCCACAGTGGGAAGACGATGAGAAGGGATAAGCAGGGCATTGACACCATGCATCACACGCCTGGATCCTGACACCGAATCCTCCCACCACCTTAGGTTACAGACAAGGAAACTGAGACTCAGGAGGGCCAGGTTACTGGTCCAAAGTTTCCCATGAGCAAAAGGCAGGACCAAAATTCAATACGACATTGCCTGACTCTGAAGTTCATGCCCTTTCTTCTGTACCAAGCCACTTACACATATAAGAAAATGTAAAAAGATGTTTATTTACCAGATTAAATTTACTCAGCAAGAGGCAGATACGGTAACTCACACTGGTAATGCCAATACTTTGGGAGGCCAAGGAGGGAGGATTGCTTAGGACCAAGAGGTTGGAAACCAGCCTGAGTAATATAGCAAGACCCCATCTCTACAAAAAATGAGATAAATTAAATATTATTAGCCAGGCATGGTAGTGTGTGCCTGTAGTCCCAACTACTCAGGAGGCTGTGGCAAGAGGATCACTTGAACCCAGGAGTTTGAGGTTGCAGTGAGCTGTGAATGTGCTCCTACAATCTAGCCCAGGGCAACAGAGCTAGACCCTGTCTCAAAAACAAACACAAAATAAATAAATAAAAACTGAGAAAAACACACACAAAAAATAATGACCCAGCCAGGAAAGAAATGCAACCAGTTTGGCCCAACGACACCCCGGACAAAGGACCTCTTGAATGTACCACTTACGCTTAATGATTAAGGAATATCCTGGGGCCACCAGGAGAAAGGAGTCTCTGTGCTTCCTAAGCAGTCGTCTGCCCCTGTTAGCACTCTTGCCCTATCCCCCAGTTCACCTCCATGGTGTTTTTGAAAACTGAGGTAGAGTTCATATACCATCAAACTCGCTCGTTAGAAGTATACAATTCTGTGGGTTTTAGTATGTTCACAAAATTGTACAACCAGCACCACTATATAAGTTCAGAATTTTTTATTGCCCCTTAAAGAACCCGTGAACATTCACTCCCTGCCCCATCCCCAAACCCCAGACCTTGGAAATCATTAATGTACTTTATGTTTCTCCGTCTACTCTGGACATTTCCTATAAATGTAATCGTATAATGAGTGGCCCATTGTGTCTGGCTGCTCCAACTTTGCATAATATTTTATTTTTATTTTTCTTTCTTTTTTTTTTTTTTGAGACAGAATCACTTTTGTCGTCGTCCCCCCCCACCCCCCCAGTATCATGCCATGGCATCATAGCTCACAGCAACCTCAAACACTTGGGCTTAAGCAATTCTTGCCTCAGCCTCCCAAATAGCTACAGGTGGCACAACGCCCAGGCTATTTTTTGTTGTAGTTGTCATTGTTGTTTACCTGGCCCTGGCTGGGTTCGAACCCACCAGCCTCTGTGTATGTGGCTGGCGTTGTAACCACTGTGCTACAGGCATGGAGACTCATTATTCATCTTTTGATTATAGACCTGCCATTTGATCCTATAATTCCTCTATTAGGTATATATCCAGAAGACCAAAAATCACACTATAATAAAGATATTTGTATCAGAATGTTCATTGCAGCTCAATTCATAATTGCTAGGTCATAGAAGAAGCCCAAGAGCCCATCGATCCACAAATGGATCAATAAATTGTGGCATATGTACACCATGGAATCCTATGCAGCCATTAAGAAAGATGGAGACTTTACCTCCTTCATGTTTACATGGATGGAGCTGGAACATATTCTTCTTAGCAAAGTATCCCAAGAATGGAAGAAAAAGTATTCAATGTACTCAGCCCTACTATGAAACTAATTTATAGCTTTCATAGGAAAGCTATAACCCAATTTTAGCCCAAGAATATGGGGAACGGGGAAAGGGAAGGGAGGGGAGGAGGGAGAAGGGGGGAGGGTGGGTGGAGGGAGGGTGATTGGTGGGATCATGCCTATGGTTCATCCTGTAAGGATACATGTGAATCTCTCTAATTATAGAATATAAATGTCTTAACACAATAACTAAGAAAAAGACATGAAAGCTATGTTAATCAGTTGGATGAAAGCATTTCAAATTGTATACAGAAACAGTACACTGTACCCCATGATAGTATTAATGTACACTGCTATGATTTAATAAAAAAATGGGAAAAAAATTTTTTAAAAGGAAAAAAATGATTATAATCATCCTAGTGGGTGTAAAGTGAGGTCTCGTTGTGGTTTAAGTTTCTCTAATGATTAATGATGTTGAGCCTCTTTTCATGTGCTCGCCATCATTTTTGTGTATCTTCTTTGGAGGGATATCTCTTTACATACTTTGCCCAGTTTTTAAATTGGACTTCGGTCTTTTTATATTTGAGTTGTAAGGTCTGGATGCTAGACTCTTATTAGATACAGATATTTTCCTCTATTCTGTGGGGTGTGCTTTACTTTCTTGATAGTGTCCTTTGAAGCACTTAATTTTGACAAAGTCCAATTTATCTTTTTTTGATTGCTTATTCCTTTGGTGTCATATCTAAGAAACCATCACCTTATCCAAGTTCCTGAAGATTTACGTTTATATTTTTCTAGAAGTTTTATATCTTGCATTTAGGTCTTTGATTCATTCTGAGTTAATTTCCATATATGATATAAGAGTATCTATCTTCATTGTTTTGCATATAAATATCCAGTTGACTCAGCACCATGTGTTGAAGAGACAATTTCCCCCCATTGAATTGTTTTGTCATTTTTGCCTAAAATTAATTGACCATAAGTGTATGGGTTTATCTTTGAATTCTCAATTCTATTCCATTGATCTACAGGTCTACCTTGATGCCTGTACCACAATCTTAGTACCTCCAATTTTTTTTTTTTCATGATTGCTTTGACTATTCTGGGTCCTTTGCATTTCCATATGAATTAGAGGATCCAGTTGTCAATTCCTACAAAAAGGAAAGCTGGGATTTTTACCCCAAGACAATTTATCCCTTAAAAAGGAAGAGAGGCTTGGCACCCGTAGCTCAGTGTGTAGGATGCCAGCCACATACACCAAGGCTGGCAGGTTCGAACTCAGCCTGGGCCTGCTAAACAACAATGACAACTACAATCAAAATAAATAAGTAAGAGAAAATAAAATTAAAAAGAAGAGAAGAAAATCTGTGGGCTACCCACTATTAGCCCATTATTCGAATAATAGACTGCCCATTATTCCATGGCCACTCCTAGAACACTGATAATAGGAAAAAGAGAACATCCTGCAGGACAATTGTCTTAAACAGGCTGATAAAGACTGATACGGCTGTGAATTACCATGACAACCGAATGACACCAGTTTTCTATCCAAGTTAGCACAATAGGGAGCATTTTGTATTAGGCTACCCATTATTCCATGGCCACTTCTAAAGGAACAAACTGATTTCCTTCCAATTTAACCTATGATAAGAGGGTCAAGATGCACAATAAATTCGATTTGGGGTTAAGCACCCCATCTCAAAATTAAATGGCGTGTCTTTTGTGATTTTACCAAAGTCACTGAAAATTGACCAAGGTCATGAAAGTATGATTGTGCTAGATCAGATCACTCATTAACGTGACGATTAATCATGTACACATACCCTTAGATGTGGGCCTCGGCCTCCTTCTCTGTAAATGGAGATGATTCTTGGGGCTCTTGCAGCTCTGAAGGTCTGTGGTTTCAGTAATTAGCCAAGTTGCAGTGGATGAAGGGCTCCTTTCTAGCTCGAGTATTTTCTCAGTGCGGGAGCCATCAACCCTTAGGGTTCCCCATGAATGGGACTACTCAGAACTACTTCCTGGATGAACACAATGATGCCAAAGGATCTGCCTTGCTTGCCTACATCCTGCTGCTTTATGAGGTTCTCTACAACAAAAGAGTAAATGTCTCCCAGGAAGTGGAAGATCTCTCCATCTCAGACCACTCTTCTCATACATCTTCCATTCAAGAGAGGTTCTTGTTATAGAATCACCTACAATACTAAGCTCTCTCAGGGTTTCTTAAGTCTTAAGTCACTCACCAGCCTGATCAACCTATGCCTGTGTGAATCCTTCCCTAGGTCTAGAAGTGGTTCAGAGCAATACCAAGCAAGCATCCTCTGACCCTACCCTGTAGAAACTTGCACCATAGGAAAGCACTGAGTTTATCTCCTGTGCTAATGCCCATAAATGGTAGTGGCTTCTTAAAACCCTGTGTTGAGGAGGATTCTGAGGTTGAGTTTCAGGCTCAGCAGGAGAAAAGGTATCATGATGGAATAGGCAAAGCATAGGGACCTGGGGACATACATTCCAAACCTTTCTTTAAATCCAGTAGCAAATCCCCCAATCTGTGAACTCTGAAGTAACCACAAAACTACCAATGTGTTTATCTACTGAGCATTTATTTATCAGATGAAGAAGTGAAGTCTTGCACATCTATGTGCAATGAGTTTTCAAATATAAATAGATAAAGCAATAAAATACATGCTTACTTCAAAAAAGGATTTTAAAATTCAGAATGGATTTCTTTCATTACATACTTTCTTTGTCCCCCGATAAGTCAAGCTACCGATCAATGGGGAGCTATTGGATATCTGAAAAGTATTCTCATCCTGAGAAATGTGGGGAACCATACTCTATCACTGTCCCATGAGCAAGGGATGAAGGACAAAGTCACCAGACATAAAACATACGATGATTTGACCTGGACCAAACATGCTTCATGAGTTGCTTACATCAGTGTGGTTTTCCCAACTGCCAGGAAAGCCTGTCTTCCCTGTCTTGGGAGGGAGATCCTGATATGTAAATTAACTCTACCCCATGCTAATGTGTCCTTAGGGATGAGGGAATGACCCTGACCCCAACACTTCCCAATTTTGATCTCATAGAATGTCTGAACAATGGACGCTTCAAAATGTCTATTTCAGTGATTGTCAAATAATGCTGTTAGTAACACATTTCTTTTTGCCACAGAATTTCATCCAGAGCTACAAAATACCAGACAGATAATAGAGTTAAGTGGAGGAAGGGGTCCTACTCTCCTCCCTTTTGGACACCCCCAGGGGACACCCTGGCAATGCCTGTGCATTCCCAGGACTGGGTACCAACAGTATCCCAAACCTGTGATCTCATGCTTGCCTCTATTCCATGGGGTAAGGAAACCGAGACTCACATCCTCAGCTCCAAATCCTGTCCACCTGCCCCAGGAAGGACCAGGCAAGCCCAACATTGTCCTCCCTTTTCCAAATCGGTACGCTAAAATCGGCTGTGCATGGTGCATTCACGTTGGAATTGTCATGACACCAAAGAGGTGACAGCCAAAATCTTGAAGCCTCGGCCTCACAGTGATCTTAATCAGGAATCTTTTTCAGCCTTTGTATTTGTCTCTATCTCAAAACAAAAAAAAAATTTAAAATAAAGTAACCTAAAACACAGATGCCCAAATGCAGGCATCTCAGGCTTCATTTATATCTTGTGTCTTTAGTGTGAAAACTGCCCAGAGACTCCACCTCCGCCCCTTCCCTTCCTTCCTCTCTCTCCTTCCCTCCTTTTCCCACCACTTTGTCCTTCCCTGGAGCTGGGTTTGAGTCAGCTTCGTCTGCAGCCTGCAGTGCAGTGAGGGCCCGGCCTCCATTCCATGCCACCCCCTGGGCAGTTCCTTGGCAGAGATTTGAAACGTTTCTATTTAAATGACATTTGAACAAACGCGAAGGGGTTCAGTTGCACTTCAATCAAATTCCGTGGGATCCAGTTGGGAGCCGGGTCCCCGTGGACAGTGCGCATGGAGTTCCCTCTGTTTTCTGATTTGAATTGCTTTGTTCTTGTTCCAGGAAGGGGGAAGGAGGGGGAAGCATTTGGCCTAAAATGAAACATTTCCCTTTTAAGTCAAAAACTTGAACATAGCTTGGAGGAGAGAGTTTAAGCTCCATAATCCCCAGTCCTGAGCAGAGCAGTAACATGCCTGCAATTTCCTTTTTGGAAAAGAAAAGTCAAGGAAACAGCCATTGGGCAAAGCAGCCTGGCGCCCTCCGTGAGCCTACTCAGAGCAGGCGTTTCACATGCTCCTGGGGCCACTGTTCAGGAGTCACGTCCTACAAGGCAGCTGGGCCTATTTTCTTTCAAAATCCACATAAGTATGTGCTGTTTCAATTGTTGAGAAAGGAAAGAAAACCATGGGGCAGCTTTTCTGTGACCCTTCCTTCTCTTTTTCATGTTTAATACCTTGGTGGGGCAAACCCACTGAGCTAGGCACCAGCTACTCCTGGCTTTGCTGGACCTGCTGCCCCATAATCCATGTGTTCTGCCCACAGCCTGTTTTCTTCCCTGCCCCACAGTCATCACAGAGTCTTCAGGAGACACCTGATGGAGTCACCAGGGGAGTGAAGCTAAAGCCAGGTCTGGGCACAAATCCTTCAAGCTCCCCAAGTTTAGATTTTCTTATCCCAACCCTGAGAAAATTGGATCAGACAACACTTTCAGATACCATGCAATCATCAAATAATGGCACTGCAAAGAGTGTGAACAAGTACCCAAGTTATATTTTCTCCTTTTGCAAATGGAGAAGAGGGTCTCTAGCTGAGTCCTGGTTTTCAGGCGGGCCAGTATCATGCTAGTTGGACCATGACCTAGTGCTTCAAACCTTTTTCTCAGAAGACATTGTGTCTAGCAGATATATGTTTGTTAATTAGCAAATATAGAGATGGATGGATGGATGGAAGGATAGCAACTCTATCAGACTAATGACGTTTTCTAGTCTGAATGTTTGTGCCCTTCAATATTCATATGTTGAAATCAAATGACTGATATATTAGTAGGTGGGAGACGATTAGATCATGAGGGCAGAGCTGTCATGAACGGGATTAGTGACCTTATAAACGAGGCCCTGCAGACCTGCCCTACCCTTTCCACCATGTAAGGTCACAGCTAGAAGGGGCCATCTAAGGAGCAGAAATGAGGCCTTCACCGGACAGTGAATCTATTGGGGCCTTGATCATGGACTTCCCAGCCTCTAGAACTATGAGAAGTAAGTTGTAATTTATGAGCTACCTACCTTATGATATTTTGTTATAGCAGCTTAAATAGAGCAAGATACTATAATAAAAATTACCAGAAACAAATGTCATCGCAGAAGCAACCCAATGTGTCCCATCTTCCCTTCCGAGTCTCACTTTGCCATAGGTCTCACTCAGCCATAGGTCCATTTCTTTTAGGCCCACCCTTGCTTCAGATTTGTTCACTGTTAAGGAGAAAGAGATATTTTACATGATGATTTTATGTCCTTGGAACCTTGAAATTTTTTTCTAAGGAGAACATTGCAAACTTCTGATTCAGTTTTTCCATGTGAATATTTTCTGTGGGAAGCTCATTACAGCAGGAGACTTTTGATTGTGAGTGTTAGAAACTAACTCAACCTGGCCTTCGGCCCCATAGAGAATTTATTGGCATACACGCACAACAATCCAGAGGTAAATTAGCTCTGTGTACAGTTGAAAACAGTTCCATAAACAATGTAGTCAGAAACCTTACTCTCTCTCTTCAGTGCTTAGCTTTGCTTTCCTCAGTTTTGGCTTCATTGTCAGGCAGGAGTCTTAAAAAGATGCTGCCCATCAAGTGGCTCCAAACTTACTTGGACCAATAGTCAGAGTGAAAAGAAGAAGGGAGCTTTCCAGTAGTTCTAGCTGATTTCTCAGGGCTAAGTCTTACAGGTCTGGCTTGGGTCAGGTGACTGTTCCTGAACCAATCACTGTGACTGGAAAATTGGAATAAATATTTTGATTGGCCATGTCAGATTTGTGGGTGTGGCTAACTGAGAATGTGCAAAGGGTAGTTACTCAATTAAAGGAGGAGTTCCTGTCCAAAAGGAGGGATATAGACTACATGAAGATGTCACCTAGCACTTCTTACCTATTTTGCCACTGGCTACACTGATGTTTTCTTCACTTTTCTCCAGGACACATTTACTTTTATAAAAGTCACCAATACAGTTGTTCTCAACCTTCCTAATGCCGCAGCCCTTTAATACACTTCCTGTGGGTCATGACTCACAGGTTGAGAACCCTGCATTAATACTTATGAATAAATTTAAGGGGGTGAAAGATTTGTATACTTAAAAGTATAAAACATTGATGAAAGAAATTGAAAAAGACACAAATAAATGGAAAAATATGCTATGTCAATGAAATAAAAGACTTAATATTGTTAAAATGTTCATACTACCCAAAGTGATCTATAGATTTAAATGCAACTATAATATTATCAAAATTTCAATGACATTTTTAATAGGAATAGAAAAAATGTCCTAAAATTTGTGTGGAACCACAAAAGACTCTAAATAGCCAGAGCAGTCTTGGGCAAAAAAAAAAAAAATGGGGAGGCATCACACTACTTGATTTCAAAATCTACTACAGAAAGCTTAATAATCAATACAACAATATATTGGCATAAACACAGATAAATAGACATAAGGAATAGAATGAGAATTCAGAAATAAATTCATACATATATGGCCAATTGATTTTTAACAAAGTTGCCAAGAACATACAATGGGAAAAGGATAGTTTCTTCAATAAACAGTGGACATCCACACACAGAAGAATGAAATTAGACCCTTAGCTCACACCATATACAAAAACCAACTCAAAAGGGACTAAAGACTTAAACAAAAGACATGGAAATTATAAAACTATTAGAAGAAAACATAAAGGGAAAGGTTCATAACATTGGTCTAGGCAATGATTTTTGGATATGACCCTGAAAGCAATAAAAGGAAAAATATAAAAATGTGATTACATCAAACTAAAAAGCTTCTGCACAGCAAAGGAAACAGTCATTAGAGTAAAAAGACAATTCACATAATGGGAGAAAATATTCGCAAATCATGTCTGGTTAATATCCAAAACATTTAAGAAACTCAACTCAATAGCAGAAAAACAAATAACCCAACAAAAAGGTGGATGGATGGATGGATGGATGGATGGATGACTGGATGCCTAGATGGATGGATGTGGAGAGAAGATATTACACAGAAGCCATAGAAACTCTGAAACTGCCTTACTGTGGCAGAATCCAGGAAGTGGGAAGAGTCTGGCACCACTTTGTCAATAGCAGCTGGAGTCTGCTAGGCAAGCAGCTGATGACTAATGCCTTCTGCTCAAAAGGCAATTATATGACCAAGTCACTCTGTTGGGTGACTTAAGTGCCTGCTAAAATGCCAGGACTTTCTATGGCATCAGATGTTCCAGTTCTTTGTGGGGCCTGGCTATGGGGATGCTGAGAGATTTCCTGTCTATCTAGATTCTCTGTGTATCCATACAACAAGCCCCAGGAACCATGATAACCAGAATGTGCCCAGATTTCATACATCTTAAAAGAACCTAGCAATCTTTGCTTTGCTCAATCACTAACATGTGCCTTTTTAGCTAGCTCACATCTTCACTCAGTAGAAACTGTAACATAGACCTTTCTCCATCATTGTAAAGTCTAATAGGTATGTGTACTTTTCAGCAAGGAAACATCAAAAGCCACACCACACAGACCACAGTAAACTAACCAAACAACAGTAGATATCAGAATTCTACTATCTACAAAGAACTATAGTAATTATTCTTTACAATAGTATACTCTACGAAACATTTGAACAGAACTTCACAGACAAGAACATCCAAATGGCCAATAAACACAGGAAAGGGTTTTCAGGGGCTCGATTTCATTAAGACATCAACATACCCAGCAAAATAGAAAATACCAAGTGTTAGCAAAGACGTAAAGCAACCGGAAGCTCTTACACACTCCTACTGGGACATAACTTGCTACAACCACTTTGGGAAGCTTTCTGATGGTGTCTGCCAAAGTGGAATATACACGTTATCTTGTGGCTGAGCAATTCTGCTCCCAGGTGTCCACCACAAGAAATGCATGCATATGTTCACCAAACCACATGAAAAAAAAAAAAAGAAAGAAAGAAACAGTAGAATGCCCAAGAGCAGGAGATTGGGTAAATTCTACTGTACATACTCACATACGATAAACATATTCACTCAGTAGAATACTATGTGTCAATAAACACGAACAGACTTGATGTCAACATTATGCATACATTTCATTAACATACTATATGGTCCATTTACATCATAGTCAAACGGTTCCACCTATATGAAGTTCAAAAACAGACAAAACTAACGCAAAGTGTTAGAAGTCAGAATAGTTACATTTATTGATAGGTAATTGATTGAGACCATGAGGGAGCATCCAGTTTTCTTGGAGCACCTATTTTTCCATCTAGATGCTGGTTACCTGGGTGTGTTCACTTTGTGAAAATTCAACAAGCTGTGCCCTGGTTCACCATCAGACTTGCATGAAAAGTGTACCTTAAAAAAATACTGCCTAGTTCAGAAATTATACTGAGTAGATTGATGTTGATGGGATTCGTGTACCTTTGTCTTCTAACAAGAGTTCAGTTCTTTCAAAAATGATCTTTTCGTTGTGGCACCACTATAATCCATCGTGGCCAGTTTTTCTTTCTCTCTTTATAATCAGGTGCGTCTGCAGGCCCCGTCCTGGTCAGGGCTCTTCAGCTCACTGGCAAGGCTCACTCTGCTCAGCCCCTGTGCTTGTTTGTAATCTCTAAGCACTTCCCCAGACGCTTCAGCTCATTTTGTGTTTGGTGGGAAAAGTTTCCCTGATGGACTCTGGGGTGAGGTACAAAGAGCATAGGGTTTGGAGTCAGACAGACCTGGACTATTACATCGCTGCCACTTCAGGTAAATTGCTTAACTTCTCTTAGCCTGAGGAATGAATGGGATGATGCGACGTGGCCAGTCCAATCTTGCCACATTCAGCTTCCTTAAGGAATGCAAGCTAGCACTGTCATCATTATTGGAGGTGGAGAAATAGCCTAAATACCACTTTTTCTCCAATTTCAAAATTAACGTTTTATTGAAAAAAGAAAAAAAAAATGGAACACACAGGAAGACACCAAAAAGGAAACTGAAATCTCTCAGGGATACCCAGTGAATCGTAAGTTAACGATAGATCCTTTTCCTCCTTTCCTGTGCACAGAGGGGGCTTAAATCCCAGTCCACAACTTCAGCTGGGCAAGAAACATCTGTGTTATCTTGGAGTTCAGCTTGATTTCTGTTACGCGTCCTTGTGCCCCTTAGACAGGACTCCGGTCTCTTCGGCTCAGTCTGCCTTCTTGGCAGAGGAGGGGAGCGGAAGGGGGCACGGGGATCTGATCCTGGCTGGATGCCTAGATCCATGGACCAAGCCACTTTGCCCCCCCAACACCTCCCTGCTTCCTTCTGCTCCTACGTTCCCATTGCTTTCTATTTCATTTCTCTTCCCTGAGGCCAAAAGCACCAAAGAGCTGAACCCTGCTACTGAGAATGGAGTTAGGGAGGAGATTCAGAAAACAGTAAAAGGAAATGCAGATACAACAATATTCCATAATGCTTTAAAAATACTGTCTCTATACATATCCTCTCATGTGCACCAGAATAATGTAGCTTCACAGCCTAATTTTTCCACTTAACAATGTATAGTGGACCCATCCCTGTATCATTACAGCATTTTATTGTCTACACACTGTGCCATTCTATAAAGATGCAGTAATTTACCAAACAGTACCCAGTATTGGGGAAATGGATTATTTCCCTTCATTACCATAAGTAACATTGCAATGAACATCCCTGGAACACGCCACTCCCAAGCCATGGGTTCAAAGGCAAGGGTAATAACCTCTCTAAGCCACAGTTTATTAACTCGCAAAGCATATGCACTACTGCACAGGATAGCTGAAAGAATTAAAGGAGACAGGATATATGAAGTGTTCAGCAAATCCACGTTGAACAAAGGATGATGGTGATTGGATGACAATGATGACAACACAACTTCTGATGAGTCCATGGTCTTTCTCAGGATAAAAACCTAAAATCAGAACTGCTGGATGAAACAACAAGAACATCTCTAAAGCAGTGGATCTCAACCTTCCTGATGCCGTGGCCCTTTAAGACAGTTCCTGTGGGTCACCACCCACAGGTTGAGAACCACTGCTCTAAAGTCTTCTGGTAAATAACTGGATTTATCCTCCATACTACTCTGCAGAGCCCCTTGGCCAGGAGAACACACCTGTCTTTCCACTGCTATGTGTTGGCTACAAAAGGCTCATAGATGTTACCTGAAGAACTAACTGCACTGGCCTGTTACAGGAGCCACCTAGGTGGGGAGCACCTGGAGTCTCAGTCCATCCCCTAGCGCAGTGGTTCTCAACCTGTGGGTAGCAACCCACAGGAACTGTATTAAAGGGTGGCAGCATTAGGAAGGTTGAGAACCACTGCCCTAGAGGCAGCCTCAGCCCATGGGGGTGACTGGTGTAGGATACAAAGGCCTAACCCTGTGATGCCCTTCATACAATGGCGTGTCCCTTGGGACCAGGCTCACCACACCTCAGGTGAGCCACCTATCTGCCTAGCTTCTTCCTCTTGTCTGCCCTACTTCCTTCACTTCCTTATAGGTTTTGTCCCAAGAACCTCCCTCAATAAATCACTTGCATGAGAATCCCAGCCCTGGCACATCTGTCCTTAGAACACTTCCCTGTGAGGGCCACCAAGAGGAGGCCTTTATGCAGTATTGCCCTTTAACACTGCTAGGATGGGGTTTCAGTCCCACAAACCCCCTGCTTGAATTTGTTGCATCTCTTCCTCACCCAGCCAGCCAGGGGACTCTCTGAGCCAGCCAGCACTGAGAGGGAGAACATGGAGATTTCCTGTCCTTCAAAAAGACAGGCTGCGGAAGCCACCAAAACAGAAAACAGAACCCGGTGGGGGGAGCCCAGGGCTGGCGATAGGGGTGGTAGGAAGATCGAAGGTGAACATCAAGGTCGAGAAGATCAAGTTCAGAATGGGGCCAAGGTGAAAAGTGAACAGTCTGACCTGGTTCACGCATGTTCATTTAACAAGGACACTCATTGCTAAGCAAACCACCTGATGCTTGCATAGTAGAAAAAAAAATAATAATAAAACACCTGGTACTGCCTTTGGGTTGATAAGCCAATATCTTTAATCTTTCTCTTTCTTTCTCTCTTTTTCTTTTTTTTCCCCCCTTGATGACTGAAGTACCCTCTCTGTGCGGCCTTCTGCTCAATCCACACTGGTAATAGTGACAAGACTTTGATGTCCTCCTCCTTCAACAGAATGTTGTTTAGTTCAAAGTGAAGAACAGAGGCAATTCTTTGCTTTTAAATTATTAGCTCCCTAAGTCTTCTGTAATGATATAGTTTGACTGAAGTGTGCAGTTTATTAACTACATAAAGACGACATTATCAGAGCAGAGAAAGGCCGCTGTGAGTTTTGCCTTTCAGCCTAGCAGCAGGGGTTCCTGATACTTTGATCTCAATCAATGCTAAATGTCTTTGTGAGATAGAGAGAGAACTGAAATTATCTTTGGCATGGCGGCTGCATCAATTATTCAAGCCCTTCTCCTTATGAATTAAAGTGTTCTTCAACTTCTACCCCACTTGTGGGTTTGGGCTTTTTTTTTTTTCTTTCTTTCTTTCTTTCATTGTTGTTTTTCCAGCCAGGAAAGGCACTTGGAATAAGTCTCTAAGAGTTCACTAATCAGACTCTGCCTGACCTTTGAAAACCCACATCCACTTATTCTCCTCCCCCTTCCTAATTGCTCCCTCCACCCTCCATCCCCAGTGCTGGTGTTCTCTGAGGTGACCCCAAGGACTATTCCGAGAAAAGGGGGACATTGTTTCCACTGGGCTTCATGCCAAAATGGCCAGCAAAGACCAGCGAAGCAGCCCCTTGACGAGAAGCGTCAGCTCGAAATTCAGTGAAATGAAGGCGTCCATGAATCCTTCCCAGCTGACCTCAGCTGCTCGTGGTATCTGCCAGGGAGAAGTTCAACTATCAAATCACACTTGTGGCCAAGACCCAGTTCTCCTTAGTACACTCACCCTCGGGGATGATGATCTTCAAGCTACCAGCTAAGCCTCATGAGTGGGTGATCAAACCAGCTTAGCAGGTCATGTCCGGCAGAAAAGAAGAGTGTGTGTGATGTATCAGTGGGAGCTTGTCTCAGATGTGAGTGCGATGGGTCACTGTATAGCATCACTGCCTCCCTCACCCCCAAAGAGACCCTGAGGCAAAGATTTCAGGTTAAGTAGTTTATTTAGGGAGGAGGTGATTCCAGAAAGCACTGTGAGGGAGTGGAGGAAAGTCAGTAAGACATGTGTTGATAACTAGGCTACTCCTTTGGGCCACTGGAGCTCAGTCCCACTGAGGACCCTTGGAGAGACCCTGCAGAAGGTGTCCCAGAGTTGTCCTGCCGAAGGTGAGGAAGCTGAGGCGTAGGTCCACGAATACCCACCCTGCCTTGGTCAGGGTCACATCTGGACCGGAGCGCCTAATATTTTTAGGATGTTCCTCATACATGGGTCACTACGAAAGTTTTGAGACAGAGTGTGTTATGATCCACCATTTCACTTGCAAGAAACACAGTCAAGAGCATCCTTTCTGATTCACTTGTGTAAGTTTCAACTTGCTTAGCAGTGTTGCTGGGAGGGCTTCATTTGTTTTTATCTGTGCAGATTTTAAGGTTGTTTTTTTTTTTTCTTATTGAGACAGAGTCTCACTCTGTCAACATGTGTAGAGTGTCATGGTGTCATAGTTCACAGTAACCTTAAACTCTTGAGCTTGAGCAATCTTTTTGCCTCAGCCTCCTCAGTAGCTAGGACTATAGGCACCGCCACTATGCTTAGCTAGTTTTTCCATTTTTAGTAGAGATGGGGTCTTGCTCTTGCTCAGGCTGGTCATGAACTCCTGAACTCAAGTAATCTATCTGTTTTGGCCTCCTATAGTGCTAGGGGATTTTACATTTCTTGACTTTTTATGTATCTCAAAACTTTTGTAATGACCCATGTATAGACTAAGTACTCACCTGTGGCAGAAAATTCCTTCAGGCAGAGAGGGCATTCATCATTCATCAGGGTGCAGTGGATCTGTCTATGGTGACCTCAGGATAGACCAAGGGGACACCCATGGAGAGCACCAACTGTGTCAGCTCTACTATGTAAAATGTATTTCTTACTGGGGTCAACAGTCAAAAAGTTTGAACACCCGTGTCCTGCACATATGAGTAGGAAAGGTACCACCGCACCACTAAAATATTCTATAAGACTTCTAGACCTTCCTGGAGCTCCATATTAACTACACATATGAACTTATTGCATTTACCTTACAAGTTAGTAATACTGGCACAACGTAAGATTCTGTAGGTCAACCAGCCCACACGGTACTTGGCCCAGAATGGTTACTTAACTGTGAGTTAAATTTGAAGTCACAACATATGAGCCATGGGGGTATTTTTGAAGACCTATTTAGTACTTGACACTATGGTTGGTGCTGTGGGGTGTTGATGATCTGACAGAAAGACAAAGCCAAGCGAAAAACACCAGGTGGAAAACAAGCGTACAGCCCAGCAATCAACAAGGCAGGAACTGGGACCATCCTGTGGTCTTGCACTCACCCACTCTTACCCCTCTCAACTTGGCCAACAAGCCCTTTGGTTTCCTCTCTTTCTTATATTCAGACTTGACCCCTCTTCTCCCATTCCATCTACAACATCTTCTTGCCTGGATTGTTGCAGTAGACACAAAACTGGATATCTATCTTCCCCCTTGGTTCCTACCTTAGGGACCTAAGGCACATTTTTAAAATGTCAGTTAATTGGAGAATGAGAATTGACCTTGACTAAGTAGACCTGCAGAGTTGGGCACAAAAGGAAATGTAGGGAGGCCAGGTAGTACACTGGGGACAAAGGGAGGAGGGGTACAGAAAGTCTTCCTAGAGGGGGTAATGCTTGAAAAGAGTCTTGAAAAAAATGAGTGTTTGCAAGTCAGGCAGGCAGGATGAAGAACATGAGAAAATTCTGGAAGTAGAAAGCAACGTGATGGGTTAGGAAATATGAGCAATCTATGTCACCTAAGTAGCAGAGAAGCTGTAGGAGGGATACAGAAAGGGTATAGCCAGTGTGGAACCACAGAAGGATCTTAGGATATTAGGGGGCGTAGGCCTGTGTTTATAAAAACTTATGCAGGAGGTAGTGTGGAGAATAGGTTGGGAGGGTTGAAGGCAGGGAGTCCAGTAAGTAAGAGGTAGGCTCTGCCAGAGATGGCCATGATTTAGACAAAAACTGTAGCAACTGGGTTAAAGACAAGGTGCTTCCCACATTGTAATACACGGAGTATTACAGAGGTCAAACAAGAACTCTCACGTTCTGCTGAGAGTATTCTCCTGGAAGGCAATGCCCAACAGCTATCAAGAGCCTTGCAAATATTTTTCTCATTCAACTAAACAATTCTACCCCTAGAAACTTTTAGTAAGGAGCTACTGTAAAAGTAAATTTTTTTTTAAAAAGAAATATCCAAAATGGCCAACAAAGTGGAATGCTGTATCTCTATAATTGAATACAATCCCAGTATTAAAAATGATGTCCAGATGAGTATCTGGAGGCATGGGAAAGTGATCGTGACAAGTTACGTGTGAGAAAAGCAGGTATTAAACTGGGTAAGGGGCTTCTAACCTCCAGCGCCTGGGACTCTCTTCACAGGCTCAGGTGCAGGAGGTTGAGCAGATTATAAGGAGTACAAAACTCTACAAGGCAAACCCCTGTGAGGGGAGATAGGGTCTACTCTCTTTGTGGTACTGAGAGCCTCCCATCACTGGCCTTCTGTTTTCCCATGTCCTGATTCCTCCACCTCCTGTTTCACATGGAAGCAGTTCAATAAATCACTAGCAGGTGGATCCTCATCTCAGGATCTACTTTTGGGAAACCCACCCAAGATACTGCTGTTGATGTTTTACTGCATCTCCTTCCATTCTTTTTTCTATATCTACACCACACGTACGGCTGTGACACGTAGTACTTAATGGAAGATTTGGCTCTGATCTTCCTAGAGCTGAGAGAGAGTCATGACGGGCCACATGATTCATTGAGTCCATGGGATTAAAAAAAAACTCATGACTGAGAAGCTACAGAGATATCTGGGAATCTGAGAAAAAGAAAACATTTGTCCTGTAGGTTATAGAAAACCTCAACAACTTCCTATAGTAGTCACAGAGACAAACTCCATAAGATGGTGGCAGAGTCAAGGCCGTATGGTTGAGGGAAAGAGCTCACTTATGCCCTGATATGACCCAAGGATTAAATTTGGTGTTTAACCAGGGACCATATAAGCCTACAGGGGATAAGCTGGATGATGTAAATGAGGCGCCATGTAATAAAACAGTAAGTCAAGGGCACATATCCATTCAAAGAAGTCACTGCTCAGCTTCCATCAGGAGTTACCATGTGGGCACATTGTTGCCAGACCCTCCAATGTTCAAGAGGACCTGAGAATTCGAATTTATATGAAAAAAAAATTCAATGTTTTAAAATGTTGGAAATAAATTCTTTTTATTTTATTAAACACTGAGTCAAAGAAATATGACCGTGAGCCAAATTAAAACCATGACTGACCATTTGCAACAAAAGATCTAATGGGGGAAACTAAGGCATGCTCTTCAGATAAGCCACCAAAAGAATTACCTTTCACAAATTAGCTTCTAATTTCATTTTTCTGTATTCTGCTATTTTATATACGCATTTTCTTACATCATTAAATGTCATTTATAAAAATAATTTCAATGGCTACATTCCTCAAGCACCATGATTCACTTAATCATTCTCCGTGTTTGTTAACTTAAAGCATTAATGTTTTTGCTTTGGTAAATAACATGGCATTTCAACTATAAATGGCTAAAGTCATGTCGAACCAGCTAAAATCCAAACTGGCTCAAACCAGACCAAACTGGCTGAAACTAGTTCAAATCAGCTAAAACCAGACCAAACCAGCTGAAACTGACTAAAACTTGATTAACTGATTAGTCCAAGCCAGCTGAAACTAGAACAACCCCCCCCCCCGCCCCCGCCCAAAAAAAATCTGGCTAAAACCAGCTGAAACAGGACCAAGTCTGCTGAGACCAGACCAAATCAGCTGTGACCTATTGAAACCAGTCCAGACTGGGTGGAACCAGCTAAAACCAGTTGAAACTGGTCCCAAGTGGCTGAAGTCACTTATAACCAGATGACATTGTCTGCAACTAACTGAAACCAGCTAAGACCAGTGCAAACTGGCTGAAACCTGTTGAAACCAGCCGATACAGGCTCTAGCTGGTTGAGCCTGTATAGACCTACTGAAATCAGCTTGAACCAATCAAAACCTGTTGAAGCCTATTGTAACTGGTTAAAACTAGCTCTGACTGACTGAAAACAGTCAAAGCTAGCAGAAATCCAGGCTATTCTATTTATAATAACTACAAAAAATATATGCCTGGTAAGGAATACATTTAACCAAGCAGTGAATGATGCCTGCAAGGAAACCTATAAAACACTAATGCAAGTGGCCAGGTGCATTGGCTCATGCCTATAATCCCAGCACTTTGGAAGGCTGAGGTAGGCAGATCATTTAGAGTTCAAGACTAGCCTGGGCAATACAACAAAACTCTATCTCTACAAAAACCTTTTTAAAAAGTGACTATAGTTCTGGTTACTTGAGAAGCTGAAACAGGAGGATGACTTGAACCCAGAAGCTTCAGGTTGCAGTGAACTCTGATTGTTCTACTGCACTCCAGCCTGCATGGCAGAGCCAGACCTGTGTCTCTAAACAAAAACCTTAAAAAAAAAACTAATGAGGCGGCAAGCATCTGTAACCCCAGTGGCTTCTGGAGGCTGAGGCAACAGGATGCCTACAACCAGAGCCTGAGGTTGCAGTGAGCTTGACGCCATTGCACGCTGCTCAGGGCATAGGGTGGGACTCTGTCTCAACAACAACACACACACCAAAAAAAAAAAAAAAACTGAAAGAAACTGAAGAGGACACCAAAAAGTAGCCCAGTATCCCATATTCATGGATTAGAAGAATAAATATTATTGAAATGTCTATATTATCCAGAGTGACCTATAGATTTGATGCAATCCCTATTAAAAGACCAATGTTATTCCTTACAGAAGTAGAAAAAAACATTCTAAAATTCACGTGAAATGACAAAAAAGACCCCAGGTAGCTAAAGCAATCCTGAATAAAAAGAACAAAATTGTAACCCAACAGGAAGAAAGGATGGATGTTTAGGGTGATAGATGCCCCAATTACCCTGACTTGATCATTGTACATTATAAACATGTATCAAAATATCACATGTTTATCCCAAAAATATGTAAATTATGATACATCAATAAAAATACAAGAAATTTAAAATAAACATAATGGGAAAGTCTTACAAATCACATTATGTGGATTATATAAAAAGTAAGAACTTTTGCTTATCAAAAGATAATATTAAGACAAGAAACAGAGTAGGAGAAAATATTTGCAACATATATAACCGAGGAACATCAAATCAGCAAGAGAAAGGCCAACAACCCAAGAAAAATGGGTGAGAGGCTTAGACAGGCACAAAACAGACTATCCAAAAGGCCAGGCACAGAGAGGCCAGCACAGAAGATGACTCCATTCATGTCACGTCAAGGCATGAACATGGGCTTCAGAGTTGGGTAGATCTGGGTCCTAGACCCCCTTCTGTGGGCCATGACCTTGGGCAAGTTTCTTAATTTCACTAAGCTTCAGTTTCCTCATCTGTATTGTGGGGAATTGTTATAGGCTGAATTGTGCCTGTTGAAGCCCTGACTCCTGGTACCTTAGAATGTGACTGTATTTGGAGGCAGGGCCTTTAACGGGGTGGTTAAGTTTATCCACTGATGGACATTTACTTTGTCTCCACTTTTTAGCTCTTATCAATCAGACTGCTATAAGCGTGCACGTGTGAGTCTTCTGCATTTTTTTTTATTCTTTTGTGGGGGGGGGTCACATAATTTACCCATCTTAAGAGAACAAAGAGAATAAAACCACCAAAAAATCTTCCCTTGACCCTGCTAACATCTCACCTTAGCACAGCGGTTCTCAACCTGTGGGTTGCGACCCACAGGCACTGTATTAAAGGGCTGTGGCATCAGGCAGGTTGAGAACCAGCCTTGGCATCTTCAATCATTCTCTTCACTGCCAAATTTCTTATGTCTATTCCATTCATTGCTTAACCCTTGAATTTGGTTTCCAGAAACGAGTGGCTTTTTCTCAAGTCTTCAGTCCCCTGAATTCTGTGCTGGAAGTGACTGTGTATGCAGCAAGTGCTTAGCACATGCCAGATGCTGCTTGAACCTTCTCCAAGAGCGTCCACCAGGTGCTGTCCTTCCCCATCATGGTCGTCCTCACTGGCTTCTTCAAAGCTCTTCCTCCAGATCCCTTCTCTCCCTCTACTCTCTCCTTAAATAAACACCCTCTTCTATTCCTGGAGGTCCATATTTTTTTTTTTTTTTT
>NW_003852413.1:12809468-12829665 GCF_000181295.1 Otolemur garnettii | reverse complement strand
TGGTTGCAGCCATCATTGTTGTTTGGCGGTCCGGGCTGGGGATTCAAACCCGCCACCTTAGGTGTACGTGGCTGGCGCCTTAGCCGGTTGAGCCATAGGCGCCGAGCCAAGGTCCATATTTTTATTATGTCTGCAAGAATGTCCCCAAAGGCTATATCTCCAAACTTGTCTTCTCTCCTGAGGGCAATTCAGCGATTTCAAACTCAACCTGGTAAATTCATTTTACCCCAGACCACTTCCTTCTCCCATGGAGTGGCAGCCCCTTCTCTGACACACTGGGTTTCGTGGTCTCAGCCACTAGGAACTTCATCTCTCCCTTCCCTGCAGGTCGTGTATTGATCCTGTTCATCCCCTTCTGACTGTTCTTTCCTCTCTCAACCCAGGACCGTCATGTCACCCTAACACAGGCCCCTTACCTATTCAGTCCTATGGAGATTTCAAAAACTTACAGTCACTTTGTGTCTGAGTCTATCACGCACCTGCCCCCAGACTCATTTCTCTAAAATGCAGCCCTGATCAGGCACTGTCAGCTCAAAATCCTCCCATGGCTCCCTAGTGCCTGTGGGATTAAGTCTAAACTCCTCAAGTGGGCTCTGGATCAGCCTAACTTTACAACACTATCTCCTCCAATCCTTTTAATAAACTGGATTTCTGTGCTGAGACTGAGACTTGCATGCCCCCCCACACACACACACCCATCACACTGTTATTCTCCCCCCATCTTCAACTAGATGCTTCTCTTTCCTCTCCCCATCATTTAAGCTTCAACCCCGTCTGTAAATACCCCGATTGTGCCAGTACGGTGATTCTCTCCCTCTGAAATGGTGCAGTCTCTAGGCAATTGATCTCATTCTGCTTTATGCTACTTTAGTGCCTGCTTTAAGACCCTGACAGCTCGGAAAAGCCACGTGAGTCCCTTGCATTCCCGACACCAACCACATAGTGTGTCCTCCGTAAATGGGTATTGAATGTGTGGGTGATTAACAATGCTGAGACCGGCTGAGCCAGCCCAGCTCCACTGGTGAGCCACCCTCTTCCTTAGCTCTGCTCCTAAAAACACACACACACCATCTCATTTGCGCGTTTCTCTCAAGTCAAACGATGCAGACGCCTCCCCTCATTACCGTTCCTTCTGACTGCTCTCTCTTCAGACCCAGATCTCTTGCCCTTAGGGTTCGAGCCAGCTCCCTCAGACTAGCATCGCAGTCTCAAGGCTTAGCCCACTTCTGAGGCCTCCTTCTCTGTCTTGCTGTCCCCAGCTCTCTGCTTCTGGGACAATCCCCAGGCCCCGGAGCAAAGCCAAACTTGGTCCCAAGGCAGTGTCCCCTTAAAAGCCGCTAAAGAGCAAAAGAAACCCTGTCTTCCCCGAGATCAAAGCTTTGTGCAGCAGGATCACCGGTGGCCTAATGCCACGCTGCCATGGCAACGCGAATTTTAAGCAGTCATCGGCAGAACCTGCCTCCTCTATTTCAATAACCCTGGAGCTGGAGAGGCTTCTCCAGGGGGAGACTCCCCACAATGAGGGGTGGGGCCTGGCCTGAAGCACCCAAGTCATTTTCTGGGGTCAGGCTGACCTGCCGTGGTAGCCATGGCCCCAAGGCCTGCTTGGACAGGGGAGGGGGACGTCATATTTACATTGCCAGAGACAGAAGGCAGCATTGCTGGAAGAGACATGGGGGCACCAGCAGTCTCAGAGCAGAACCCCAACAAGGAGGCTGAAACAGCTCCCCATATCTGTCCCCTCCAGGAACAGGCTCTTCTGTCCCCACGGATACAAAGAGAATTGCATAGTTCTCCATCCCTGACTTCACAATCCCTCAAGGAGCTAAGTTGCATATCAAACTGATGGGAAGAGCCGTGTAACTAGTGTGACAATAAAGATTCTCTGACTCTCCCTGAAGATTTATTAGCACCTGCATTGGTGATGTTGGTGGCACCAAATAAATACCAAAAACCCCACTGAGGCTGTCATTGAAGCCTGAGATGTCCCAGAGAACAGGCAGGGAGGCACATGTCTGGTGATCCATCTGGTCACCCTCACTGTCCCTGTCCTCCCAGGGGACCACACTCCTGACATTCAGGGCCTCTGGAAGAATGTACTTAACTCCAGGTGGTCTCATCTCTGCAATAAACAGCAGCACCGACCTTGTGAAAACATCCGTAACAGTTCTAACAAGGATGTAAGGCATTGATCACCCTCACGATGCACTGTTAGGAGAAATCTAAATGAGTACAGACGTTTAAAAAGGCAATTTAGGGTGGTGCCTGTTGCTCAGTGGGCAGGGCACCGGCCACATACACCGAGGCTGGCGGTTCAAACCCAGCCTGAGCCAGCTAAAACAACAATGACAACTGCAACAACAAAATAATAGCCAGGCATTCTGGCAGGCACCTCCCAGCTACTTGGGAGCCTGAGGCAAGGGAATCGCTTAAGCCCAAGAGTTGGAGGTTGCTGTGAGCAGTGATGCCAACAGCACTCTACCCAGGGTGCCAGCTTGAGACTGTCTCAAAACAAAACAAAACAAAACAAAACAAAGGCAATTTAGTATGGTGGATGGGTCTTAATGCATGTACACTCTAACCCAGTGGCTTAGTCTGTCTAATTTTTGTCCTGGGATATACTTGTAGGTTTGCACAGATAAGTGTGCAGGGATGTTCTTATCACATCACTTGTTTTCATGAAAAGTTGCAAACAGCATACTCTTCATCTACAGGAGACAATCAAACTATGGTACAAGCACACTGTGCACGCTTCCTTGCAAAAACTAAGTAGCTGAAACCTGGTAATAAACAGACATTTATCTCTCACAGAGAGATGGGGCTAGGAACCTGAAATCAAGGTCTCAGCAGGGCCTGCTCCCTCTGCAGGCTCTGGAAGATGCCCCTTCCTTGCCTCCCACCGCTCCTAGTAGCTCCCGACAACCATCGTGTCCCTCAGCTCATGGCTGCCTCATTCCAATCTCTGCCTCCATCTGCACGTGCCTCCCTCCCCCTGTGTGTGTCTGTGTCTCCTCCTCTTTTTTTAAGGATCCCAGTCATTGGATTTAAGGCCCACCCGAACCATCTAGTGTTGCCTGCCTTCCTTCCTTCCTTCTTTCTTTCTTTTCTTCCTTCCTTCTTTCTTGCTTTTTCTTTCTGTCACCCTTGGTAGCGTCATAGCATCATCATAGCTCACAGCAACCTCAAACTCCTGGGCTCAAGCAGTCCTCCTGCCTCAGCCTTCCAAGTAGCTGGGACTACGTGTGCCATTCACTATTTTTTTTTTCCTATTTTTAGTAGAGATGGGGGTCTTGCTCTTACTCAGCTGGTCTCAAAGTTCTGAGCTAAAGCAATCCACCTGGCTCAGCTTCCCAGTGTGCTAGGATTACAGGTGTAAGCCTGGCCCATTTAGTGTTGCTAAGGGATACCTGAGGCTGGGCCTATTAAGGAAAGGAGAGATTTACTGGGCCTGTGTTTGCCTGGCACCAGCACCAGCTTCTTGTCAGGGCCTCAGGCTACTTCCACTCACAGCACAAGGGGAAGGGGGGCTGACGTGTATAGAGATCACATGCTCAGAGAGGAGCAAGAGGATAGGGGGTGTGCCAGACTCTTTTGAACAACCAGCTCTCCCAGGAACTAGGAATGAGAACTCCCTACTGTGAGGATGGCCCCATGCCATTCATAAAAGATTCATTCCTGTGACCCAGACCCCCCCAACCAACACTGGAGATGGAATTCCAACATGGTACCATACAATATTATTCAGACCTGAGAGAATGGCAAAACGTCTTTTGCAGCAAGTTGTATGGAACTGGAAGTCATTATCCTAAATGAAGTAACTCAGGGAAGGAAGAACAAATAGCGCGTGTTCTCACTTCTAAGTGGGCGCTAAGCTGTGGGTCCTACATAGTGAAATAACAGACATTGGAGACTCCGAGTTAGGAGGGTGGGACGGTGGCAGAGGGACTAACTATTTGGCACAATGTACACTATTTGGGGGATGGATACACAAGAGCTCAGCTCTCACTGCAATACAACATATATCCCTATAACCAAACTGCACTTGTGCCCCCTAAATATATTGAAATAAAAATAAACATATAAATGAAAATTTCAACATGAGATTTGGAAGGGACACAACTGTCCAAACTACCGGCAGAGATTGTTTTTCTTAAGACATAAAAATTCAGACCACTGAGTGCTGTGAAGTCACTGACTTTTTATCTTGTTCCCACAAGAATTCTAGAGATATAAGAGAGAAATAGACAGGTTCCCCGACTCACAAAATAGCCTCCACGTGTAAGGTGATAGATACATCGGGACATGCGCTGTGTAATCAGATTTTTATCTTAACAAGTGAGGAGCCGGTGGCTAAGACCACCAGCCATAAGTACGAGCTTGTTCTCCCAAATAGCAGCTATATTCCCTGCTGGCCAGAATAGACTGTGCTCTTTCTTGATCCCCGGACACTGATTCCTAGATGTCCAGTGACTGGATCCCAAAAGATATTTTACTTCAGCTTCTAGTAGAAGCGGTTGCTTTCTTCATCCTATGCCTTCTCCTTTCATACAGATAACACGTCTGAAAGCAGACATGGTGAGAATAGGATGGATCAGGCTAGGGCAGACACAACACAGCTGGGCTGGGCAGTTAGGGCCTAAGTGACCTTCACCTCCTGTCTGCTCATTCTTACTGTTTTGTAAATTTAACTCCTGCCTTAAAGATGCCCATCTTGAATAGTTTAGGAAATTAACTTTTAGATTAGAAATGTTGTAATAGATTGTCACGGAGTCGTGCTGTTTATTATTTAAAACAAGAGCTATTGTGGTCTTGGCTGTGAACCATTATGTATAAAACCATGATTCTGGAAATGGAAGAATGGAAGTCTCGGGGAGGCTATTCTTGCTGTTCTCCAGAATGCCCGGCCTTCTGATAAATCAAGTTTGGTCAACCTATCCTGGTCGCTGCATATTGGCTGACAGTGACAGGAGGCCAGACCTTCTTTGTCTGGTAATATGTCAACCTGTTACTTTGCATTTTACAAAAGGTAAGTATTCTGAGAATATTTTCTTTTCTTTTCTTTTCTTTTTTTTTTTTTTTTTTTGCAGTTTTTGGCCAGGGCTGGGTTTGAACCCACCACCTCCAGCATATGGGGCCGGCGCCCTACTCCTTTGAGCCACAGGCACTGCCCCCCAGTGAGAATATTTCCTTATGTATCTGGCCTTTTCTGCTACATGCTAGCACAACACACACGCACACTTTCTTGGGCCCTTTTGTTTCCATTACCACCTGGTGGCGAATATTCACCAAGCATTCACCAGGGCCCAGGCATTGGTCCCAGCTGTTTGCACCTTAGTTGATAATCTTCACACACCCCTACCGCAAAGAGGCTGTGTTATCCTGATCCTAAGTTTATGAGTGAGACAACCTGGGTTTGGAGAGCTTTAACGAAGTATTCACGGTCACTCAGCTGGGAAAGCCAGTAGAACTTGGATCTGACCTGAGGCCGTGTGATGCCAGAGCGTGTGCTTGCAGCTGCCATGCGGTGCCCCCTTCTCCCAGTATGGGGTATTGTGGTCCCTAGTTTAAAGCATGCACCTGTCTAAACTATGAATTTTCTTGAGAGTGAGGCCCAATTTTATTCATGACAGCATACCAAATGCCTAGTGGTGGGGCGGCTGCTGTGGCTCAAAGGAGTAGGGCACCGGCCCCATATACTGGAGGTGGGGGGTTCAAACCCTGCCCTGGTCAAAACAAAGAAACACAGAGCCCAAATGCCTAGTGGACCCTCCAAGAAACTTGGCTGGATGCATAGATAGGTGGATGGATACGTTCAGAAGAAAAAGAACAAATGTTTCCCTCTACCAACTTTTGTTAGGTGCTTGGAAGCCTTCGAATTAGCTGGCAGAAGACAGACTAACAGGAGAAAAGACCAGATTTATTTGCATACCTGACAGTGCTCAACGACCTGGCTCTCCAAACAGCTGGAGTTAAGGGTTTATAAATGGTAAGAAGGGGGCGTAAGGCTTTAAGGAAAAGCAAAAGGTGGGAATCTAATAAGAAAGGAGTGGTCCGGTATGGAAAGTTTTGATAAGGTTTGTTTGTGTAATTTCTCATTTGGGGGGGGAGTGCTCCATCTCCTTTCTGACCATCAGCCTCCTGGAGAGGAGATTAGTGAGGCCTACATGTTTGGGAAGCTTTTTCAAATTGGCAAAAGTTTACATAACTTGGGATTTGGGTTTGGGTGGGATCTTGGGATTGTGTGTGTGTGTGTGAGAGAGAGAGAGAGAGAGAGAGAGAGAGAGGAGATGGCCTGGAGCCAGAAGGCTGGGAGGACCAGACCGAAGACCCTGATACCAGAAGGGCTTCCCAGGAAAGGAAAAGGAGACTCAGAAGAAAGGAGGGGCTTCTCCCGAGAGTATAACATAGGAGCTGCCCTCAGAGAGAACAGAGAAGAGAGAGCGAGGGAGGAAGCCCCATCTAAAGAGATAATGGGTAGGAATTTTGAGAATGGAAACAAGACTTGAGCCCTCAGGTTGAGGAAGCACCATCCAGAGCAGGATAAACCCCAAAACAGGCACACCTGGACACCGGCAGGGAGGCTGCAGAACTCTCTTAAAGACCAGTTCTTGGGGGCTGAAAAAAGAGAAAAAACCTATAAAGCAAAGGCAGTAGGACTTCTCTCAACCTGTCACTTTGTTTGTTTTAAGAGACATAGTCTCGATGTGTTGCCCAGGCTGGAATGCAAGTGGCATAATCATAGCCCACTGGAGCCTTGAACTCCTGGGCTCAAGCTATTCTCCAGTCTCAGCCTCTCAAGTACCTGGGACTACAAGCACATGCCACCACACCTAGATAATTTTTCCTTTTTTTTTTTTGTACAGCCTGGATCTCATGGTATTGCCGAGGCTGATCTCCAAACTGCTGACCTCAAGTGATCCCCCTGTCTCAGCCTCCAAAAGTACAGGGCTTACAGGTCTGAGCCACTGTGCCCAACCTAACCTATCATTCTTCATTCAGATAAATGATCATTTAATAGTGATGATTAAACTAATAATAAGGTAAAATAGTCATGAGGATAAAATAAAGACATTTTCAGACAAAAAAAATACTGAATTTGTTTCTTGAGGCCATCAATGAAAGAATCACTAAAGGATGTGCTTGAGAAGAAAGAAAATGGAACTTGGAAGGAAGAAGTGAAATGCAAGGAGCAAGACTTGGATAGACTTGTAATTAAAGCTTAAAAAGCATTGTCTGTAATATACAATAAGAACACTCGATAATGATTTATTGTATCCAAAAACATAATGAAACTAATAATAACATGTTACAGTTCAGCAAACTTTGACCCTTGAGCTAAGTCCAGCCGGAAACCTGTTTTCGAACAGCCCACTGATAAGAAAGGTTTTATGTCTTTATTGTGGTAAAACATACATAGCATAAAATTTATCATTCTAACTATTTTAAAGCGTACAGCTCAATGGTATTAAATACATTTACACTGTTGTGCAAACATCCCCGCCATCCGTCTCCAGAAAGCTTTTTAATCTTCCCCAACTGAAGCTTTGCATCCAATTAACACTAACTCCCATTCCCTCCCACTCCCATCCCAGCTCTGGTAACCACCATGCCACTTTCTGTCTCTGTGAATGAGGTACGCCATACAAGTGGAATCAGACACTGTCTCTCCTTTTGTGTCTAGCTTATTTCACCTAGTATAATGTCTTCAAGTTTCATCCACGTTGTAGCATGTATCAGAATTTCCTTTCTTTAAAAGTTGAACACTATTCCATGGGATGGATATATCACATTTTGTTCTTACATTCCTCCATCAATGGACATTTGAGCTGCTTCATCCTTTGGCTGAGTGATGCTGCTATGAACACAGATATACAAAACCATATTCAAGTCCTTGCTCTCAATTCCTTTGGGTATACAAGGTCTGGTAATAAAGTCCTTGAACTCATCCTAGGTAAAATGCTATATATCTCATTACCAAATACCACTGCGGTCACCTCTCCTTGGGAAGCTATGCAGTGAAGCTAGTGCCTGGTCCACCCTTCTAAGCAGTATTAGAACTCTTTTTCTGGACTGGCCAAAAGAGCCGTTGTCATACACGTATTACCCTTGATGTCCTGAAGGTCATCAAAATGTCTTCCTTTCAATAATTCCTTTATCTTTGGGTAAAGAAAAAAGTCACCGGGAGCCAGATCAGGTGAGGAGGGAAGATGTGCCAATACAGTTGTTTGTTTCCTGGCTAAAATCTCCCTCACGGACAGTGCCATGTGAGCCCGGGTTTGTCCTGAGGCGAGAACCACATCTTTCTCATGCCATGATTTTTCAGTTAAGATTTTCCTGTTTCCGTTGGATCTATCAGGTGTAGAATACAAAGGTCTTAATCCTGTAATTGAGTAAACGAGGTGAAGGCTGTGTTGATTAGTAGGGTGTAAGCACTCCAATTTGTACAAATAATCAACACACTGAATCCCACAATGGCATAAACGTATTTGTGATCTATGTACAAATGACTTAATAAAAAAAAAAGATCTTTCTGTTTCTCTGTCAACGTTTACCCGGTCTTCTGTGCTTCTCACAGTCAGCTGACGATTTTGATGCACACCTTGATGGATTTTTGCAATGTTTTCATCCGCTCTGCCCATTACTGGCCACTCTGACCTCTCCTCATCGGTGATGCCTTCCCTCAGAAAAATGTTTAATCCATTTGTACTCTGCCATTTTCTTCCTGGCATTATCCCCACCAACTTGGACTCATAGGTTCCTGATTTCACTTCCAAGTTTAACAAGGAATGTCATGCGTGTTCATTGCTCTAATTCAAGCTCAGACGTTCCTCAAAGGACACACGAGAACATGCACCAACAATTATGAAGGCCATTCAGCAAGACGCCACCACACACGCACACGGACACAGCTGGGGGACACTGATACACCACGGTTAGGAACCCTTACCAAACTTCTTGTACAGTGTTGCCAACATAAGTGCATGGTGGCAAGTTTGCAGACTTCATTGTCAGACCCCATACACTCAGAAATGGAATTGCTGGAGCATATGGGAATTCTGTTTTTAACTTTGGAGGAACCACCCTACTATTTCTCAGAGTGGCTGCACCATTTTTGATTCCCACCAGCATCTTTGCCAACATTTGTCATTCCCTCTCTTGTTTTCGTAATAGCTGCCACAGTCAGTGTCAAGCGGTGTTTCACTGCGATTAAGCATCTTTTGTTTTGCCTAATGGTCATTTCTTTGGGAAAATGTCTATTCAAGAGTTTGACTCATTCAATTATTTGTTGTTGTGTTTGAGTTGGAGGAATTCCTTACATGTTCTGGATATTAATACCTCATCAAATATACGATAGATTTTACACTTTTAAATGGTGGGAGGAAGATGAAGAGAAAGGAGGAGGAGGATTTGAAGGCGGGGATGGTGAGGAGACAGGGACCAGATGTGGCTAGTAAGGTTTAAAATATTTACTAACTGTTCCGTTACTGAAAAAGTTTGCGGACATGTCAGATGGAGTGAAGGGGAAGAGGGAGGAGAATAAATATATTGGTCTTTATTTTATTTTAAGCATTAGAAGTAATTAGGGCAAAACGTGAACAGCCAAGGCTAAGTAATGGGCATGTGGATATTTGTTACAGTATTGCAAATTTACACAGAGAGAATATACGTAATAGCATGATACATTCTACAACACATTATATTATATATATACAGACAGGCCGAGAGAGAGTGCACCAGGCTTCAGTTACAGCCTTTCTACTGCGTATAAGCAGGGAAATGAAATGACAGTCCCTCTCCCTCTTCTCCAGCTGCCTCTTTGGAGATCTGTGAGCTTTGGACGCCCTCTTCTGGCGAAGTGTGACAGCACCCAGAGCAGAGGGCGGGGCCCCTGAGGCTGAGGTGTTGCAGGTCCCCTGCTCCCCACACTGACCCTAACGCATCTTGGGGTCACCCAGGCACCCCTCGGGTACTTGGCCTGTACAGACTTTACGGATCTTCTTCTCTTTCTGAGCACATCAGCAGCGCTGCCTGCTCCCAGGGCCCACAAATCCATAGCTACCAAAGATCCCTGCCCCAGAGGGCAAAGGGACAACTCCCCTCGGGACCCTGGAGAGACTTGCTCCGCTTATAGATCCTTAAGAGAAGGAAAAGAACCACATCCCAGTACTCTGACAGATGCAACGGGATGTTACAATAGGAGTCTTCTG
Source organism: Otolemur garnettii (assembly GCF_000181295.1). Taxonomy (NCBI): domain Eukaryota; kingdom Metazoa; phylum Chordata; class Mammalia; order Primates; family Galagidae; genus Otolemur; species Otolemur garnettii. Next base: position 12,819,457 of record NW_003852413.1, on the reverse strand, counting down.
TCTCTGTGTCAACTGTGACCTCAAAAGCTGACAGTGAACAGCAGGTGCGGCCACTGGCTCTGTACTCAGTGGGGTGCTGGGCCGCAGAGGCAGGCCTTGCCCAGGCTCTGGTCTGAAAGTCACACTTATAAACCCACCTGCTGGGAAGGGGCTGCTGTGCCTGCTCTTAAGCTAAGTGAGGGAGTTTTACGGGGCCACTCAGAGGACCTGGAGGGCAAGAGGAGAGCTGAGGTCGGGGGAGGCAACACAGGGAAAGAGGACAGGGCTGCCCTGGAGGGGCAAAAGCTGCACAGAGGGGGAGACTCCGGAGGCCACTGAAATCTTGCTCCTGATGACTCAGAATGTGACCACAGGTGAAGTGTGACCACAAGCTGCTCATGGGCTGAAGAGATCCTCATGCCACTGGCTAGAGGAGGGCCATGATCCCATCTGACCAAGACAGCTGAGGCCAGTTCCCAAGAATCTGGGAAAAGCCCACCATTGCCAAGTAAGAGCCGGGAGGGGGAGCCAGGAGCACCGTGATGAATGGTCTCTGTACTGGTCAACTAAGAATGTTCTGCTCCTTTATCCCCCGCAGGTGTCCCAGCCCGGGACAGCCCATGCTGGAGGTGAGAGGGAGCCTTACCCACGGATGAAATTCCAGATGTTGCTTATTTCATTAATATTTGAACTGTGTTCAGAGCCTAAATTGAGACTGTTCTCTGTCGCTAAAAGTGTCTGGAGGATTTTTATTGTCTGAAAGTGAGCAGGAAAGTTATGGGACTCCTCAGAGCTGAGCTTTTATCCAGGGATGGGGACAGAGACAACTCACAACCCAGGTTTAAAGGCAGCAGGACGATGGCTTCTTCTTGCACCCTGTAAACTTCTGAACAGGCATGATTGCACCTTCTCATTCTATACGCTCTCTCACAACCCTGAGAAGAAGCCAAAGGGTCACCCCCATTTCACAGAGGAGAAAACCAGGGAGCTGCTCCAACCCGAAGCGGGGCAGGGCAGGGCAGGACTCCCACATCCCACAGTGCAGGAGGCACCAGCCACCAGCGGCGCTGAGACCTGGCTTCCCCTGAGCCATGGTAGCACCTCCCCGAGGGAGTCAGCTTCACCCCCAGCACCTTGCTTGGTGTTTGACACCCGGCAGGCATTCAGTCTGAGTGCGTGAAAAGCCACCGACTAGGGCATAGAGCATAGCTGTGTTTGACAGGCATTTATGTAGGATTTGGCCAAACAAAAACGAGGCAGCCACTCCTGTCTCCTCTCGTCCCCCCTCCACCATACCTCCCACACCCCCTCCAGACTGTGTAATAGCACCACTGTGGGAGAGACCACCCCATCCACCCTCCTCATCTTCCTTCCTAGTATGTGAACCTCCAGAAGTTTAGCTACTCACACAGTTGAACTAACACGTCAGCCTAACCAGAGACTACCTTGTCCTGCTTCTTTGCAGCTGGAGATGACCCCATGTGACCAAGGACAGACCAGTGGATGTGAGTGCAAATGGCATGTGCTATTAAGATCCTGACTTCAAGCTTAAGAAGGAGCTGTCACCCCACCACTTCCTCCTTTCCCGTTAGCTCTCTGGGTGTGGACATGGGCATGGGCGTGGCGAGCCAGCGCCAATCACTACCTCAGAGCAGGGGTTCTTGACCTCAGCTGGACATTGGAATAACCTGGAAAAGACTCTAAAACTATCCTGATGCTGGCCCTACCTGGGGGGAGGGGAGGTCCAGCCTAGGGCCTGAAGACCACATACTGATTTTGCAAGGATGTTTTTGCTTATCTGTGCTGTTGGATATCACAAAAAGTATGCATGAGTTTTATTTTTTGCTAATCAGTTTTCATTAGTTTTTGTGTATTTGATGTGTGGCCCAAGACATCTTCTGCTTCCAATGTAGGCAGAGAACAAAGAAAAGGTTGGACACCCTGCTCTATCCCCAGAGGTCCTGACCTGATTGGATTCTATGTGGTTTGGACATCAGGATCTTTGACGTTTCCCCAGTGGATTCTCATGATAAGACTGAGAATCATCATGCCTGTGACTAGGAATTGGGGGGAACAACAAAATAAGAAAACAAATAAATTGGTCCCTGGATTCCTTTTCTTCTCTGACTCTTTTTGTCCTAAACTGCCCTCCTGCCTTTAGGGAGCTATGTGACACAGATAGATACTCCCTCATGTCTGAACCACTTCCTTTCTTCTGAGTTCTATTTATTGCTGAACTTTACCCTGCACTTGACCTAATCCAACCTGTGCATACTGGAGCCTTCTCTCCTTAATGCTGGGGAGCCGCGTGGGCTGAGATCCTCTGTAGAACCCTGTGGGCTTAGGAGTGCAGCCCCATAGACGCTGGTATCCACATTTAGGGTTGAGATTGTCCTTATTCTCAACACGCTGGCTGTTAATAGAATATGGATCACTTTACCCTTAGTCTCATTTTAGACCAGCTTCGCAAGTACAGTCATCAAATTCATCAGCCCCTTCACCTTCCAAGAAAGATCCCTACTATTTCATTTACTTCCTGGAAGAAAAAGTTTCCTCCACTCTTGATGAGTGACTCTTTTGAGAGCACGGTGGAGCAGATTTCATAGAACCTGAAATGAGCAATGTTCTGTAAACCTTGAAGCATCTGCGGTTTCCATGCAGGGATCAGTAAGTCCAGATTTCAGCCACCGACCTACCCAACCATCATTTTTAGAAGTGCAGAGAGAGATGATTCAGCAGCCCCAGTATTTATGGGCTGAATAAGATAAACTGTCAGAGGTTAAAAGCAAGTCAGGGGCTCTTATCTGCTAATTGAATTCTGATGAAGTTGGGGTTAAAGGGGAGGAACGTAATGAGTGGTTTGGCGAACCACTTAATGTTTTTCTCCTGTGAGGACCTTCTATGCAACTTTTAAGAATTGTTTTATTCACCAGGTAGCCCTTAACCTCAACCCACTGTCCAATTCAATTATGATCTTACCCGGACCCATTGGGGCAGCACTTCAGGGCTTGGACAGAAACCTCAGACAAGGGGGTGTAATCTGTAGCCCAAGGTTTCCTGACGACAGTGGCACCACTGATATTTTGGACCCACAGTCTTTTGTGGGGGGAGGGGGTTCTGTACGTTGGAGGATGCTTATCAACTTCCCCAGTCTTTGCCCACCAGATGCCATAACAACCCGTCATCCCAGTCTTGACAAGCAAAAATGTCTCCAGATACTGCCCAATGTCTCCTGGGTGACAAAATTGACCAGTGGAGAACTTCTGCTCTAGATGAATTCCGTGAGCCAGGGCGTGCTACTCAGAGCTACATCCCCAGGGTCTAGCACAGCACCTGGCACATAGTAGGGGCTCAATAAATACTTGTTGAATGAGTAACTGAGAGAAGGGGGGTTAAGCCTCTGGAAGTGCCTACTGGCCTGGCAGTGGGAGTGCAAACAAATGCTCAGAACTCTTATTGCAAGGAGCACGCGGGCTGATGGCCCAGTTCCTGAGACGCAGGACCCACCAGTGTGCCCACGCCATAGCCAGTCAGTGCCCATGTACAGTGAGCGTAGATTACAAGACCACTCCAACTATGTCTTTGGCTTAAGGACATCCAGTGGCCTGACCAAAACCTTCTTGGACCTGTGCTGCCATCTGAGACCCTCCTGGCCCACTCCTTCTCCCCTAGAGCTCACACCTGCACCTGCTCTGTCTGGATCCCCCAGCCTCCATCTTCCCCAGTTCTGGTCCTTTATATTCTGCAAGTGTTTTCCCTAACTAATCTCCGGTAGGTTCTAATCCCATGGAGAATCTGAATGAACACTCCTGGCTTTCTGGAAGTGTGCCTTTCTTCAGCCCTCCCCCACACCCAGGAGGAGCCCTCAGGAGCTCAGCTGATGGAGCCTGGTACACAACCCTGTTCAGACACGGAGGGACCTCATGGAAGTGACTCCATGTCCTTTGTCTAGAAAACAAAAGGAGATGTGAGTTTAACTCGTAAATAATCACTCATAAATAGCTAATAAAACCACACACGCCCTAACATTCCAGTCCAAGAAACTCTTACAAGTTAACCTTTTACTGGTTTTAAGGCAGCAAGGAAAGTCTTCTGGTCCACATGCCTCTTTTCTGCTCAAGGGAAGGAAAGTCAGGAGGAGGAGAAAGAGTTAGCCACAGGGAGCTGGCCAGGGCATTCTATGCCACAATCCACCCCATCTTATCTCTGCAGTCCTCAGAAGTCATGCGCTTTGGTTCTTGAGTGAGCATGTCTGTGGCCTCATCCGTGGCACCTGTCAGGAGTGTCCTCCAGGGGCACCGCTCCTGGCTTAGCCTGCTTTCCCCTGGGCCAGGCTCTCCCAGGGGCAGATGACCTCCTTCTCTATGGCCTGGTCACTTGCGTCTCCTGTCCCAGTGTCCTCTGAGTCCATCAGGCAGGTCCCGCTGTCTGTAGGCACGTCCATTTTGATCTGGAAAAAGCTTCAGGTGCAAGAGGAGAGCAAGTGATGCGGGGGCAGGAGGGACAGCAAATCCCTGGATTATCCTGACATCCCTGAAGATTAACCCCAGGTACATTTACCGAGAGCTGCGCGTGCAGTGACTGGCTTTGTGGGTCCCTTTTATTAAGGATCCCTACTCATCTGTTGAATTAAAGGTAATTCTGAAGATGCTTTATTTTCATCTCAAAGGGCTTGAATTTTTATGGTCAATTTTTATGGTTGTCCCTGTATGACCCGTCAGTCCTTAATCATCAGCCCCTTTAAACTGTCCTCTGAGGAACTGGTGACCCCTGAGAAGAGAGCCTTGTAAAAGCCCGTATGTGAGGTACGGGGGTGGCCACAAAACTAGAACATTCCCTCAGAAGGGCCGTTTGGGAAAAATTACAGACACACTCACGCTGGATCCTGATCCTCTCCTAAGGCAGTCAGAGTAACCCCCTTCTCCATCTTCCCACCAACAAGGGCAGGTTCAAGGAACAACCTCAGGGAACAAGCTCCCCTCAGCTGTTGCCACGCCCACTGTGGGCAGAGGCCATGCCCCTCAGGCATCCGTGTCAACCTGAGACCACTGGTGCGTCCTTCTCTGAGGCCAGGCAGGGCCAAACACAAGAACATGATGATTGGTGCAAGGGTGCCCCTTACTACCTCCCGGCAAACCCTAGTAAGCTCCAAAAGGAGCTGCTTTTCTGATCTACATTGCTTGCAACTTTTCTTTCTGGCACTGGTCCAGGCATTATTAAGCACTCCTCAGAGCCTCCGTTCCGCACCCCGTGGGCTGCCTTGGAACACCTGGGGCACTTAGAGGTCAGGTTTGCAGGACTAGGGGTTTCCAGGCCACTGCTCAGGCGGAGGCTGGGCGCTTTCATTTTCACAGACTGCTGGAGCAGGAATCCCCGCCAGCACCTCTAAGGTGCAGGTGGCTGCAGGAGGGGTGGGGGAGGGGCTAAGGGCACCTCAGGTGGGGGAGGAGTTAAGCCCCCTGGGACTTTGTCCCGGGCATCCCTCCACCTGCAGCTCCACCGCTGCCACCAATCTTCCCTGCCCTTTACAAATACGATGGATTTATGAGATTAATAGTCTTGGGATGGGGCCTGGTGAGCAGAAAGATGCTTGAGAGGGCAGGAGTTTCTGAAGACCTTCTGGGGAACAAGGGATCTGAGTGGCCCATCCGGGTGTCTGCTGTCCAGGCCCTCCCACCCAGCCCCCACCCCGGCCCCCAGCTCCAGAGCACACCTGGCCCCGCAAAGCCCCAGCACATGCAGCAAAACCCCCTCTGGTCCTTACTTTGCTACTCTCTTGGATTTCAGCCGTGGTAGCTGCTGGCCCATATCCCCCAGGGGCTGCACCTTCCCGTGGGACACAGGTGGGCACTTGGGTGAGAGCCTGGCGAAGACAGGTGAGGCCAAACAGCCTCGTCTGAGAAACCTGCCCAAGGACAGAGCCATGCGGGCCTTGGGAGGGGCCCTGGGCAGGCTGCGGCGCCAGGGGCCATGGATGGAGGCTTCACTGCCCTCGGCCTCAGAGGACCCATTGGGGATCCTGGACCCACTGGGCTCCCCCTTCTGCTCCAAGCCTGAGGAGCTCTCCAAGGCCACCCTGATGGGCGAGGGGCAAATGGTGCTGCTGGGCCGCCGGATGAAGCGGCCAGGCGAAGGGAAGGGCCTCCTGGGGGACCGGCAGGAGGAGGAGAAAGGGCTGGAAGGAGAGGGCGGCACGCAGGTTCCAGTGTACACAGCCAGGTGTGGGCTGGGAGCCAAGTGCTGGCCGGGCTGTAGGAAGGAAAGGGGAGTGCTCAGTGGTGAGTTACGTGACCCCCTCAGCAGAGCCCCTGCTCCTCAGCTAACCTGCACTGACCCAGCCTCCTTCCAATGGGAGAGCATAGACCTGGTGTGGCTTTCCCCTAGGGAAGTGGAAAAGGTGCCCAAAGCCACCTGTGACAACAGCACAGCCTCATGGAGGCCTCCTGCCTAGCAGCCTGCCTGTCCCCCAGCCTTGGCCACAGTCCCCAGAGCCAACCAGTTGAATCCCAGGGCACAAACTGACCTCCTTCCAGGCCTGGCATGCTGGAGTGTGGCCAGGCTGATTTCCCAATCACCCCTCCACTCCCATCCCCAAATAAGCAATGCTTAGTACTGCCACACCCCATGACAAGCTTTCCCCATCCTTGGTTCCCAGCCTCAAGCCTGGATGCATTTAAAACACCATTAGCTGAGCAGCGGAGGTCCCAGCCTGTGCCCCACTCACTCCTCCAGGCCTGAGACCACACCTTGTCCTGGGCCCGGCTTGGTGTCTATGCTAACAACCCCTTTGGAGTAGTCGTGGCCCAGCACCTTCCCCAGCCTCCTGTCTGGCAGGGGTAGCTGGGAAGAAAGGCTGACTGTGAAACTAGGCCGTACAGATGAAACTGAAACAGGGGGCCCAGGGAACGGAGGTGCCCAGTGGAGAAAGGAGAAGTATTTCAACCTCACTGGGCCACCATGCTCAGCCCACAGAGCAGGAGTGGTGGAGCTGTCATTTTCAGCCCAAGGAGCCTGAAAGAGCTTTGTCTGAGCTGTTATCACCTCTCTTCCCTTGCCAGGACACGAGACACATGGGCCATATCCCCTTTGAAGGCCGCTGCGGCCCTGGCCACATCAAAGCCCAGCATGAATAAGGCTGGGGATGTGCTTGTCCTGGGAGAAGTGAGTAGGGGCCGTGACAGTCATACCAGCACCACCTCCGGGAGAGAACTGAAAGTGACTCCAGTAAAGAACAAACCCTCTTTTAAACTGCCACTGCCACTGCCACAGGGGCATCCTGCCCAGAAGCATCCTCCTGTCCCTTTGGTCCCCCTGGGCAGGAGGATGCAGCCCCAGACCCTGGAAGGAAGCTGCTTTCTCCTGCAGAGGGCGCCGGTTTCCAGCTCACTTAAAGAGGAGAGGGCAGATACACCCATGAAGAGCTTTGGGAGGAAGAGAAAGGGCAGAGGCCGCAGAGGGCTAGACTGGGGGTGGGAGGTCTCCATTCTCTCCACCCACTCCCTGAAGTTCAAATACAATTCTGTTCTGAAATAGTAGCTCAGAGCCCCTTCTCCACGGCCTACCCTCCTACCCGCCTCCTGGGGCCATTGGATTATTACTCTAATAATAATGCTGATTCACAGCAAGGACTCTGCAGGCTATATGATAAGGCTGAGCCAAGTGTGTGTCCATGTGGACTTGACCTTGCCACACAGCCCTTTCAACCAGAGTCAAGACCAGATGCAGAAGTCAGAGAGATTTGAAGCATGATCCGGACTCAACCAGGGAGAAAATCTCCATCACTGGCTTTAAAGCTGGAAGGACCACATGCCAAGCAACGTGGGTGGCCCCCAGGAGCTGACAGCAGCCCCAGCTGACAGTCAGCAAGGAAATGGGGCCCTCAGCCCTAGAATAAAGAACCAGATCCTTCCAAGCACCTGCATGAGCTGGGAAGCAAATTCTTCCCAAGAGCCTCCCAAGGCTGTCCTGACTGACATGTTGAGCAGAGAACCTGGTTGCTGTAGGTTTGTTGTAAGGTTTGTTTCCCCGTGAAGATTGATGTGTTGAAGTCCTTACCTCCAAAGTGATCGTGTTAGGACGTGGGGCCTCTGGGAGGGGAATCCACTAGGAACCCTTATAAGAGACCTCAGAGAGCTCACTTGGCCCCCGCACCAGGTAGGGACAGCATGAGGCAACCTCTACACACCAGAGAGCAGGCACTCACTAGACCAAATCTTCAGTGCCTTAATCATGATGTCCCAGCCTCCAGAGCTGCGGTAAATGCTTGTTGTTTACAAGCCTCCCAGTTCACAGTATTTTGCTAACAAGGCCTGAGCAGGCCAAGACACGAGCCACGTCTCACTTGGACAACTGCGAGCTAATGAATGGCTGATGCTTGTGGTCATTTGTTACACAGAGGAGAGAAACTGAAGCAATGACCAAATGAGAATCTGAGCCCAGGTCTGTGTGACCCCAAAGCCCCTGTTTTTTTCCACTGACCCATTTTGCTATCCTGCTGCCTACGGGATTCAGATAGGCCTGGGGTCCTGGAGAAGCAGCCCAAAATACCAAAACTAGTAAATAGACTTTGTCAAAACAAAGAAGTATCAAAATGGGACCCCCCTCCCAGGCTCATTAAATTGAATCCCATTTCCTTAGAATTTGTAATAAACTCCTTTTGTGATCCCACTTTATAGATACAAACACTGATGCTCGTGGAGATGACGCACCTTGACTGAGGTCGTACAGCTTATGACCAGACCGGCCTTTCCATATGGCCCCAGTTCTGTGCCCGCCTCCTTCCTCTCTCTGTCCCTCTTCACCCCACCCCACTCCTCCCCAGTATCTTCTCTTTTCCAGGATGAACGACAGACAGGTGAGGAAGGTGGCCACCTACCTGGCCTGAGATGGTCCTTTCTTCTGGGCAAATGGCCATTAGCCTTATTGGTCCCGGACACTCTAAGCAGGATGCCTTTCCCACCCTCCCCCACCAGGGAACCACAACCCTCGCCTTGGTCCCTCCCACAGAGGGTCTAGGGCTCTCTGCTCGGACACCCAGCCCCTCCAGCCTGTGCCCCACCTACGTGGTGTGAGGCAGCAAAGCAGTGGCAGGCCAGACACATGGCAAAGAAACGTGACACCACAGAGACAGAATGAAGGACAGTTTGGTGCTTTTTTATTGTGCAAGGGAACCAAAGGGTGGGGAAGAGCATGAAATGGAACAGAACATTAACATGAGAGCACGGCCAGAGGAGTTTCATGAACAGCAAAGCAGATGGTGCTGGAGATATAATTCATTTTCTGTCGGCAGAAGCTGGTTGAGAACTTGCAAGAGACCTTGTAGCCCCTTGAACTCCCACTTCCAGCAAGCAGGAAGGTGAGCAGAGGGCCTCATCCAGGAGCAGCATGCAGGGTTCAGTCTCCCCTTCCTGTCTCCTCTACTTCCCACTGCCCCACTGTTCCCAAAAGCAAACTAGTAAAGTTGGCCTCACCAGGAAAAATCCATGCGGTGAACACATCATTCCTCCCACCATTCATCCCATTGGATACCGTCCAGCACAAGACCTTCCCAACTAGAACTGACCCTTCCTGCAGGCATGGAACTCAGGACCACAGGACTGACCAGTCACTACACTGGTCAGTGGCTGGTTAGTTCTCTCCTAGAAGCTGCAGGTAGGGGACATAACATCAATCCCTCACCCTCTTCCCCTAAGCTAAGAGCTGGGAGGGCCACACTGCAGACCCTTCGAGAGCAGAGAAGTAAGATGATTTGGGACAACAATATTTTAAATGCCCCTCAAGAAATGCCTTAAATAATAAAAAAATAATGAGTCAATGTATTAGATAACCCTGACAGAAGGAAGAAAGCACAGGCTGACTCTGAGGCCGTGAAGCTACAAGGGAGGGTGATGGTGGTGGTGAGGATGCCAGTGATGATGACAGTGATGGTAACGATGAAAAGGATGGTGATGGTGATGGTAGTGATGGTGAGAAGGATGATAGTGGTGGTGATGGTGGCCATGGTGATGGTG
>NW_003852413.1:12787289-12809385 GCF_000181295.1 Otolemur garnettii | reverse complement strand
GCTGATGGTGGTGATGATGGTGGTGATGGTGATGGTGGTGGTGGTGGTGATGGTGAGAAGGATGATAGTGGTGGTGGTAGCCATGGTGATGGTGGTGATGATGGTGGTGATGGTGATGGTGGTGGTGGTGATGATGGTGAGAAGGATGATAGTGGTGGTGGTAGCCATGGTGATGGTGGTGATGATGATGGTGGTGGTGATGGTGATGATGGTGAAAAGGATGATAGTGGTGGTGATGGCCATGATGGTGGTGATGGTGTTGATGCTGATGGTGGTGTTGATGCTGATGGTGGTGATGATGGTGATGGTGATGATAGTGGTGATGGTGATGATGGTGATGGTGGTAGTAATGGTGATGATGGTGAAAAGGATGATGAAGGTGATGATGAGGAAGGTGGTGATGATAACGGCAGCTAGCATTTATTGAGTGCATAAAATATGCCAGGCATGGTTCTGGGTACTTTACTCATATTTCATTCCTGGCCCTAGCATTTTCACTTAATAGAATGAAAGCAAAAGTCCTTAAAAGTCAAGCTAGAAAATGGAATTCTATAAAGGAAATCCTGGTATTCTTACAGAATAACTTACATTCTAACATAAATTGTTTAAATATAATGTTAAGGAATTAAGATGATGTCTAAATACATGACATAATAGAGACTATCATACTGACCTAAATGTATCATCAATATCGTCCAAATAAATATGATTTTTTATGCTATTGGAGATTCAAATGGGCCCTGTAGGGCCACAGTTTGATGCATAGTAGCAAATTCAGGAGGAGCAACGTCCCCTGCTTGAGCCCCAGGCCACTGCCTAAGGTCCCACTCCTGTAGCCTCTGCTGACTTCCCCAGGACAGTGGTCCCTGCCAAGCCCTCCCCAAAGCATCATGTGGCTTCCCAGTAACACAGCTGGCTGCACTCTTGTGTGTAATTGTCTCTCCTGTTGCACTGTAAGAACCCTAAGGTGTCTCTCTCTCATTCACTAGGAGTCCCCAGTCACTGGCAGGATGCTGGGCACATAACAGGTGCTGAATATCTTTCCTTACTGAATATTGAGCAATGGAACAGATTAAAGAAAACTGGTGCCAGAGGCTGAACTCTGTATTCACCAAGGCCAGGACTAGAGATAGAAGTCTTGGCAGATTGCAAGAAACAATAGAGCAAGCAAGGAAGACAGAGTGAGAGAAAAATAAAGGAGAGGGAAGAAAAGAAGGGGGAGGGAGGGAAAGAGAGGAGAGACTTCTGCACACTCACCTTGAGCCAGACATTCTCTCTACTCTCAACAACTCTCTAAGAGAAATTATTACTTCAGAGAAATTTAAGGTCAAAGTCACACAGCTAGTAAATGCCCAAACCAGGTCTGCCTGACTCCAAAGTTCACGTTCCTCCTCCTTCCATTCAAGCCTGGCTATAGAGAAACATGTTCTCATATCATCTAATTTCAAGAATAAAAAACATAGAAGCCACAATACAGAGATTTATTCATTCAGTGATATTTAAGGACCAACTCTGTACAGGTGCTGGTCAGATTGAGAGCTGATAGCAAGTGGGTTTCCTAAAGTTTAGCCTTGAAAAGTAGGCAATGATTTCTGGAAGGCCACCTTTTCTCCTTTCTAAGAACATTCCACAGCATTTCACATGAACACCATAGCTGGGAGTCCAAAGGTTTCCCCCTAGATCTGTCTGGCTGGCCCAGGAGCATTATGGAATATAGATCCCTCTCTGTATCTCACCTTCAATACACATAAACTTCCAGATAAAGAAATGTGACATTTCTTCCCTCTCATAGCTGGAAGACCTTTCGCCCCACCTCTCTCTGGCCCAGTGTCACAACATCCCTGCCCCACAGTGACTGTCAGGAGCTCTTCCTCCTGCAATCTCTCTGCCTTTCCCACACCATGCTCTCAGCACATGCCTCAAACTCCACTTCACCATGAAAGTTGATGCCCCCTAATTGAAAGGCTTCACCTTCCTTCCTTTCCACTTTGAAATCTCTCCGATCCAGAATGTCAAAGGATTGACATATTCCTCTCTGAGACCAGTCTAGACTTTGGTCTGATCTCCAGATTTTTCCAGACTTTCTTATCAATTATTCCTTATTTGACTTCCTCATCTCCTGGTATCACCCCTCCATTCGGCAAACACACTCACCTGGCCCTGTCCTTCAAAAATGCCTCTTCTCAACCCATCATCTTCTTAGTTACCACAACATTCTTGCCTTCACCCCAAACTTCTAGAAATGGTCATCTGCCCTCTTCACTTCTGACCACCTCCTTTATCCCCTCACTCCTCCACTGAAATCACCACTCAAAAATCCCTGACAACCTCCTAACTGTTAAATCCAGTGGCCTCTGCTGGTCCTCAACATGCTCAGCTTCTTGATTGGAGGACAGGTTGGGCTATGATGCAGTGTACGGATTCTTTACACTAGGAACCACTGACCTAGATCCTTTACCCACTACTAGGTATGAACAGGAAGTTAAAAATACAGTTCTAGGGAGAGAGAGAGAGAGAGATTGAATGCCCGGCCACATGGGCATTAGGTTGCAGAGCTGAATAAGACAGTCAAGTCTCATTTCATTGAGTTGCAATGAAAATAATTTCATGGTTGGTGGTCACCACAACATGAGGAACTGGATTAAAGGGTCATGGCATTAGGAAGGTTGAGAACCACTGATGTAGGTGAAGACGGATTTGAATGCTTTATTTCATGACACAATAGAATCCTAAGGCCAATATGTCCCCTTTTTGCTTGATAGCTGTCAAAAAGCTCAAAAAAAAAAAAAATGAAATGATTAGTTGTGATAACCCAGTCATCTAAGATATACTGTGCACAGCCCTACTTTTAAAAACTGATTTTGATTCTTACCACGTGAGTTTAGGCAAAAAGAAAAAAAAATAATGAAATTGATTGTCAGTCTATCATCTCAGAGGTTCCATCATATAGTTTATAATATTCTAAGCCACCTCAAATCCTTTCTGGAAGAAGGGGTACTATGATTACAAGCTCTCCACCTCCCACTTGGATGGCCTCAATCTTTGAGCTCTAGTTTCCACGATGCCTCCGGCTGGGATTGATCACTTCGTCCTTGACATTCTGCTTCCCCACAGTCCTGATACCCTCTGTGTCTATGAGTCGAGCCCTGTGCTTGTCTCTTTCCTAGCCTGCAGCTCCATGAGCTCACAAGCTCTCAGCAAGTGCGGTACGTGAATGGTGTGTACACTTGCGGTTGGGACTCCTAAACCTCCCCGGAGCCTTCCCCACCAATACCCCCAATCCAGTCCACTTTCCATAGTCTACATCTTTCTTCCTGTCACCCCTATCTTTGGAGGCTCAAAATCTCCAGCTCTTCTTTAATTCCTCCTCCTGCATCACCCCGTTTTGACCAGGTCCTGTGCACTCTGCCGCCAGCATCCTACCTCTTCTGTCTAGACACACTCCCCACTCTCCTACTCCAGCCCTGCCCCTGACAGAGACCATCGCTTCCTATTCATCATCACTCCTCAGGTCCTCATCGCACAACCAGAATGCCAACCACACACCCATCTGCTTCTAGCCCTGAGGGTACAGAAACCCACAAGACACAGCCTCTTGGGGGAGGTGGGGAGTTTTACAGACTAGTGGGAGGAATAGATGCATAAATTGTTAACAACGCCAGGTAGACAGAGGCATGAACAGAGTACAAGGAGAGCTGGAGAAGGGGTGTCCAGGCCCAGCCAGGGATGGGATGGACACTGCCAGGACCCGCCACCTACAGCACAACTTTGGTCTCAAGACCAAGGCCCTCCACAGTGCTTGCAGCTGACAAGAAAGAGTTCACATCCCGGCACGTGGCCTGCTGTGACACAACTTCAGTCACCCTTTCCAGCCTTGCTTCATGGGTCCTGGGCTCACGGTCACCAACGGCTATGCAAGCTGTGCCCTGTCCACACAGTCATCAACAGTTATGCCAGCTGCGCCCTGGCCAGCTAGGTGGTGCAGGGCTGTGTCCGCCTGGAGGGAGCACCTTCTCCTGACCCGGTAAGCTCTGCAGGGGCCACTCTGCTCTGCTCATTCTTTCCTGGGCAACTCGAGGGTATTCCTGGGTCACCATGCAGTCTCAGTCACACTCTGTCTCATGTTATAGCCATTTGCATCCATGCACTTTTGTTGGCTCCTTGAGGGGACAGACCATTCTGTCCACTTTTGTACCCACCATAGCACCCGCCACCTTCTTATATAAAACAGGTCTTTAAAAGACATCTGTGGGACATAACTACTGCCCTCTGACATGGAAGCCGTTTATCACATGCCTTCCTCCAGATGCAGAAACTTACATACTCACGCCGTCTCTCATCAGAGTGTGGGTCCTGCGTGTCTGACACTGAGCAGGTTTCCAACAACATGTGGGGAGTGCCTCCCATGCACCCCACACAGAGCTTGTCGCCATCTGCGGTGGAATGAGAGACAGGCCAAGTGCAAGCCTGTGATGTGTGGATGGCAGGTAGTTGAGCTAAAGATGGGCAAGACGGTCTGTGCCCTGAAGAATTCATGATGTATCCGATGCCCGCCTCACCACTTTGCTAGGCATGGAACTTCAGCTCATACAGAGTAACTAACAAGAAGAGACAGCAAATAACTCTTTGGCTTCGTGCTTCTGAGATGTTCCCACAGAAGGAGGCCAAACAGCAGGAGAGCCAGGCAGACGGGCTCCCCCGGGGGTCTCAGGACAAAGCCTAAGCCCGCCTACAGCCAGGCACAAAATGTCTTTGAAGTCTCAAATTCTATCTTAAAAAATTTACGGGCATTTTTCATTCTACTTCATAACATATTCATGATTGTTTTAATGCAAAACTTTAAAAACTACCTAATTTTCCTCCTGTGCCAAATCCTCAAGTAAAATGGGTGCCCCAGCCTGGGTGCCCTCTGGAGATTCATAGAGTCTGTTTCGAGAAGCTGGGTCTGGCCCTGCCCGCTCATCATACATGAGGAAGCACACAGGACTAGAACTAGGGCCAGGGCCGGAGAGGCTTTCTCCAAATCCAGGACTCATTCACTCATTCATTCATTCATTCATTCTGCTGTTCATGTCACACACATTTGTGCAGAATCTGCCAGGTCTCAGGCATTAGGCTCCAAGTGGTGAATGAGATAAATACGGTCCCTCCTTTCAAGTTACTTAGTTTACAAAGGGTCATCATCTAAGATGTCTGCTTAGGGTACAAGTTGGAGGTGCCAACGTTCTTCAAAGGAGAGGTGAATACAGCATATCTCTTGGTGCTCTTTCAGAGTGCAAGCTAGGCTGACTGGTGAATGTGGGAAGTGCAAGCTCCCACCTTCTGGGTTGGAGTCATTTTGCTAATAAGAAACTTTGTAAGGACCACAAAGTCCTTACAATGACCTGGAGGTCTTCAATGACCTGGCCCCTGCCCACTCTCTAAACTCGTCTTGTACCATTTCCCTGTCACCCACCAGGCCCCATTCCCCTGGCCTTTTAGTTGACTCTGAGCCACTTCACACCTTGCAGCTGTTGCCCACATGTTCCCCTCTCCCTGTGACCTCTCCCCGCCAGGCCCCATTCCCCTGGCCTTTCAGTTGACTCTGAGCCACTTCACACCTTGCAGCTGTTGCCCACATGTTCCCCTCTCCCTGCCACCTCTCCCTGCAGGCCCACACTCCTTGTACAGCCAACTCTCTCTCATTCTCTTCTCTGTCCGTGCCTCATAGAGGGACACCCCACACAAATCCCATCTTCCCCATGACAGCACTAAGTCCACCCCTTTATGATCCACTCAACAGGTTTTATCTGGTATTTGTGGTAATTGCAATGATGCCCCAATTCTTTAGCTGTCCCTGTAACTACGTCTTTTGCCGTGAGACTTTGAAACCTCTCACTAAAGAAGTGGGGTCTATTTACTTGCCCCTTGAGTCTAGGCCAGAGTAATGACTTGCTTTGGTCAATAAAATGAAGTGGAAGAGATTTTGTGAAGCCCTACGTGTTCCCACTGGCCCCTTGCAGTTCAGCCCTCAGTGTGGCATCACACCCAGGCTAGGCTGTTGGCAGATGAGAGGCATGTGAAGCAGAGAAGACTCATCCCACTCAGCCCAGCCCAGGCCACTGCAGAATCAGCCCCAGACACTTGAATGAGTCCGGCCAAGGTCAACAGAGCCACACAGGTGACCCCACGTGTGCAAACAATAAGCATTTCTTGGCATACACCACTCCAGTTTTGTGGCTGGTTGTTACACACCAACAGCTATCTGAGAATGTGTTTAATTATTTCATATCAATCCTAGACTATAAGCCCCACAAGCAAGGAAATATGTCTGTCTTATTCACCAATGCCTTGCACGTGGTAGGTGCCCAATAAACGTGTTGAGTGGGTGCTCCTGCTTGGAAAGGCTGGTCTCCTGCTCACCTCTGCATTTTATCACTTTTACCTTCTTACACAGGTGTAGGGGATAAGACTATCTTCGAGAATGACCTTCTAGACCTCCCAAGGTCAATGTTTGAACGGTTCAATCTCTCTACCCAGGGAACAGGGCTGGCCTAGTCTACACCTACAAAGGATTGAAGCATCAACCTATAGAAAAAATCCCAGAGAGTATTATCTTTGGTCCTGGCTCATCTTTAAAGTGTGACAGGTGCCTGCCATCCCTCTTCCCATGTGAAGACATCCGAGCTTTTGTTCCTTAGCCAAAAAGATGCTCCTCCGAGAGCCATTTCAGATGACTTCCCCAGAGGCCAAGTCCCTCATTCCTACCAGTTACTTACGTCCCCAACATGTACAAAGGGAATGAGGAAGCAGGAGGAAAGGAGCCCACCAGCCCTCAAGTAACTGTGACAAAGGACACACTCAACAGAGAAACGTCCCAACAGGGCTCTCCAGGCCAGGGTGACAGAGGGAGGTGGGGAAGGGGGAGCCCTGCTACTAGCCTTGGGGGGATCTCAGGCTGCTTTGCAAGCAGGACTCTAAACTGGAGAGACAGGATGAGGAGCTTCTGACAACTATTTTAAACAAATGTCCCTGAAAAGGTTGTGCCTTGAGGGTGGGAAGGGGCCTTCTCATTAACTTTCCCTGGCAAACGGTGGGTCACAAGCAGCCTGTTTTCCCTAGGGTTCTCATCACAAGAACTCCCCCAGGTAAGACAGGCAGTCATGCAGCAGCTGGGCCAGGTGCCCCCCCCCACTTGCCACCATGCCCACCCCGTCCCTTGCTGAGCAGCAGAACAAGCTCTATCTGTGGTGGCATCAGCAAGTCCTCCGTGAAGGGGGAGTAAGAAGACCACGGGATGGACCTGATGACCTACTGCCCACTCATGGGGAATGGAGTCTCCTAGACTCTGGCCCTGCCTTTCTTTGTCTGCCCCTCCCAAGTGCGTCCCCCCCACCCCTGGAATCACAGGTTTATTTAGGAGGCAGCTCCTTCCTGAGTTGGCTCCTACGGTCCAGCTTGCTCATGACCTGGGTGATGTCCACGGTGTTGGCTGCCTCTCGCGCCTTGGCCTCCTCCTCCAGCTGCCTCAGGATGACCGGGCTCGGGCTGGAGCGCAGGTGACGCCGCATGAACGGGAGGCTGGCGCTGGAAGGAAGGACGGGCAGGTCGGTGGTGGGAGGAAAACGGCATGCTTGCCCAGCAATCACACAGCCACACCTGGTGAGAGCTGGGGCCAGAGGCCAGGTCCTGACTGTTCCCTCCTTTTCCTAGTGAACCACAGGTGGGGTCCTTGGGGCCATGTCCAACCTTGTCTCTGTCCTCCCCCGGGGAGGATGAGATAACAGTGAGCACCAGCTGCCATCAGATATTAAGTTGGGCCCAAGGAAGACTCTTTGGATGGGGAAGATCACAGTCATACCTCCTCTGATGCTCAGAAATTCACCTGTTATCTTGACTTCCTATAAGATCTTCATGAGGGAAGGGGGCAAGGAGGACTTAGGGTCTAGTTTCCCAAGGGCTCTACCCTCAATAGAGAGTTGGAGCATTTATTTCTAAAAGCCAGAGCTGTGAGGGGGCTGTACTCTCCAAGGCAGCCAGGCCTCAGTGGACAGAGGGAAGGGCCCCAGGGGGGTGAAGGACTGGTGGTACCCTGCCCAGGCACAGTATCTTGGCATGTGTCAGAACCCTTCTTCAGAAGCCAACCATGGATTCCTGGGACAAAACTCTATCATGGCCTTAGGAACTGGGGCAAAGCTCTAGGTGTCTGAGGGCGGCAGGAGATGGTGAGCAGCTGAGCCACCGGCCTTTGAGGGCCCACACAATGCTTACTTGGAAAGTAAGCATTTCGGCATCAATGACAGACCAATGATCAAGGCCCCACTCCAAACTTCTGCACAACAGAAGCCCTAGAGCTCTTGCATCGACCCTAGGGGGGAGGAGGCTCCCTATCAAGACGTTAAGACTGACACTGAATCTCTCACTAGCCCTGCCAAGGGGGAAGCTTGGAGCCGGGTTTAACTTGTCCCAGGAAAAATTAAGTTCTAAGACATTGTCCTGTACCTGCAGGTCATGGAACAAATTCCCACACCCACAGCAATCCCTGCATGGATACCCGCCAAGCTTCACACTTCACAAACTTACACATAATTCTCACTCTCAGTAGTGAAGACAACATTACCCGGCTGCCATAAACCCAGCCCAAGCTAAGCACGGCACTGGCGGCCTGTGCCACCCCAGGAACTCAGAGCCCCCGCTGTGGCCTAGAAAAGACCCCAGCTAAATTCTCATGTCTGCCCCAAATTATAAACCATCTGAAGAGAGCAGTACAAAACTCCCCTTCCTTTCCCCATTACTTTCTGGCAGAACGTCTGGAACTATTAAAGCCCTTTTTTCTGGCCTAAAGGAGAAGCTTTTAAGTCCTCAGGGACACCGAACTCCCTTCCTTACTCTGGAAACTTAGAAGAATAGCCCTACAAAGACCTCCTCTCTATTCTTTTCACAACAGGGTCATTATCCTCAAGAATGAAACCAAGTGGGGTGTTTTTTTAAGCTCTTTCAATAAAGACTCTGGTCCAACCAACCACCCCCGTTTTGAATCGAGTGAAGGTGCTGGAAGGGAGCCCGGTGTGGGCTGAATGGGAAAACGGGAACATCTACTGACCAGGGGGGGCCAGGACGGGCAGCCGCTGCTGGGGAAACCTCCGCCAAAGTCCCACGACTTTGTTCAAGCTGTCATTTGGTCACTCTTTTGAATTGTCAATCCCTGTAGAGTATTTTTCCCCCCAACAAAAGAGTTCAGAACATTTTTCCGTCCCCTGTCCCAGGGGCTCTGCAAAAAGATGATCCACATGTCTAATGGGGAGAGTGAGAGTGAACGCGTTAAGGGACTTCCAAAAGGCAATCCCTGGAGGCCGAAAGAACACTTGGCGTGTTACCCTCTGCTTCCCCTCAATCTAGCATTTTCTCCTGGGGTATGATCTGCCACGCCTTCTCTCTGAGGTCTTGGAACAATTTAAATACGAGGGTGCAGCTAAATGAATTCCCATGCATCAGTTTGGGGGTGGTGAAGTTTAGCAATCTAGAAACCCAGTGAGACGCTTCCATTTGTGGTAAGGTAAGTGTCGGTCTGATAATCAAAACGCTTTCAAACCAGCATGAAGGGGTGATTACTAAGGAAATCTGGTGGACTGATTCCAGGGCATTTGGAAGCAAATGAGGTGCTCTTTCCCTAAGCCATACTTCCCAGCCCCTAATATTTTCATCAAGCAAATATCTCTTGTCATAGCCATTTGGCGGCAAGGGGCCCTCACTTGTCTGTAAACCGAACAGCAGGCAGCGACAATTACAGACAACCCCACTTGCCTTTTCTTGGTTTCCTGAGGCTCGACAGCCTTGGCCAGCATCTCCTTATAGATTGGAGATTTTAAATAGCGAGCATAAGAATCCTAGCAGGAAGAAGAGAAAAACAGTAATTAAGAGAGAGCCTGCCAAATCAAGCTGACACACTTGCCCCATTTTCAAGTGCTCCATCAGCAGCAAAATGAAAAATTGGAGAGAATTTGTCTCTTTGGGCAAACGGCTTTGGGGTGGGTGTCGAGAGCAGTAGTTCCCAGGCCAGGTGTGGCGATGTCACCAGGGCAATTGCTGGAAATGCAGCTTCTGGGGCCCACTCCAAGCCAAGCTGCCCAGAAATTCCAGTTATACCAAACATGGGGCCAGGGCCACAGCAACGATGCAGGGATTGAGAATATTTTTTTAATTTATTGAAACGGTACTATTCTAAAAACAAAGTGATAACAATAGAAGTTATGAGAACAAGGATAGAGTTTGGCAAACACTGGGTCACCCAGAGTTTACTGCCAGAGGACACAGCCATAGTGACACACAGTCCAGTAAGCACGCACCCTGTTCTGGTCCTCCGTTCCCTGTGACTCTCTTCCATTCTGCTGGGCTCCCTGGGCAGCCCCAGAATATGAAAACTGCCTTTTTTAAGAATCAAAGCATTTTAAAATACGTTAAGTAAAAATATAATTAAAGAAACCCTGCTGTGAATCTCATAGGAGCAAAAACACAGAGAACCCCTAATGATGCCGCCCCTCCCCCAAAATGGAGAAAATGGAGAAAAAATGGCTAATCTGGCTTGGCAAAAATTCTAAATGATTATATGTTCTCAAAGTAAAGCAAAAATATTTTTATAATGCAATAAAAGGCTAAATAGAAGAAGTATAAACCAGGGAAGCCAATAAACATTTACCAGCCCTACAAACCCACATCATACTACCAGCTTTATGGAGATACTTCGCCATTAAAGAAATAATTGCCGTCCTGTGAAATTGAAGCACCCAGAGATGGTGCCAAAGAGGAACCAACTAGACCACTTCTGTAAGTCTGAGCCTCGAATTCTAATGTCTTAGGAAAGTGACTGATTGTCTCTCATAATAAATAGAGGATTTCTTTATTTATGTTGACAATTTTCTGAAAATTCCCATCATGTTCACATTCTATTAGTAATCCAGAAGGCTATCCGAATTCTCACAGGGTTTTACCATAACCACACACAATGTGTCTCTTTTAGACACCACATGGGAACTCCTGCTGCTGTACAACACAGCGCTTGGCCTCTGGATTCACAGAGACCCGAGTGTGGTTCCCGCCCCACCTCTGACGAGATCTTGGGCAAGCTCCTAGACTCTGCAGAAGCAATGCCTACCTAGTGTGCTGGCGTCCAACACAAAGTTCCATGCTTTGCCCAGCAACTGTGTCTCGTAAGTCCTCAACAAACGATGGCTATGGCCACAATGTTCTCACTATTAATGTCATTGTGACCACCGGTACTGCTACAGCAGACTGAGGCCCCCAAGAATGCACGCAGCTTCTATAGGAGTCCTCTCCAATTAGTGGGAGAAGGATTTCAAGAAGGCTGGACAGCTGACAATTCTGCAGCCCACCACTGGCAAGGTGCTAGCCACATGTCCTGTCCCTTTTTCCCATAGCTAAAGAACTTTCCTGGCCAGGCATGGTGGTTCACACCTATAATCCCATCCCAGCACTCTGGAAGGCCAAGGTGGGAGGATCACCTGAACTAGGGGGCTTGAAACCAGCCTGAGCAAGAGCAAGACCCCATTTCTACCAAAAACAGAAAAAGGTAGCTGGGCACCATGATGTACACCTGTAATCCCAGCCATTCGGGGGGTGAGGCAGGAGGATCACTTGAACCCAGGAGTGTAAGGTTGCAGTGAGCTATGATGATGCCACTGCACTCCTGCACTCTACCCGAGGTGACAGAGCAAAACTCTGTCTCAAAAAAAAAAAAAAAAAGAAAAAACTTTCCAGGCACCTGAGGAGGGGAGGCCCCATCCCTGTGTCCTCAGCACAGACCCCACCTACCTTCTTCATGAGCATGTAGATATGGGTCTGGGCAGCGTCCAGCACGTAGCGGTGAGGGTGCCGCAGCCCCTTCACCGTGATGTCCATGGTTTTGCCGTCTATGTTGATCCAGCGCCTCGCGCCTGGGGCCAGGAACAGCCTAGGATGGGGGAAACATCAGCAAAAGTAGCTGGACCTAGTCAGTCCGTGAAAAGCGCACAGCCGCTTGGGAGGAAGGGACATGACTCAAGTTACCCAGGCCAAGCGTGGTCTTTTCTTTGTAGGAGATACTAAAGAGTTTGAGCTTTTGAAGAGGTTGTCAAGAAACTTTTCCAAGAGCAAGAAAATAGTCATGCAATATTGAGAATGTGAATATTTAACTCTGATGTTCCCCCCTCCAAAAGAGAGAGAAAATGGCAGGGGAGTGGGAGGCAGGTGATAAGGGCTGGTTGGATTAGGCCCTGGCCATGAGGGGAAAGACTTCAACTTCACATTCCCTGAGATCCTGGGACCAACTTGGAACCAGGCTAAGGCACCTCTAAACACGTGTTTTGGGACCCTCTGCTCTCCCTCAGCCCAATCTCAAATGCTGAATTGGGAGACAGCTCATAAAAATCTCAGCACCCAGAGATTGGGCCCCCTTGGGCAGCCAGGCCACTTGCCCCAGTGAAACCAAATTTGGCCATGCTTTGTGAGTCTTGAAGCTGCACCTGGGATTCAAACTGAGATTTCTGTAACTGGGGGGAAGGAAGCTGCTATGGTGGTGGAAGCCATGGGCTCCTTTGCAGCAGATTTCTGGAATTAGCAGTCATACGTGTGTCATCGTGTGATGTCGTGGGACCTTCCTGGCCTGAGAGTCCTCCTCCCGACCCCCTTTCTCTGGGTACACGGAGCCCCTCCCTGTGGGAGGAGGTGGGCAAATTGTCAAGAGAGTTAAGTATGAGGAGTGAGACCTCCAGCTCTTCCCTCTGCCTTTTAGCGCTTCTCTGTAAATTGGGGTGGTCCAATAGGGGCCCATCTGAAAGAAAGACCTCAGAGGTCCCAAAGGCAAGTCCTCAGCAGACCGCCTGGCTTGCTGTCCAAGGCTAAGCACATGGTCTGGTGGCCTTGAAGAGCTGGTTTCAGTCCACCATGGGTGCTTGGACTTCAAGAACCACAGCTACAAGTGTGAGCTTGAATGAAGAATGTCCTTGGAGCCCAGAGTGGGCATCTGCCATGGTCAGTGCAGACAGAAGGACCTGCAGAGATCTGAACACAGCAGGACAAGAGCGTCCACTAAGCTGGTGGGTAGGGTCGTTGGGGGTCTGAGAGTGTGGCTCTCAGCAACCTCGGTGGCCCCATCACACGCTTCCCTATCCTTCCACTGGGCCATTAAACACAGGACTGACCCCATTAAAAGGAACCCTTGGCTATTGGGTAATTTGGAGGTGAGGCAGGCCCGGAGGGGGCACAGTTATTGCCACACTAAGCAAGTACACTTGAGTCATGAAGTGAGACCCAAGAGCTATGCTGCCCACACTTCTACAGCTGAGCTCCTGTCCCAGGCACGTGGGGGCCCCACAGTCCTCACATCTCTCGGCAGCTTAGGGACCAGGTGTTTCCCATCTCACCTCTTCTCTCTCTCTCTTTCTCTCTCACACACTCTCAGGAGACCTCAGGGGTTAGTCAAAGACAAAGCATTTTGTGCTGTCCATTTGGGATTTCTGCTTTTTCAACCCCTAGCCACGTTCACATAGGAGCAGGGGAATCGCATTGAACAAGAGGAACCCCAAACCTCCCAAAGCAGCGGAGAGGTCTTTATAGTCCAGTAGGAAAGGCAGGACAGGGACTGCCACTCTGGCTGTGGCCCCTCCTGTCCTGTCCCGACTCTGACACAACAGGGTGGCTGGCGGGAAGCCCAGGGGAGGCTCGCCCCACCTTGGGCTAATCCTCACTTGTAAATCTCCTCCGC
This sequence comes from Otolemur garnettii, assembly GCF_000181295.1. Lineage (NCBI taxonomy): Eukaryota > Metazoa > Chordata > Mammalia > Primates > Galagidae > Otolemur > Otolemur garnettii. Next base: position 12,795,647 of record NW_003852413.1, on the reverse strand, counting down.
TTTCTCCTTGACCTTGGACTGATCTCCATACTTCAGATCCTCACAGGCTTCCCAGAATCCCAGATTCTCCCCTGCACAGGAGGCGGGTCCACGCAGGTGAGAGCCAGACAGGGAACAGGTTGGGAGGAGAGAGGAGGAAATAAGAGACATGGGTCAGCCGGGATAGGTGCGGTTCCCCAGCCCCAGGACCGTCTTTCCTACTGCACAACAAGCCGTGGCACATTGTCACTCTAGACCAGCTGTTCTCAACCTGTGGGTCGCGACCCCTTTTTAACAATGAAAGTGCATTGCGGCATTAGGAAGGTTGAGAACCACTGCCTATACAAAATGCTCCTGGGTAGGAGGAGCCACGTCTCGCTGCCCGGGCCCAGGCAGGGGTCTGGAGCCCAGGGACGGCTCCATGTGGTCTGATAGGAACTAGGTGGGTTCCCAGCGCTGCGATGCCGCCCCATCATGGCTGCCGTTCTTTCCTCCAACAATACACAGGTCAGAGCTCACAATAACCCTCCAAAGGCTGTCGCTTTTTGTCCTAGAGTTTGGCCTGTTCAAGTTCGTATAGGCTCGTCCTCATGTCTGGCCCCAGCACAGCTTTTCTTCGGAAAGACCTCTGGTTACTTTGCCCTGTTTAATGACCGTGTGAGTTCCGCCTCCTTTGTTTGGCTGTGTGCAGTAACCCCATCACCTACAGCCTCTCATAGGGCATATTCCAGCCCAAAGGTCCTTCCAGAAAGACTGCTCAAGCAGCAGGACTGAGGGACAGACCCTCAGGGAAGGCCTGGGTGTGAGGGGAACTTAACTGAGTATCCCCTAAGCTAGAGGGAAGCCAGTCCTTGGGGCCCAGAAGAAAAGCCAGGTTCCTTCCTCTCCTTCCAGCATGAAGTTCTCTAAGCCTCCTCCCCAGCACCTGGGAGCACTACAATGCCGTTTTTGCCTAGGAAAATAAAGATGAGCACACCAAAAAGAGAACCAGAGCCTGTGTGTGCATCTGTGTGTGCATCTGTGTGTGTGTGTGTGTGTGTGCGTGTGTGTAATCATGGAGTGCCACTGTGTGGAGAGACAGACAAGGGAACCCCTCTTCTCCTATCACAGTATAAGTGACACTTGAACAATGGGGGGTTTAGGGGCACCGACATCCATGCAGTCAAAAATTCATGTGTAATTTTTTGAGACAGGGTATCCCTCTGTCACCCAGGCTGGAGTTGCAGTGGCTCAATCACAGTCTCTGTAGCCTCAAATTCCTGGTCTCAAGAAATTCTGCCTCAAATTCCCCAGTAGGTAGTGCCACCATGCCTGGCTCATTTTTTAAAAAGTTGTTTAGAGAGAGGATCTTGCTATGTTGCCCAGGCTGCTCTTGAACTCATGTCCTCAAGCAATCGTCCCACCTTGGCCTCCCACAGTGCTGAGGTTACAGGCATGAGCCTCTGCATCCAAGTACGTGTACCTTTTGATTCCCCCATAACTTAACTACCAGTAGCCTACGTATGTAACTTTTTCTTAATCTTGCAATATTTCTAAGGCTATGCAGTTTATCTGAAAGTGTTTTCAAATTGTGGCAGATCCTCTCCAAATTTTCCAATATGTTTACTGAAAAAAAAATCTACATATAAGTTGACCTATACAGTTCAAACCCATGTGCAAAAGCTTTTTCAGATTAGGAAAGACTGAACAATTCTAAGCTGGTTGGCAATTGACATTTGTCCCATCACTTTACAGAGGTCCCTCCTCTTTAGCATGAAGTTGAGGTTATTCTTGGGACTGAGATCACACACCAGTAACGTGCTGACCTGACAAGGAGTTAATTGCCCAGGGTATTAAATGAGCAATCATTCACAACAACCAAAAGCTGGAAACCAGCCCAATGTCCACTGAGGGAAAGATACACAGGATGTGGCAGAGCCACGCAATGGAATATTATGTGATCATAAAAAAGAATGAGGCACTTTTATATGCTACAACTCGGATGGACAGGCCTTGAAAACATTACACTAAGCAAAAGAAGACAGAGGCCCAGAAATGATTCCATTTCTATAAAATACCCAGAAGAGGCAAATCCACGGAGATGGAGAGCAGATTTGTGGTTGTCTGGGGCTGGGGCCGGGGAAGGGGAGCAGTGGGGAGCAGTGGGGAGCAGAGGGAGGTATAGGGCATGACTTCTGATGGGTAAGTGGCTTCTTTTGGAGGGTAGACGGTGGTGACGGTTGCATGATTTAGTGTGCTGCATTGAAATGTACTCTTTAAAAGGGTGAATTTCATGGTATGAGAATTATATTTCAACATAAACTTTTTCAGAAAATAAATGATTAAACTGATAATTCTTCTGCTCTGTTCATATCCGAAGCTTCGGGGATCTCTTGAAGATATTGCCAGCAGTACACTTTAAATAATGTAGGGAAACGTTTTTTGCGGGTGCGATAAACTCAGGGTGTCATTTGTCATTTTGACACTAGATGGCACCCTAATCGCTCATTTGCCAGAACGTCCCCTTTCCACCCATCTTTTCTGGATTTTATTATATCATGGCAATTAGGCTTGATTAGATAGAAGGATTTTCAATAATACATGTTATTATGTAATGTTCTGCATCTGGCAGTCAACCAGGATAAAGGCATGGCCAGTAGGATTAGTGTCAGGAGCAACCCCCCAGATAAGTAGGTCTTGGGTAGCAGGCAGCTGGCTGAGTGTGAAGGTGCAAATGTGAGGGTCCCAGGGCTGAGAACTCAAGAAGGAAATAAATGTGTCTTATAAAAATAAATATTTCAATGAAAGGGGGGAAACCAACTAAATGCACAGCCTAGTAAAATTGGTTCTAATCTGGCCTCTTGGTTTTCCCAGATGCATAATATATTGAAGTCATGAGTGCCTACCATGAAAAGAGACAGAATGTAAAGGTGGCCCCTCCCCATTCCTTTGCAATCTACCCACTCCTAAATTAGCCCTGAAGAAATCAGGCCAAGAGCGAGGCCGGTGGTTCTCATCACCGCACATTAGCATCCTGTGGGGAGTTTTCAAAACTTCGGAGACTTCAACCCCATTCTCTGGGAATGGGATCCAGGCAAGCATACGCTTTAAAACATGCCCAGATGAATCAAATGTGCAGAACCACTGGGCTAAGGAAAAGCAGGCTGGCAGACAAAACGGGAAAGACTGCCTGTCCCCATTCACTTTTCCAAGGTTTCTCCCCAAAAGCTTTCCCTGGGGGCCTGCAGAGCAGGAGCTCGTGGGTGGCAGTGAGGGCCCCGGAGATGGATGGAGCTCCCGGAAATGTGAGGGACACTAATGTGGAGTTTGTGACCAGACTATGGGGTTCCTTCGAGAAAGGAAAGAGCGGGGAGCCTGCACTTGGCACCACTCAGGAAGCTGTCAAAGGAGCACCTGGGTAAGGGCACAAGCCAAGCTATGAAAACACCTGCTGGGAAGGTCCCCACACCAGAAGCTAGACACTGAGGGCCTGTTTCTAAACGTAAATTTGCTAACTTTTGTTTTTAGAAGAGACCCACCACTGAATTCTTTCTTGAGGAAGTACTGGAAGCTCTGCCGACCCTTGGGGTCTCGGATCAATTCGCTGAAGTTGAAGGCCCATCGCTCCACCCGCATCTTGGTTGGGATTTCCACCCTGCAAAGACAGTGATGTGTGAAGGCCCCGGACACTGGCCCCGGGGCAGGGGCTGTGCCCAGCTGGGATCTGGGTCGGGGTGAGGGGCAGTAGCTCTCCCAAGCCCCATTGGTCCCACGGCCCAGGGCTTGGCCTCATCCTCCTCTCCCTTCTCCTCAATCCCTGCATGAGCACAGCAACCAAGTCATCAGTTGCTGGGAAGGTGGAGCCTCAGACGAGTACTCTGGGCTCACATCAAGGACATGGCTACCCTACAAGCGAGGAAGGTGCCCAGGTGGAGGGCTCAGGGCAGACCGTGAATGCTCCCTCCAAGGCCTGGTTACAGCCTGGAAACCAGGCAGCCAAGGCTCGGGCAGCTGCCTCCTCCCTCCCCCCACACCCCTCAGCTCAGGACAGAAGTCTGGAGCAGCACTGGTGATGGGTGCTACAGTCACTGCCACTCATAGGGTGCTTGTCACCCACACTGTCTCTGTCCTCAGGCGATGGTGGCCCCGTACAGACACTTCATTGCAATCCACGCGCTCTCACCCAGAGCCTCTCCTCCCACCTCACTTCCATGTTCAGAAAACTCTCCCCAGGGAGGACATGGGGACCCAGCTAGCAGAGGCCTAACATTCCAGAGAAGCGTGGAGATAGTCGTTTTCTTCTCTTCTCCTTATAGAATTCTAAAGCCAACACAGTCCCTTTGAAACAGAGATTTCAAGTTCATCGCTCCACGTTTCCCACTGAGGCAGCTGCTGGGATGGGAACCAGGTACAAATCATGTCCGTGAGATCCCAAATAAAGTATGGTGGGCAAGCTTAGACTTCTGCTACCAAGTGTAAAACCAGTAAGACCACACAACAGCACCGACAGCTGCCAGGTGCGGGGTCAGCATACCTGACGTGCTGTGCTTTACGCACGTGCGGCTGGACCCTTAAGACAACACTATGTGCATTATTATCCCATTTCATTGCTGGGAAGACCGAGGCCAAATACATACCTCAGCTCACACAACTAGCGAGAAGCAGAGCCAGGATGAAGTCAGAGGTTTGCAAATGTTACCGGACACCAGAATCACCTGAAAGACTCATTACGGCAGCTTGCAAGGCCCGCCCCAGAGCTTCTGATTTGCTCGGCGTGAGTGGGGCCCGTGAATTTGCATTTCTCGAGATTCCTGGCCCAGGACTCATGCTCTAACCCAGTCCGAATCTAGGCTACCCACAAAAATCATGGAGCTTTTAAAACACCCCAAAAGGGGTGACAGGGCAACACAGACCAATTCCTACAAATAAGAGGTTTGGGGATGAGGCCTGGATATTGGTTTAGGTTTTCTTTAAAGGCTTTGCACATAATTTTAATACCACTCACAAATCTTCTAAACCAGTAAGAACAAGGTTTCCCACCGTCACTGGGCATCCCCCAGTGCCCTCTGAACATGACTCCTACACAAAACCTCACCCTTTCCTCACCCTCAACCTTCACCAGCAATCTCTACCTCCATCTCCAACCCCATACTCCCCATGTCATTTAAAGTCCAGCTGTCACATCTTCTCCCTAAGCCCCCTGGGACAATGCTTTTCCCAGCCAGGCTGTCCTGCCAGCCCCTCCATGGACAGCGGCTTTCTGCCCATGCTGTGTGGGTCACCTCCCTCAGCACATACACAGAGACAGACACAGGTGCTGGAGAATGACCCTGATAACTAGATTCCCCAGAGGGTGAGGGAAGCCTCCTCATGGGCAATTCTAGAGCCTTTGGCTCAGGTGACCCCAAGCCCCACATGAGCGGCTTCCTTAATCCATCAGAACGGGCCACTTGGAACTGGCACAGTGGCTGTGCTGAGACAAGAATCAGCCCTGCCCCTCAGGCTATGCCTGCTTCCCTGGCTGGGTCAGAGTTACCCGTGAGTTCCTCATGGCTGGCAGGTGATGGCCTGGGCATTACCCCAGCAGTGGTGAGTGAGTACCTGGTGCTCATCACCCCACCTCCTTCACCCACTCACACCACCCCTTCCCCCACCCTGACTTTCCTGAGTTGACCCCTACCCCTTCTCTCTTCTGGGATGCCGCCCTTGCCCCGTCTTGCAGACAACACATTTATGAAAATAGAATTAGCAACAACTGCTTAGAATTCACAGTGTGAAGGAAAAGGAATCAAGGCCCCGGCAGGTTTGGGGCCCTGCTTTCCTGGAACTTTTTATCTAATTAGATCTCACATATGCAAAACCATAAAGATAATTTTTTCATTTTCAAAAATAACATATTGTTAAACAGAGTCATCATTTGACTCAGCACCTCTACTCCTAGATATACGCCCAAGATAAATTAAAACCAAAAGGAGGCAGGGCACAGGGGCTCAGGCCTGTAATCCTAGCACACTGAGAGGCCAAAGCAAGGGGGTTGCTTGAGCTCAGGAGTTCAAGACCAGTCTGAGCAAGGGCGAGACCCTGTCTCTAAAAATAGCTGGGCATTGTGGCAGGCGCCTGTAGTCCCAGCTACTTGGGAGGCTGAGGCGAGAGGATCACTTGAGCCCAGGAGTTTAAGGATGCTGCGAGCTATGAGGATACAGGACACAGAGTAAGACTCTGTCTCAAAAAAAAGAAGTGTGCATGGATGTTCATATCAGCATCATTCGTGATTGCTAAAAGGCAGAGGCAACCCAAATGAATGGATGGATGAACACAATGTGGTATATCCACACAATGAATATTATCCAGCCCTAACTAAGCCTGGACGAGCCATGAAAACATTATGCTACGTGAAAGAAGCTAGTCCCAAAAGAACACTGAATGGATGATTCCATTGACACAAAATGTGCAGGACAGGAGAATCCATAGGGATGGAACGTAAATTCACGGCTGCCTCAGGTTGGAGGGGTGTACAGAGTTTCTCTTAGGGGTGATGAAAATGTTTTAAAATTGATCATAATGAGATTTCACTGCTCTATGAATATAACAAAAAAGCACGGAATTGTGCGGTTTAAATAGGTGAATTGCATGGCAGGTCAATTATAACTCAAAAAGCTGTTTAAGAAAAACCATAACATATCGAATACATACAATTTGGCATTTAAATCCCAGAACTGGGTATCGTCTGTTATCCAAGGGTTGCTGGGGAGGCAGCCTGACATGATGGCATCGTTGGATAAAAACTGCTCGCTGTATTTGACAATCCTGAAAAGGAAGTGGAAAATAATTTCCTAGAGGCCCAACATCCGAGAGACAAGATCAACGCTCAGGTTGACTGCCCAGCCTGTCCATCTTTTTCTGTATCGATTTAGTTTCATACTTATTCCTGTCTCCTTAGAAAAATGCTTTAATAGCCCTTGACATTGGCAGGTATTTGACAAGATCCGTTCCTGTTCTACTTGCAAAACCAAACGTTGTTTCCAGGTCCAGTCCCTTCACTGTCTGTCTCATTAAAATATGGCCTCTTTACATTTTATCAGGAGGTCTTTTAGACTCAATGCCAACTCAGTTTGCCCTTGTTCAAACAGGTATCTCTGTACCCATCCTGGAAGCACATTGGGTTCTACCTTTTGTCAAATAATGCCTGGGTTTGGGAACTTAGACACAACTATTCAAACCTCGGGTCTCATTGAAGTGTGAATCCCAAATGAACTATCTGGAGAAAGAGCTAATTCCCTAGCCATTTGGAAATATATTTTATTGTTAACTATAGTCATCCTACAGTGGTATAGAACGCCAGAACATAGTCCTCCTGTCTAGCTGTGATTTAGGATCCTTTCTTAACCTCTCCCTCTCTCTCCTTTCCCCTCCCCTTCCAAACCTCTAGTATCCTCGGTTCTATTCTCTATGTATTTTCAAATAGCTTGAAGAGAGGATAATGAATGTGCCCAACACAAAGAAATGTTAAATGTTTGAGATGATGGATATGCAAATTGTCTGATCACTATACATCATTAAGTACCAAAACATTCCCAGGATCCAGGCACCCAGTGCCTGGATAATCCCAAGGACGCAGGAGGCTGAGGGGATCTCAAGTACTTCAGATCAGGAATTCAAGACCAGCCTGGGCAAGACAATGTGAACCCGCACACACATACCCCATCTCTAAAAATAAGAAAAACGAAATTAGCCAAACATGGTGGTGTGCACCTGTAATCCCAGCTACCCGGGAGACTGAAGCAGGAGAATTGCTTGTATCCAGGAGTACAAGGCTGCAGTAAGCTATGATTCTGCCATCAGACTCCAGCTGGGGTGAGAGAATGAGCCTATCTGTTTTAAAAGTCTGGCCACTAAAAAAAAAAAAAACAATCCAATCAACAAAAAAACCCTACCACATACCCCATAAATATGTACAATTAGTACGTGTTAATTTAAAAAATAAAGTTAATTTAATTTAAAGTTAAGCTGATGAGTCAGATCTTCTGAGTCAGGACATTTCTTGGTGTCTAGGAAGCAGGGAAAAGCCTGCTATCTTCTCCCAAAGTTGGGGAATTGCACCCACAGTGGATAAATAAGGCATCTACCATGAAGTCTACCCACAGGAGTTTTTTATGATGATTCTGTTCATTTATTTTTATTTTTTAAATTTTTATTGGTAAATAATAATTATACATATTAATGGGTACATTGTGATGTGTTTTTTTGTTGTTGTTTGTTTGTTTGTTTTTTGAGATAGAGCCTCAAGTTATCCCCCTGGATAGAGTGCTGTGGCATCACAGCTCACAGCAACCTCCAACTCCTGGGCTCAAGTGAGTCTCCTGCCTCAGCCTCCCAAGTAGCTGAGACCACAGGCACCTG
>NW_003852413.1:12776800-12785865 GCF_000181295.1 Otolemur garnettii | reverse complement strand
GATTTTCAAGTCTTCCCACCCTCCCCATCGGCAGATTAGTGGATTCCAAGAAACATGACAGGCTTTTATGGCCCCTCACCAACCTCTGATTTTGCCTAAACCAAGATGAGACCTAGAGACTCAGATTCTGAGTGAAGAACTAGGAACTAACCCCCCTGGTTTTGTCTCTCTCAGGCCTTCAGGATCCTAAATCAGTCAGCCTGTGACTGGACATTCTCTTCTAGCCTGTCCCTGCTTCAGCAAGACCAAGAAATCAGAAACATACCCTCCAAGGGACACTGAAGACTTCACTGTAGACCTCATTAAGGCCTGTTGGTAATACATGATCTGAAAGAGACACAGTCGTTAGATGCCCAATTCCCCCACCCTTGAGTGTCACCAACACTAACACACATGGCCTCTACAGCCAGAAGCCATTTATCCAATGACAGCCCACTCCATCCCCTCCAGCCAGCTTCCTCAGTACCAACAGGACTCAGGGCCCCATAGACAGCTCACCCCAAACTGAAAGTTAGTGACCTCAACCCATCAATCATGTGTTGGTATGAAAAAATAGGATCAGCAGAAAACATGTTCAAAAGAGCCTCAAACTGAGACATGGGGACAGATGCTTGGCTTTTCCCATTTAGGTATCAATTGACACATCCCATCTCAATAGGATGCTTCCCAGGGATTTATCTTGGGTCCTGAATAGAAGATTTGCCAAAACAGGTCATTTGCCCCTTGGGTAGCAGCTGAATGCCCTATAATTGTAGGAGCAGAGGCCAAGCAGGGGATGTAGGTCCCCCACCCCCATCATTCATTTCCACTGTCCTCTCCAGTCATCCCTCATCTCTACGCCTTCAAGGAGTGTTTCACATTATCATTCTCTGCTGTCCATTAATTCAGAAACAATTGTTTAAACATTACACATGGTTTTCATTGCATTACCGAGTGCAGAGCATAAAGCCAGTGTACACATAATTTATTAGAAAATTTAAAATCAGACTTCACTGGAACTGGAAGACTAATTACCTCTTTTTTGACAGCAGTGATTGTTTCTTTCTGTAAAACAAAGAAGCAAAACCATTAAGCAGATGTCATTAAATCACTACAGTTCAAATACCCCATTTGAAAAATTAAAATCACTCTGCATGGGAAAACTGCCCATATTTTCTTACTTAAAAGGTAGAGTTTTCCATTAGCCCTGTCCTCCAATCTATTCCATGTAACCACTGGAGAATAATACTGAGTAAGGGATTTGGGTAAGAGAAGAAGTATAATTTACCACTGTAACTTCATATTGCTCTCCGAAAAGCCAAGATGAATTAAAGACTAAGTTTGGGGTTGGTCTCAATCTAGCATGGTGCCTACAGAATGATCTGTAGGGTGAGAAATAAAGATTCCGTTGGAAGTAAGAAAAGAGAGAAAAAGATGGAGAAACTAGCATGGAGCCTCAGTGTGTGTTTTTCTTTGCTTGTGGGGAAGATGCCTGAAAGAATGATGAGATACTTTCCTCAGGTATTCATAACAACTTGATCCATACCACAAGTTGGGAAAAAACAAAAGAAGCCATGTTGCCAAAGATACAGCCCACAATTACCCTGAGACCAGCATCCACTGCAGGCTGAGTCCCAGAGTTGAGCTACAAAGGGAAGATCGCATCACACCCATCCCCTCACTGAAGCTGCTCCATCAGGTTCATGCTGGGATGAGCTTCAAGGTGGCTTCTCTCCAAACTTATTGGGTTATGACAAAGAAAGGAGGGCTCTGAGAAAGGCTCCTTGTTCGGGCTCTTAGGAGCTCCTGAGAACCATTCAGATCTATTTCCAGCTAAAACACAGAGATCATCTACAATCTGAGCTGGATGTGCTTCCTTGGTGCCACATTTCTGCCCCCATATAACTCTCTGAGGTTGGCCACAGTGGTGATTCCCATCTTGGTTTTCACAGGTTTGGTTGTGTCCAGGCGCTGGCTGGTGCCGACTCTTAGACTTCAAGCAGAGCCTCTTGATTCCTGGTTTCTAATATCCAGGTTGCTTAAAACCCAGCCAAGTCTTCACTTGGAAATGAGTCACAAGTCCAAGAATAACACTTCCTTTTGACCATTAGCAAAATAAACAATGGCCCGTGACCCCACTGACCAGGAATGCAGCAGAGTTCAATGTGGAATGTTATCTGTTCGCCTCACTTTCCTAATCCATGCTGGGTTTCACTTTTGCTTCCCTGAATTACTTTTATATAATTTCTTTTCCAGCATGAAGGAGTAGGGAGAATTATCTCAGAAAGGTAAAACCCAGCTGGGTCTCTCTGTTTTAGACTCCACACAACCTGAATTTCTCCTTTGTAGCACTCATCGCAATTTTAATTATCTATTTATTAATATGAATCAACATAATGGCACCATGAAGAACAGAGAAAATATTTCTCTTTCCTAGCCTGATGTCTGATACAGACTCGATGCTCAATAAATATCGAGTGAAGGATGACTTCAGGGTGCTTTCAAGGCCTAGAAAAGTGGGGACTTTTTCTAAATTTAATAGAATTTTTCCCACTTAAAAAAACTGAAAACACTCCCCAAATGATTCAAATGTTTTGGCAACCACACTTATTATTATTTGTTCCCATTGTCTCCCAACCTAAGCCACTGTTGTAGGAGATGTGCATTTCAGGTCGGAAAAGACCCTGGAGCCAGAGTGGACTCACATTCTAATCTAATTCTGTATAATCACTTCCTTTTGTTGGGATCTTGCTGGAGTGAATTATTCAGAATAGTATCTGCTGGCCCAGGCCCTCTGCTCAAAGAAGAAGCTGGAGTGTCGCATAATAATAACGGTGGAACAACTATCACAAAGCAGCGTTCACCTCTTTGACCCTTTACAAACTTTAAGGAAGGAAGATTTTATTATACTGATGTTCAGCAGAGGAGACCAAGGCTCTGAGAGGCTGTGGGTAACTTTCTCAATATCTGTCAGTAATTGGTGGAGGCCAGATTCGATCCCAGTTCTGTCCTTTACAAAGCTGAGGAGTGACCCAAGAGAGGCAGAAACCCAGTCCAGTCATTTAATTTAAAATTAAAACAAAAAGAGAGCCAGAGCCCCAATCATGAGATGAAATTCGAACACAGAAAACACTCTCTCATTAATACCCATGATGGTGAAGATGAAATCCTGCTTGGCCCATGCTCAACAGCCAGTGTCAAAATGTCCCCACGCGGTCAGACTTCCTATTTGCGGGCCACTAGAGACATTACCAAGACTCCTGAGTGGACACACACAGATGCAAGAAGTGGGTCCTGTCTGTCCTGGTGTGCTCTGGGCCCCCCAGGAAGCTACGCCTGCAAGCCACAGTCACACACATTCACTTCTCTTCTACCTCTCAGGATCTAATGCATTTGCTTCTGGAATCATCATCTCAGTCTTTGGGGCTTTATACTTTTTATATTTTTATTCTCTTCATTTGATTTTATTGCCTTTTCAGAGCTCTGCCTGTGTGGTGTAGTTCACCGTTTGTTTTGGGATTCCCAGAATCGCCAGCTATCTCCTGTGAATCAGGCTATGGCAAGCTCTCTAATAATAGGATTCAGCTGAATCTGAGGCTTCCCCACCTCTAGCGTGGATTGCCTGTATGAATTTTAGCTTTTATTTCTAGCTTTAAAAATAGCTGTCTTGTCTGGGTACAGTGGCTCACGCCTATAATCCTTGCACTCTGGAAGGTCGAGACAGGAGAATTGCTTGAACTCAGGAAATTGAGTCAGGCCTGAGAAACAGAGTAAGACCCTGTCTTTATAAAATAACAACAACAACAACAAAAGAAAAACTAGCCAGCCAGAGTGGTGTGTACCTGTAGTCCCAGCTACTTGGGAGGCTGAGGCAGGAGGATCACTCTAGCCCAAGAGTTTGACTGAAATAGGCTGACACCATAGCAGATACTCTATACTCTATGAAGAGTAATGGAAAAAGACCCTGTCTCAAAAAAAAAAAGCTATCCATGGGATTGGCTGTGTAGACTAACATACGGGTATCTCTGCCCTTCTTGGGAGCTGGGTATGCATTGGGGCAATGAAGGGAAAGGTTCTGGACTTTTCTAAAAGGTAAAGAGACAATTTTCTCTCTGTCCAGGGAATGGTTTAGGGGTCAGACAAAGGTTAAACTCTTGGTTCTATCACTTACTGACTATGTGATCCTGGATGAGTGACTTGGTATCTCAGAGCCTCTGATTTCTCATTGGTAAAAAGACAATAGAAAAAAGGGAGGATTAAATAAGATAAGAGACAAATGGAACACAGCAGCAACCCCACCCACAGTGGCTGCCGCCAAGCATGCGCCAGTGTGGGTTCAGCCCTCCTTGCGAGGTAAAATACTGGATGTCCAGGGGGAAAAAAAATCATTCATTGTTTATCTGAAAATGAGAACTGGGAATTCTGTATTTTTTATTTGCTAAATCTTGCAAACTTCCTTTCAATGTGATTATTCCTTACCCGAAGGCCATAAGAAATATCTAAGCAATGTTATTAAAAGATACACCTAAATATCTAAGCAATTCATAGAAAACCACCTCATGCTAAAAGTAGAACTCACACGCATCCCTTCCCTCTCAGCAGCTGGGCCTCCTGGAGCAAAGCCACTTCTTTTTATTCTTCATCCTGGTGACACACTTTGCTACTGGAGGAAGATTCTGCCCAAGGAATCTTTCAATACTTGGCATTCTTGGAATTCTAATGACTGCTAAGCTTTCTCTTGCAGAGCTGCCCAAATAGGGACAAGATCTGGACTTGTTTACACAGCTCAATGGCCAGGCAGGAGCACGGGCGCCCAGGCAAAGGACAAGCAGGGACCTTGGGACAGGGCAGCCAGGCAGGAATCTGCAAAGAAATACAGGTGGAAGGAGGGGCGAGTGGAGGAACAAAAGCAGGACCCTGGCTGTGAGGCCACCCAGAGCAGAGAGGGGTCTGAAGTCAGACACTAGGAAGGTCAGAAAGGAGGCGGTTAATGCAAAGCGGGAGAGGACAGGCAGAGGGGCCTCCGTCCAGGGAGATGAGGCCTCCTGCTTGCCATCCTCTCAAGTAAGCAACCGTCCTGCCAGGGGCTTCCCAATCGGGGAGAGAAGGCGGGATTGCTTACAACTTACAGGGCTCAGAGCACAGTGAAAATGCAGAGACCTCATCTAGATGAAAAATAAGAATTCCAAGTTGACGACAGAACATTAAACCAAGCAAAGGCCCTTCTTAGCACAGTGTCCCAGTCGACTAACAAGCAACTGCCTGTGAAGCTGGCCCTGGGCACAGCACAGTGGGTGTTAGAAAAGGTCACGCAGGATAGACAGTGACCGCTGTGGCCATCGGCTGTGGTTCAAATCCCGGCTTCACCAGTCCCAGCTGTGCGTCCTTGGAGGAGTTACCTTCTTTATCTCTCCCGGCCTCCTTCCTTAACTATGAAATATATGAAATAGGGACGCTAACACCACTATTGACCTCACACGGCTGTTGTGAGTCTCACTGAGCTGTTACGAGGTGTGACACACTCAGCTCTGTGTCTGGACGCAGCCAACCACATCCCCGCAGGGGACCTTATAAAGAAAACACTTCGTCCCTTGTTGACATGAGCATACAGGGGGTGGGGGCATTCGCTCACTGAGGGCTCCAGGCTGAGCGCTCTGCAGAACACAGTATTTAATACGGGGCCAAGCCTCTGCCTTTTACTCAAAGACTTGAGGACACGCCAGAGCAGACTCCACGCTGTTCTTAGTAGTGCTGACTGGACAGGGCAGAGAGGCTAGAGTCCATGCAGAGAGGCCAAGGTCGGTGTGCAGAGAGGCCAGAGTTGTTGTGCTTCTTCCTCCCTCCAGCTCCAACCAGGACAGAAGTATGAGATGAGATGAGGACAGAGAGGAAATTGGCCAGGCATGGCCCCCGAAAATGGGGTCTGAGGTCTACTGGCCCCGTAAGTTCTCTCTCACAACGTGGTGACAGCTATAACAAGGACAGCTTCTGTCTGTGGCGCTCTCTGCCTGTTGATTACTGTTCTAGACACTTCATGCAAACGATCCTCCTATTAAGTCCTTGGAGGAAGGAACTACTGCGATTATCCATTTTATAGATGACGAAACTGAGATTACATAGGGCTCGAGAGCATGCCCGAGACCACACGGCCAGGGAATGGCAGAGTGGGGCTCAGCCGATGTCGAAGGTCTCTTCAGGACACAGCACCACCCTCCTCCCTAAGTGACAGTGGTGACCCTGTCAAAGCAGCCCCCTGCCCCGTCTCTTCCTGGGTGGAGGGGCTGGGGGCCTCAGAACGGAGAGAGGACACATGTCCAGGGCTTGGCTCCTCCCAGGACTTGGCAGCCTTAGCAAGTGGGTCACCAGGGCCCTAGATACCCACCAACCTAACAGCCTCCTTTCTTAGGCTTGATGGGTTATTTGCTTCTATTTAAGGAAAACATCTTTTCAAGAATTCACTCATTCTCAGCAATGACCTCTCTCTTCAGACTAGCTCGGGCACCATGAGTTCTCTGAACAGAGACAAAAACCCAACCCCCTGCATGCACAAGGCCTGTGGAGACGCTTCCCATCTCCCAGGCCCTCTCCTCCCAGGACGGGAGCACTCAGGACAACAGGGGACACTCAGACAGGGGGTGATGCTGCAGAAGACGCAGCAAGGGGAGGGCCCCGCGTGCACGAGAACCATGGTTGTTTGCTCTTCTTAACACTGCACGGCAGCCAGAGCGCACACACAGGAGAAAGACAGCTGTGGAGAGAGAGAGAAGACAGTGTAAGCAGCAGGCAGGCCCAGCCCCTGCCCAGCCCCACCTCGGTCTCATGCTCACTCGGGCTCTGGGCTGAGACGACCGCCAGCGTCTGCAGGAAAGGGTCCTGGAGCAGGAGGATGAGGTCCTCCTCAGGGGCAAGGCTTATCTGGCCACCCTCTTGGAAGTCATCCCAGCCATCACCCCAGGGTCGGGCAAGGGTTCCCCAGCTCTCCTCCCAAATTGCTGACGTTAAGGTCCCTCTGCCCTATCCCCAACACACACACACAGCTGGGGTTGCAGATAGGGTGGCCTCCAGTGTCTCTGCACCCCCATGTCAGAGTGGGTGACCTGCTTTCTGCCTCCACGCTCCCCTCCTCCACAGGAAAGAGGTTCCCAGAGCTGACAGTCAGCCATAAAAGAAAGCAAATCTACCCCGTTCAGCATTTTACTCAAGGATTCTGTTTCCTTGACAACCAAGCCTTCAAGGCCTCAGCAGCAGTGATCTGTTGTCTGACAAGGGGAACTCGGGAAAGCTGCCCCGGGAACAGCTGAGCGGAGGCTGACAGTGCCTGGCATGTATCAAAGGGAGGGAGGGAGGGTCTCTGTGGCCTGCGGACAGGGAACCTCACAGTCCCCCAGGGACACTCTCTGGGGACTCGACGTCTCTCTTCACATATCATAGTCGGCCAAAGCAGACACTGTCCCTCAGCTGCCAGTTCCCTGCTTTGTCCTCTTCCCCGCTCACTTCCCTGCTTGTTCCCCAGAAGGCACCGCCAAGCCCAGACACAGCACACTAAGCTAAAGAGGCGACCGACCCCTTGCTGCCCAAAGATAATGTCAGACAGAAAGCAGCAGAACCGTCTGAGGCCCCTCACGTGGGCTTCAGGCTGGGCGGCTGGACTCAGCGGTTCTCAACTGGAGCATTTTTAACTCTCTCCCCAGGGTACATTGGGCATCGACTGGAGACATTTTTGATTATCAGGATGGGGTGGGAGGTGGGCAGGGAGAGGGCTGCAGGCCTGAATCTGGCAGATAGAGGCCAGGGGTGCTGTGAAACACCCTATAGCAGCACACACACACCACCAAAGAAGTATCTGGCCCAGAATGTTAATAGTGCCACAGTCTCAACAGTTTATAATCTGTATCTCTTTTTTTTTTTAAGTCATAGGAAATGGGCCATCTCTCATGAAAAGAGGCCTATCTGTAGAGTCATAGAAGTATTGGAGAACCTTTGCAAAGATCCTACCCTGGGGGGGATGTAAAAGAAAGTGTGACATTCCAGGCCCTGCCATGCAGGCTAAGTTTTCGATTTGCAGTTGATTCAAGGGTTTTGAGCCTGGCCCCTATTGTCTTCTCAGGGTCAAGGAACTGGCTGAAACTGAGTGCCAAATGTCTATCTGTGCCTCTTTGTGTGAAATGGATTCATAGACTTCATCAGATTTTCAAAAGGGGAAGTGACTCGGAAAAGTCTGAAAACCAACAACCTCGATCCCGCCTGCTCTGCCCAGCATCCTGTAGTCTCTCTCCAGCTGTAACTTCTCTCACGCCCGATCCTTGCCAAGGCCTCCCCTCTACCCTGATTCTGATTTCACAGAGCCCAGAGTCCTCCCTCTCTCTGGCATCTTAAAGGAAGGATATCATTTCCCTAACAGACCTGAGCAGACTTGCAGACACCTTCCCAGCCTCGGCACCTGACATAAGCCCTACCCAAAGGGTGCATCAGAGACATACCTGGTTTACCTTAACTTCATTCGGATCAGTCACTCGGTCCAGGCCATAGTCCAGCACATCATGCATTCCTGGCTGAAAAGAATTTTTAGAAAATCATAAGGATCACTACACAGTGAATCTCCAGGTTCGGATTAACTTTTGGGTCTTGGCCAAGCTGCCAATTCTGAGATTGCACCAAGGTTTTTTGGCCTAGTCCACATAGAGCTCTGAGGATGTGTAAACTCTCCAAGTGAGCTGGTGAGCTTCATGGGGGCTGCTCTGCTCCTATGGCTTCCCTGGTATCCACCATAGTGGGTGGGTAGGTGGATGGATGGATGGATGGATGAGCAGGTAGTAGGGTGGATGGATGCACAGATAGATGGCATCCTTAGCACCGTAGTGGGATGCATGGATGGATGCACGGATGCATGGATGAATGGATGGGCAGGTAGAGGGTGAATGGATGGACAGATAGATGGCACCCGTAGCACCATAGTGGGATGGATGGACAGATGAAAGGAGGCATGGATGGATGGATGGATGGATGGATGGATGGATGGATGCATGGATGCATGGTGTGTGCATGGATGGATAGATGAATGGATGGGTAGATGGATGGATGCATGC
>NW_003852413.1:12755844-12776780 GCF_000181295.1 Otolemur garnettii | reverse complement strand
GATGGATGGATGGATGGATGCATGGATGCATGGTGTGTGCATGGATGGATAGATGAATGGATGGGTAGATGGATGGATGCATGCATGGATGGATGCATGGATGCATGGATGCATGGATGCATGGATGGATGGGTGGATGGATGGATGGATGGATGGATGGATGAATAGATGGATGGATGCATGCATGGATGGATGGATGCATGGGTGTGTGCATGGATGGATGGATGGATGGATGAATAGATGAATGGATGGATGGATGGATGGATGGATGGATGGATCCATAGGTGGGTGTTGAGTGGGTGGATGTGTAACACCAAAACCCAAAAAGTGTTGACTGGAACTGATATATGGAACTCCTGACTTCTCCTTAGTGCTCCTTCCCCACACTCTGTGGTTTCCGTCTTGGGCTGAATGGGGATAGAGATGGAACAGAGTAGTGCCTTGGGAGAGTCAGGCACCTCCAGATACTATTTCTGGTTCTATAGCCTTCCAAATATACAGAAGATTTTAGAAACCACTTCTCTCTGCACTCTCTGATCCATCTAAGAAATAGATGATGCCTCCTACCTGGCAGGTTCTTGTGAAGACTTAACGAGACAGAGTATGAAGCTCCCAATGGAGGGTAGCTATTACTGAGCAAGGGATCATATTCATTTTACAATCACATACATAAAGGTATAGCCCAAAACTGGATCTGCAATTTTTGTCAGCTCCCTTCTTCACCAGGTAAGCCATCTCTCCAGAAAATCTTTCTTGGTCTCTCTCAACTCCTTGACACAGTGGGGCCAACAATTTGAGTCTTTCATGCTCCTCTGTGCAGGTTTGGTGCCAACATCCACCAAATGCTCAGCACCAGTGATGAACCAGGCAGACCACACTGATGCAGAGAATTGGGAAGCAATAGGGCTCTCTCCCTATTGGGATCAGAGACACTTAGCTCTGAGGTAGGGTTGCCAGATAAAATATAGAATGTACAGCTAATTTTAGATAAACGGCAGATGATTTCTGCCCCAGTATTTTTCTGTTCAATTATATATTTATACTAAAATATATAAAGTATATTTTAATACAAAATATATATTTTATAAAAGTTATGTGTGTAGCTTGAATTTATCTGAAATTCGAGTCTAACTAGACACCCTGAATTTTATTTGTCCAGCATGGAAGTGAATACTGGGCGTACAGCCTAGCAGGGAAGAGAAGATGGAAGGCAACACAGTGTAGGGAAGAAGACAGGGGAAGGGAGAGGCCATCATTACCCTAGTCACAAGCGGCCCTCAATCGACAAATGCTTGTGTGGCACATTCTGTGTGCTGGACATTGTGCTCAGCCCTGGGGCACTTTGGTGAACATGCCCTGGGACCTGCTATTGAGACAGATGCTCCCAGCAGGCACATGGAGATGCTGCCAGTCTTGTGGGGAGGTGCCACGCAGCAATTAGTCCACAAGTGGCTAATTACAGGTGCCTTCAAGGGACAACACGGAGATCCAAGCCAGCCCCCAGTGGCTCTAACCTAGCATGGGTTGGGGTCAGTGCTTTCCTCTGAACTTGCTCCATGCTCAGACATAAATTTGCCTGCCCCGGTGCTCCGCAGCGCACCTACACAACTGAGATGGGCGTGGGGTGCCCTCAGCTGCCCAGACCACATGACTTTGAACTCTCAGACCTGTAGTCACCCACTGTGCTTTATTACTCTGCCAGCCTGCCCAGTTCCAGCCACCCCATGACCCCCAGCTTTCCCCACCAGCCTTAGGGAACAGCCTGGCATATTCCTCTGGCTGCCCATTGCCTGGGTTCCTGCCTCCTCTCGACACCTCTGTGGGCAGAGGCCCCAGCAGCCTTAGTTGTTTCTGATCAAGCTGTGTCCCATCCCAGCTGCGGTCAAAACTCCCCCAGGGGCTGCCGTCTGCCTCTGCTGGTTTGGGAGACTTCCAAGTTCCATTCATTCATTCATTCATCCATCGGTGGCGTAAAGTTTTTGATCCACCATGACAGTCATGGGAGCCACTACTGACGCAGTTTCTGGCGTACAAGGGAGTGTTTGAAGGAAAATAACCCAGAGCTGGCTTGCAGGAAATAAGGGCAACTGACGTGCCTGCGGTGTGCTGCCAGCAGATAAGGAGGCACACAGACGCTTTCTCCCCTGGTGCCACACGCAAGAAGCCCTCCCGGGACACGCAAGCTTCCCTTCACCAACCAGAGGAGCTGCGAACGCCAGGGCATGGTGCCCCAACAACATCCCTTGGGCGTAAGACAAAGAGGCAGTTTGCACTGTGCCTCATCATTCAGGGGAGGAAAGGATCTTCGGTGCTCATGACAACTGCACGGTGGGGAGGTGACATCCTCAGGAATCAGCATCCATTACGCAGCCAGTGTGGAGCAGATAGACATTTCTTGGGGACACTCTCCTGCATCCCTCCTGTCCCTTCTCTAGTTCTGAGATGCTTCTGTTAACTTCACTCTCATCCCTAAAGGATCAGACCCCTTTTGATGCATGAGACAGAAAACAGTAAGAAAAACACTAAACCGTTTGCTTACATAAACCAGGAGAAAGAAAAAGAAAGAAATGAGCCTGAAACGGGGAGTTGATTTTAGGTTAGAGAGTTCAGGAGGTCTGCTCCAAGCAGATCTTGGCTGGACTGTCACTCCCCCGTGGAGAGGTGCTCCCCGACCCTCCACCTGACACGGAGCCCCTGCCACCTACAAGCTGCCGTGGCATTCTGTGATGACTCATGTATTGGCATAACAGTGTTAGTCTTTGTCTCTCTACCAGACTGTAGGAAACTCCTCAGGGTAACACAAATATCCCCATTGCCTGGCACTGGCTATTCACAAAATAACATGTTAAATGTCTAAAAACTTGGGCCAGAGTATAGGGAATGTTCCATCCTGCTTTTATGTTATAACATTATACGGCAGACCATTTTCCTAGGTCGATGAATGGCTTTGAACATATTTTAATGGATTCCTGGTGTTCCACTGTGTAGATATATCTTCGTTTAGCCCAATTTCAACAGACATGGAGGGCGGATATCTCCTTGTCTGCCAAGCATCCGCATATGTGGTTGAAATAAGCCATTTAGCTTGATATTTGGACAAATGACCCCTTGAATTAGAGCTGTGTCCACAAGACTAGGCCTTGGCCATGGACTATATCCTTCACAGGCATGAGCCCACAGATGCCACAGCAAAGAGGCAAGGACGGTCCCCCAAATGACGATCTAAACCCCAGCACAGGTGTCCAGACTCTTTTCCTTTCTGCCAAACATTGAAAGAATAGGAGCTGTCTTAGGCCACACTGTAAATACACCAACGAGCAAAAGAAAAGGTCCATGCATACTTTTTGATCCAAGACCACAGATAAGCAAAGCAGTACTCAAATAATCTGCACTTGGCCCATGGGCCACAGGTTGGACACCCCTGGAAAAGAACTACTTCTCCTTTTGTCTGATTACAAAACTGGAGCCTGCATCATGCTCAGATGTGTCCTCTGTTCCACATTGGTAATCACTTTCTTTCCACACAGGATGCTGAGCCACAGGTGGCATCTGAGCTCTGCATAAGAATTCAGGGCAGGTCTCTCACTCAACAATCACCAGCCACGTCTGACCTTGGCCACCAGCCACGTCTGACCTTGGCCTTTGCCCGTGATGACACCTGGCAAGGCATCTGTCAGCGCTCCTTCACTGCTCTCTAAATCAATCCCTCCTCACTGAGCCCCTTCCACTAGTGGGTCCCAACTCGGGAAGAGGGCTGCTCTCCAGGGTCCCAGCAATTTGGGCTCTGAGCTCTGTGAGCTGAGACAGGGACCACACATGGGTGGTCCTTATGCATTATCATATCAGGCTTTGCTGTCAGACAGATGTGGCTTCCTCTCCCAGCACTGGGCAGCCTCAGAACCTCTCTGAGCCTTGATTTCTCCATCTGAAGAACAGGTGCAGTGAGCATCCTTACCCCACAGCACGGCAACAGGTGTGCTGAGACCTGACACAGGCACACGGCAGTGCACAGTGACTCCCACCAGTATCTTGGGCCCAGCTCCTAAGCCCTCACCTGGCATGGAGTCAGGGCCCAGCAAAGACTTCACGGATCAGCACACAGACAAATGAACCAGTCAGCGTAGTCACAACAGGCCACGTCTCTCTCTACGACAGTTGGTTACAGTCAGTCTGCAGAGCCAAATGCTTTGTTTGCCTTGGCTGGCTTCGTTCCCACTACACTGACAGTTTGTTTGAGTCTCCTGGAGACCGTCTGACAGTCTGTGAGCCCCTGGATTCCTGTGCCCATCAATCAGATTGCTCAGTTTCCAGGCTGAGATGCTCTTCAGACAGAACAACGAGAGATGGACAAGGAGCAATCTAAGGTCAGAGAGAGCAGGGCCCGGCACTGTCCCGCCAGACCTTGGGCTACTGTTCTGGCTTTGACTTAGGGAGCAGCTGTGAGAGACTAGATGTGAAGTTTTGTGTTCTAGGAGTTTCAGGACTCTGCTGAGTCCATCAAAGTCTCATCCTGAACTTGGGTGCCCAGTGCTGTGAAGAGGGACCAGGCGTGTTTGAACCCAGGAGTTAAGTTACTCAGAGCAGCAGTGACCCAGGTGATATTCGAATGGCCAAGGACTGAACAGCATTAAGACCTCACATGACACTTCATGAAAGGCAAAAGGGTGGCACAGGGGCCAAAAGGGAGGGTTTGAGGTCAGCAGTATGTGGACTCAGACCCCCTGGCACGTCCTCGCTGTGTAACTGTGGGCACATTAGCAATGTCCCTGAGCCTTCACTTGCTCATCAGTAAAATGGAAACAATAACACTGCCCTCCACACAGGGCATGAAGATTAGTAAGACAGTGAGTGCAGAGTGCTCAGCACAGTGGGATGATGACGGAGATGGTGACAATGACAATGACAATGGAAGTCAGAGAGGAGAGAGAGGGGAGGGAGAGGCCAGGGAGGTGATGAAGGGGAGGTGAGATGATGGCCATGTTGGTGGAGACAGGGGAGGGGAGAATGGCAGGCCAAGTGGGGGCAGGGTGCCGGAGAGACACGTCTTCATCCTCCTGTAGTCCTGTATCATGCCGGGAAGAGCCATTCAGCCAGTTTCCTCAGGGGGCTGAGAGATTCCCCTAGCAGAACTGGGGAGTACCCAAATGACAATGATCATGTTTTTCACTTTCTTCCCTTTAGAACCGCTGGTTGCCAGGACAGAGGGGAGGGGACAGATGCTGGGTAGATCAAGTGCACAGCCAGCCTGTGTTGCTCTCTGCAGGGGCTGCGGTCACACTGACATTCCCACACCATGGGGTCTCTACGTGGGATAACATGGGAGCCATTCTCCACCTTGCAAGGAGCAGGTTCCCTCCCTCAGACACGGTGTCACCGGGCACAGGGCACCTTGCCAAACGTGGCATATCCACCATCTTCCCTTATCCTCACCAAGGAGCTGCTTCTGGAACACACTAGAGGTGTGGGGTTCCCTTTCTCATACAAAGCTCTCACTCCTAAGCCACCAACCAGGAGGTGTGGGATTGTCACCAGAGCCCTGTGCTCTGTCACCATCCCCCACGACCCCAGTCAGGATGTGCAGACTCATTTCCCTCGAGGAGGAGGGGCTGTGCAGCAAGGAGAAACCACACAAGCTGCTTGGGATCAACCCCCGGACCTCAGCCTCAGCGACCGCACCCAAGCCCTGGCCCTGCAGGTGGACCTTATGAGAATCTGCTTTGAACACAGAAAGAAAATAAGCAAAACAGTCACATCTGATAGGCTTGGCATTCCAAAATCTGTAAACTCACTTCCTGGTTCTCAGAATTTCTGGGACAGGGCAGGCAAGGAGACTAAGGGAGGAAGAGGAAGAATATTTACTTTGATCTCTTCAGTTTCTGGACTCTGTCGCACTCTCCCACCTACCCTGAGCTGCAGGCCTCATACGGGTCTGACACAGGAGGAAACTGAGGCAGCAGAGTTAACTCCAGTAGGTGGTGGGCAGAGCCTGCTTCTCCACGCTGGGGCATGAGTCACCACTCCCCGGCAATAAGCAGGGACTAGTCACACACCAGCTGTGACCCCGACAGTCCCAAAGCCAGAGACACAACATGCTACAAGTGACAAGAAGCGCCGTGCACACCTGTTCCTTCCCCTACTCCCATCTCAGCTGCTGGGGCTGAATCTAGGGGGACAGAGGAGAGGAAGCAGGACACACCGAGGACACCTTGCAGCTGGCAGTACCATTTCTGTTCTCACAGCATTCTATCTATTTTGCTGCTTTTGGAACCTACGTTCTAGCTTTTCTTTCTTTCTTTCTTTATTTTTTTTTTTGAGACAGAGTTACTCTGTCCCTCTCAGTAGAGTGCCATGGTGTCACAGCTCACAGCAACCTCCAACTCCTGGGCTTAAGCAATTCTCTTGCCTCAGCCTCCCAAACGGCTGGGACTACAGGTGCCCACCACAACACCCAGCTATTTTTTTTTTGTTGCAGTTGTCATTGTTGTTTAGCTGGTTCGAACCTGTCAGCCTCGGTGTATATGACTGGTGCTGTAACCACTGTGCTACAGGCGTCAAACCTCTAGCTTTTCTTATTACATTCCTTTACCAAGTGTGGCATCTCCTGGACAAAAAAAATAGGCCTAGCCCTCATAAAACACAAATTCATCTGCGTCTTTCTCTCCCTAACCAGCAGGGAGCGGACCCCACCCAGATGGCACACTTTCCCTTCCCGCCAACAGGCTCCTGGTTACTAACCTGCCACCAACAGCTGCTTCTGCCAAGCCAAACCCAGGCCCAGCGGGAGATGCACCCACCGGCACCCAGGGAAGGTGAGTACAGGAAGGGGCAGGAAGCCAAGGTGGGGGGGGTACTCACCGGGCATCGGTGCACCAGCCAGTACGCCTTCTCCTGGCAGTCCAGAGCGTACCTGTCTGCTTTGTTCCTCTCCTTTCCAGCCCTGAAAAGCCAAAAGCTGTGTTTACGGCCAGGAATCCTTTGCATCATTGATGAGTGATGGCCGTTCCTGGTGACCTGGACCATTCTCCCAACATACATTGTAATAACAGCAAACCCAGCAAACAGTGACGTCACATGATGAGCCAGGCCCCGCCCTGGCTATTTCACCTGTAGTAACTCCTTTAGCCCAATTTAATCCTTCCAGTGAACTTCTCTCACTTCTCAGCTTAGGGAACTGAAGGAAAGAGGAGCTGCAGGCCCAGCCAGGGCCATACCGGCAGCAGGTGGCAGAGTGTGGCTTATGCCAGGGGGTCTGGCTCCCCCACCACACTGTGCGGCCACGGTTGGCTCTGGGACCAGATCAGCTTCTCCCACTTCGCCACTGGAGAAGAGCGCCGATGCCCTTCTGGGCCGACATCTGAGCACCTGGCTTTTTAACTTTTTCCTGACTTGGTGAACTAGTTGGGGAAGATGCTGGCCTCAGGACATCCTCTTTTCTCCCTACCTGTCAATTCCAACCTCTTACTCCAAACAGTTCATGCCAAGTTACCACTGTAAAAGGTTATTCACTTTCTCTCAGTCTCCCCCGTTCTCTTTCTGGATAGGGAGTGATGCTGCAGTAACGAGGTTATGCTGATTGTCACACCACAGCCCCGTTCTGCGCCATTTCCACGGCGACCTGCATGCACACTCCTTAATGCTTGTTTTCCCAGGCAGCGTGGGATGACGCACACGCCCTCCGCGTGACAGAGCTGGCGGATTTATCTCCCGTTAATGTACTGTGAATAACATAATAATACCTAGAGATCCAGATGGGAGAACAGCGCCATTCCAGCGGGGTGTTTCGCCAACCTCCTCTGGAAATTAAATATAAATGCTGTCGCTTGAACTTCCCCTTGCCAACCTAACTGGATTTTCTACCAGCCCACGTCTTCAGGAGCAGGGTCCATGGTCTGCCTGAGGCACTGAGGAGTGTCTATGATACTGGACAGCCTCAGACAGAGTCAACCCCCAATTTACCCTGCAGGTCCTTTCCAGCTTTGCTATGCTTTTATCAGAGGACAGTCATGATAAGTGGACTCTAAAGAGAGCCAGTAAATTAGGAATTACTTCAGTTCATCATATTATGAACTTTTTTAGCAATAGCATTTGCTTAATCATTCATTCATTCATTCACAAATTATTGATCTTCTCCTATGTTCCAGGCACCAAGAGTCTACCGGTGAACCAGCCCTGGTCCCTGCCTTTGAGAACCTTGTGAACATTATACAAATAGTAAAAAAAAAATCAATACAGAATTGCAAACTGCAGTCTGTGCTATAAGAAGCCCTTGGGGCACTATAATATAGAATCGGGGATGGCCTCTGCGGTGGTTTTTAAATATGTTTACAATTCGTTAACATTCTCTCCACTGACAGAGGTCTATGTCCTCTCCCCTTGAAGCTGGTGGGGTTTTGTGATGTTTTCGACCAACATAGGATATCAGACATGGCACTGTGTAATTCCTGAAGCTGGGCCATAAAACGGGATAGTTGTCACCCTCCTCACTGGAATATGTGCTCTTGAAACCTCCAACCTCTGGTAGTCAAATCTGACTGACCCGAGGCCACCATACTGGGAGGAAGTTCAAGCTAGACCAGGTAGAGAGCAAGGGACACCAGGCAGCCCCCACCTGTCCCAGGTCCCCAGCTCCAGCAACCTCTCAAGAGATTCTGAGTTGGTGTTGCTCAGCCAAGTCCTTCCTGAACTCCTCACCTATGGAAATCATGATAGATACCAAATAATAGTTGTTTTGAGTCACTAAGTTTGGGGTGATCTGAGTGCAGTAATAGGTCATCAGAAAAGCCTCCTTGAGGAAGTAACGTTCCTCAAGGAGGAACATGGGCGTTCCCTCTGATAGCTTAGAGAGTCCAGTCTCATGATCCTATTTGTGTTTCAAACATGGGTGCAAAATGGGAGCAGAGAGGCCAGTTGGGCAGACACTGCCAGCTGACAATGAGGTTGGTTTGATCAGGGTAGGGGAATAATGGAGGCAGCCAGGAGTCCCATTGAGTGGAAGGGATTTTGCCAGACCTGACAACAGGACATTGGGTATGGCTGGAGACGGAGGTGGATGGTGGTTCTTTGTATTGATGTGGGTAATCATGAAGGAAGAAACTGGAGAGTGAGGGGAAGATGCATTCAAACATGGACCAGTTGGAGGTGTGACTCCAGCATGAGCAGGGTCTGGAACTCAGAAGAAGGAGCTCGGTATAACAAAATGACTACCTTATGGGCCAAACTAGATGGCCAGCATCATTTTATGAGGCCCTAAATCTGAACTCGGAGGCAGACTTTGAGTTTAGCCTTGGAAAGCCAGCGCCTCAGGAGAGAGCCTTTTAGGAACCGCTTACCCCAAAGCACCTAGGAAAGGAGGAGGGGAATGTCCTGTGATCTGGGCAGCACAGAACTTTATCCCAGCTGAGGCTGTGGCCAGGTGGTGGGCCTATGGGACCACTGAGAACAGCTCTGAGCCATGAGAACTCCTAGAGCTCCCTGAAAAGCATATATCAGGGTCCATGGTCCTGTGGGCTGCTGGGACCGTCCTGCTCAGAGCAGAAAGTCAGGGGGGAAATGGAGGCACTGGCAGGGAGGGACACTTCTTGCTCATCTCTGTGTCCCTGGGGTCCAGCCAGTGCTGGAACCCATTAGCACCTCAAAACTGCTGCAGTAAAACTTGGTCAATAATGTACACCAAGCTCTGCCACTATCTTACCTAATGACCTTGGCCAAGTGATTCTAACCTCTCTAAGCCTCAGTTGTCACCACTGGGAGAGGTGACAATGACCACTACTGTAAGCATTTCTCCCCCACTGACATAAAATGAGACAGTACCCAAGAGGTCACCAAAAGAAGTCTTATAAACAAACAGACATAAGTGACAAAAGATTAGAAAGCTACACCTGTGTTGCTCTGTCCCAGACATGCCCAGGCAGAAACATGAGAGTGGCTAATGAGCAGTGGCAGCTCTCCAACTGATGGGCCACATGAGTCTAAATTCTACAGATATACTGGACCCTTTACTTCCCCTAGACTGGCTCTCTCATGTGACGGTTCTCATCACTACTCCAATTCCTTGGCCACTCCAGAAAATCACTCTCCACCACTCAGCCCAGCCAGACACCTGCAAGCCCAGACCTTTCAGGATCCAGCCCCGCTAAGGGAGAATGAGGCTGGGCCAGTGGGAATGGCCCCTTCTGGTATTCATTGGTGCTGGTCACCAGATATTCCCGCCTCCTCTGCTTCTTCTTGGGCACATGGTAAGATTGTACCTTCCCACCCACTACCCTCTGGAGTTGGGCATAACCATAGGGCTTGCTTTATGAGTTATAAGCACAAGAGATGGTGTCACTTTGATCCACACAGGCTCTCCCTCCCCCTGCTATAGGAATAGCCAAAGCGCAGGTGGATGTCAGGACCCCAGGTGAGGTGAGCCACAGTGGACACAGAACACAAGCACGAAAGCAGAATCTTAGTGGTTTCCAGCCCCTGAGAATTCAAGGCTGTTGGTTATGACAACCTAACTCATCCTGACAAAAATACTCTCCCCACCATTCACTGTCCCCCATATGTATAGCCGGCTCTCACTGATAGGCCGAGGCCTCAAGGGGATGCTCGGCTCCAGTTCTGACCTGCATAACAGACAAATGTGAGCAATGGGTGATTCTCACATGCAAAACCAATTACTATCTATCCCTCCCCTGTTTAAAAATCTTTCTGTGGCTCCCCAGGGCCCCTTAGCACAAAGCCCTCTTGAGATCTGCTCTTGTGTACATCTCTAGTTGGAATCTTGCTAACTTCCATCACATCCACACTTTGCACACTTGGCTGTAGCCACAGGAACAGCTCACAGTGGGTACTCTCCCAGCTCCAGGTTCTGGTTCTAACCACCTAGATCACCCTTCCTCCCACCACACCTCTCCTCTATATCCATCCACCATCCCCCTCCCTCACCTGACACCCCTATGCAACCATGTTAGGGCCATTCTACAGACAGCTCCACTGCAATCCCACCACACGGCCCTCCCCTTATGGCAGCACCATGGCCTATTCGCTCATCTGCCTGACCCATGAAACTGTCTTTTTATTTCCTATGTGCAGCCCAGTGTTTGGCACATAAATGTCCAAGAAAGGGTTATTTAATTATAGGAAACAAAGAAGGAAGGGAGGGAAAGGGGACCACCAGAGAACAGGTGGGATATCCTCTCACTCACTTGTACTGCTCTTTGGCCTGCATAATGACGAAGTCCCACTTGTAGTTCATTTTTTTGTTCAAGAAATCATAATTTTCCTAGAGAAGAAAAACAGAATATGGACAGTGAGCCCTAAGGCATATGCCATGTGATGCAGGGCAAAAAGCCCTGAGTCAACAAGAACATGCCCCGGGCCCATCGCAACCACAGACAGACCCAGCCTAACGGTGGACCCCACTTCACAACAGTGTCCACTCACAGAGATTTCACAATAAGTCTTATTTTTCTTGATATTTCATTTTTTTAAATCAATATATCCCAAATCTGATTAGGAAGAGAGGATCGGGAATGAGGAAGAATATGCAAACTCAATATTCAACAATGGAACATCACAAATCTGCAAAGCTTAAGCCCTAACACCAATGTGATCTTGGCCCTTCTAAAAACATGTCTGTAAGGAATAAAAACACAGCAAGATTGTTACCCTCTCCCCAGAAATTCTAGTCTTTTGAGGGTTAGAGTGTATTTGGGGGGAAATCTGGTTTACCCAGCCTAAAACAAAAGTCTGAAGGGTACTATTATTTTCCCACCATAAACTCAGATTCAAATCTGTTAACCAAGGGTGGTCCATGATAATACATATTGATCAAGTCATCTTGTTTGGGGATAACACAAAAGAACAAATAAATGGATGGATGGATGGATGGATGGATGGCCGAGTGGATAGATGAATGGATGGGCAGGTGGATGATAAAGTAGCATATTAATGTAATTGTGTGGGGAAGACAGAAAAAATATCTCAATACTACATTCTATTCAGTTATAATAACCTCTATCTGAAAACACCTCTGTACCTTTTCATAGTCTTCTAAAATCCCTTTCTTCTTGATATTTCGCTTGGCCAGATAGATGGCTGCAAAAGAAAGTAGTGACATTTTCCATCACCATCAAGTTTCAAAACCCCATCTGCAGCTCCCTGTGCTGGAGGCTGCCATGCTCAGAGTGGCAGGGAAAACATCCAGCCCTCCCTGTCCTTTCCCCTGGGACACACCCAGTACTGATGTGAACTGACGTAAAGGCCATGATGACAGCAAGACAAATGTCACCAAAATGCAGCAAGTAAATTAGCAACACATAAAGCACTACCCAAGGCATAGATGGGGATGGGGTAGTTACCATAATCTGTGTCTTCAGCTGGCCACTGCTGGGTGGGCCAGAAATAGGGCGTCTGCAAAAAAAAAAACATGAGAAACCATGCTTTAATACGGGGTTGCAACCCCATGCATCCACCCTATCCCATCATTAAAGAGATAAAACTACCTTAGCCCTCTCCACCATTCCTAAGGTCCTGATCTGTTAAGATATGAAGCCAACCAATTTTTTTTTTCTTTCTGCTCTGTCACCAGCCTAGAGGGCAGTGGTATGATTATAGCTCACTGCAGCCTCACACTCCTGGGCTCAAGCTTCCCGCTTCACGGGGTTACTGGTGAAAACCACTGCCCCAGTTTCTTTCCAAGTGAAATCAACCCTACATTAATACCCAAGGCCAAGACTCACCTGAAAACGGTAGAGGCTGTTGTCAGGTTTGAGAATGAGATTCTTGGGGTCTTGCAGGGGGTAAATGTAGCCATACTTGACAATGAAGTTGCCCAAGTTCTGAGCCTCTAGGGAGAAGCAGTTCAAACACAGATGTGAAGAGCCAGGCCAAGGGCAGAAGCTCAGCGCCTTGCCCCACATGGCACCCCAAACTCATGGAGCGATGTCCCTATCCTAACAGTGCTGCATCTGAGGAGTGAGGACAGTGGCTCCTGAACTTGGCTGTGGACTAGTATCAGCTGGGACACACACCAAAGGAGGACTTCCCTGGTCCTGGCCTCAGAAATGATGGCTCTGTAAGTGTAGGTAGGAGTCAGGGAAGCCGAGAGATAACAGGTCCCGCAGGTGGCCTGCTGCACATGGTTGGGGGCAACAGTGGGGAAAGCCCTGGAAAAGCTTCTCTAGGCCCTGTGGATCTGGAAGACGTCACAGGATCAGGAAGAAAATGTTTCTGTTGGACAAATGGACATTTTCTCACTCAAAAAATGAGGGGCCACGTCCTTACTTACCAACTTCTATCCCTTCCACATCTCAGCTCTGCCTGCCCCCCCGCCCCCCAAGCTTCCTCTCCTTCACACATTGCTTGAATTCCCACCCTATTTGGTTTATTTGGAAGCACAGCCTTGTTTCTGAATCTGCTTCAAACTTT
The DNA here is from genome assembly GCF_000181295.1 of Otolemur garnettii. NCBI lineage: Eukaryota > Metazoa > Chordata > Mammalia > Primates > Galagidae > Otolemur > Otolemur garnettii. Next base: position 12,763,367 of record NW_003852413.1, on the reverse strand, counting down.
CCTGGTTCTATCTCAGAGGCACTCACAAAAGCAGGTGTCTCTACACCCTCTGGAGGGAATCCCACCCCTCCAGTCCTGCAGAGACCTAACCCACATCCCACCCCAGAGCTTGACCTCTGTCCGAGGCGTGGGTTCCTCCTCTTTGTCAAGTGCCACCCTCTGTGACAGACCAGACCTTCTGTTTTCATGCCTCATTGTACCAACAACCTTTTTCCTCATGTTATTCCTTCAGCTCTAATCCATCGTTCCAACTGTCTCCAGACATTCTAGCTTAATCATGGTGATCATACACACTGCCACGCTCAAAACTTGCCTGTGGCTTCCCACAGCCTATACCCCAGACAAAACCTGGACTCAGCAAACATGCCCAGTGGACGTCTACCCCTCCACTGCCCTCCATGTCCAGCTGAAACCATGACTTGCCCGGTCCCTTCCATTTCCTGTTCACTCCATCCCAACACCATCGCTCTTGCTAGACCCTCAGAACTGCCCATCACCATCTCACCCTCATCAATCATATCTGCTAGTCCAGCACCCCTCCAAAAGGTCTTTCTCAATTAGGTCCTCCCCAATTGCCCCCATTATTTACATGCTCTCAATAATTTGTATAAAAGAACTCTTTTGTTCCCTAAGCATCCTGTCTTTGTTGATTCGCACAGGAAAGTTGTGTCTCTCCAATTAAAATGTAAGCTTCTCAGAGATATGGGCTAAGCCTCCGCCCAGTTTCCCCCATGGTGATGAGCACACAGCCATCCTCTGTGACTGAGTGTGGGACAAGCTCTCACCCACACTGGAGATCCAAAGCCGCTGGACAATCCATTGCAGAACGTCACTTCCTGCAAAACAGAGAAGTCTTTGGTCATTGCCATGGTCTCCTGACACCCCCCAGTCCTCCTGCTGTTGTCAACTTGTGTCCTTCCTGCCCAGCTGTGATCTTGTCCCTCTTATGCCCAAGACCTTCAAGGAAACTGCCCCCCCCCCATGTTGTGTTCAGTTCAGACTCTGCAGCCTGTGACTCAGCCTGTCCATGCTGACTCAGCCCGTCTGCAGCTTCCTGAAACCCATGCACGCTCAGTCTTTCCTTGTTCTGCTTATTATCTTTCAGAGCACAATCATTGGTGGGTGGACTGTCATTCATTAATGGGGCAGTAAACAGACTCCGTCTAAACACTGAAAACAAAACCAGATGCAAGGCCAGCTGTTTATGGGACTCTGGACACACAGGAGTAAAACACAGCCAGGCCTGGGATAAGGGGGAGAGGCTGCAGGCAGGGGCCAGCTCTCCTGCACCCCTCAGTCCTAGGAGAACTCCAAGGAACCTGAAAATTCTCAATTCTAATCTGGCCCTCCACATTGTAGGTAAGGTACCTCTGTCAAAAATAGGAAGACAAGACCTATCTTAGAAAGACTTTGTAGGTTGATTTGGAACTCTGGACAATGGAACATGGATACCATTTGTACTCTTGCCCTGGGCCCTGTGAATCTTAGAGGCTGTCTTGAGAAGTACACAGAGTGAAGGCTGGCATGAAAAAGAAGCAGGAGAGGTGGGCAGGACCAAGGTCAGGATTCAGATTATCTAGGGGCCAAGGCGAGCCAAGTTCTGCCAACAAGCCCAGAGCTGCTGCAGGACCCCACGGAAGCTCTGAGCCCCCTGCTCAGCTTAGGCACTCTGCCCTAAGCAGACAATGTGCCTTTTAGGAGAAGGGCAGCAGCATCACAGAAGGAAGATAAGGTGCCCTTGAACCAAGCACCCAACTCAGATGCCATCTGGCAAACGCCAATGACCACATTTTCCAGCAACCTCGGCCTGCTTTCCAAAGGCCAAGCTGGGTCCCTGCTGGGGTGAGAACTGGCCCACAAAACATGCCAAGAAAGAGGGTTTGGGATGGAGACCCTGGGTCTGTATCCTAGTAACTGGACAGTCAAAAATGATCCTTCCTTCCTTGTTTCCTTGAACGGCCACTCACATGCTCTCTGAGCCTAGTTAACTATCCACAGCTACGGCTGGGCTGGACAACCAGTGACTCTTCCCTTCAGAAGTGACTTCGACTGATTCTCTTTTCTGTTGCCCTTAGCATTATTCACCCCCGTTGGCTGTTCAGAGGCAACGTTCTTCATTTAAAATCCTACGACTGGGTATTGAGACTTTCCACAAGTCTCTCTTCAAACGATACAGGGCAGTGTGCAGAGAAACAGACCCAGACAGACGTCAGACTGATGAGCTCTTTCCAGCACAGAGCCGGAGCCGAGGGCTTTCTCACCCACTTGACTGCTTCCCGAAATAGACTAAATGAGATTATGGTGCCACCGGCATCCATCCCATGTGGTCTGTGCTGGCAGCGCAGCAGGAGGCTCAGGCTCCCACGTCAGCCACCTTTGTCCCCAGGAAGCCCCAGGTCACCTGCCATCTGAGAACTGGATGGAGATTTGCTTCTATTACAGGTGCTGATGCTGCAGGACCAGCACTTCTCCCTGTGTCCTGTTTCTACAGCGCTGGGATTTGCCCGGGCAGCAGAAATAAGGGAAAACGTGGCAGGGTGGGTGGCTCGCCCCCACCAGGGACGAGGTGCCCTGGACGTGCAGGGAAGCAGGGAAGCATGCACACACTGACGGTGACAGAAGGGTGGGCCCTGGGGTCACACCTCTGAGCTCACGTCCAAGCTCACTTGTGAATAAACTCAGTGAGTGATGACAAGTTACAGACCCTCTTTGCTTCTCCATGGCCCACCTGCAAAAACAGGATGGTCGTGTCTACCTTTAACTTCACTGTGGGTGCTGACAGGCCCAGCACAGGAGGGTGCCAGCCGTGGCCACCCACCCTTGGTTGCTACATGCTGACACCAGCACTGAATTCCTCCAATCATTCTCTTAGACAAGGATTGCAACTCCTGCTTTAAAAATGAGAAAACTTAGAATATGGCCACACAACTAGAAAAAGCCACCTGAATCCTGGTGCAGTGGCTCGTGCCTATAATCCCAGCACTTTGGGAGGTCAGGATGGAAGGATTGCTTGAAGCCAGGAGTTCAAGACCAGCCTGGGCAAGAAAGTGAGACTCTGTCTCTACCAAAGTAAGAAAAATTAGCCTGGTGTGGTGGTGCACTACTCTAGTTCCAGCTACTAGGGAGATGAAGTAAGAAGACTGCTTGAGCCCAGGAGTTCAAGGTTGCAGTGAACTGTGATTGAGTCATTGTACTCCAGTCTGGACAGAGTAAGAACAGTATAAGAAAAGAGAGAGAGAGAAGAGAAGAGAAGAGAGAAGGAGAGAGGGAGGGAGAGAGAGAAAGGGAAAGGAAGCAAGGAAGGAAGGGAGGTAGGTAGGGGGAAAGAGAGAGAGAGAAAGAAAGAAGGGGGGAAAGAGGAAGGAAGGAAGGAAGGAAGGGAGGGAGGGAGGGAGGGAGGGAGGAAGGAAAAAGGAAAGGGGCGGTGCCTGTGGCTCAGTGGGTAAGGTGCCAGCCCCATATACAGGAGATGGTGGGTTCAAACCCAGCCCCAGTCAAAAAAAAAGGAAAGGAGAAAGGGAATAAGAAAGAAAAAGGCATCTGAAGACTTCAATCCAATGTTCTTTGCACAATGCCAGGCCAGGACTCCATAAAGCAAGCATTCCATAACCTTCTATTAACCATCCTCTACGAACACAGTTGTGTTAAGCATTGGGGTTACCCAGGGAAGTGAGATAAGATGCCACCACCTCTTTAAGGGCCTCCAGTCTTGTAGCCAGAATGAATGACAACCAGGATAGGGCAGGGGGCAGGGGGCAGGGATGCCTTCAAGAAGAATTGCTACAGCTTCACCTTCAGTGATGTGCTGAGCAACGGCACCCTGAAAATCTGCCTCTCAGTCCAACTCTTGGGGTGCTCATAGCTACTCTGGTCCCCAACTTTTCCCAAGTCTGTCCCATCAGTTTCCTTTTCTTTTGTGAGCTGCCCCATAGCATTCCAATTAATTCCCGTTCAGCTCCAACAAGCCAGAGGGGATCTTCTGTTGCTTGTGTGCAAGGAAGCCTGGGCAGTACGCTGTGGTGGGGCTCCCTCTCTTGCCAGCAGTCAGAAAGGGGAAGGGGAGGCACTGGCTGCAGTGGCTCTGCAAAAACTAGGTGCTTTGAGAGAAAAATCAGCAGTCAGGTCAGGGTGGGGTAGAAAGGGAAGGCTCCAGCCAAGCATGGCAGAGTAGTGTGGCCCTGGCTTGGGTTTGGAAGCCACAGGCCACGTGCCTTGGTAGGAAACATACTCTTAACTGCAGAACCAAGGTCACAAAACAAGGACAACACATTAACCAAAATGTACTCCCCTTTTAGAGTCCTGTGGCTCCTGCCAATATCCCCAAACTGTACTCTGCAGACACTCTGCCTCTGGCACAGAGGAGACAGTGGTGCCATCCCCTTGGGTGGCTAAGGAGGGCCCAGATATGAATAGAAGGTAAGGAGAGGAGCAGCCAGACGGAGGCCAACTTTTTTCTGTCAATTTTTTTTTCCTGCTACCTGATTTCATTGAAGCTAAATAAAATAAGCAAACAAAAAAGGACCTCCCGAGAGGAACGGCTTCAAGAAGTGACCTATTGAGTTGTTTTTTTGTTTTTTCTTTCTTTCTGACTCTTTTATCTGGAGAAGATTGTGTGTTCCAGGAATCATTGAGCTTATTTTATAAAGGGCTGAATAGTAAATATTTCAGCTTTGTGGGCCATAACACGGTCTCTGCACAGCTATACAGTTTAACTCTGTCATCGTAGTGTAAAAGCAGCTGGAGACGATGTGTGAACGAGTGGGTGTGGGTATTCTGATAACACTCCGTTTGCGCCGACCCCTTTGTGGGGTCTGCTCCAGCCCAAGGCTAAGCCACGAGATACATCACCTGTCATGGCATGAGGGACACTGGTGACCAGGACCCTCTGGTTCTGCATCCGGACCCCCGTTTCCGGGTTCTGCATATCCTTCACGAGTGTTTCAATCTGTAAGACAGAACAGGAGAAGCCGGCTGACCAGAACCATTTCCGGAAGCTGGCTGCGGCCCCTCCCACAGCACTGAGAGGGACCCAAAGACACAAAGGTGGGTGCAGGGGCTCGTGACCTGCTGAGGAGCCAGAGGGGCCTTGAATAACCACAATGCATGCAGGAGTGGGTGTGTGTGACCCGCAGACGCTGACACCTTCCCCGCCCGGAGGGCTCCCAGAGGGCCCTTCTCACTGGGAGACTTGGGGAGGGCTTTGAGAGATGACGGGGTGTAACAGAAAGGATTGTGCTGGACAGAAAGTGAGAGAACAGCGCAAGAAAAGGAAGAGAGGGGAAGAGACAGTGGGAGGTGATGCCGAACAGCAGGCCTTGGAAGCCACTCCTGGGGTACGGCTTTTCCAGTGGCTATTCCGGGAGAGAGGTTTGGGGGTGTGAAGGAATTTGGTGAGACAGGAAGCAAAGGACAGGGCCCCTCCCTCCGTGTATTCAAAAGAGCAGCCGGATGAGGCTTGCCGTGACTTTCTAATACAGTCCAACCTCCACAGCTGACCACGTCCTTACACTGACCGCCTCCTTTTGTTGACCTAATTCTCACAGGCCAGACACGCATTACACGTACATATCAGTACAGTAGGCCCAGTTCTTTATGTTAACTACCTCCATATGTTGACCAGTTTGTTACAGCCCCTTGGGTGGTCAATATACACAGGCTCTACTGTGTATCACACCACCGCTTGGCCACTTCATTACAAGGCCCCTTTCATTCAGAGTAAGCGACAAAGGGCCCCCACTGGTCTACACGGTGGGAACCTCCCTCCTGGACTTCTCTCCTACCACTCCCCTCTGGCTCCCTCCAATCCAGCTGTGTTGGCTGCCTTGCTGCCCCTGATCGTGACAAGCACACTCCCAGCCTACTTCAGGGCCCATGCTCTGGCTGATCCCTCTGCCTGAAAGCATCCTTCCGAAAGATCTACATGGCTCTCCTCCTCCTTATAGCTTTGGGAGGGTCCCCCTGACCATCCTGCTTAAAGCTCCAGCCTGAAGTCCACTGTTGGCCCTCTTGACACCCTGCTCACTTTTTCTATTCTCACTCCTAGAAAATAGGCTCTTTAAGGGTGAGTCTGTTGTTCCTCGTCATCTTCTCAAGGCCTAGGAAAGAGCCTGGAACATGGGTAGAAATCAATGAATAGCCATTGCGTGAGTTAATAAATGAGGGCAGGGGCTGAGCCCTGGAAGGGCAAAAATTAACTGAATTTGCAAGTGACCAGGTAGGTCAGGGAGGGTGGTGACAGAAATGACTGTCCCAGGGTGAGAAGAGACAAGGGTCAGAAATATGAATTAGAAAGTGATGGATGTCAAAGAGAGAGTTAAAGCCAAAAAGGATCGATGAACTGTCCAGGGAAGGCTGAGCTGCAGGGAGACAGCCCCCAGCACAGCCCTGATTGTATTAGAGTTGTTTTTCTTCATATTGTTAAAAAATAATTTTCTACTTGAAAAAAAAATTAAATGGAAATAAAATCCAGTTGGATATTATAAAACCAACTGGATGTTTGACACTGTTCAAAAAGAAAACCCAGGGGTTTCTCTTATCGTTCGGTATTTGCCACTGACATTGATAAAGCCTAAGGTCCAGAGGTTTCAAACTTCATGTTCCCCAGAAAAGCACCTATTAACGGGGAAACCATCGACTCCTTCTGCCCCAGATGAGCTTGTCAACAATCAGTCAGTCATTCAAAAACCAGGTACAGCCACGGTCAACTCTGGAAAGCCAAAGAGGAGAAGTGGTTGTCCCTGAGCCCAGGACAATGTGTCCTGTCTTAGTGTCACGTGAACACAACAGAGCCTAGAGCCTGCCAGGAGGAAAAGACTCCTTTTTTTTTTTTTTTTTTTTGAGGAAAAGACTCCTGAAGGGAATCTTACAACGATGGGTAGGAACCAGGCAGTGGACTGGGAAGAGGAGGGTGGATCAGGGTACTCCAGGATGAAGGACCACAGGGGCAGAGGCACAGAACAGGAACCAGCAGGCAGACACAAAGCCCTTGCATGCCTTTACTGGGCCCAAAGCTCTCCCCGGAGGTCCCGGCCACCGTGTGTACTGGACACATCTGCATGGAGGGCTGCACCTCAAACCCGGCCTGTCCACGTTCCAGCCATTACCCAAAGTGAGACAGTTCAGAGATTTTCCTGATTGCCTCCTTGTAACTATCTTGTTTATGCCTTCATTATTCCCCTGACATTTAATAAAACAGCACTCGACAATGCTATATGGCCCCCTGAAATTGACAAAGTCCTTTCACAATGTGAAGGTGCTTGCCGTCCAGAGAAAAGAACCCAAAGTTCTCACAGCCTCCTTGGGATCACCATTCTCTGCTAACTGTAGGATCTTGGGCATCTCATAATCCATCTGAATCTCCTTCTGCTGCCATAAAATGGGGACCATGACACTGTGTGCCCCACCAACTAACATGGTGTTGTGATCTCTTAGAATCTAATTAAGTGATCGTGTAAAAATGTTCTACAAGGAGAGAGCTATGTTATGTATGCATAAAGATATGTACTTTGGGGTTTTTTTTTTTT
>NW_003852413.1:12738650-12755126 GCF_000181295.1 Otolemur garnettii | reverse complement strand
AAAAAAAAAAAAAAAAAAAAATTTATTGAGCATGTATTAAGTGAGGATTTAACAGGGTAAAAGATATGCTCCCAGACCCTGGAGAGTTAGGGAGAAAATTATGGGCAAATGAAAAGTTAACTAATACACAAGCTAGGAATCTGGGCACAGAGAAAGCTCAGTCCCAGTCCCTGCTCCAGTTTAGAAGCTACAGACCTTAGGTTAACTGCTGAACTTCCCTAAGACTTGTTGCTCTGTAGAGATTACAACAGTATCTACATCATCACAGAGATGTCATGAGGACTAAATAGGATGAAGGATAGAAAGCGCTCAGCACTGGGCTGTGCACCAGCTATTTATGAACCAGCAATTGCAGACTGGCAGAGATGATCCCCAGAGGGGGCACAGAGGGAGTGGTGAGGACCGGGCTACACTCCACCAGGGTGTGAGAAGGACCGGGGCTTCTCAGTGCAGGAAAGGGAACAGATTAAAACTGGAGCCTTGCACACTCTTGGTAGAAATGCAAGATGGTGCGGCCGCTATGGAAACCAGTATAGAGGGTCATCAAAAAAATTTAAAATAGAACTACCATAGGATCCTCCAATACCACTTCTGGATATATATCCAAAAGAATTGAAGTCAGGATCTGGGAGAGCGTCTATACGTCCCTATGTTTCACTGTAGCACTGTTCACCTTAGCCAAGATGTGGAAACAGCCTCCGAGTCCATAGACAGATGAACAGACAAAGAAAAATGTCTCATATGTAGACAATGGAATATTGTTTGGTCCTTAAAAAAGAAGGAAATTCTGCAACAACGTGGATAAACCTGGAGGACTGCAGGATAAGTGAAATAAGCCAGCCACAGGGCTGTCATTAGAATTTCACACACACGAACCATCTAGTAGGCAAGTTCATAGAATCAAAGAGGGTTGCCAGGGTGTGGGGAGTGGGAGGAGAAAAAGGGAGCTGCCAATCAATGGGCATAAAGTTTCAGGTAAGCAGGGTGAGTGTGTTCTAGAGATCTGCTGTACAACACTGTTCCCCAAGTTAGCAGCATTGATTGTGCACTTAAACTTTCGTTCAAAGGGTAAAGTTCATGTAAAATGCTTTTACCACCATCAGTTAAATGTGGGGGGGGGGGTTGTTTTAATAAAAAAGAGATAGATTGACACAGCTACATCAGAGGTGAAGGATCATTCAAGGGAGCCCTGAATGGAAAATGTCTACCCACCACCTCCCACCTAAGCACCCTTCTCCTGAAGCTAGAAGGAGCCCACCTTCCCAAGGAGTGTGGGACGATGTTCTAACTCAACGCAGAGGGATGGGATTTTCTATTTCAATCTTTGCTCCCCAACCAGTATTTGCAGCTGAACCACAATCTTAAGAAACAGGCTGAGTCAGGTGCACGGCGGAGGCCACTCTGAGGACATGCCAGTAACTCAGCCAGCGTGCAAGACCCAGGCAGCCCCAGTATTCCCTGTGCGAGGCTGACTGTGAGCATCCTCCGCACAGATGCTTTCTTGGCTCACAGAGTGGTTTTGAACCAAAAACTACTCATGGAGGCTCCATTCAGATCCACGGTCCCTCCCCTGCCACAGGGCCAGGACCTGGCAGCATCTCAGGTCACTAGGTCAGCCACGGGGCCAGCAGCAGAGAGGGAAACAGAGACAACCCCAGGGGACTGTTGGGGCAGGGTCATGGGAAGTGGCTCCGCTGCTCCTGGGGATGGCCAGGGTATATATGGCGTAGGAGCCATGCACTGGCTTTTCCCAGAACATTCAACCAACCGTGGGCCTCCAATCTATATGGTACCCCAAGAAGTGCCTGATTTTCTAATGTGAGAGCCCAAAACACCCCTTTCCCACATTAGCTACCAGATGAAAGCCTGCATTTATTCCAAAATATGTATATTTTCTTTGAGATACTCTGTCACCCTGGCTAGAGTGCTGTGACATGATCATAGCTCACAACAACCTCAAACTTCTGTGCTCAAGTGATCCTCCTGCCTCAGCCTCCAAAGTAGCCAGGACTACAGGTGCCTGCCCCAACACCTGGCTAATGTTTGTATTTTGTAGAGATGGGGATCTCTCTAGCTTGGTCTTGAGTTCCTGGCCTCAAGCAATCCTTCTGCCTCAGCCTCCCAAAGGGTTAGGATTACAGGCAAGGGCCATCACACCCGGCCTGATTCAGAAATTTTTTTATTAAATGAAACAACATCATTTCATGCAAACAGGGGGCCCATAGGGTGGAGAAGAAATAAAATCCTACTTTTTTAAAAGTTAGGAATCTGAGTTTCTCCAATAGAAAGTTGGCAGATTTGATTCCTTGTCTTTGCATTAAAAAAAAAAAAAATCTAGCTATAAAGAGTTTGAAAATAACCTTCAGAGGAGGAATAATGAGAGTTATTTTAAAAACACAATGAGGGGAGTCAGATTCCTTTCTAGCAGGTGTGCCACCCTTCACAGAAAGGAAGGGCTGGGTGGGAGGACGGAACATCACATGGACCTCGGGAACTTTCTGTTTTTTAGAGACAGGGTCTCGTCCTGTCACTCAGGCTGGAGCGCAGTGGTATTATCATAGCTCACTGCAGCCTGACCAGTGGGGCTCAAGCAATCCTCCCGTGTCTCTGGAACTATAGGTGTACCCAACACGCATGGCCCTGGGAACATTTTGAGGAAGTTCAGCCTATTGGGATTCTGATTAATTCTCTGCAGGCCTTTCCCCTTCTAAATTCTTCTGAGGCGTCCCCTCTGTCACCCGACGGGGACACAAGACTCCAGCTCTATGAACTAAACTGTGCCCATCTCCCAAATTCACGTGTCAATGTCCTAACTCCCACACCTCAGAACGTGACTGTTTGGGGAAACAAAGTCTTTAAAGAGGTAAGTAAGGTAAAAGTGAGGTCCCATGGGTGGACTGTAGTCCCATATGACTGGTGTCCTGATGAGAGGAGATTAGGACATGAATGGGTACAGAGAGAAGGTGACGTAAGGACACAGAGAGAAAATGGCCATCCACAAGCAGAGGAGAGAAGGCACAGAAGAAACCACCCCTGCCACGCTTTGGTGTCAGACTCGTAGCCCCCAGAATTGTGACAAAAGGGATTTCTGTTGCTTAAGCCACTCAGTTTGTGGCACTTTGCAGAGTCTACATTCTGACCTCAGTTAGAAACACTCCCTCCCCTTGACAGTGAGGAGAGAATTGCAGTGGTTTCCCAAGTGCTCCAAAGAGCAGGAAGTCCTTGCCTTTTCTGCTCCAAACTGCTGCAGGCTCTCACACCCTCCTTGTGTCCCCATGGGTGTCCCACTGGAGATGAGGGCAATCCCACTCGACACCAATTCCCCCATTCCTCAACCAGACTCAGCTTCCCAGCTCCTCCCAAGAAGCGTCAGCCCATCTCCTTCCCAGACGGAATATTCATGGTGCACAGCTTGGCTCCTGCTCACCCAGCTCACCCTGCAGTGGGGACAAGAGGGTCAGGATGTCAGCCACACCCTTCCTCTCTCAGATGCCACTGCTCAGAGGTGGGACTGCGGACCTGCCTGGAACCCCACATCACAGAAGGATCAGAAATGACGGCTTTGATGGCTCCAGCATCCCACCTGCACACCCACACCCTCCTCCCACTAAGGAGCTGTCACTCACGGCAGGGGCTGGAATTTTCCTTTAAGCCGGAGAAGGCTGGGAAGGGGGCAGTAATAATCAGTACTTTTTATACAAAGATGGGGAAAGTGACCCACAACGACAGGCCTGCTTTTCTAACAGGGGAGGGTGTGCTACTGCTAATCAGCCTGGCTACATGGAGTCTGGCCACCTCTGCCATTCACCCCGCTGTCCCCCAGACACTCTAGAGCACTAGGCCTTCGCCAGGTCTCAGTGTTTGTTCCCCCAAGTCTGTTCTTCCCACCCTGGGCAAAAGCCCAGGAAGCAGTACAGGTGACCCCTGCTGAAATGTGGCCAACTTCTGTCGATTCCACATTTGTTTTCAACACATCTCTGACCTGCCCACCAAACCCTGCCTCCGTGGAACATCTTCTAACCTCCCTCCTGGACTAGCAGTTCTGCCTTTTAACCTCCACCTGTCTCCAGCCTCTGGTGACACTGCAGCTGAACCACTATTTGCAGGGGTAGGGAGGTTCTCCTGTTTAGTCGCACCCCTGGCCTCTACCCTAAATTCCAGGAGGACCCCACCCCTGCTGTGATGACCCAGAGTGTACCCAGACATTGCTACATGTCCCCATGCTTTCATCCTGGCTGCACATTCCAACTACCTGAGAAGCTTTTATAAAAAGACCAATGCTTGGGCTCCACCTCCAGACCAAGTATAAATAAGTCAGAGCCTCTAAAAACAGTGATTTGATGTCAATATTTTTAAAAGCACAACCAGAGTGAGGTACTCATACCCTCTCCCTGGAATCGTCTTTCTAGCATATAAACCAAAGCATCTTCTACATTACTGATTTTAAAACCTCAAACAGCTTCTCATTAAACCCAGAAAGCTTCAGACTCTTTATCCTGACACATGAAGCCCTCCAGCTCTGGGCCTACCTGCCTGCCTCCCCATCCATCAATTCCAAACCCACCTCCTGCCCACTCAGGGCCAGCAACCCCAAGCCCTAAGGAACCTCCAAACCACCATGCTATTTCACACTCTCCAGTATTGTGTTTGCCAGAAATGTCACTTATCCCATCCTCCTGGCCAAAAACTACCAACCTTTTATTACCTGCCTCAGTTGCAAACCCCCTCATGAAACGTGTCCTAATTCCCAGGCTCCTGCTCCCCAGGTACACCTGACCACTCCCCACTGAGAACTCTACACATCCTTTAACAATGTCTGCCAACTCTATGTAATTCCTTTTTTCTCCTAATTTATACATTTGTCTTTCTCTACTAGACTCTTAGCTCCTTAGTGTCCCCAGCTCCTGGCATCATGCCGAGCATACCAGTGCTCAACTATGAACGTACTGAATACAAGAACGATCAATACAAACAAGAGATACCACACGGTGCCCGGGGATCCTCACTATGTCTGTTTCTGCACTTCCTTTCCAAGTAAAAAGACTTGCCAGAAGCCACAGGGGAAAACAAAGCTGTCTAGCAGAAGGCTTCTCCAGGTGGCACCAAGACAGTCAGCCCCACGGTGAATGTCAAGGGCAGTGCTGGCTGGGCCTGGCAGGGAAGGGAGCATAGAGGGGGATGGCCAGCATCAGAACAGGAGCCCGTGGGTGTCAGAGCCACAGGAGGCCACCCACCTGTGCTTGCCTGTCAATTGCGTGTCATCAGCTGATCCCCTAGCAAAGCCATGGACAGGCCAGCCCTGCACCTCCTCCCGCCACAACTGAACAAGCCCAGGTGGCAGAGGTGGTGGCAGCTTGGCTGGTGGGCATGCTCACCCGGGCTGCAGCATGCCTCAGATGGGCACAGGTGTGAAAACAGTTGCAGGAGAGGGAATTACAGGAGAAGGACCCGCTCTTCTTACCAGCACCACTCCCCCCTGCCCGTGAGAAACTGCTGTTTCCCAAGTGGCTGGAGTTGCAGGGAGCACAGGAGGACCCCGAGTCAGGGAAGGGAAGACATCCCATCCATGCCTCTTGCTCACACCTAACAGGCAAATCTGTCATATCATTTGCCTATTCCAAATTCTGCCATGGCTCTCCCTACAAAAAGCCACCTTCAAAAGGTTCCGAAGGTGCATGAGGACCCCTCTACGTCAGCCTCCCTTTCCAGCCTCCCACTCCCTTGTACTCCGAACTCCATCCATTGCAGAACAACACGTCCTCAAACCCACCAGGTTTCCCAGGCCTCTGTGCCTCAGCACACGCTGTTCCCTCTGCCTGGAATACTTTGCCTTTCCTCTCTGCCTGGACAAAGTCTTCAGCTCTGTGCCCCCAAGCCCATTTAGCCAGGACTTCCCACAGCCCCTGTGCTCTGCCCTACATCATGGGAAAGTCCAGAGTGCTGCATCACATTTGAGAACAAAAGAAGACCACTCCTGTACTTTTTTTCTGGTTTCACCAGTTAGTGGCTGTGTGACTGGCAAGTCGCTTAATCTCTCTAAGTCTCATTTCATCCCTCTGTAAATGGCGATCGTAGCTGCTGGCTTATGGAATAGATGAGATAAGGCATTGAATCAGTGCTCACGATGGAGGCACCCAGGTCCACATTCCTCTGGTCTAGGCCCTTCTCTAGAAGGCTGGACACCTAGGGCAGCTGGTTCCTCAGTAAGCATCCTTGGCACCAGCTCTTAAATCCTGTTCTGCTGACCATTATTCTATCCCCAACACTAAAGAACTCTGTGACATGACCAGGGTCCTTGGAATACACAGCCAGGACCCTTGTGGCACAAGGCAGAGGGACAGAGTGACGCTGGAGAGCAGAATCAGCAGGACACAGAGGAGGATATCACTCAGCTCAGGAGGTGGAAGAACCAGACTTCACTAAGGAAGGAAGAAGGAGAGAAAAGACTTTCCCAGCAGAGGGGACCCGAGGCACAGAAGGGCACAGGGTTCCCAGAGAGGTGAGGAGGCCTTCGAGGCAGGAACCCCTGAGTCCTGTGGCTACTGTGCTCTGTTTCCTGGAGGGCAGGTGCTGAAAGTGGGTAGAAAGGTAAAGCCTGAGATATGGGTCACAGCAGGATCCTGGGGGGCCAGACTGAGAAGGTTGGACTTCATCTTATGAACTGGGAAGCCAGTGGAGGGTTTCAGGTTGAGGAGGGCACAGTTGGTTTGAGAAGGAAAGCCAGTGTATGATGGATGTCACAGATGGGGGAAGAAATATAGAGGGGGAGAGACTGGGGGAGAGGAGGGGTGCTGGGGAGGGGAGGCTGAGGTAGAGGAGGGGGGCTGGGGGAGAAGCAAGGGCTGAGATGAAGGAGAGGGCCTAGAGGGGAGGAGGGGAGGTTGAGGTGGGGAGTGGGGGGCAAAGCTAAAGACCAAGGTACCAGTTAGAAGGCCAAGGTAAAGACAGGAGAATCTGCTAGGCAACAGATAGCAAGGAATGTTAGATTTCAATCAACAAACCGTGTATCTCCAGACAATTACACTCTCAGGCTCCAAGTCTGTCCTGAGAGAAGAAGGCAATCATGGGATAAATCCCAGAAAATGATCTAAGACTTTTTAGATGACAGACTCAGGTGATTTCTCTTGCTTTTAGGAACTGCTGTCTGCAATATAGGCTCTGAGCGCTTTCCGAGTTAGACAACATTCAGCCTCTCTGTTTTACACACAATCCTAACACCTCTGCTCCCTGGAATAAAAGCCCCACTTCCTAAAGTAGGGGGACAGAGTGTGACCAACTGTCCCAGTTTGCCCAGGACTATTCTGGTTTTAGTATTGAAAGTCCCGGGCAAATTGGGACAGTTGGTCCCCAACTCTACCATCTACATAAGCTCCATGGGCTCAGGGAAGGGCCCAGCTTGTCCCAAACACTCAGCTAATTCTCTGAAATGAGATAAGCCTAAGAAGATAGACACTGCACTGTGGAAAGTGGCTGTGGGTGGGAGCAAGGGCAAACAAGTAATCTGGGACTTAATCCTCCATAGATCTCTTCTGACACCAGTTATCTCAGAAGCTCAGAACAAAATGAACCACTTTGTCCCCAGACACATAGCCCTACCAGTGCATTCCACCTCCCACATGTCCATCCAGGATAGACACTTCATGCCTCCCCACTTGGTTTGAGAAAGCATTTGCAACAGAGGAGAAAAGGTTCCCATTTCTGCAGCCAGCACAGGAAAAGGGAGAAATACAGACATATACACTCAAAGGACAGGTCTCACCGCGTTGTAAACGGGGTGGCCCTTTGTCCTCCAAAAAGAACACTTTCTTATGGTAAAAGTGTACACAGACACACATTTTAACATACTGCAATCTTGAATCAGAAAAAATGGAAAAAACTGTTGATGAAACGTCTGGGTGTCTCATAACAATATCAGCAGGCTGTCTCAAATCTGACAAAGCCTCGGCTGAACTGTCTCGGGCACCCTCCTCTCCAAGTAACAGGTTGTTTTCACTCTAGACCATCAGCGCTGGCCTTGCAGTCTCCACTATGAACGGAGACATGAAAACCTAATTAGTACAGTCTTCAATAGCGACACACACAGACAATTAGTCAATTAATAAGATCAAGTCGCACAAAGAGACCAAAGCGACGCCCCCTCCCCCCGTCCTGCCCAGCAGCTCAACCACACTCCCCAGAGTTGCGTCCCCGCCCACCGTCAGGGCCCAGGTGGGCACCAGGGTTACCTTCTGCAGAAATGCCATCCTCGGCCTGTACTGCTGGCCTTGGTGTCGGATTGTCATCCTGGACCCCGGATGAATTCACGATCAGCGCACTGATGGGAGGGGAGAGCAAGTTGCCCCCAAGTCAAAGGCCAGGGCGCCTCGCCGGGCCCGGGCGTCGGCAGCTAGGCGGCGGGGCGGGCAGGGCAGGGCGCGGGCTGCCGCCTGCGGCCACTCGACGCTCGCTGGGCGCCCGCCGGCTCCGGGAGCCTCTGGAACCCGCGCCAGCCAATCGGCGAGCGGCGCCGCGGGCTCATTAGCATACGCTGCGCGTGCGCCCACCCGCCACGAGGGGGCGGTGTCCTGCTCCGCCTGCGCCCCGCGGAGGCTCAAGTGCCAGAGCAGGTCAGGGCCAGCGGGCGGGAGGACCTGTCGCAGGGAGATGGCTTTATAGCCTCAGGCGGATTTGTGTACAGACTTGGGGCAAAGAGCCCTCCCTGATGAAGCGCTGCGGAAAAGACGGGCTTTCCGGTGCCAGCTCTGCCACTAGTTAAGCCGGTAGCCTTGGGCACGTTTCTTAAAATCTCTAAAAATAAATTTTATCATCTAACAAGTAACAAATTTTAAAATGGGATCGTAATATCCTACAGAAGTAGTCCCAGCTACTTGGGAGGCTGAGGCAGGAGGATGGCTTGAGCCCAGAAGTTTGAGGTTGCTGTGAGCTATGATGCCTCAGCACTCTACCCAGGGTGACAAAGTGACACTCTGTCTAAATAAATTAAATAAATAAATAAATAATGAGCCAGGCATTGTTGCAGACGCCTGTAGTTCCAGCTACTGGACAGGCTGAGGCAGGAGGATCACTTGAACTCAGGAGTTTGAGGTTGTTGTGAGCTAGGCTGAGGCCATGGCACTCTAACCCTGGCGACAGAGCTAGACTCAAAAAAATAAATAAATACATAAATAAATAAAAGAAGAAAGACAGAAAGTGAGGAAAGAACAGAGGAAGGCGGTAGTCCCTAGTAAACTAGCCAGCTGGCCTTGGGCGTGCTATAATTTACTTCTCCGGTTCTCAGAGTTTTTGGTTTGTTTTTAATAGACTTTATTTTTGACACAGTTTTAGATTCAGTGCAAAATTGAGCAGAAGGTGTAGAGATGTCCCACAAATCCACTCTCCTCAGAGCCTCGCCCCTGAGTAGGTCCCCACCAGAGTGGGACATCCGTTACAACTGATGAACCTACGTTGATCCATCACCATCTTGGTGTTCTCATCTCTAGAAAAATGAAAGGGTTCACCCTCTAAGTCATCATCGAAAGCCTTTCTGCACTGTCATGTAAAGCACTTCCTTCTACTTGTAATTGATGGTTGTCAAGGGTAGTAGGTAAAATGTTCAAAGTTGGGAGAGAGCAAAAAGAGGTTTGCCTTTGGAAGGCACAGTCAACCAATTTCTTGCTCTGTTTTTTTTTTATTATTATTATTTTGTTTCTGTTTTCTAGACAGAGTCTTGCTCTGTTACCTGGGCTAGAGTGCCATGACATCAGCCTAGCTTACAGCAACATCAAATTTCTGGCCTCAAGTGATCTTCCTGCCCAGTAGCCAGGATTACAGGCACCCACCATTACACCGGGCTAATTGTCCTACTTTTAGTAAAGATAGGGTCTTACTTTGCTGGTGAGCTCAGAGTGTGGGCACAAGCCACCACACCCAGCCCCAGTCCATTTTTGAGAGGGCCGTATTTACCTGTGATAATCTGATGACAGCTATGGACACTTTCAGGAAACATGCTCATGTGTATACACACACGCACACGTGTACCTTCACACAACACTGAAGTTTACAAACAATTTTGAGGGGTTTGTGGTTTGAGTCCATAATTCAAAGGAATTTAGAGGCCTCTGGACCCTGCAGAGATTCATCTGTGCAGAAGTACAGAGATCGTGCCAAGCAAACTAGACCACTGAGAAGAACATTCCTAGTGTGAGCTGAGATCCAAGGAAGGTCATAGTGTCTGGACTTTTTCTCATGGAGCATCTTTTGGGCCCAGTGTTACACAGAGCATATGCTAGAATATGCCAGAGCAGAACTATCAAGTTCCTTCCAGCTTCAATATCCCTTGATTCCTTTTATTTTATTTTATTTATTTTTTTTTTTTGGAGACAGGACTCTGACCATTCTGGTCTCAACCTTCTGGCCTCATGTGATCCTTCCATCTCAGCTGAGTAGATGGGACTAGAAGCATGTATCACCAAGTCCAGCAGCATTCTTTAATTCTATACACTCTAAGAAGAAAGAAGATAAGTACCTTTCCTAAGATGAAGGAAGAGAAATTATTCAGGAGCAAAGAGGTGCACAAATACAAGGAACTTCGCTCAGCAACAGGGTAGGCGAGGCCTCAGAACGCCTGCCACCGTCCTCCCCGCCCCTTCTCCTAACAGTCCCAGCTGCCGATGCAACCTCGTTTTATGGGACATACTCTGAGCTCATTGGACCAAGGATACTGTAACCCAGAGGCCACTGTGGTGCTGCCGTGATGTAAATCTGAAAAACTTAGAGTAGCCTGTCATAGTTTGCAAATGTCAACTTGAGTCAGATAGAGATCAAGGTAGGGCCAGAGGAAACTGAGACCAGAGGCAGGCTGACTTTATGAGGAAGCAGAAATGAAAGGCGAGCAGAGGAAGGCAGTCAGAAAAGGAAAGTAAATGAACAAAACGGGTAGAGAGCAATGGAAGGGCCATGGGGCAGACAGGCCCCTCTGCCTCCTCTGAATGGATGTCTTTCCTCAAGCAAGGGTGTCTTTATAATCCCCCCATATATCTGTGTCTTTGTTTCCTGCAACTGAAAGATGCAATGTGGGGCTAAGTGAGGTGCTTACATCTGTAATCCTAGCACTCTGGGGGGCCGAGGCAGGTGGATTGCTGAGCTCAGGAGTTCGAGACCAGCCTGAGCAAAAGAAGACTCCATCTCTGCGAAAAATAGAAAAATTAGCTAGTTGTCATGGTGTCACCTG
Organism: Otolemur garnettii; assembly: GCF_000181295.1. Classification (NCBI taxonomy): domain Eukaryota; kingdom Metazoa; phylum Chordata; class Mammalia; order Primates; family Galagidae; genus Otolemur; species Otolemur garnettii. Next base: position 12,743,917 of record NW_003852413.1, on the reverse strand, counting down.
TAGCCCCAGCTACTTGGAAGGCTGAGGCAGAACAATCATTTGAGCCCAAGAGTTTGAGGTTGCGGTGAGCTATGACTCCATGGCACTCTATCCAGGGCACAGAGTGAAACCCTGTCTCAAAAAAAAAAAAAAAAAAAAGAGGGCAGTGCCTGTGGCTCAAAAGGGTAGGGCACCAGCCCCATATACTGGAGGTGGTGGGTTCAAACCCAGCCCTGGCCAAAAGCTGCAAAAAAAAAAAAAAAAGAAAGAAAGAAAAGAAAGAAAGACCCAATGTGTAATATGGCATTAAAAGTATCATGCACGTGTCCTAGAAAAAAAAAAACAAACCTGATTTAATTCTCCTGTTTATTTAAACAACAAACATATCGTGTGCCAGGCATTATGCTAGATTCTGGAATCCAAAGCAGAAAATGACCCGGTGCCTGCCTCAAGGAGCTCACAGTTTAAAGGGGGAGAAGAATTCTTAAACAAAAATGCTATAAAACAAAATCTACAGATGATGGAGATGCAGTCGATGCAATACAGGACTTTGTAGAAAGGAATCTTCTCCAGCCTGAGTGGATCAGGGAGACATCCTGGAGGAGGAGTCTTTGAGGAAGACAGGAAGTCAACCAGGTGAAGGGGCGAAGGTTTTGTACCAAAAACAGCATAAAAAAACACGTACAGGCAAGGACTGGGGTGGTTTGTGTGTGGGGGGGGTCATGATGAGACTGGAGGTCATACAGGTAAATAAGTTCATCAAAACTGATCCAACTCCATTCTTAAAATTAGAGCATGTTGTTGAGTGTAAACTATTCCTCAGTAAAAAGATTGACCAAAAAAAGCAAATATTACATTGCAATATGGCAGAGGGACATAGTACTACAGTAAAATCCTCCTGGGATTCAGTCAGGTAAAGGGACATCCCAGCCTCACCATCATTATTGGTGTCCTGAATCGAAGGGTGTGATTCAGGCCCTAAACTGGAGTCAAGCTGCCCTGGACATTACACAAGGTGATCTACGTAGTCCTGGACCTTGTCCCCCAAAGGAGAAAACCTCATCCAGGTACACTGAGGTTGTCTAAATGGCACATACGATCAGCAGTGCCCTTTAGCACCCAGATCTAAGATCATGTCAATCAGGTGTCCCAACACCCCGGGTCAACTCAACCTTGTGCTGAGTGCTAAAGCTGCCACGCCTAAAAAGACAGGCTCCCTGCGTCTGCGCTCTCTCGCTGTGTGGGAACGGATGCTAAACTTAAACCATTAATTCCAATATGATGTCTGCATCAGAGGCTTCCAGGCAGACAGTTCTTATAAAAGGTGCAGCCTCTAAGGGAGGTTGAGGCCCCAGAGAATAGCAACTGTGGGCCACCCTTAACCACTGTCTAGGCACCATGGGGTGGAGAGTCAGAGCCATGCATCCAGGACAACAGCCACTGCCAGACAGGAAGCCTGGGGATAAACACCATGGCTCTCTCACGGTCTCACTGGGTCTCCTGTGGATAGCTCCCATTGGTCAGTCCTGACCTGGATCCAGAGGGCAACGGCGTCTGGGTGACACTTTGGGGTCAGCCTCCCAGAATATGGAGTCAGGTGGAGAAGCACAAAGGACTTGGGGGCGGGGAGTAGGGGGGAGACACAGGGAAGCCACACTGCAAAGAAGCAGCCCGACGAGTTACACGTCTGTGATTGTGTGAACGCCCAGAGAAGTCTCAGAGTTCATCGTGTGTCCCCAAGGACTTTGGACAGCGTGGTAACAGCACCTCCCACACCTGCACCAGCAGACATCTCTGACTTGGACAGGAACAGTATCAAAGTCACCTAACTCCCTGGGCCACTCCCCATTCACTTCATATAATTCTGTCTTGTTTGAAACTGTTACAAGTGTATGTTACATTTGTAGTTGGCTTTTAATCTTTTAAAAGCAACAACAACAAAACCCTTAGATGGATGAATGTTTCTGCCTAGCTCCTATTTAGAGAACCAATAACTCATGAAGACACAGTCTGGTGGGGAACCCCGGGGCATTTTCTCCCAACTCTGCTAGCACCCTGGGCCACTGGCAGCATTTCCGTCCACCTCATGGGTCAGCCCAGTCCAGCAGCAGAGGGAGGTGAGGGGTGGACGCACCTGCCCTTCTTCCTGCACTTTCACCTTCTCCACAAAAGGGATTTTGGACCTTGGCATCCTGCCATACCTGGTGGCTCTGGGTGTTTGATGGGGGTCAGGGGAGGCAAGAGAGAAAGAGGAGATAGAACTCCTGGAAGACTCCCTGCTTCTTCCTCACCCAGGGGTTGTGCAGAAACTATTCATATATATATTTTTTTCTTTGCAGTTTTGGCCAGGGCCAGGCTTGAACCCACTATCCCTGGTATATGGGGCCAGTACTCGACTCCTTGAGCCACAGGCGCCACCCGAAACTATTCATATTTGACCTATGGGGACCACCCTTTTGTGATAGAAACTCCATTCCTCTTATCTTACTTTTTCTAGATTAAATTCATCAGATTTATTTAGAGAGGACACGTTTCACAGGCCTTGCTGGAGATGAACATAGGAAAAAAGAACAAAATCACACCTTGCTGTGCCCCCAGCCCCCTCCCAGTCCTGTGGGGTACACTTCTACCCGAGGACCGGTCAGATGGGAACTGTGGAGCAGCCTCTGCTGCAGTTTTTGTAAGGCTGTTATTATGTTTCATTATAAACAATTGGAGAATACAGAGGTTTTTTTTTTTTCAAATTAATATGAGGGTACCATGATATTTTTCCTTCTAAGTAGATGCCCAGTAATGGGACTTACAGCTCAATTTACAATCGCCAAACTTTGGAAAGAGCCTAAATGCCCCCCCCCCCCGGAATGGATTAACAAGCTGTGGTATATGATACCATGGAATACTATTCTGCCATTAAAAAAGATGGAGACTTTACATCTTTTGTATTAACCTGAATTGAATTGGAACACATTCTGCTTAGTAAAGCATCACAAGAATGGAGAAGCAAGAATCCAATGTACTCAATTCTGATATGCGGACCATTGATGAGTAGTACATGGTGGGTAGGGAGCAAAGACAGGGAAGAGGGGAGGGGAGTGGAGAGTCACAGGGTGTGACACACCTCTTGGAGGCAGGACACAATTATAAGAGGGACTTTACCTAACAAATGCAATCAGCGTAACCTGGTTCTCTGTACCCTCAATGAATCCTCAATAATAAAAATATATATATTTGTAAAAATGAGGTTACAAATTTTTAGGCTACATTGTTCTCACTTCCAAGGTAGAGTTCAAGTTGTAGTTGAACCCATCACCCAGGGGATGTGCTGAACACCTTCACGCTATGCACAGTAGTGCACAACTGCCCTCTCTTCTCCTGCCAATAGCCCTCCCCCTTCTCTCTCCCCTTATTCATGTGGGCATGTAATTGTTTATATATTGGTTTCATACTAGTATTGATTATTTCCATTCTGGAGATTCTTTACTAAGAAGTATGTGTTTCAGGCTGGGTGCCCACAGCTCAGTGGTTAGGAAGCCAGCCACATGCACCAGGGCTGGTGGGTTTGAACCAGCCAGAGCCTGCTAAACAACAATGACAATAACAAAAAAATAGTTGGGCATTGTGATGGATGCCTGTCGTCCCAGCTACTGGGAAGCTGAGGCAAGAGAATCACTTGAGTCCAAGAGTTTGAGGTTGCTGTGAGCTGCGATGCTGTAGCACTCTACCGAAGGTGACATAATGAGACTCGGTCTCGAAAAAAAGAAATCAACTCCATTCAAGTAAACATAAAAAATGTGAAGTCTTCATCTTTTCTTATAGCTGAATGGTACTCCATGGTATACAGATGCCACAGTTTGTTGATCCATTCATGGAATGATAGGCACTTAGGTTGCTTTCACAACTTGGCCATTATAAATCGGGCTGCAGTAAACATTCTGGTGCAAATGTCTTTGTGGTAAAATGATTTTTGTTCTCCTGGGTAGATATCTAGTAATGAAATTGCACGATCAAATGGAAGTTCAACTTTTAGTTCAGAATTCTCCATACTTCTTTCCATAAAGGTTGGAAAACACCGAATTTGTAAACAACACTATGGGCTGGGCTTGGCAGCTCACACCTGTAATCCTAGCCTTCTGGGAGGCCAAGGCAGGAGGATCCCTTGAGCTCAGGAGAGTGAGACCAGCCTGAGCAAGAGCAAGACCCTGTCTATACTAAAAATAGGGGGGGAATTAGCTGGATGTTGTTTTGGGTGCCTTTAGTCCCAGCTACTTGGGAAACTGAGGCAGGAAGATCGCTTGAACCCAGGAGTTGAAGGTTGCTGTGAGATGCCATGGCACTTTAGACAGGATGACAGAGCAAGGCTCAGTCTCAAAAAAAAGACCCAACACTATGGGAAAAGACATGTCTACAACTTGATACAGGCTGTGGTTTTAAGACAGCACTGGGGTTAAGGAACAAGGTTCTGATCCCTGCTCTGCCTCTGACCAAATGGGTGGCTTTGATTCAGGTTTTTATTGAGGCAAAATTGGCATATGATAATCATACATTTAAAGTGCATAACTTGGTAACTTTTGATCTATGTATACAGCCCTGAACCCAGCCACACACTTAAGACAGGAAACAAATCCATCCCCCCAAAAAAGTCTCCTTGTGACCCTTCCCAGTCCCTCCCTTCTGCTGTCCCCACACACCACTGATCTGCTTTCAGGTCCCTAGGAATTAGCTGGATTTGCACCCTTGATCAAATTATCTAAACCTTGTGATTGTCTAGTTTCTTACAGGTAATAAGAAAGTATCATACTTGGTGAATTCAAAAGTCCTCTCTGATTGTAAAATCCTATCACATCAGTATTCTAAGTAGAATAAAAAGCTCCATGAGCCCTGAAGAGTGGCAGAGGGGAGCTAGTGCTCCTTAAAAAGCAAGGTTCCTTATTAGGTCAGCCTCCCCAAAGAGATTCCACATAGCAAACACTCAAAAGAGCTGAACGATACCATCGACATACCCCAACCACTCCTGCCACAAGTGATCACAGAGGGATGGGTGTGGCACGGGTGGATAAGACAGACCCACATTAGGAAAAGAGACCCCAGGAAAATGTAGTGCTTGGTGCACGTCATTTGTATGCATCTTACTGAAGCCCTTTGCTTTGTCAAACACACACATCCTGCAAAGGATACTGAAACAGAAGGCATGCCCGCCAGAGTCCTCTGCTGACACTGGCCCTCAAGATCCACCTGGAGGTTTGTGGTTTCCTGAGTGTTTCTGCCAATCACAGATGCTCCTCCCCCAC
>NW_003852413.1:12680900-12738559 GCF_000181295.1 Otolemur garnettii | reverse complement strand
CCAGCAGCCACCTTCACCCTTCACAAGGAGGGCAGTAGGGAACAAGTGTCTTTCTTATGGCTTTTCAAAGCCAGGGATTTTCCAGAGTTCCTGGCTCTTCTGCTTTTTAAATTTTGGTTTCCCCAAGGATGGAAATGTCTAGAAGGGTGCAGGAAGATGTTTGTTCCTAGGAGATGCAAAGAAAGTAAAAACATCAACTCCTGCAGGAACTTTCTTCTTTCTAATTCCCCACTTCCACTTTATTCAGGTGTTGCATTTGAAGATCCACTTCCTGCAGGCTCATTTTTCTTTGCTTCCCTGAGCTCCATACTGCTATCTGTCTGTCTGTCTATCTGTTCATTCGTCTAGCTATCCATCCACTCATCTCCCTTTCCATCCCTACATGAACCTCTCGTTACATCAGCTGGATCTTGTGGAAAAGCTACCGGTGCTCTGTCCCCATCATTTTCCTCATCTTTGGCAGACAGCCCTGCAGACACCAAGTTTGGTGTTTTGAAAAAAGTACAAATCCTTAGGGGGAGAAGGACTGCTGACAAGCATGAGGGGTCTTCCTGAAAATGCTCTGAAATCAGATGGCAGATAGTGACTCAGCCTTGTGAATATACCCAAACCATTGGATTGTGTATTTTAAAAGGATGGATTTTATCATCTATGAATGAAATCTCAGTACAAAAAGTAGGAACACAAGGACTGATTGTTGCTAGGTATTGCTATTATAATGTCCCTCGCCTGCTTGCCTAATAAAGCTCATTCTCTCGTAGTTGGACCCAATCTAATTTTCCTCCAGTTTCACTGCTCCTTTACGTGAGCTCTGTCTTCTAGCCTGACCTGAAACTTGCTTATTCCATGGTGCACGGTAGATCTTCCCACCTTTGGGTCTTTTCTCTTACCAGTGTTCTGCTGAAAACCCCTTCTTCCATATTGTTGACATATGAAATCCTATCTCTGCTGCCTCTGCCTCAAAACCTGGACCACATCATACTCCTGAGGAGATACCACCCTTCCCTCTCCTTTGGCACTGAATTTGTACCACACACGGTAGTGTTTTCTGCTCCCCACTTTGAGTACATAATGAGTACAATCTCACATCCCTCTTAATCAGTGATTTTCACTAGGCAGTCGGTGGCTTGTAAGCGCTTGTTTGAGTGTCTTGTTTTTCATTTTGTTTCTGGCAGGGGATAGATCTAATTAGCAGTGTTGCCAATTTCTGTGGTGTAAACACACCTACCAGGGTGACCTTGCTGACCCCAGACTCACGGACTGGAGTTGGGAAGAAATTCACACAGTCAGCTCTTGTGCCCAGGTGCAAGCTGGCTCCAGCACAGGGGTGCTCCTACACTCACTCAGGGCCTCTCATCCCTACCCTACTCCACCCACCTCCCCATCTGTCTGCTACTGCTGTCCTTGTCCCTTCTGCTATGTCCTCAAGCACCTTCTTCATAAACATAATCCTCTTTGTCCTCATAGAATATTCTACCAGATCTTCGTTCCAAGTGCAAGTGGGCTCGTCCCTCAGGATTGCAGAGAAGGTTCTTCAGTCCCTCACATCAGCCCTGTCTCCAGGCTGGTACTGGGAGCTCCCCAAGCTTCCCATTGCCGCTTCCACTTTCATTCGACACCCTTCCTCCTCTGAGGCTCACACACTCTTCTCTGCCATCCCTAGTCTTCCTTTTGCTCTTATTTGTCTTCCTCCAGATTCCCTTGGAAACATGGGCACCTCACCGGCATCCTCCTCTCATCCTCATCCTGGGTGATTTCAGAGTCCCTGTGGATGACCTGCCAAACTCCTGAGACTCACGGGCCCTTGACCTCCTTCCTTCCTCCACTGATCTTTGCATATTCTTCACTTCAGCCATCTATTTCCACAGCTACCCACTTCTGTGGCCTTATCCCAGTTCTTACCCCAAACTGAGCCATCTTGGAAAGCCTGAACCCCTATACCTCCAGCATCCAGTCCTGTTCAGAGTCTACGTACCTGTTCACCATCATCTTGGGGAACTTGCGTCCCCAGAACCCTCTGTTTTCTTTCTTTTTTTTTTTTTTTTTTTTAGACAGAGCCTCAAGCTGTCCCCCTGGGTAGAGTACCGTGGCATTACAGCTCACAGCAACCTCCAACTCCTGGGCTCAAGCAAGTCTCCTGCCTCCGCCTCCCAAGTAGCTGGGACCACAGGCGTCCGGCACAACGCCCGGCTATTTTTTTGGTTGCAACCATCATTGTTGTTTGGCGGGTCCGGGCTGGGGATTCGAACCCGCCACCTTAGGTGTACATGGCTGGTGCCTTAGCCGGTTGAGCTATAGGCGCCGAGCCAGAACCCTCTGTTTTCCATGTGTTCTATCGCTCATGGCCTCATCTCAGCTTGTCTCTGCCACATGCACTGACTTCTTGACAGCCCTTCATACTCTCTGCAGCCCCATCACGCTCTCTGCAGACTTGTCCTGAAATCCTCCAGTTACAGATCAATCCTATACCCAGGTAGATTCCGCCAGAGTGTACTTCACTGAATTTGCATCACCATTATCTGCCAGGGCACTGTGGTCATGGAAAGAGCACAGGATTTGGAACCAAAAGACCCATGACTGAGTCTCGGCTTGGCTATTTACTATCACGTGCATCTGGGCAGAGCCTCGACTCCCTAACGATGCATTTTCTTGCTATAGAGAATCCAATGATAATTATAAAATGGTAGTTGATATAATGTGGGAGAACATTGCAGAATCTCAAGGTGGGAAAAGTTAGCTAAGTCAAGAGGTCCTTCCATATCTCTTAGGGTCAGGCCGCAGCACCTAAGAGTCCGAAGGGTTACCAAATCCCCCTCTACACTTTGCATTGTATGAGTGATTTTTTGCAGGGTAGTTTGTGATAGCCTGAGGGTAAATTTGATCTCTCTAAAGAGAGTGGTCATTTCTCCTGCCAATTCCCAAGGGAAGAGATGGTTTCCAAAGCAAAGAAAGGAAACAATAATTCAGAAAGTGAGCTTCAGGTAGCTGTCTGTTCCTAGAATCCATTCATCCATCAGATGGGAACAATTCCAGGGCTAGAGGGGAAAAATCGTCTTCAATCCCCAGGGATTAAGCCACTTTTTATAAGAAAATTGTCCTAGCTTCATGTGATTCTATTTCTATTTCCTTTATCGTCTAGGGTTTATTATGTTTTTATTAATTGTTCCAACTTTCTCTGTTCTGTCCTAGTTAATATTCAGTTTTCTTCAGGACAGTGGTTTCTTCTGGACAAATCTTGATTGAGCACCATTTCTAAGGTCAGAGCTGTGCTAAGCAGGCAAGGTGCAAATTAGGTAAGTAAGACATAGTCCTGACTCAGCACCTGTGGCTCAAGCTGCTAAGGCGCCAGCCACATACACCTGAGCTGGTGGGTTCAAATCCAGCCCGGCCTGCCAAACAACAATGATGGCTGCAACAAAAAAATAGCTGGGCGTTGTGGCAGTTGCCTGTGGTCCCAGCTACTTGGGAGGCGGAGGCAGGAGTTGGAGGTTGCTGTGAGCTGTGATGCTATGGCACCCTACCCAGGGGAACAGCTTGAGGCTCTGTCTCAAAAAAAAAAAAAAAAAAAAAATAAGGCATAGTCCCAGCTTCAGTATACTTCCAATAGGAAAGAAAGATATAAAACATAGTTTCTGGGATAGATGATAGTAGATGATATTGGAGTACGTAGAAAGCAAAAAGGAAAGGAAAGATGGAAAGAGCCTGCATGACATAGAAAATATTGATGGAAGGCACGGAGGTAGGAGATGATAAAGGTAGCACTAAACAGGCACTACGTGTGTTACACCTACCTCGTTCACTGAGTCCTTACTCCAAACCCATGAGATGGGCGTCTGTTATTAACATACCCATCTAACAGATGAGCATACTGAGACCCAGAGAGACTAAACAAGGAGCTCACGCAGCTATTAGGCGGCAGCAGTGCCCGGAAGGGGACCCATTCACACCTTACCGCCTTGCCCTGGAAGGATGTTCTGATTGGCCAGACCTGGAACATGTGCCTGTTTCAAAAGTGGATTGAGAGAGCAGGTTTCTCGCTAAAAAAAAAAAAGTTCTCCTAGTTTTTATTTGTTTGTTTGTTTTCTTTTAGAGACAGAGTCTCACATTATCGCCTTCGGTAGAGTGCTGTGGCGTCACAGCTCACAACAACCTTCAACTCCTAGGCTTAGGCGATTCTCTTGCCTCAGCCTCCAGAGTAGTACGGGCGCCGGCCACAACGCCCGGCTATTGTTTCGTTGCAGTTTGGCAGGGGTCAGGTTCAAACCCGCCACCCTGGGTATATGGGGTCGGCGCCCTAACCACTGAGCAACAGGCACCGCCCCCTCTCCTAGTTTTAAAATCAGAAAAAGGAAAACTGAACCAAACCAACAGTTGTCCATTGTAGAATTACTTTAGAAATGCACTTTCTCTTTCTCTTGCATTATTTGCATTATTTTCGCAGATGGGATCCCCTGAGTCAGGATGCTTCAATATAAAATGCATTCGTTTTTCAACGATTGCGTCTATTTGCATTCTGTTTGCTCAGAATGAACTAATTTCACCACATCCTTATTGGTGTTGGATGTTATTCTTTAAACCTAGGCCATTTTTGGCTCGGCGCCTATAGCTCAACCGGCTAAGGCGCCAGCCACGTACACCTAAGGTGGCGGGTTCGAATCCCCAGCCCGGACCCGCCAAACAACAATGACGGCTGCAACCAAAAAATAGCCGGGCGTTGTGGCGGGCGCCTGTGGTCCCAGCTGCTTGGGAGGCGGAGGCAGGAGACTCGCTTGAGCCCAGGAGTTGGAGGTTGCTGTGAGCTGTGATGCCATGGCACTCTACCCAGGGGGACAGCTTGAGGCTCTGTCTCAAAAAAAAAAAAAAACCTAGGCCATTTTAATTTTACCAGATGCTGCATAGTTTTCCCTTTCTCTTGGAATGAGCCAGCTGGGGCCCCTGGGATGAGTGGAAGGACGGGTGGGAGGAGACACAGAGCAGCGGATCCAGCCCTGGGGTTCAAACTCAAGAAGCACTTCCAATGTAAACCCTGTTTTTTAAAAACAATTCTTTATTTAGGATCACCTCGGCTGTTTCACTGAATGGAGAGAGGACATCATCTAAATTTTAAAATGCACCTGGGAATACAGTAAAGGGAAAGAGCCCCAAAACGGTTGAGGAGTTCTGGGGTGCCTTGTTGTGTTCTCCTATCTTCATTTACTTAACGTAGTGACAACAGTCTCCGAGCCCGCGCTGGTGGTAGTGCCAGGTGCGCACGCGGATTACAGGGTAGGAGCCTCCTACCCGAGGCTCTTGCCGGCCTAGCCAGGGCACCCGGGTTCCCTTCTGCCCCCGGGCGCGCGAGACGGCGCGAGACCACAAACCATAGAGGTGTGGAATCCTCCAGCCGCCTAGAGGGGAAGGCAGGCTCCGAGAGGCGGGCTTCCGCCGGCCGCCCACTTCCGGGCCGGCGGGCGCGCGGCAGCGTGGGGTTAGCTGATGCTCTGCGGGCCTGGCTGGCCTCTTTGTGGCACCCTGGTCTGGTCTCGCTGCAGGCCGTGCAGGGACGGCTTTGCGTGCCGCGGAATTGGGGGCCCCGACGGAAGGCTTCACGGAGGGGCCACCTTGAAGCCCGTGGCTCCCGGGTCCCTTGGGCTAGAGTGCTAACCTGTTCACGGTCGGCTCTTAGAATACTCAGCTGTGTGAGTAGGCTTCCCTTATAACCCCCGAGGGCCTGCTGGCGCCAAAAAATAATGGTGGCACTCCAGTGGAAGTGTGCTTCGGGGCCTGTTTTTCGTTATCTGAGAAGACGACAGATTGGCCTGTTTTAAAACCTCAAGTAGCTAAAACAAAAAACGCACTTTTATATTTAATTGTAGCCAAATACGGGAGAGAAGAGTTAGATCCAGCGGTGAGAATTTTTGAGCCTGGTAGAAGAGTCCGGAGGGCGGGGGACGGTTGGAAGGACAGAAGAATCGAAATGTCCTCCCTGTGGGAGAGAAGGGTGAAGACTCAACATCAGGAGCTCTCGCCAAGAGAAAAGGGACTCGAGACTTTAGAGTACTGCCTCGCAGAATACTGGCCTGGGTTCTTTCTCTGCCAGGGCAGACACTTTCCATAGGAGCTGGCCGCCCAAACTTTTTGAACTTGAGTGTCCTCAATTTGAAAATGAGGATAACATCTGGCATCCTGTTCTGCGTGTGTTTGCGCACTAGTTTATGTTCGTTTGTGAAAATGATATACCCTCTTTGACACTATTCTTTGAGATTGTATTGGGGAGTATTTCAGACAAAGAAGCTTTTACCATAATGCGGTTTTTTTTTAAACAACTTTTTTGTGAATCTGGATACCATAATGTGTTCTGAGAAGCAAATAAGAGGACAAATAAATTTGGTAGTTGAGGCCAGGCGCAGTGGCTCACCCCTGTATTCCTAGCACTCTGGGAGGCTGCGACAGGTGGATCCCTTGAGCTCAGGAGTTCTAGACCAGCCTGAGCTAGAGCAATACCCCATCTCTACTAAAAGTGGGGAAACTAGCAGGGCGTTGTGGCGGATGCCTGTAGTCCCAGCAACTCAGGAGACTGAAGCAGAAGGACCTCTTTAACACAGGAACTTGACGTTGCTGCGAGCTATGATGAGGCCACAGCACTGTAGCCAGGATGACAGAACAAGACTGTCTCAAAAAAAAAAAAAGAAAAGAAATTTGAATTATAGTGTCTCAACACAGTTAATGATAAAATACTAAATTATAGAAGGCCTGCAGTGATGGAACTCAATTTTGTTTAGTCTGGTATTTCTCAAATATTCTGACCATAGAAACTTCTGAGAAATGCTCTATTAATAACGCTAATGTGGTTTTCCCCAGAACACATTTTGGGAAATGCTGACATAAAGAGATCATTCACCTGGGCGCAGGCCTGCTCAAAAGGCATGTCAGATCTGCTTTTTGGAAATCATCTGACTAGATTTCAGTAAGGATACTTTCAGTTTGATGTACATTCAAGGAAATGGACCATAATCAATGGAGAACCACAAGAGAATAACATTTGGAAAAGGAAACAGTCTGTCCTCCTTGCCCTTTCTCCTCACACATCATGAAAAGTAAATAACATCTCAGTATTAATCGAGCAAACATTATTAATGTGTATTTGTAGAACAATGGAAATAATTATTTGGAAAAATGTAGATTGTACCAGGTAGAAATTCCACAATTCAGTATATTCAAGGATTCTCGATGACAAACAAACCTAGGAAATTTGTCCATGGATTTGTATATGGACCTACTTTTTATAAGATAAGATTAACATTTTCTCACTGTATAAATAGAATGCAGCTAAACACCATTTAAATGTGTGGTATGTATGCATTAAGTGGCAGTCACTGAACTCTGACATAGAAGAAAGTTTAGAACAATGCTTGTCTTGAAATTCGTCAGGATAGCTCAGTTACTGAAGCACCAATAGAAACCCTTAGTGAGGTAGTTTCATGTGTTTGGCACAAACCTCCAGGTAGAGCTGTGAAGGGACTCACTAGTATTTTTTTAATTTCAGATTAACATGAGGGTACATAGATTTGCATTTGTAAGTTTAGGTCCAAGGTGTAGTTGTGCCCTTCACCCAGGAAGTGTGCAGTATACCCATGCATTGTTCCTGTTGTGTGAGAATTGCCAATCCCCCTCCCTGCCTCCCCACTTCTTGAATTTGAGTTTTTGTCTCATGTGAGCAAGTAGTTGTTAATCTACTAGTTTCAACTTAGTGTTGAGTACGTGTGATGCTTTACTTTTCCATTCTTGTGATACTTAGGAGAGTGTTCTCCAAATCCATCCAGGTTGTTAACAAAAGATACAAACTCACCACCATTTTGTATGGCTGGATAGTATTCCATGGTGTGACTTAATAGCATGTTACTGACCTGTTGCAGTTTCAGAGAAGACCTGTCTGAGAATAAGTGGGTGACAATCCTAGAGTGCCCTTGTTCCGGTTTCAAGCCCTTTACTCTGTGGGTCCAAAAAGCCAGATTCACTAGTTGACACAGAGGTTAACAGTCTCCAAGACACACTGATTAATGCTAACCAAACTCAAGAGGTTGATGTATAAATCCAGAGTGTGAGTTAATTCCTTTTTAGTGAAAAATAAAATAATCAGACTGGATAATTATATTCCTTTCTTGTAGGAAAATCTATCATATATTATCTATCTAATAATAGACAAGATTCTTATATCAAAAAACATAGTTTGGAATCAGAACAAAGGAGAGTGATACCCAAGCGTAATGGCTTCAGGTGTCTTTGGTCTAGAATGTACCTGTCAAGATGGCTAATTCATTTTCATGGTTAACAGGCACTCTTTTCTATGGCACTAAGGTGAGATGAGTCATTTTGTCGCTCTGAGCAGCCCTTTCAGAGATCTCCCTATGTGAACGTATTCTTTCTCAAGTTGAAGTATAATGCAATTGATTTAGTTTAAGCTTTTGTTTACAGTCCCTATCCAGCTGTACCTCTCTCATCTTGCACCCAGGTCACCTGCCTTGGATTTGGTGTCTTCATAGAAAATGAAGTCTTGAGTCTTTTCTAGAAATAACTGATTCTGTCCTATATATCTGGATTTTTTGAAAAATGTAAGTATCTGTGGGTCCTGTGTAACCTATCCGAGAACCAGGATGTGTATTAATCTACTTAGTAATCTCTTTTTCTCCATGACATTGTACATGGTGTTAAGACTACACATAAATTTTCAAATCAAATGTCCAGTTCCACAAGACAGATAGTCAAAATCAGTTGTGTCCACTGTTGAGATATCACAGCTATCATTATTTTAGTAGCTGCTTTTTTTTTTCTTTCTTTAGTGATAGGATCTCACAATGTTGCCTGGGCTAGAGCTAAAGTGCAGTGACATTATCACACTTCACTCCATCCTCAAACTCCTGGGCTCAAGTGATCCTCTTGCCTCAGCCTCACGAGTAACTGGAACTACAGGCATGTGCCACAACACCCAGGTAATTTTGTAGTGAGGGAGTCTCACTATGTTGTCCAGGCTTGTCTCAAACCCCTGGCCTCAAGTGATCCTCCCACCTTGGCTTCCCAAAGTGCTAGGATTGCATATGTGATCCACCTTTTCTAATTATAAATTCCAGTAGTGACTGCCTTGGTATTATTTCATATGTGGCCCCAATGGTAGCTTTACATGATGTTAAGACTACACATTATTTCATATGTGGCCCCAATGATAGCTACACATAACTTTTTAAGTGCCAGGATTGCATGTGTGATCCAGCTTTTCCAATTATAAATTCCAGTAGTGACTGCCTTGGTATTATTTCATATGTGGCCCCAACGATAGCTTTCACTTATCTACATTGATAATAATTTATTATACTAGAGGAGTGGTCCTAAAGAGGAATCACTAGGCATTTGAATAGCTCTTGAGGTTTAAGCTCTGCATGCGAACCCATCTGTGAAAAATAATGATCACAGCATTGAAAGATCCAAGAACCTAGTTCCACTTGGGCTAGAAGGACCCCATATAGCCAAGGTAGAAAAAGAAGAAAACTGGGGGCAGAAATTCAGCCAAAAGATCTTATTCAGCATTTTAGGAAATTCCCATACCAGGTGATCCCAACAGCCTGTGAGATTTTGAGCAGACCCAAGAGCTGTATCCTGCAAGCCTGAGGCCAGACTTAATAGAGAAGAACAGATACTGGGGCTGCTCATCCTGCAGCAGGTGGTCCTGACCATCATCCAGCAAATGCAGAGGAAGCTCTGATTGTGTTGGAAGGTCTGGAGAGATGCAGGATGATTCAGGATAGGGGGTGAGAGGCAGGAGGGGAGGGAGAGCAGTGGGCACTGGCCAGCAAGCTAGGGCAAGGTGCATAGTCCCAACAGTGGGAAAAGGGATGCTAAAATTAGTCTCTGCCCAGCTAGACTGAACATGTTGTTCTCTGATCTGACTTTCCCAGAGCCTGCCTGACAGCCTACTGCCCTTGGAGGTTAATGAAGACTGGCTTCCTTTTTTTTTCTTCCTTGGAGATGCTGTGTTTTCTTGTTAGGATTTTCACTACTGTTCTGTGCTGATTCCTTTACAAACCCAACATTACCTGCCTGTTTGCAGGCCTCCTAACTATGCATGGACAAAGAAGCTGTTGCTTCTAGAAGAGGCTCATGTGTCACATTACCTTCAGTAATTCTCCTAGTATCTACTACTGATTAACAAATCTCTAAAACACTTAGTGGCTTAACCCAACACGTATCATCACACTGTTTCTACAGGTCATGAATTTGGCAGTGTCTTTGCTGGGTGGTTGTGGCTCAGGGTCTCTTGTGAGAGTGTAGTTGGGATGGTGGTCCAGGTTTTGTCATATGAAGGCTGGCATGGAGTTGGAGGACCCACCTCAAGATGGCACATTCATATGGCTGGTGGCAGGAGGCCTCAGTTCCTCACCACATGGGCCTCTGCATAGGATTTCTTAAGCATCCTTATAACATGGCAGCTGACTTCCTCTGGAACAAATTATTCAAAGAGTAAGGCCGAAGCCATAATATCTTATATGACCTAACCTGAGAAGTCATATACCATCATTTTTCCAATTTGATTACAGAGTTAGGGCCTCAATGTGAGAAGGCATGAATACAGTTTGCAGGGATTGCTGGGGAATCATCTTGGAGGCTGGCTACCCAAACTCTCTCTCTCTCCCCTCACTTATGTTGCCAGACATACTACTTAAGATAAAAGTGACCCGTGATTGGTCATCTGCATCTGACTGGGAGAGCTACATAGTATAGTTCCTATTAGGAAGCCATAAATTTGAGCTTTCCTGACAACTACAGGGGCTCCAGAAGTTATGTCCAGATAATTGTTACAGGAAATACTGGCTCCTGTGGGGGATGAGGCTTTTCAACCAGACTGATTTCCACATCTACCTGATTGGGATCTCACCTCCTATATCTGAGTGGTCACCTGGAGAAAAGATATCTTTCTGCACTGCTGCCAGGACTCCCCGATAAAAGGTACCCCCAGGTCTGCTGTGCTGGGCATCTGTGCGTCCTGCTCTATATCATTCTTAGCAGATGGGTGACCAGTGTGGCTTATGGGATCTTGTGAATCTAAATGTGTAGAGGACCCACCTGAGAAAGCCCTTGGTAGATAGTAGAACTGAATTTTGTAGCAACTCAGGAATGACCGAGAGGAAGCTGCAGACCCTGCCTTTGTGACAGTGTGAGCGGGGGATGCTTAAACCAGAGCTTTGACGTGTAGGAGATGTTAGTGCCAGAAATCTATATCAGGCAGATGGCAGGACAGATGGCAGGTGTGGGGGGGATTCCCAAGACCACCCAAGACTCCCCAGGTTCAGTGATTTGCTTGGAGGCCTCCCAGGACTCAGCATAAAGTCATACTCATGGCTCTGCTACTTTACAGTTAAAGGATACAAAGCAGGATTAGGAACAGGAAAAGGCACATGGGCACCGTCTGGAAGCCACCAGGTGCAAGCAAGCTTCTCCTCTTCTCTCGTGGGATCACACAGGGCACATTCAATTCCTCCAGCAATTCATTATGACAAGTGTGAAATGTTGTATACTGAAGAAGTTTACTAGAGACTCAGTGCCCAGAGGTTTTTTTAGGAGGTGAGTCATGTAGACAGCCTCTGCTTAGCAGGTACCAACATTCCAGACTCCCAGAAGCAGCTCGACATAAAGTACATTGTTTGCACAAACAGTCTGGGCACAGTGAGCCACTCTTTATCAGGAAATCATGGGAACCCTCCTGAAATCCAAGTTCCTAAATGCCAGCCAAGGGCCAACCGTGAAAGCAGACCTTTCTAAGGACAGCAGTCTCTGGTCTGTTGTGGTGACTGTCCTCTGCACGGTCGAAGTGGAACTCTGGGCTGCAGAAGCTCAGGAAAGGCTTTAGAGCAGTGTTCTCAACCTTCCTAATGCTGCGACCCTTTAATACAGTCCCTCATGTTGTGGTGACCCCCCAACCATGAAGTAGCAATGAAAGTAATTTTATGGTTGGGGGTCACCACAATATGATGGACTGTATTAAAGGGTCGCAGCATTAGGAAGGTTGAGAACCACTGCTTTAGAGGGAAATGATGTTTCTACCAGAGGGAAATTCGTCAGCAAAGGTAGGGAGATGGGGACACCCCAATACTGTTGGAGAAGTGTGAGTAGTTTGGGAGCAGATGACAACCACTGACCTGATCCGAGTCGCTGTCTTCCCATCAATTCAACATAAACCAGTGAGAGAGTTGGCCTGGGTGACCTCAGAGGTCCTTTCCAGTGGCTGCACCTCCAGGGAAAATGGTAACGGCCGAGTCCCAGAGTGTCAGCCGCTGAGAAGTGAGGAGAAGACGTGGTTAGACCTGGAGCAAAGAGCATGAGGTGGGCTGCTGTCAACCCTCTTCCCTCACTAGCTGTGTGACCGCAGGCAAGTCCCTTCTCTGCGCTTCCCTTTCCTTACAGGGGATAGTAACAATGTCTTCTTCACAGAGTCGTCGTGAGGATTCACGAGACACTATATGCAAGTCTCTAGCAGAGAACCCGATGACGGCAGGTGCTTAATGAATGGTGACCACGAAAATGGTAATGTTCAGTCTTTACTCCAAAACAGTCAACACTGTCAACACTGTCATAAACCTTTTTAGTCCTAATCTCCAAAGGAAGCTAAAGCACAGCTAATAAACAGTGCAGTTAGAGGGAGGCCCCACAGCCACCACCAAACCACTTCTCAGAGCAGCCATGGATGACATCAGGGCTCCAGATCATCTCGGAAGGACATGCAGAGGGAGGGGGGTGGAGCACAGCTTCCCTCCATCAGGGCAAAGGAAGCCAGAAGGCTGATGACCTTGGCTGGGTTTGCCTGACGCAGAGACAAGAATGAAATTCAGGAGGGTGCCTTGACAAGAAGAAAGAAATCAAGTCACAGATGGGGCAGTCGTGGAGGTCTGATGTCGGTGGCCACATGGTGCCAAGTCACGCACATTTGCTCAGCAAGCCATCTGCTAGAATAGTAAGTAATGTGTTCATGAGATGCACAGTTCTGCTTCTTTAAACAGAATTTAATGTTGGAAAACATATGCACTACATTCTGTTTGTAAAAATGTATCGATCTGCACATGTTTCCTGAACAAATACCTTATTTTAATTAGGGTATATATGTGGCTATACACATACACCATGTTAATCATAACGCAATTCCACTTTGGTCTTCTTCACCTTCATTCAGTATTCTCAGTTAATACTCAGTTTTTAGGCTCTTTGACCTCACCCCTGACGGATATTACCATGTTCCCCAATTTTATGCTTGAGAATGATTTGAATAAGGATGGGGGATAAGACAAAGGTCAAATATTTTGGCCAAATATAGTTTTCTCCTAACTAATAGCACAAAACAACAAGCAATGATTTTAAGAAATTATTTCTTGGCCACAAGAGGCCAGAGGAAACCGTAGTCAGTAAGTCCACAGAATGGAAATGAACGATCCTAGTCAGACACATGGAAATGCAGGCAGGAATAAAGAATGCAAAAAAAGATGACTATGAAGTGTCAAACCAACAGTTACAATGTCTGTGGAATTCAAATACAGAACAATATATGACAATACAAAATGAGGAAGGGAATAAATGAATCTAAAGTTTCCTAATGTTTTAGAAGTCTTGGGCAACTGGTAAAAGTAATAACTTGTCTTAGACAGAAATAAGATTGCATGTGGCTTAATCTCTATAGAGGATAACAATTAAAGGCAAAGAATATATAACAAAAGAATGTATGACTGACAACTTTCAGGTGTAAAACAGAATAACAGAAAGCATTTTATTCAAAATGAGAAAGGAGAAAAACAATATAAACAGATGGGTCAAGCAGAAAACAAATAGTAAGAATAAACTCGACTTTATCAGTAACTATTTAACACTTAAATGCACTAAATACTCCAAAGGGAAGACTCAGCTTGTCATACTAGATAAATAAAACCCAACCACACGTAACTTTCAAGAGAGAGAAGTTAAAAACATAGAGACAGATGGTTAAAGTAAAGGGATGGTGAAATACAGTCTATAAAATTCTAACAGCTAAGCCTGGTGGCTCACACCACTTTGGGGAGCCAAGGTGGTTGGATCACTTGAGGTCAGGAGTTCGAGACCAGTCTGGACAACATAGTGAGACCCCAGCTCTAAAGAAAATAAGAAAAATTAGCCTGGTGTGGTAGCATACAACTGTAGCTGTAGTCCTAGATACTCAGGAGACAGAGGTAAGATTGCTTACCCAAGAGTTCACCAGTGAGCTCCGATCATGCCACTCCAGCCTAGGTGACAGAGTAAGATACTGTCTCTAAAACAAAACACAAAAAACAAAACTTAACCAACATAAAGCAAGTGTCCCTTTCTCTATCAAAGAAAACAGAGCATCCTTCCCAACTCTTATGTGGCCAATACAATCTTGATAGAAAAACTGGACTATGATGTTATAAGAAGGAAAAATTATAGAGCAGTCTCATTCGTTATAGATAATAATAAATATTTGGTCTTTGTCCCCAAATCCTGGCACTCTAGCCTGGGTGACAGAAGGAGACTCTAAGACCATCTCTTAAGAAAAAAACAAGAAAACAGAAGGAGCTGGCAAACAAGTGCTATTTAACAATTAATTATGGTGGCAGGTGCCCTTCTGGGTACTTGGGGGTAAACACGACCAGGGGTCCTGGAAGATAAAGTACCTCATCAAAAGTCGCACTGTTGGCCAGGCACGGTGACTCACACCTGTAAACTTAGCACTCCGGGAGGCCAAGGCGGGAGGATCATTTGAGGTCAGGAGTTTGAGATTGATGTGAGCTAGGCTGATGCCATGGGCCACAGAGTAAGGCTTGTCCCAAAAAAAGAAATAAGAAAAGAAATTCCCACTGGTGGTAAGTAAAGCCCCGCTGCTGGCAAATGGCAGAGCTAATACCTGCACCCAGTGGGTCTGACTCCAGAATTCATACTCTTCATCATTCCGTGCCCCTAACTCTATGTATAATAATCAACCATAATACTAGAATTAAGCATCAAGTAGACATAAGTCCATGGGCTGTGAAATCATAAAGGAAAGATACTAATTCTGACTGGAGATGGGTTGGTTCTGGAAGGCTTTAATAGAAAGAGTTAGCACTGAAGCTGAGATTTAAAAGATGAAGAAGACTTGAGCAGAAAATGAGAGTGCATTAGTGAGGTTAACTCAGGTCACACTGCAGTGACAAAGGTTTAACACAACAAAGGTTTATTTCTCTTATGAAAATGCAAATTCAAGTTGAGCAGTGTCCAGGACCCTCCCTTGATGTCTTGACTGAGAGATCCAGGCTCCCGCCATCTGAGGCTCCTCATTCCATCGCAGGCATTCACGAGCCCCGTGCAGGGGAAGAGGGAAAAGCTTGGAGAACTCATACCTGCCTGTCAGGGCTTCGACCTGGACGCCCACATATCACCTCTGCTCACGGCCCATGAGTTCTAACTTGGAGCATGAGAGCCATTTGGCAAGAAGGCATTGCCTCTGCTACTGAGAAAAGGAGCATTCTGGACTGAGGAAGGAGCACGCGCAAAGGATGAGTGAATGACAATGTGCGGTGTGCGTGGGGACTGGGTGACAACGGCGTGTGTGGGGACTGGATGACAACATGTGGAGACTGGGTGACAACAGCACATGTGGGGACTGTATGACAAGGCGGGGTGCGTGCATAGAGTCTGATGACAACACGCAGCATGTGTGGGGACTGTATGACAACACGTGGTGTGTGCGTGGGGACCAGCAACAAGAGAACACAGCAGGCTCTCCGTATCATTCCAGGGGCATCTGGAAGCTCTGGGAGGAGCGCCATAGTCTGCCTCGTTTTACAAGACTGTAGATGGTAGCAAAACAGAAAGCACTGAGATGAGAGACCAGTGAGCTGGTTCCAGCAACAGCCCAGACAGAAGCAGTGGGGAGGTCAGAGAGTATGGTCGTGGGAAGCGCTAGGGATGAGAACTTTCTCATACTTGGAGACTGGATGCAATGTGGTGAGGGCAAGAGATCATGGTTCCAAGCTTTCCTACCACCTCACCAAGCAAATAGCAGCATGAGGATCCAATGTAGAAATAAATGCATAAGCAGCAGCCTGTTTGGAGAGAGGAAATCTTCTGTTTGTGCCATGCTGCTGGAATATATGCACAGAAATGTCCAGAGGCAGGTTGGAAATACAGCTTGGTAGTTAAATACAAGCTCTGGTGAGTGAGGAAGGGTCTCCCAGGGTGAGGGTACAATATAAGCAAAAGGATGGAGGCCAGAAATATCAGGGTGTACATGGAGAACTTCAGGAAGAAGAAAGGTCTTTCCTCACCCATTAACTCTGTCCCTCCCGCCCTCCTCGTGCCACTTCCTGCTGCTGGGTACACATCTACCCTGGAGGGCCCCCCCCATGCAGCCAGCTGTGTGGCTCCTGCCAAGCATATCGGAGCCATCCAGATGGGTTGCTCCCTCTTAACGGTTTCAGTCTTGCGGTAGCTATTTTTCTGCAATGCATCATAATCCTTTGTCACACTGTCTGAGCCCTCCATTCACAAAGTCCTTTCAACGTACCTGCATGTGACTGTGGTCTGAATGACACCACTGGTTTTCCCACATTCAGTAAAGAAGCTGAGAAATAGAAAGTGTCAACTGTGGGACCCTGGGCCAGTCTTTTGACCTCTCTGACCCTCAGTACTTTCATCCACTAGGGAAAGAAACTTAATACCCATCCCACCCTTTAGAAGGGTGGTTGTAAGGATCAAATGAAAATAATGAAGGCGAAATAGTTATATAATCTCTAAGGCAGCCGTTCTTTGAAGGGCCAAGGCATTAGGAAGGTTGAGAACCACTGCTCTAAGGCAATATAGGAATGGTGACATTTGGGGTGGGGGTCGGAGCAAAAGAAGATAATGTTGTCACGATATGCACTTTAGGACCAGCCAGTAGCTATATAAGAAAAACTCAGCCAGACAACTTAACACGATGACAGAGATTTAATTGAATGCTTCTTACGGATCCAAGTCTATAAATGCTACAAGTAAACACCATCATCTTTGTCTTCCAGGAGCTGGGCTGGTAAAGGGTAGACAGAGAAGAGGTGACCAGCACACAGCACAGAATAAAGTGTGTTCCACTTGAGCCATGCAGATCCTTTCAAAGGACCTCAAAGGGTGCAACAATCACAGGACAGTGCTGTGGTTGGAATCTATCCCCCCAAAGTCCATGTGCTGGAAACTTAATTGCACAGTATTAAGAGGTAGGACCTTTTAAGAGGCAATTAGGTCATGAGGGTGGCGCCCTCCTAAATGGCTCAATGCCTTTCAGGAGTGAGTTAATTCTTGTGGGAGTGAGTTCATGCCCTGAGGTACCCGCTTGCCCTTCTGCTCTCCTGCCATGTTATGACACAGTACGAGAGCCCCTGCCAGAAGCTGCCACCATGTTCTTGGATTTATCAGCCTCCACAACTGCAAGGCAAATAAACTTATTTTCCTTATAAACTACCCAAGTCCGGGGATTCTGTTACAGCAACAGATAAACAGACTAAGATAGATAGTTAAGGAATGCTTCTTCCCGGAGGAAGCGGACTTTGAAGGGAACTCATGGCATGATGTGGCCAGGTATAGACGCCATGGCAGGGAAATAATCATGCGGGAAGAACTGAATCAGAAGATTCTACCTACCACTGCCCCCTCAGCCAGCCTGCTGCTGAAGCTGGAAAGCTCCCATCTTCCTAAGGAGGAAAAGAGCGTGGGACAATACTTAAGCCAACATGAAGGGGCGAGATTTCCTATTTTGATCTTTGTTGCCAAACCAGCATTTGCAGCTGAACCACAATCTCAAGAAATGGGCCAAGATCAGGTGCACAGTGAAGGCTATGAGGACAGCCTCACCACTCAGGGCTCCGGGCACAACGCCAGCCACTCACACAGCATGTGAGACATGACTGGGGCTCCTCGTCCAAGACTGACTGCACGCTTTATCTGCACAGACACTTTCTTGGCTCACAGAATTCTTTTGGAAAAGAAACTATTCATTTGTTTTCTTTTCCGGCAAAGCCTCCGGTCACTGGGTCAAGCCATGCGGACACAAGCAGAGAGGGGAGCAGAGACACAACACCACCAGGGTGTTGGACAAGGGTAGGAAGTGGCCCCATTGCTCCTGGGGATAGCCAGGGGATGCAGGAGCCACCAGCTGTGGGAATCGCTCCTTCCAGCAACAGCCAGCTAGCCCCTCCGTCCCAACACACACACACACAGTTATGCTGTAGTTTCTGATGACAGGGATTAAAGCTTCCTTGTCCTTCTAGGCATAGCTTTTGGGGTCACACCTACTGTACTTCATTGGGTGAAATGACTATATTCATAGCAGGAAGGCAGAGGGAGCTGCCACAGAGGGACTTATGCCGTTTTGCTAGTCAGAAAGTTAAACTTCTCTAACAAAAGTATCAGCTGCTTCATTCCTTTCACTTTGCATTTTAAAAAAATATCAACCTCTGCAGAATTTGAAACTAACCTCTAAAAGGGATTTAAAAGAGCTATTATTAAAAGTGCCACACAGAGGGGTAGATTGCTTCCCCGCAGGCCAGTATCACTGTGGTTTACTGGCTATAGGATACCTGTACCAGGGGCATTTTTAAAGGTCTGGGAATTAGGGTACAGAATAATTTCCTTCTGACCTTTTTCCATGTAAATTCACTTAAGGGGCTACCGGATTAAAAATTAGAATAAATACTAAAGGACATTAACCCCAGCTACTCGGGAGGGGAGGCTGAGGCAGGAGGATCACTTGAGCTCAGGAGTTTGAGGCAGCAGTGAGCTATAATGATGCCACTGTACTCCAGACTGGTGACAGAGCAAGACATTGTCTCTTAAATTTAAAAAAAGAAAGAGAAAAGGAAAAAAAAGAAAGTACAAAAAATATGACCGATTCCTAGGGTTTGGAATGGTCTTCGAGAGCTGGTCTTAACTATCTCCTTGTCTCAAGCAGAAACCCTGCCTACCAACAGCAGGAAAAAATCCACCTTGATTTTCAAGCTCCCCAGGAAGGGTGCTGCTGTGGCCCTCCCGTCTCCAGGCCCCTTATCTCTGCTTCTTGTGTCCATCTCTTCTGAGATCCCTCCCTTCATCAGACGCAGTGAAGACCCCCAGCCCTTTCCTACACTGTCACCGCCCCCAACCTTGCCACTCACTGTTGACCAGACCATAGCTTCCCAATTCTCCCAGAATCCTGACTTCTTCACAACTATTTCTGGAGGCCTCAAACAAATGCTGCAAGTATTTGGACATGCCCCTGCCACAGGCCTAGTTTTCCCTCTCAGATTTCAGCTGACAAAAGGGTGACAGTGAGCATTTCAAAGAACCCAGACAGACACTAAAAGCAGCAGAAAGTGATTCCTTCAAAATGCCATCATTACTCCCCTCCCCATACTTACAGGGGTTTTTTGTTTTGTTTTGTTTTGAGACAGAATCTCACTACGTCTCTTTTGGTAGAGTGCCGTGGCGTCACAGCTCACAGAAACCTCCAACTCTTAGGCTTAAGCCTTCTCTTGCCTCAGCCTCCCAAGTAGCTGGGACTACAGGTGCCTGCCACAATGCCCTGCTATTTTGTTGTTAGTTGTTTAGCTGGCCCGGGAGGGGTTCAAACCCACCACCCTAGGTCTCTGTGGCTGGTGCCATAATCACTGCTATGGACGCTGAGCCATGCTTACAGTTTCTTTTCATAGTAATCAGCTGTCACTCTTCATAAAATCTCAAGGACTGGAATTTTCCTATAAACCACAGAGGGCTCCCTGGGGAACTATCACAACCATGCACTTTGCTGTGCAAAGATGTAAATAGTGACCCAAACCACTGCTCTCTCTTCTCGAGTCAGTGACTCACATCCCAACTGTGCTGCCAATCACAGTTCAAACGTGCAAGTCCAATGTGCCCCAGCTGCACCCAGCCTCGAAACGTCCCCAGTTTTGCTGAATTCTCAGTGACCAGTATGATGTGTCTCTCAAGCCTTTCAGAACCTCTCTCCAGAAGCAGGACTGCCTACAGGACCTCACCATCTGGCTCCAACCAACAACTGACACGCACTAGATCCGTGCTTACACTCTCCCCCTCCTCCTTTGAGATTTGAACCCAAATCCGACCACACTTCTCACCTGCTCTTTGATAAAAATGGGACATGTCATTGCTGCTGGTCAGGATCCAGGACTGGTTGGTCTCCAGCCCTGGCTTATCTAGGTTCCGGACACAGACCGCTATGCTACTTTGCTCAGTAACAATTGCTCTTAGGTGCCTGAGGGCTATTTACCTTAGCAGGAAGGAGAGAGAAAGAGATAGATAGTCTTTGAGGGTGAAGTAGTCTTAGAATAGATCTTAGTCTTTAGCAGAGCATAGTGAGCTTCAGCAGAGAGACGCCGTGCTGGCATTCTGAGGCAGGAGAAGCGACAGAGCGAGAGTAAGCGGGTCTGTAAGAAATGTGCCTTCTCCTCCAGCCTAATATAAGGCTGATCTCATGCCTCTCAACACCACAGGTGTAGAGACTGCCAATTCACCAATGGTCTCATCTCATGAGCTCTCTCATGCTTTTACGAGACCTAAAACCCTCCCCATGCCCTTTTCACCAAGGTGGGTCATTATTGAGCTACAGGTGTTACTTATAACTCTCACTCCTCCTAGCCATAAGCTATATGGGCTGCTACAGGGACAACCTTGGTAAGGAAGGCATAGGAGACCATATGCTCCACCTCTGCCTGCCTGCCCAGCCTCAATGCCCCCCTTATACAATAAGCTGAGGAGCAGCAGGCAACTTGCCCTCACCTCTGTGCTTCTTTGCTTCTGCTGGCTGATTCTTCTGTCCTCTGCCTGGCAGAGGCCTCAGTGCTCTTTGAGCTCTGGGGTTCAAAGCAGAGCTCCTCACATAGACTCAGAAGCTCCTTCTCACTGCAGTCTTAATTGTGTGTTTCTACCACCGTCATGAGACCAACTTTACTGTTTCTCACCAACAATTCTTCCAGTGTTGGCCCTTACTGGCCTCAGTCTTCTTACCTGTAAAATGGGTATAATAATTTAACATATCTTTTACCATCATTGAGAAGATTGATCCCGGGAAATGGCAGTGAGTGTTTGGGGAAGTGGGAACAGGGGGAAAAGTAGGATACTCAGACAAAGTAGGATACATTCATGAGCAGGGCTGCTGGAGTTGTATCCTACTGGAAGCCCCTAGGAGAAACAGTACAAACACCCCAGAGGGGAGGAGGCTTGGTATTCATCAAACATCTCCCCTTTATTGTCAGTTGCAGGTTGATCATAGGGGCATCCACTCCCTGGCACTCTGGCCACACATGTGCCAATCATGTTCCTATGGTCAGAGAAAAACCCCTGAGCAGATGGGCTCAGGCATTTGCAGAAGTCCCTTCTCTTGGGCAGGAGGCAGACAGCACCGGATACCATCTACCTCCTGCTCTGCCCTGGGCTGGCTGAGTGAGCTTGGCTCATCTAGAAAGTAGTTGTATTTAACTAGGTGGTTGCCCAGTCTCTTGTGGTGGGCGCCTCAGTCAGCCCACATCCCCCGTGGCGGGGCACCATTAAGCTGCCAGTCTGGTCTCTGAGGGTGGGGCGGTCCCTGATACTAGAGCAGTGCTCAGCGCCTGCTAGCCTCTGAGTGCACCCGGTTGACCGGCCACTGGGAGGAAATGGTGCAGAATGAGACAGAAGGAAACCCTGACATTTAGATGCAAACCCAACCAAGGGACCCCAAGCAATGGAAGCCAGTGACCACAGAACTTTGGAGCTGCGTGCATGTTGTGGTCTCTGTGTGTATGACACTTTCAGATTTCACAGTTCAGATCCAGAAATGGCAATGTGTAGGAGCTATGACATTTTTATATTAACTGTATGTGGGCGTCTCCTTACCTTACGTGACTCAGAGCTGGGGCGGGCCCGGCTGAACTGCAGTCGGCGCCCCTCTGCACCTGGCGACAGGCTCTTCGCCCTCTTTGCTGTGCCCACGCAGTGCAAAACCTTGGGGACCAAGAGATGTCTTGAAAACCTAAACAGATACTGTCTTTATCACAACTCAAACCAGTCAATAAGATCAAGCCGCACAAAGAGACCAAAGCGACACCGTCTCCACCCGCGTCCTGCCCAGCAGCTCAACCACACTCCCCAGAGTTGCGTCCCCGCCCACCGTCAGGGCCCAGGTGGGCACCAGGGTTACCTTCTGCAGAAATGCCATCCTTGGCCTGTACTGCTGGCCTTGGTGTCGGATTGTCATCCTGGACCCTGGATGAATTCACGATCAGAGCACTGTTGGGAGGGGAGAGCAAGTTGCCCCCAAGTCAAAGGCCAGGGCGCCTCGCCAGGCCCGGGCGTCGGCAGCGAGGCGGCGGGGCGGGCAGGGCTGCCTGCGGCCGCAAGAAGCTTGCTGGGTGCCGGCAGGCTCGGGTAGCCGGGGAACCCGCGCCAACCAATCAGCGAGCGCCGCCGTAGACTCATTAGCATGCGCTGTGCGTGCGCCCATCCGCCACGAGGGGGCGGTGTCCCGCTCCGCCCGCGGCCGGGAGGCTTAGGTTGCGAGCACAGGTCAGGGCCAGTGGGTGGGAGGACCTGTCTTAACAGGGCGAACCTTGAAAAAGTGAAAAAACAGTATGCAACGGGCATTGTGTCCTTGACTAGCCTTCCCCTACACCGGCCATTAGCAAGTTACTTAAACTTCCTGTCAGTTTTCTCATCTAACCTGGGAAAAGCAAGTGAGAGGGTGGGAATGACACCCATCAGGTGCTGTACTGACTGAGTGAATAACTGAGTTAAGACCGGCAGTGAGTGTGATTGGTGGGGAAGAATGCTGCTCACCTGCCAGATGGGGGGCTCTGAACGCCCCGTGTGCCACTTAGCTGTGGGATCAAAGCAAGTTATGGAACCTCTCTGAGTTTCCTTTTTCTCAGCCTAACAGTGAGAATAATTGCACCCTCCAGATGGAGGATGTTTTGTTTGATTGTGGTTTGGGCTGGATTGGTTTTTTTTTTTCACGTAAATGCAAAGTAAACTGACATGTTTACAAACTTGTGTTTTCCTAATCAAAAACAAATACACTAGGAATTATATTTGCTACTAATACAGAAGATTAGATGTTCAGGAATTTTTTTTTTTTTTTGAGATAGAGTTTTACTCTGTTCCCCTGGGTAGAGTGCCCTGGAATCATAGCTTACAGCAACTTCAAACCTTTGGGCTTGAGCAACTGTCATGCCTCAACCTCCCAAGCTGGGACTACAGGTGCCCACCACAATTCCAGGTTAGTTTTCCTATTTCCGTAGAGGCAGGGTCTCACTTTTACTTAGACTGGTCTGGAACTCCTGAGCTCAAGGGGTCCTCCTGCCTCCACCTCCCAGAATGCTAGGATTACACACCTAGCCCAGAAAAACTGTCTTTTAAAAATAATTTTCATTTCAAAATATTAGGGGATACAAGAGTCCTTATTACATGGATGAATTGTGTAAGGCCAAAGTCAGGGTTTATTGGGCCGATTACCAGAATGGTGAACATTATACTGGACCCAACAGGTAAGGTTTTATCCCTCATCCTCCCTCCCCAATTTTGGTTTTAAGATAACAAAGCTAATGCATAAACAAGCACTTAGAATTGTGACCTATACATGGTGAATGTTCAGTAAGCAATAATTTCTGTATGTCTCTTGGGATTCTTTTTAAAAAATTACCATGCCTGGCCAGGTGTGGTGGCTCATGCCTGTAATCCTAGCACTCTGGGAGGCCGAGGCAAGTGGATTGCCTGAGCCCACAAGTTTGAGATCAGACTGAGCCAGAGTTAGACCTCCTCTCTAAAAATAGCCCAGCATTGTGGCAGTGCCTGTAGTCCTGGCTACTCAGGAGGCTGAGGCAAGAGAATCGCTTATGCCCAAGAGGTTGAGGTTGCTGTGATCTATGACACCATAGCACTCTACCCAGGGACAAAAGTGAGACTCTGTCTCAAAAAAAAAAAAAAAAAAAAAAAAGTACCATGCCTGGTGGTTCCATTATACACATAGTCTGATGTATATATATTATATACACATAGTCTTTTATATACTACATACACATAGTCTTTGATATGTACCATGTATACACATAGTCTGATATACAGGGCGGCCATTAAGTTAGTGTGCGATTTAAAATAGTGTGCACACTATGTATTGTTTTCAGAATACGATGAGAACTCCTGGAGTAGGAACTGGAGGTAAGAGTATAGACTCTGGAATCTGATTACTTGGGGCCAAATCTCAGCTCCGCTACTTATCATCTGTGTGACTTTGGGCAAGTCACATAGCTCCTCTGTGCTTTAATTTCTGTAAAATTCAAGTGATGCGATGACAGTCCCTACCTTTGAGCAGGGCTGTTAAGGGGAGATAAAATAGTAAAGAATCAATAAATAGAAGTTGTTACTGTTATTAATATTAAAATTATTAAAGATCATGTACAGAGAGTGTAATATTAAAATTATTAAAAATAACAAATTTGGAATGCTAGCTATTTTTTTTTTGAGACAGTATCTCCCTCTGTTGCCCTGGCTAGAGGGACATGGCATCAGCCTAGCCCACAGCAACCTCAAACTCCTGGGTTCAAAGAATCCTCCTGCCTCAGCCTCCCAAGTGGATGGGATTACAGACACCTGCTGCAATGCCCAGCTAATTTTTCTATTTTTAGTAGAGATAGGGTCTCCCTCTTGCTTAGGCTAGTGTCAAACTCCTTGAGCTCAAGGAATTCTCCTGCCTCAGTCTCCCAAAGGGTTAGGATTACAGGTGTGAGGCACTGCACCTGGTCAGCCATCTAACTCTTTGATAGGCTGAGATCCCCCACATTTAACTCTTGGGATTTTCAGGATCAGAGGCCAGCCCATCTTTTATTTTTAGCACTAGTTGGACTGAGCATGACAGACAAAGCTGATTTCCAAAGAGAGCATGTGGACCTTTGTCATAGAGGTGCACTCAGCAGGTATCTCGTCAGATCATCTGATTCCCATCCTTGCGAAAGAACTAAATTCCCACTACACTATCCAGACATCTTAGCTCTGAGTTAAGGTGCTCAAATAACTGTCTCAGAAATCAGACACTGAAGTCTGGTTGACTCATAGGGAAACGACTTGGCAGGAAGCCGTGAGATGTAGCCTCCAGCCTCCAGCGCGGCTACTCTGTGGCGTTTGGCCAGAGGGAAACCGCTCATCTCATCCAGGTTTTCAAATGTATTTGGATTACCTTTGATTACCTCCCTCATTCTCTTATTTTTCTGATTTGGGCTGACTGTTTTGTTTTGTTCTCATTTTGTTTTAGAATAGATAGTGATTTATCTATTATAAGTTGTATATATATTTTTTTCCTTTCTTTCTTTTTTTTTTTTTTTTAAGGCTGGGTATAGTGGCTCACACCTGTAATCTTAGCACTCTAGGAGGCTAAGGGAGAGGATCCCTTGAGCTTAGGCTTTTGAGACCTGCCTGACTAAGCAAGAGGGAGACCCGGTTTCTACTAAAAATAGAAAAATTAGCTGAGTATTGTAGTGGGTGCCCGTAGTCCAGCTACTTGGGAGGCTGAAGCAGGAGGATCACTGGAACCCAGGAGTTTGAGTTTGCTAGAAGCTAGGCTGACATCAGGGCACACTCTAGCCTAAGCAACAGAGTAGTACTCTGTCTCAAACATAAAAACCAAAATAGTGTGAGAGTGTGACAGCAGTCTGGAAACTAGCAAAAAACTGTAAGTATTCAGAGTGATGAATTTCCTTCTCTAACAATGATCTAATCAACTCTAGTTGTTTCCTAGATGAGGGAGACAGCATGGGGTAGTGAAAAGTGACTAGGACTAGGACTCACGACACTAAGATTCTGATCCCAACTCTGCTGCTGACAAATAAAGGGACTTCAGACAAAGCACAGTCACTTTGCAAAGCCTGGACTACGGTTGATCCATGTTGTCCCCAAAGTTTGCTTTACAACCAACACTTCTCAAACGTTAATGCAAATACTAAGTCTCCTACGGATCTGGTTAAAATGCAGATCCTGATTCAGCAGGTCTTGGGTGGGGCTGAGATTCTGCATTTCTAACAGGCTGCCCTGGGATGCCTAGGAGTGACCTTGATCTGAATAACAAGGATCTACAAAGCAATGAGGTGGACGGGAGGGTCACAGTCAAACACATATAGAAGTTTGTGTGTTTACTACATTTCAAAGAGATTATTTACTGCAGTACCCCCCAAAGCCTGTAACATAATTCTGAAGAGATGACTGGAGCAACCCAGAAGAAAAGTTTTTCAGAAAGACAAAGGGCTGAGTGTGGTGGTGCAGCCTGTAGTCCCAGCTACACACCAGGCTAAGGCAGGAGGATCCCTTGAGCCCAGGAGTTTAAGGCTGTGGTGAGCTATGATCATGCTGCTGTAATTCAGCCTGGGTGATAGAGTGAGACTCTATCTCTAAAAAGGAAAGACAAACGTCTTTGTTCTGTCTTGTATAAACAGTGCAACAGAGACAACGAGAGCAGCTGGTTTCCCCACGATCATTCTTCTCCCAGATGAAGGGATGGTGTCCCACCATTTGTAAACCTCATTCCCGGAAGACTGCTTTCACCCACAGCTTCCTTCACTTTCCTGCCTCACCCATTAGCTCATATTTTGGACCTCGTGACGCGCCCCGCAGACTGGTGTCAACCTGCCACCTGGCCAGGTGTAAAAGGATGAACTGGACCAACCAGATAATCACTCTTGGAAACAGCCACTTGAGCCAGTTAGTACAGGTGGACACATTTGAGAAGACTTCAGGATGGAATCAGGGTCATGATAAGGCACAATCATATTCAAGGTCAAGTATAAGGAAGACAAACTGAGCGTGGAGTAGAAGGGAGCAGAAGCCAGCAGAGCAGAGATGCCCGGGAACGCTGAGCAATGGACGTGAAGGCCACTGCGGCTGTCGTTAGGTACAAAGAGCAAGTTATGTCATCTCCACAGTCACAACGACCCCGAAGCTACGACAGCAACTTTTGGGGGAATGATTGGCTATAAGTACATTAAATATTTAAATCTTATTGGAAGGATGAGTGGGAGATGGCTTGAGGAATTGGACAAAGTAGGGGAAAAAAGGAAAAAATGAACACTGCCCACCACCCAAGATAAATAACTCTGCTTATCAAACTGGTTTTTTTTAACCTACGTTGTTTTATTTCCGTCCATAACACCTTCAAGAGGGAGAACAGTTTGGTGAGTTGCATGCAGGGTTGATAAAATTCCTCCATCTTGCTATCTTTACAAGACCATCCCTGGCAGAATGGTAATGAACTATATATTAGGAGGACCCTAGAGGGACAGAATAGTTGTGTTTCATCAAGACATTTGTAGACCAGAAAGAAAAAAGTGAATTTTTTTTTTTTTTGAGGCAGAGCCTCAAGCTGTCCCCCTGGGTAAAGTGCTGTAGCATCACAGCTCACAGCAACCTCCAACTCCTGGGCTCAAGCGAGTCTCCTGCCTCAGCCTTTCGAGTAGCTGGGACCACAGGCGCCTGCCACAATGCCCGGCTATTTTTTGGTTGCAGCCATCATTGTTGTTTGGGGGGTCCAGGCTGGATTTAAACCCACCACCTTAAGTGTATGTGGCTGGTGCCTTAGCCTTTGAGCCACAGGCGCCGAGCCGAAAAAAGTGAATTTTGAACCCTCCCCTCCAGGAAGCCAGACCCAATTTGCAGCCAATCTGTAGCAGCAGTGGGAATTTACTGCCTTCCTGTCTCCGTTCTGTCCAACCTCACCCTATCCCCACTCTGATTTTGATTCCATATTTAATTTGTTGCCCTTGTTCTGATTTTTAATTTACACTGTACCATTTTATTTTATGCATCTCTGGTATGTCTTATGACTCTGTTATGAGAGAGTCATCAAAGAGATCCAGTATACATAAAAACCAGATGAGAACTGAGTTAAATGTATTTATGCCTGAAGGATCGATCATTTTCCCAATTCCTCCTGTTAATCATTATTGCAGGAACTGGAATAGGTCTACTGGCATGTCATAAGATTCACTCAAAACTGCACCCTCCTAAAAGTCCTAATAATTTAGATGACAACATTGATGACACAGTGTCCTCCTTTTCAGAGAAGCAAAAGAAAAGAATGACTCATACTTTAGTAAATAGGATCTGCATTCAGAAGTCTCACCAGTCTAGGCTTAACCCAGTGTGCTTTTAAAAACAGATCAAATGTCCACACCCAATCAGCTTCTCTGGGCTAAACGTCAGTGTTAGGGTTCCTACTGTTATCAGAGGTCATTATTAAGAGCTAGTCATGTGAATTTCTCTTTGAAAAATTCCGATCTGATCCAGAACTGTTGCCAAAGTATTATCCATTCTGTCTTTCTACCATGTGGCATAGTAGAAATTTCTTTCGAAGTTTAGTACCAAGGAAAACAGTTTTCCCTGGAAACTCTCTCCCCCTCCTTTTTTTTTTTTTTTTGAGACAGTTTCACTCTATCACCCTGGGTAGAGTGCCACGGCATCATCATAGCTCACAGCAACCTCAAACTCTTCCTGTCTCAGCCTCCCAAGTAGCTAGGACTACAGGCATGTGCCACCATGGCCGGCTGTTTGGTTTCTATTTTTAGTAGAAATGGGGGCCTCACTCTTGCTCAAGCTGGTCTCGAATTCCTATATTCCAGTCATCCACCCACCTCAGCCTCCCAGAGTGCTAGGATTACAGGGTGTGAGCCAGCGTGCACAGCCTGGAAACTCTCCAGATCAGAGAAAAGGAAGTGTTTTCTTTTCTCTGATCAAGAGATAAGTGTATCCCATTTCCTCTTTCATCTTGACCATCATATACTTCAAATCTTGTATTAGGCTCTTTTGTAGTAACTGGAATGAAGATGAGGGGAGGGTTGTTTTTTGGGTGGTTTTTGGTTTTGGTTTTTTTTTGAGACAGGGTCTTACTCTGTCAACTGGGCTAGAATGTGGTGTATTGTCATGTTTCATAGCAACCTTAAACTCCTAAGCTCAAGCGATCCTCCTGCCTCAGCCTCCCAAGTAGCTGGGACTACAGGTGCTCCTAAGCTCAAGCGATCCTCCTGCCTCAGCCTCCCAAGTAGCTGGGACTTTTCTTTTCTTTTCTTTTCTTTTTTTTTTTTTTTTTTTTGAGACAGAGTCTCAAGCTGTTGTCCTGGGTAGAGTGGCCTATGTCACAGCTCACAGCAACCTCCAACTCTTGGGCTCAAGCTATCCTCTTGCCTTAGTTTTTCTATTTTAGTAGAGATGGCGTCTCGCTTTTACTCAGGCTGGTCTCAAACTTGTGAGCTCAAGCAATCCACCCACCTCCTCGGCATTTCTTTAACACATCTATTTCTGCCCCCAGCATCTCCCGCCTGGGCAACTATGGTGATGGTACTAGTTGTTGTTCTTTCCTTCCCTGATGCCCTCACCCCCTTTCCAACTTCCGATTCATTTCTCTCCCTGTGGCTGGCAGTGATTTTTTTAAAAACTCTATATTTGGACATTTCATTTTCCTGCTTAAAGGGCTCTGCTGGTCTACACCAGTGTGCTTTTAAAAATGGATCAAATGTCCACCCCCAATCAGCTTGTCTGGGCTAAACGTCAGAGGAAACCCTTAGGAAAGACCCATGCGTAAGGAAGGAGCCCTACCAAGCCCTCACTCAGTCTTGGAGCTGCCCACCTGCAGGCTTACACTCTGCCCCCCTCTCTTCCTGGATCTCTCCACCTCATCACTCTGGCTCTTTTTCCATTTCTGGAACAACTCAAGTCTCTTTTTGCTTCGGGGCCATTACATGTATCCAAAACTATTCTTCACTTACGTTTTTACCCGGTTAACTTCTCATCCTTTGGATTCCAGCCATACTATCACTTCCTCCAGGGAAAACCTGCCCTGTCTCCTTCCCCCTGCTAGCTTAGGTCCTTCCATTATCCCTTATTTTTGGTCCATGTTCCTGAATTTTAATTTTTTTCACATGCAAAAGGAAAGGTTCGCAACTGCATCATTCACAGCAGCCCAAAGGCAGAAGCAACCCAAGTGTCCATGGACGGATGACTAGATGTTTAAAGAAGATGTACTCTATCCACGTGCCATGGAGTATTGTGCAGCCTTAAAAAGGAAGCAAGTTGTGACGCATGCTACAACACCATGATTACGTGATTCTCTCTGAATTGTCTCTCCTCATTGGCTTGTCGGCCCCTTGGGGGCAGAGACTTAATTCTCTTACTCCTATGCTCATCTCAGCACTTGGTTCTGTGCCCGCAGGAGAGTGGTCCCCAATCAATACGTGGGAGAAAGAGATTCAGAAAGATACAGAGAGCAAAGAGAGAGGAGAGACCACATGGCTGCAGGAGACCCCGTTTCTGCCAGCTCTGCACCAGCCCCTGGGAAACTTGGCTACCCAGCTTCTCTGTTATCTGTCCACAGAAGCACTGGGCATGTAATTAAAACTCCTTTACTTAAAGTGTCATGAGAGCCTTTCTCTTCCTGGAGTTCTGGAACTTTGGCCCCTCTCTCTTCAAAAACGCCCTTGAAGTTTTTAGATAATAGCAAAGTCATAGTCATCACTGATAGAGTCAACCTTTAAAAGGCTCCTCTAGACTCTGCAAGCAGCTCGCAAAGCAAGTATAGGGACAGCGACCCCATTGCTCAGGTGAGAATGTGGAGGCCAGGAGGGAACCTGGCACAGAACTGGGAAATTGAAGGAGTCAGACCTGAACCTGGGCGGTCCAGCTCCAAAGTCCGTGGCTGCATCATTATACTGCATTGAGACTGCCAGCTCTGGGTGTGGCATAAACGTCTGTGGAATAAAGATCTAGAGACTTGGAGCAGCTGAGTGCTGGGGGAAGGCAGGGTCTCCCCCACCCATTTTCTTCCTTGAGCCTGGCCCTTGGTGGTAAGCCCCCCCCCCCAACTCTGCTCCTTTGCTGGCTGGGTCCTAGAGGAAGTGGAATGACTCATTAGATTAGCAAATTTGGAAAGAACTACTGCCCCCCCTTTCCTCTTAGGCAATGAGTTGCCTGCAGGCAGCATCTGCTCTGCCCTCCCCAACTGTAAGAACCTCTGTCCTGGCCCTCCTCGCTGTGATCAGGTGGGATTCGGCCTCCTTCTGGCTTCAGTGGGCCCATTTAGCTCTCAGACTAGGTCAAGGTCTCCACTTAGCCTTTATCAGAAGTGAAAGTGCTCTTTCTGTGCTCGGTGAATCCACTTCAGGCAGAGGAAGGCTGCCCCAACGCTCAGTATCTTAAGGAAGCCTGGGAGGGCCAGGTGTCAGTGCTAGGCCCCTCTGGGCTTAGGTCCCCTAGCTGAATACCCCACTACAGGCATTCAGACCTGCCACCTTCACACCCCGGGGCGGGGGCATGTCAAGACACACTGTTCCAGCCTCTGGCAGCAGGGGACTGCTCTGGGATGGGAGGTCACAGCATGAACTGGGGGCTTTGCAGGCCTGTGCAGACCTCATCCTCAGGGACCACCTGCAATGTCACACTCCCTGGGCCTATGCAGGCAATGATGATGGATGATTCCCCCCCTTCACCAGGCGTCCCCTTTCCTACTCACTGAATTCTCAGACACCCATCCCTGTAAGGGAGCTACGACCATGACCCAGTCCTGGAGTCCTCACTCCAAACCCTCCAGCTGGGGCTTCTCTGGCCACTGGAGGCCCTCAGGGACCTTGGCCAGCAGGACGTCCCCTGGGGTGGTCTTAATGTCCCTGGTGTTCTTGCCACAGACCCAGGCTCAGCTTTAGACCCCACCCCCACCCGTCAATCTGCACCCAGCAGGTGCCACCTTCCTTGAGCAGCAGATGGGAAAGCGGGAGCCAGGGTGTCCACCCACGACTTTCCAAAGTGAGGGACTTTCCACAGTCCCCACCCCTGCTGCTTTCTGTCCCTGATTTTCCTGGGAATGGCGGTGACATCTGGAGGGCTGCAGGAAGATGACGGACACAGGATACACTAAGGAAGTGAAAACAGGAGCACCTGGAGGATTCCGTTTACCACCCACCAGTTTCACTTTCTTGATTTAGACGGGGACTTTCAAATTCCACCTCCTTCACTCTCCTGGTCTTCCTACCCTGCTGGTTCCGAGGACTTGCACTCAAACCACCCAGGCGCAGGGCCTTCTGTGTTGTATTTCACAAAACACCACTGTGAAGTCCCATCAGGACAGCCCGGGGCCCATCCTGTGAGTGGAGTCCCCAAACTGCTCACCCCCTTGAACTTGGCAGCTCCCTCCTCAAGCCCCTCTCCTCAAGCTCCTGACCAAATCTTGATTCTCAGCAGGCAATATGGCATTTGCTTGGCTCCTACCTGCCCCTAGCAAACTCGTCTCCATTGGCCTGTGCTGTGATGTGTCCTTTCAAGGTCACCTTCTTCAGCTGTGTGTGCTCTTCCTTCTTGAGTCTGTTCCTTCTTACTCTCCTTGGGCCTCCTCTACCTACTTCCTGGGCCTATAAATATGCTAAAAAAAATGTAACCCTCCCCTCCCTGTCCCCCTCAGCTACCACTCTGCTCCCAGACCTTCTCCTCTGAGCTTTCTGGGGCCTGGTCCTCTCATGCTGTCTGCACATCCTCTCCTCCCTCTTATTCTTTAACCTGCTGCAACCTGGTAAATTTGCCACCCCAGTCTCCATTCCACTTAAGGACAACCCGCATTCCTTTTCTCATTCAATCTGCGTCATTTCATGCTACTCACTCCCTTCTTGAGGTTTCTGTCTTGGTTTTCAGGACGTGAGTCTATTCAAGTTCCCTTCCCTTCCCTTCCCCTTTCTTTCGACAGAGTCTCACTCTGTCGCCCTGGGTAGAGTGCCATGGCATCATCATAGTGCACAGCAACCTCAAACTCTTGGGCTCAAGTGATCCTCCTGCCTCAGCCTCCCGAGTAGCTGGGACTACAGGTGCCCACCACCACACCTGGCTAGTTGTTCTATTTTTAGTAGAGACAAGGTCCAGCTCTTGCTCAGGCTGATCTGGAACACCTGAGCTCAGGGAATCCACCCACCTTGGCCTCCCAGGGTGCTGGGATTACAGGCATGAGCCACTGGGCCCAGCCCTATCTTTTTTTTCTTAGAGACAGAGTCTCCCCCATCTTGCTTTATTTCCTGGACATAGGGGAGTGTTGTCATAGCTCACAACAACTCAAACTCTTGAGCTCAAGGACTTTGTCCTTGCTGCCTCAGCATCCCAAGTAGCTGGGACTACAGGCACTTGCCACAATGCCTGGCTAATTTTTCTTTTTTTTTTTTTTGTAGGGCCAGAGTCTCACTGTGTTGCTCAGACTGGTCTCATGTTGCCCAGCCCGCTGCTTCTTATCTTCGTTGCTGGCTTCCCAAGCTGCCCAGCACACGTGTGTGTTCCTAGGAGTCCACCCTGGGTCTCATTCTCCATGCTCTTCAAGCTGACCATCCAGTGATGGTTGATCAACCTCACACATGTATGTTGTTGGCCCCGAAGTCTGTATTCCTAACTATTCTCCAGTTTTCTAGACCAGCACTGTGCAATAGAACTTGCTATGATGATGAAAATTTTCTACAAACTGTGGTCCAGCATGGTAGCCGCTAGCCATGTGTGGCTAGTGAGTGCTTGAAAGGCCACTAGTGCATCTAAGGAACTGAGTTTTAGACATTATTTAAATGTAACATTTGCGAGTGGCTAACGGCTATTGCATTGGACAGTACAGTTCTAGGCCCTCATCACCAAATGCTGTGGACATCTTGATATCAGTCCCTCTGACCCTTCAACAAGCCCCGAACTGAGCTTTGTAGACCACACTAACCCCACCCCCAACTCCAGGTCCTGAAGCAAAATGAAAACCTCCTCTTCCTTTTAATTTCTCTTCCTGAATTGGCAGCACCCACAGTAATGCATTCTCCCAAAGCCTAAACTTCTAGGATTCTTCATTTTCCCTCATCTTCTATAATTATCAATTGTGGTCAAGTCTCCCCCCCCCCTTTTTTTAGAGACAGAGTCTTACTTTGTCACCCTCCATAGAGTGCTGTAGCATCACAGCTCACAGCAACCTCCAGCTCTTGGGCTTACGTGATTCTCTTGCCTCAGTCTCCCAAGTAGCTGGGACTACAGGTGCCCACCACAATGCCCAGCTATTTTTTTTGTTGCAGTTTGGCAGAGGCTGAGTTAGAACCCGCCACCCTTGGTATATGGGGCCGGCACCCTACTCACTGAGCCACAGGCGCTGCCCAGGTCTCCCTCTTAAATCTCTTTCAGCTCTGCCCTTGTCTTGCCAAACCTTCTCTGAAGCTTTAGTTCAGGATCAAAGCCATCTCTTTCGAGGCTATTACCAATTCCCTGCACCCACCCTCCTTCCAGCCACCAGCTGAGCCCCTGGTTGGATGGCTGGCCACCCACTCCACCAATATGCCCCGAGGAGCTGGCTTCCCCACACTCTGCCTCCTGGGCTTCTCTGCCCTCACACTTGCACTTGGGTCAAGAGACAGGAGGGTAGGAAGAGGTTGGGATTTTAACCACTGAGCTCCTGGGTTGTCAGTGGCTGCCTCCCTCTACCAAAGCCCAGGCCCCTGTCGGTTGGCTGCTCCTCCAGCTACCTGAGCTCTGGTTCCCACGGTCTTCTCTTGCTTCCAGCTGAGATGCACCAACAGTTCTCTGCTGCTGCTAGTGCTGGGGTGCTGCCCCACCTTGTGTTGTTTCCCCAGGCCCTCCTCAATCCCTTTTACACAGCCCACTTATTACACTCTCCTTGCTTACCCAGTTTAAGTTGGTATCTGTTTCCTCCAGGACTTGTTTGATATCCCCCCTCATGCCTCGAAATACCTCCCATCACCCACAGGAGATAAATTGTTTGGGTCCATCCTGTCTTTGCTGCCCATAGAGTGCCTCTCAAGGTAAGGACTATAGGCCAGGCGCGGTGGCTCACGCCTGTAATCCCAGCACTTGGGAAGCCAAGACAAGTGGATTACCTGAGGTCGTGAGTTCAACACCAGCCTGAGCAAGTGAGACCCCCATCTCTAAATAATAGCCAGGCATTGTGGCAGGTGCTTGTAGTCCCAGCTACTTGGGAGGCTGATGCACAAGGGTGGCTTAAACCCAAGAGTTTGAAGTTGCTGTGAACTAAGATACCACAGCACTCTACCAAGGTTGACCAAGTAAGACTTTCTCAAAAAAAAAAAAAAAAAAAAAAAAAAAAAGTAAGGACTATTTATATAAATTTTTTTTTAATTTAAGAAATTTGTACTGATCCAGGCATGCTGGGTGCTCGATATATTGGCAGTGACTCCTTTCTACAAACACAATGAAGTACTCTCCCTGTTTAGAGGGTGAGACTCGGAAGGTTCAGGTTACGGTGTAGCCAGGCTCAAATAATTGGCGAGAGATTTGGATTTAGTGTCAAACCAGCTCTACATTTTGGGCTTTTGTTCACAACTTTATGTTGCTGTGGATATTGCCAAAAATAGTTTTATAAGGCTAATGCTATGGGGCTAGTAGATTGTGACCATCCGCCCCCCCCCCCAAAAAAAGATGAAGTTGGAGTCCAGACACCCAGTACCTCAGAACCAGCTTGATTTGGAAATAGGGTCTTTACGGAGGTAATCGAGTTACAGTGAGGTTAGGTGCACCCTGATCCCATATGATCAGCGTCCTTATAAACAGGAGAAATTTGGACACACAGATACAGGAAGCTGAAGACGTGAAGACAGGGAGCAGATGGCCGTATGAGGAGGTGGTGCCACAGAGTCCGGCCAAGACCAGAAGTCAGGAGAGGTAAGGAGGGTTCTACCTACAGCCTCAGAGAGAGTGCAGCCCTGTGGATGCCTTGAATTTGGACTTCCAGTCTCCAGAACTCTGAGATCATTATTCCTGTTGCTTTAAGCTACCCAGGAACTTTGCTGCAGCCCTAGGAGACTCATACAGCTGGGAGGCTGACCCTGAGAGTGGCTTAAACCCCTCCTTGCCGGGAGGCTGGGGGTCTCGGAGCACCGACTGGCTGTGGAGTCTCCCTGGCGCTCCGCTGGGAGTATGGAGGAGACCTTGGCAGTCACTGATTGAACACTGTGCTTCCAACTGACTCTAGTGACCGCAGATGTCTATGACATGCAGCAATTTATAAACCTGACTCCTACCCCACCATGGATATACCTTAAGTATGTTCAAATCCCCAGCTGAGCTGGGCATGGTAGCTCATGCCTGTAATCCCAGCATTTTGGGAAACTGAGGCATGAGGATTGTTTGAGGCCAGGCGCTTGAGATCAGCCTGAGTAACGTAGTGCAACCTCATCCCTACAAAAAAATAAAAAATTAACTAGGTGTGGCAGCTCATGCCTGTAGTTCCAACTACTTGAGAGGCTGAAGCAGAAGGATTGCTTGAACCCAGGCATTTGAGGTTGCTATAAGCTATGATGGTTCCACTGCACTCTAGCCCAGGTAACAGAGCAAGACCTTGTCTCTCATTAAAAAAAATAAAAACCAAACAAACAAAACCCCAATCCCCAGCTCCTAGGGTAGGGCCTAACACACCCCAGGCTCCCAGTGCTGGGTATGGAGTCATCGGAGGCACCAGGAGTCTGTGGAGAGCCGGAGTTTGGAGGGGCATCCAGGAGCCTGGAGTGGCTTTGGTGCATGCTCACAGGCCAGCCCCTGGGACATGTTCCAGTCTCATGCCATGCTTAAAGCAACCAAGTAAAGTTTCGAGATGCTTTGGCGGACTCTGTGACTACTTCCCGGGAGTGAGTCACTGCCCTGTGGAGAGGAGCAGGCTGAGGCCCAAGGGCCTGTGCTTTCTTTCTCTTTCTTTTGTCTTTCCAGGAAGCCCTTGGAACAGGATATAAAAGCAGCACTTTCCAAGTAGCCCAACATCCTGCTTCCAGATGCAAGAGGCTAAACAGGCCACCAGGATCACTTTTAAGTGGCTGTGACCACGATGTTTCAATTTGAGAGCTGGAGTCCAGCAACTTCCATATGCCCTTGCTCTGCAGGCCGCCCCTGCACCCCCATCCAGGCCCCCAGAATGATCCAAATACGTGCCACATTTTCATCAGTCTTCCTGGATGGAAATAGATGACAGCAGTTTGGAAGGCAGGGACCTTGCCACATCAACCCGAGGGTCTGGGGCTCTGCTCCTGCTAGGAGCACAACAAATGTTGGGTGAAATGAAATTTTGAAGCAGTTGTTGAATTGGGGAGTCAATGTTGCAACAAAATGACACCAAAAGAAACCCTGGGGCTGAAGGCTTGCTGGCTGCCCAGCCCGCCAGGCTCCCGCCATCACGCCCAGCTGGTGATCGTCTGAACAGAGACACCACAATTTTTGCAGACTCCACATTTTGTTTTCTCCTAAGCTCTCAAAGCTCCAACTCCCAGACCAGGCAAGAAGAGGCAACGCAAGCTGATATTTATGTGGAACTAGCATATGTATAGGTGGGTTTTTTGTTTTGTTTTGTTTTTGCAGTATTTGGCTGGGGCAGGGTTTGAACCCACCACCTCTGGCATATGGGGTTGGCGCCCTACTCCTTTGAGCCACAGGCACCACCCCCTAGGTGCTTTTTTAATTTTTATTTATTTATTTATTTTGAGAGAGGGTCTTACTCTGTCACCCTGGGTAGAGTGCCCCAGTGTCATAGCCCAGAGCAACCTCAGACTCCCAGGTTCAAGTGATCCTTCTGCCTCAGCTTCCTGAGTAGCTTGGGACTACAGGTGCGTGCACACCATACCCAGCTAAATTTTCTATTTTTAGTAGAGAGAGGGGTCTCACTCTTGCTCAGATTGGTCTCCAACTCCTGGGTTCAAGTGATCCTCCTCGCTCAGCTTCCCAGAATCCTGGGATTACAGGCGCTGAGCCACTGCACCGTGCCTTTCCGTGAAATAGATGCCTGAGGTTCTTCTGAGCTCTGGTTAACAAAGAGATGTCTCCAGGTCCCTGGTGAAAGCTAAGAACCCCAGAAGGGGCAGGACCAGAGTGTGCAGGGTAAAGAATCAGGGGTGGCCACAGGTTGAACCCTGGGGCATAGTCTTGGCCCTGCATTGGGTAACAGCCTATTTGGATAAACCAGTCAGATGAGATTCCTCATGAGTGTAGCTTAAAAAAAAAATGCATTTTTTGTAAGAAGGGCCATCTCCTTGGTCTCTTTGTGTGGCAGCAGTTTTGCTGGTTGGGTCTTCGCTTATGTAAAAACGCCACCGAGGCACGATCATTCAGCTGGGATGACAGTGCCGAGCTACAGGACACAGCAGACCTGCACGCCTATCAAGCCCTTGTCATGTGTCCGTCATGGTGGGAAAGCCAGACAAAAGACACACTGACTAGGAAAAGAGAGTCTGGTGTACGGAAGAGCCTACCCAGAGAGACACACACAACACGGGGACAAGTGCTCAGAGGCAAACCTCAGCCCTGCTCCACCAAGCTGCAGGCCCTGGGCCTGTTACCCAACTCCCCTCCGTCTTAGTTTCCTTTTGTGTGAAATGGGAATGATGACAGCCACAGGACCTGCTGCCCTGGGCGGTCAGCAGGACTGTGTGGGAGAATCTGCATGAAGCACCTAGAGCAGTTTCTGCCACCTTATCAGCATTATTTGTTGTTTTTGTTATTTTTATCTACTACACTGTTAAATGAGATATTATACATAAAGTGCTAAGCAGAGCCTGGCCTTTATTAAGTACTCACTATTAACTTCTACTACTATTATTATTATTTGCATTATTTAAGGTCTGATTTAGGTATCTCTTGCTGCATAACAATTTACCCAAACTTAGCAGCTTGATACAACCACAGACGTCTGTGACCTCACGTGGTTCCCGGGGTCAGGAATGTGGAGCAGCGGCTACAGTTTTGTGGTTCTAGCTCAGGGTATCTAATGAGGCTGCAGAAAAAACTGTTGCCTGAGGCCTGACAGGGCTTGAGCAGGACCTGCTTCCAAAGTGGCTCACTCCCATGGCTGCAGGTTAGTGCTGGCTATTGGCAGGAGGCCTCAGTTCTTCTCCACACAACTCCTTGCCCAAGGCAGCTTGAGTGTCCTCACATGGCAGCTGGCTTCCCGTCCACCAGGTAACACAGGAGAGCAAGGGCAGCAACGTAATGTCCTTCATGACCCAGCCCCAGAAGCCACGCTCTGTGTCACAATCTCTTCTCGGTGACAGGGGTCAGTCCTGTCTGTTTGGGGAGGGGCTACGCAAGGGGCATGCACACCTCGAGT
Organism: Otolemur garnettii; assembly: GCF_000181295.1. Classification (NCBI taxonomy): domain Eukaryota; kingdom Metazoa; phylum Chordata; class Mammalia; order Primates; family Galagidae; genus Otolemur; species Otolemur garnettii. The sequence goes on along the minus strand of NW_003852413.1, from coordinate 12,699,432 downwards.
GGAGACTCCTTGGGCCCATCTTGGAGCCCGGCTACCAGCAAGCGCTAAATGTCGTGGTGGAGACTTGAGCTCTGCCGGAGTTCAGACGAGAGAGGCAGAAATGAAGGGGAAAGCGCCCAGGGGAAGTTCACATTCTTTTCAGTTAGATCTTGAGGGATCTCTTCACTATTGCTTTTTCCATATATTCTCTCTTTCAGCAGGACCTGGAAAGAGAGAAGCTTAGGACTTTCACCATCAGAAGGTCAAGAAGGAAGCAGGAAGTCTTGAGGAAAAGCTCCAAAGAGGCAAGCAGGACCCGCTGGAAGGATACGGAAGGGTAGATTGATGGGGAAGCAGAAAAAGTTCAGAAATAACAAGGTGAAAGAGGCAGCAGGGCCCATCACCGAGGGCCCAAGCCCAGGTAAACCCGCTATAATGAACAGGAGTAGAAAGTAAACGTTGGAGGCCTGAGGCTCTGACTAAAGACATGTCCACAATTCCTGCAGGCTTGCTTGATGTGGGAGATTTGGGGCTCGGTATTAGGCTTGGGGAGTGGGAACAAAATTCTCCTCTGAGGGACATTTGCTTCCACGTGAGCATGTCCTGGTGGGGTCAAGGCAATACCAGGAAACGGACTTTAATAGCTTCCTTCTATCAGAGTAGGAAGCTCAAGTTGATAAGAAGCTGGAATCCAGATCCCACTGGGAGGAGATGCCTCCCCAAAGGAAACGCTGGAGTGGGAGATAGTCTGTGTTTACACAGTGCGCCCGCGCTGTCTGCAGTTTACACAAACTGTATCCCCGGGCCAGGCTGGGATAGAACCGCCTGACCTAGAAAAGCCCAAGTCTGGGCCCAGTGCCCAGCCAGCCAGCCAGCGCCAGGAGGAAGCTCCTGCCAGACCCACCCAGCCCGGGGCTCTGAGCTGTTGGGAGACTGCTGGCCCCACACTGCAGGCTGACCAGAGCTGGGACAATGGCTTAAGTATCCCCTTCATGTCCTGCATGGAACCACCTGTTTAGTTCAGCGGTTCAGCGGTTCTCAACCTGTGGGTCGCGACCCATTTGCAACAATGAAAATACATCGCGGAATTAGGAAGGTTGAGAACCACTGTCTAGTTTATGCCAATTAGCAACAGGGATCGGGCAGCCCATTGCATGACGTTGGGTCAGTCATCAAAACGGTCATGAAGCCCAGCATTCTGGAGAACAGTGTGGGCTCTGCTAACATTGCTAACAGAAAGCTCAGTGGCTCGAGAATCTCTGCTGCTTAATGAGGTGGGTGAGTCAGGCAGGTGTGGGTTTGATTGACACTGTCCCTGAACTGTGGCCTTGGACAAGTGCGGTTTACTCCTGAGAGTTTCACCTTCCCCGTCTGGACAGTGGGGAGAAGCCTGATAGATGACCAGCCTTTGGATAGTGCCTGGCACAGAGCGAGAGCTCAGCACAAAATGACAACCACCACTATCTCGTCATTATTCCACTGTCATCCACTCCTCCTCGTCTTCATCCCAGTGCTGTCCCCAGCCCACAATGCCCTCCTCCCCCTCCTGCACTCTCTTCCTCTTCACTCTTCATTCATGTGGAGTGGGCAGGCTGGGGATGTGCATACTCCACAGATCTGGGCAGCTGTCCCTGTTCCCACGGAGGCACAGAGCACTTAGCACAGCAGGGGCTGGGTGGCCCGTTGGCATCACCTCGGTTTACTGTGAGCTCCTGGTCCTTTCCTTCCCGCTTGTACTCCTAACACATAGCACGGTGCCTACCCCACAGACATCCCAACATCTCGGTGTTGGCCTTATGCCACCAAACAGAAAGCACAGTCCACTCTGGTAGCCCCAGAGCCTTGCTTTGGCCTGGGCTGCCTGCACTTGGGGACTGGAAATGAAGGGGAGGATCCAACGTGAGGGGATGAGTGGCTTTCCCAGCACAGCAAAACCTGAGTTCATGTTGAAATAATACTTTTCCCAGAGGAGGTGGCAGAGGTAAGAGAAAAGGTTAGCCAGGAGCCAAGGGGTTGCCACCTAGGACTTGTCCCTGACTTCCGGGAAAGAAGGGCCCAAATCCAACTCCAGTCTGGACCCAGCACCTCAAAGAGTTTTCTAAACTAAGGAGTGTCTCTCACAATCTCAGAAACTCAAAGCAAAGTCCAAGGTTTGCCCTGTGATTCAGAGGGTGGGGTGAGTATTACGAATTACACATTCGAGTTGTTTTTACTCCATAAAAAATACAAACTCCTTGGCAGGGCATGCACTCTGGGAAGCCGAGGCAGGGGGATCATTTGAGCTCTCAAGTTTGAGACCAGCCTGAGCAAGAGTGAGCTCTGTCTGCACAAAAAATAGAAAACCAACTAGGCGTTATGGCAGGTGCCTGCAGTCTCAGCTACATGGGAGGCTGAGGCAGGAGGATAGCTTGAACCTAAGAGCCTGAGCTGACGCCACGGCACTCTAGCCTGGGGTACAGAGCAAGACTTTGTCTTAAAAAATGAATGAATGAATGAATGAATGAATGAAGAGCCTGGTTGGTTTCTGAGCCTGCAGATTCTGGCTTGGTAAAGTCTCCGATGTTTCTCTTAGCTTTCATGCTAGCCAGGTACTGTTGCTGCACACCTGGATTGCCCCAGCAACCTTCAGCCTTGCTCCCTGGCTGTTATCCCTCCTCTCACCTTCCCCTCATGGGCACTGGTGCTTGATAAATCAACATGAAACAGAGCAAATGCTGCCCACTTTCTTGCACAGAAACATTCCAGTGGCACCTCTTTAGCAACAGAATAAAATCCCAACATTAAAACCTAGTATCTAAATCCTTCCCAGTCTGACTCCACCCTGCCTTTTTTTTTTTTGTAGAGACAGTCTCACTTTATCACCCTCAGTAGAGTGCCGCGGTGTCACACAGCTCACAGCAACCTCCAACTCCTGGGCTTAGGCGATTCTCGTGCCTCAGCCTCCCGAGTAGCTGGGACTACAGGCGCCCGCCCTCCCTGCCTCTTTAGCTTTAACTAATTGGCTCTGATCAAACTGGCTTCCACACTGTCACGGGCGCATGCCAGATGCATGCCAGCTCTCAGGCTCTTCCACCTCCCCGGAATGTCTTTCCTTACTTGTTTTCTCATATCCAATCAGTCAAGCCCCTGATCCACTGGCCCAGGAAATAACCACTAGTTCCCTACAACTACTGCACACTGAAAATGTGGCTAGTGTCTCTGAGAAACTAGCATTTTCATTTTATTTTAATTCATTTTAAGACCAATAAACAAAGTTGCTGGAAATTATTCAAGTATGTTTGGAACAACTTGGTTTTGTGAATCTACTTTTTTAACTGTAAATTTTAGGAAAGCTTATTACACATCAACTACTTCTTATGAAAATTTAGCAATTGGGGATGGATGTGTTACTTATTTCAGTGTAAGCATTTCCCATTGTATATTAAAGCAGTACCCTGAACCCCATAAATGCATCAATGTACAAAGTTATGATTTAATAAAAAACAGTTAAAAAGAAGAAAAGAAAATTTAGCAGTTGAATTCAGCTTGCTGCAAGTATAAAATGCACACTGGATTTTGAAGTCTTAGTCTTCTCCACTCCCATCCCCCAAAAAGAATGTAAAATATATTCAATGATCTTTGTAGTGATTACATGTTGAAAGGATATTTTGGGCTGGGCACAGTGACTCAAGCCTGTAATCCTAGCACTCTGGGAGGCCACAGCAGGTGAATTGCCTGAGCTCAGGAGAATTGCTTGAGCCCAAGAGTTTGGGGTTGTTGTGAGCTAAGACATCATGGCACTCTACCATGGGTATCCAGGTAAGACTTTGACTCACAAAAAAAAAATAAATAAGGATATTTTGAATATATTTCATTTCATGAATAATATTATCAAAATCATTGTCACTTTTTAAAATCTTTTTAATGTGGCTACTAGAAAATTCAAAGTTATATATGTGGTTTATATTTCTATTAGCCATGCCCTAGTTTCTGCACTCCTCAAAGATAAGCACAACTCCTTTAAAACTTAGTATGTGCTTAGAACTTGAGGATAGGTGGTCAGGAAAGAAAAGACAAACTTATTAAATGCAATTTTGTATTTTTTGTTTGTTGGTTGGTTTGGTTTTCATTTTTGTAGAGAAAAGGTCTGGCTTTATTGCCCAGACTGGAGTGCAATGGAATGATCATAGTTCACCGTAATCTGGAACTCTTGGGCTCAAAGACTTCTTCCATCTCAGACTCCTGAGCAGGTAGGACTACTGGCATGTGCCACCATGCCTGGCTAATTTTTGCTACTTTTTTTAGAGACAGGGTCTTGCTGTGTTGTCCAGGCTGGCCTCAAGTGATCTTCCTGCCTTGGCCTTTCAAAGCTGTGGGATTAGAGGCATAATCCACCATACCCAGCCACTTTACATGATCTTCTCAACAACCCACTGGGGTGTGGACATTACTAGCTCCATTGTTCAGATGAGGAACATGAAGCTCAGAGAATTTAGGTGGTTCATGACAGGATACCAACAGAAACATGAGGTGGCAGACCTAGAGTTAAAAACTCCCTGCCTGTCTCTCACAGGTGCTCTCGGTGACCCCGCCTCATGCCTGATGGGAGCGGGCATCTGTGAGACACCTGCATTGGTAAGAACAGCTCAAGTTCTAGTTTATGCTGGACCATACAGGGAAACTTGGCTGTCCAGCTTACCCTTCTCTGAGAAGGATACTTGACTGATGTCCTTTCAAGGCTGTTCTGTCCAATCCTCCTTCCCTGCCCCAACCCACACACATCCTTAATTAGATCCACTTACTGCCCCTTAAGGTGGTATTATCGACCTATTTCTAGTTAGCACTGTGAGCAATAAGATCCAGGATCTGGGGCCCTCTCCTCTCTGGTCATTATGTAGGTCCCTGAAGCTCCAGTGGATTACACATCCAGCTCTCAACCCTTAGAAACACAGGGAAGATGGTTGGCTGTAGGCAGATGGTGCATACTCATTCATTGAGCCTTTATTAAAAGCCATGCAAGATGCTGAAGATACAGAATAAGCTGTGTCCCCTGCCTCAGGAACCCCACCTTCTGGCATGTTAGGCAAAGGAGGGGACAATGACGATCTAGGGTGACCAGTGCTGGGATGGAGAGAGCAAGACCTTAGAAGCCCGGTTCAACCTTGACCAGCCTGGAGAGACCGGACCAGGGAAAGAAGGGTTGGGAGATGGGGATGAGGGACTCAAAACTCAAACAGGGAGAACTCTGGGTGTTTTCTACCATTGCCAGACAAACGAGACAAATGGGTGGTCCTGTGGGGATGGGCCTAACATTAACTGAGATAGTAATTTGTCAAAAGAAACATCTTCCTAAGAAAAAGCTATTTTCCAAGAGGAGACTGTCCTGGGGGATGGGGGGAAAGGCTCTTCAGAAATACTTCATAGCTTCTGACTACTGATAAAGTGATCAGTATTACCATTTGTTCCCCCATTTATAGAAAAGGTTAAATAATGAATAAGGCTACAGAGGAGCAAATCTTTGGGGGAAACAAGCCATAAATGGTAGGTGTATGTTTGTTAGACTTTTCCATTGCTTCCCCTGATAGAAGTGGGCATCTGTGAGACACTTAGTATTAATGGTGAGGCTAGTCTATTGGGTCAAGTGCATCTGTCCCAGGAGGAGTTAAATAGTGCCCCACCCCATTGCAATTCCCTAATTGCTGTAACAAATTAACTGAGAGCCTCTGTGATCTGCTTTATGCTTAGAAATCACCTAAGGCAGTAAGTGTTAATCTTTTCAAATCTGAGCACCTTGCCCCTTCCACACTCCTGAATGCCTAAAGTATGTTCAACTCCTTAGAGAGAACTATATCTTCCCTCAGCAGAAATGGAGTTTGACTGAATAACTGAGTCCAAAATGAGTTTTGAATCTGCTTCTCCAGAAGACTGCTCTTTGGTTTCCTGCCTGGGGTAGCCTCAGAAAGGGCAGTGAGGGCTACAGTCCTGGGCCAAGGGCTGACTAATGAATGACTTCAGTGCGGTCAGCTGAGAACTCACAAGTGTTATCACTGGGATCCATTTCAAGAGCCTGGGACCTTGAGGTCTAGTCCACCCATGAAACAGGGTGGTTTTGATGCTAGCTCATTGTTATCTTCCAGCCAATACCACACTTGGCTCCAGGCATCAAGGCCCTCCGCCTGTGCTTTAGAGGGCCCTTTTCCAGCCCTCCCCTGGTGCAGCCCTTAGTCATGGAGCAAGGCCAAGGGACTCACCAGAGCCTGTGCTGCCCCCAGACCAACCTCCAGGTGCCAAGGAGCCCAAAGTTCCCATTCAAGCAGGCCAAGTTCTGAGTGCTGTGGGGTCTGTCCAGGGAAGATTGCACCCCTGGTATGTCCACCCCTGGGCCCGAGGGTTGTCCAGTGGTCACTGTTTGGGAGAGAAGGGTGCAAAGAGCATGCGGGTGTTGGCTGAAGTACCCACATGCACACACACGTGAGGCACCCCCTCATTATTCATGCCCTTGATGACACAAGCTCAGCTATTGGGACGTGAGCACTCAGAAGGAGACATGATAACGCTGATTGACAGCTGGCTCTGTCATCTTGTATAACCCTACCAAGCACTCTGAGATTATTATACCCAGTTTACAGATCAGAAAACAAAACCCATGCTTTTCATGTACTGTGCTAACACCTCCACTGGAACTTCTACTTTCTGGGTGAAGAGGTGATTCCTCAGGCTCCCGGCGGGAATTAATAAATCCTAACCCTCCTCTGAGTTGAGATGTCGGGGTCAAACCCTAACAGACTCATCCTTTTCTCATTGTTGTATCAGGCCCTTGAGACCAGAAACAGATCTTGGGGGACACAGCTGGGGCCGGGAGTTACCCTGAGCATAGGAAAGAGAACATACATGTCCATACCACAGAAGAAAGGGCTTAGGAAGCACAGAGGGAGAACATTCCGACAACGGCCATACTGCCACATAGCTAACCCTTCCAAGGGCTTTTAAAGAATCTGGTTGCTCCTTCCAATAGTCCAAAATTCAACGTCCCATTCACTGATGGGCAGACACTGAGCAATCCCCACAGTAAATCTTTCTGTATTGCCACCCCTAATTCACAGATAAGAGAGGCAAGGCTCAGACCCGTTGACTGAGTTCTCATCCACATTCTCCCCACTGCACTACATTCCTTCTCCGGAAAAACGAAAGACTAGCAAGCAATCCGATAAGATTCACACTGAAACGTGGATTACCTTACCATGTAAGGGAGCTTTTCCTAGTATAATTCTGTTTATTAGCAAAGAAAGGGGAAACAATCTCAAGTACAAAATTGCTTCACACACATCCAGCACCTTCCTTTTGCTTTTATTTTTGTCCTCTGTCTTCTCCTGGCATAACCTTCCCGGGGGAAAGCCAGGAAGTGAAGAGGGACCTCAGCTCCAGGAATTATCTTCTAAGCACTCTTTTTCTGTCACTCTGCCACAGCAGCTGCGGCCATTCCTACCATGAGCAAGCTTTCCTTTTCCTTAGCAGCTAACTCTGAGCAGGAAGTTGATGATAGCCAGTGAGCCATAGTCCAGCCATAGTCCAGCCATAGTCGGACAAAGGCCCCATGGACCATTTCTTGCCACCCCTAGGTCAGCTCCTTATTGCTTGGTGGTAAATTCAACCAGCTGATGCTCCCTGGCATTTGGTATTGAGGCAAAGGCCAGGTGAACAGGCCGTGACATGTGATACTGCCTGTACACGGAGCCAGCTATCCAGGAGTGTGGTTGTTGGAAGGGGCAGGTCCAAGCCTGCTAATCCATGTTCCAAAGGAAAGAAAACTTCTGCATGCTGCCAGGCTGGGAGCACGGGATTGTAAAAGGCAGGAATAAATGGAGGCTGCCAACTGGAACTTTCTTGGGAGAAAAAGAACTTACGTCCTCAGCATCCTTACCAATTTTTGGCAAAGGGCACCCCATTTACAGACATTAAAATATAGAAAGTATCCCTGATCTTTAAAAGCTATAAAGGGAAATAAAAAGGAGGGAGGGAGCAGGATGTTTTGAGTTTCTGAGAAAGAATCTCAGATTTACAGGCAAAGCCTTGAGCTTCGGGTTATATAAACAGATTGCCCTTAAATGGCTCTACTGTGGTGAGCAAGGTGGAAGAGCTTGATGAGTAATGGTGCGTGTCTTTAAGACAGTGCCAGCCGTGGACCGTGCATGAGCTGAGAGCTTAACTGGTCAACAGCAGCTCCGGGATCTTTCTCAGAGGCTTAGAAAAATACAACCAATAATTAAAGTCATGTTTTCCATTATTGACAACAACAAACAAAACCACCAGCAATTCAATTCCACATGTCTAGTTTCATACAAAACTTTCCACATGAGAGGCTTATTCTGGTAACGGTTAAAATCAAATTTCATTAGAAAAAAAACTGCCTTTTCAAATGTAATGTGTGGGAGTTACGTACCACATAAATGAATAAACAAACAGATCAGTGATGCCTCTTATTTCTCCATCAGCCACCTGCAACGTTTTACAAACCAAAGCCTGAGCTCAAAGTATAGACCAGCTTGGAAAAACAGACAAAATACTGAACTCCATGGTGCCTGGAGGTGAAGTACAGTTAGCTACTTGTTTCGAGTTTGAACGTCATACACCTGGGTATTGTAGGCACGAGGGCCATTTTGGCACATCGGACGAGTGCTGGAGTAAGACTGAGAATAGGGAGTTTCCAGTCCCTGCTCCGCATCTGGCCATAGCAAGGAGTCTTTGAGTCACTTAAACTTTTCTTGGCATGCAATGGTGGTTCATGTCTTGACCCTAGCACTTTGCAAGGCCAAGGTAGGAGGAGCATTTGAGGCCAGGCGTTTGAGAGCAGCCTGGGTAGCATAGAGAGACCTTGTCTCAGGAGAGGAGAAGCGAAGAGGGGAGGAGGAGGGAGGGCGAAGAAAAAAAGAAAGGAAGGAAGGAAGGAAAGAGGAAGGAAAGGAGGGAGAGAAGGAAAATACAGTTAGCTAGGTACGGTGGCACATGCCTATGGTCTCAGCTCCTGGGAAGGCTGAGGCAGGAGGATTACTTAAGCCTGGGAGTTTAAGGCTGCACTGACCTATGATCACTCCACTGCATTCCAGCCTGGGATAAACACAATAAAAAATAAATAACAATAAAATAAAAAAACAACTTTTGCCCAATGGCAGTGAGGTTAATGCTGGGTTTTCCTTTTCTATTCTAAGTAGAGACTGAGATAAAGTAGGTCAAAGTGCTTTGAGGCATTTAACACATTACACAAATGTAAGGGATGTGTATTTTGGGAGGGCTTGGGAATTCCCTTCCTTTCCTCCAGGGAAAGGAAGGCAAAAAAAGTCCATGCCTGTTTTATCCAGAAGAAAGGATTCGACGCACTCATTTAATGCTATGATGAGGCGGCAGAGAGTTGTGTAATAAGTACACTGGATGTGTCACCATCCTTATTAGAAAATTAACACAAGGTTTAACCATCAAGTAATGAGACTGATATTTAAATAAACATATCTAAATGGGTGTTGTTCCATCCTGAGGAGTGAGTAGTCACCTTGGCAGGGGAAACACTTATTTAAATTATATTTCCTATCGAGAAAATTTTTTAACTCCTCTTTTGGAACTGTTCCTAGAACCTCTGGCACATTTTTAAAAATATGTCTGAGGGTGACACATTTTCATCCTTCGTGGGGATAGTTCTGATTTTTGTAAACAGCCTAAAGTTATTTGTCATGACTGGTAAATAAGCTAATAATGCCATTTTAAAATTGAAACTAAACTGTGATTATAAGATAGAAGTCTATATTTCTTTCGGTTCCAACGGAAGAGTGACAAATAGATTTCAACTACGGCAGTATGGTGGGAAAGGCTTTGGTTCTCGGATGACAAGAGGAGAAAAGCCATTTGGAAATGTATTTTTAGTCGCACTCTTCATTATTTATCGTAAAGATTATTTGTCACTAGGCTTTGAGTTTCCAGAAAGAAAAAAACATTACCTCTAATCATTTTATCAGAATTCCGCAGGGCATGTGAATCCTTCGTTTCTGTAGGGATTAAGTGTCTAGCAACAATACAGATGTTTGCAATGAGTCAACATCTGGATCTGAAGAAAATACAGCACCCAGCAATATTTTAATCAGTACATACTATACTCCCTCAAAAAGTTGGATTTTTTTTCCAGTTATGAAACAATCTCTCTGAAAACCAAAAGATCACTAATACCTTCACAGTGTAACCTGAAGCTGCTGGGGTAGATTTGCTTCTGGTGCAAATAATTTAAATTGTTAGTATTATTTTGAAATAAACACACTGGCACCTTCATTCATGAAATGTGGGCGCTGTGGGCACTTCGATGTTAAGTGTTGCCAATGATTTTTTATGGAATATATTCTTCCCTATTCATTTTTTTATTATGGTAAAATTCACATAACATAAAATTCTTCATGTGACCATTTTAAAGTGCATGATTCACTGGCATTTATTTAGCACAGTCATAATACCCTGCTATCATCATCACTATCTAGTTCCAAAGCATTTTCATCACCCCAAAAGGAAACCTCGGATACATTAAGCAGTCACTCTCCATTCTTCCCTCATCCCCCAGCTCCTGGCAACTATTCCCTTAATCTTTCTGTTTCTATGGGTGTGGCTATTCTAGATTTTTATTTCTTTCTTATTTTATTTTATTTTGAAATAGAGCCTTGCTCTGTCACCCTAGGTAGAGTGCTGTAGCATCAGCTTTACTCACAGCAACCTCAAACTCTTGGGCCCAAGCAATCCTCCAACCTCTGGAGCAGCAGGGACCATAGGCCCCCACCACAATGCCTGGCTAGTTTTTCTATTTTTAGTAAAGATGGCGTCTCACTCTTGCTCAGGGTGATCTTAAACTCCTAAGCTCAAGCAATTCACCCACCTCAGCCTCGCAGGGTGCTATGATTACAGGGATGAGCCATTGCACCAAGCTGGACATTTTATAGAAGTGAAATTTTATTCACTTATATAAAAGTATGTGGCCTTTTATTTCACTTAGTACAGTATTTTCAAAGATCATCTACGCTATAGCACGTATCAATATTTCATTCCTTTTTTTTTGCAATATTTTGGCCAGGGCTGGGTTTGAACCCGCCACCTCTGGCATATGGTGCCACTCACCTTTTTTTTTAGAGACAGAGTCTCACTTTGTGGCCCTTGGTAGAGTGCTGTAGTGTCAGAGCTCACAGTAAACTCCAGCTCCTGAGCTTAGGTGATTCTCTTGCCTCAGCCTCCTGAGTAGCTGGGACCACAGGCGCCCGCCAGAACGCCCAGCTATTTTTTTTGATGTTGCAGTTTGGCTGGGGCTGGGTTCGAACCTGCCACCCTCGGTATATGGGGCGGGCGCCCTACTCACTGAGTCATAGGCGCTGCCCACTTCATTCCTTTTTATAGCTATATAATTCCATTGCATGGGTATATCACATTTTGTTCATCCACTTATTGACTGATGGACATTTTTTGTTGTTGTTTTTTGAGACAGAGTCTCACTTCATCACCCTCAGTAGAGTGCTCTGGCATCAAAGCTCACAGCAACTTCAAACTCTTGGGCTCAAGTGATTCTCTTGCCTCAGCCTACCAAATAGGTGGGACTAAAGGCGGCCACCACAACTCCTAGCTATTTTTAGAGACCGGGTCTCCCTCTTGCATAGGCTGGTCTTGACCTTGGTAGCTCAGGCAATCTACCCGCCTCGGCCTCCCATAGTGCTAGGACTGATTACAGGCATGAGCCATGGCATTGGCCTATCATTGGACATTTGGATTGTCCTTTTAGCTATCCTGAATAATGCTACAATGAACATGAGTGTACAAGTTTTTGTTTAAACACCCATTTTCTTTATTTTATTTTTTGCAGTTTTTTTTTTTTTTTTGGCCAGGGCTGGGCTTGAATCCGCCACCCCCGGTATATGGGGCCAGCACCCTATTCCTTGAGCCTGAACATCCATTTTCAATCTCTTGGGTATACCCAGGAGGGGAATTGCTGGGTCATATGGCAATTCTTTGTTTAACTTTTTGAGGAACCACCAAACCTTGAACTCATTTTTATGCTTACAGTTTACAAGGGAGGAGGAGGGGGAGGAGGAGGAGAAGGAGAAGAACTGCAGTGGAACCCTAGGCAGGACCCAGAGAGGTCTCTTTTTCAGGAACACTGAGTACAGCAGCCAGGCTTCATCTGAGGTAAGCTTGTTCCCAGGCAAGGTGACAAGCTGTTGCCCTGAACAGCTTTCTCTGCTCTCTACATGTCACAACATGAACTGGCTGGGCAGGAATACCTTCCTGCCTCTTAGGCATTCTTGGTTTTCCATTATGTTGTATACACTTTTAGAAAAAAGATGTTAACTACCTAAGGCTTCCCTCTTCTGTCTTTGCTGGAGTTCAGATTAGGGCCTGGGATCAATGTAAAAACAAAGTGCTATGCCCCTGTCCTGGACACAGGCTTGTCCTTTTCAGCTAAGCTAGAGAACAGGGCCTTCCTAATACTAGTTGGGACCACAGAGGGAACCGCCATCAAGGGTGAATTTTTACCAAACATTTTGGCTGACAGCACTGTCCAGTGATTGTCACCCTCCCCATCCCCCCATACTGAAGATGAGCCTACTCTGCTTTGCATATTACAGATTGAACATCCACTTTACTGGCCAGAGCGACAGGAGATAATCCTACTACAGGCATTGTTTACTGCAGCTAATTTACTGAGTCATGAGCCTTTTCAGTCATTAACCCGGCCCTAGACAGTAAAAGATTAGCACTGATTTTTAAATTTAAACCCATTTGGGAGCCTCTCAGAGTGCTGACCGCTTCCCCTAACTCTCTAACACAGAAGTAAGTTTCTCAGCTACAGACCCCCCAAAACAAGACGCATCATGTTGCATTGCCAGCAACAGAGACAAACTAAAATGGCTTTTTTGGCTTTTTCCACTTGAAAATAAATACTAAGAATGAAGACATCAGTTCCCGGGTTTTGTTTTGTTTTTAGAGAGACTTACTTTGTCGCCTTTGGTAGAGTGCTGTAGTGTCATAGCTCACAGCAACCTCAAACTCTTGGTCTTAAGCGATTCTCTTGTCTCAGCCTCCCAAGTAGCTGGGACTACAACACCAGCCACAACGCTCAGCTATTTCTTAGAGACGAGGTCTCCCTCTGGCTCAGGCTGGTCTCGAACTACTGAGCTCAGGCAAACCATCCGCCTCAGCCTCCCAGAGTTTGGGATTACAGGCGTGAGCCACCCCACCTGGCCTAGTTCCCAGGGTCTTGCTTTGCTGTCTCTCTGCCAACCAAGCTGTCACTTGTAGCTTGTCTCCTGGCACCCCTTTCAGGTGTCCTGTCCTGAGTCTGCTATTAGAACAGGAGAAAAGTCCCTCGGGTGGTCATATCCTCCATAATCTGGCAGGAAACCTAAAATTTGTCTGCTCCCGTCGTTCAGTTTGCTTATCTGCTTCCTTGTTGGGAAGAGTCTGCATCACAGTGTCCGGTTAGGGGGTTTTTAAGATGACCTCACCCTCGGCTGCTTCCATTCACTGATCTCAGCGTTACCGAACTCACATCTCAGCTCAGCTCCGGTGCAGCCCACATTAGTGAGATATTAACAACCCCTCCCAGCACATCTCACAGAACACCAACCCCAGTTCTTTTTCCTCAAAGGAAGGCCCTCTCGGGGGTCTGAAAAATGCCAAAAAGAGCTGGAAATCTGGTTATCGCTCTGGGCTTGGGAGAGCAGAACGTCAAGGGTGCCACCTTAAGAAAATGCACCATGAATCTCCCAGGCTGGCGCCGGCTGTTGAAATAACTTTCGAGTTAGTGTCCTCGAAGTTAGTGGTGGGGACTGCGGCAGCAGGCAGCGGGCGCGTAAACCTGGGGAAAGGGCGGCGAGAGCCTAAACAGCAGCGTCCGGGGCCTACTCTCCGATCCCCGGGACGGGGGAAGGGGCCCTGCTCCTCTGAAGCGCGCACAGTTAGTTTGAGGCGCGCGCCCGGCCAGCCCCACGTGACCGCAGCTCCCCAGACCTCCTCGCGCGCTCCCAGCCGCGGCCACGGGCACGCGAGAGCGAGCGCGTGACTCACCAGCGCGGGGCAGGCGGCAGGGGTACGACCCGGGAGTACGCGCGCGCTCCTGGAAGGCACAGGGGGCGCGCACGCCCTGGGGCCACCGCCCCTTCTGGGCCCGCCCTCCTTCCCTCCCTCCCCGGCTCGCCTGGCCCGCCCTGCCCGGCCCGCCCTGCGAGTCAGTTCGCTGGTTCCCTCCCTCCCCGGGCGCGCTCGGGCCGCCGCTGCGCTCCCCGCCCTCGAGCCGCGGAGCCGGAGCCGCCCGCCGCCGGAGGAGGAGGCGGAGGGAGCCGGAGGGGCCCGCCGAGGCGGCGGCGGCGGCGGCAAGATGGCGGACTTCCTGCCGTCGCGGTCCGTGCTGTCCGTGTGCTTCCCCGGCTGCCTGCTGACGAGCAGCGAGGCCGAGCAGCAGCGCAAGTCCAAAGAGATCGACAAATGCCTGTCGCGGGAGAAGACCTACGTGAAGCGGCTGGTGAAGATCCTGCTGCTGGGCGCGGGCGAGAGCGGCAAGTCCACTTTCCTGAAGCAGATGCGGATCATCCACGGGCAGGACTTCGACCAGCGCGCGCGCGAGGAGTTCCGCCCCACCATCTACAGCAACGTGATCAAAGGTGCCGGGGCTGAGCCGGGGGCCGGGGGTCTGGTACTGCGGGCTGCGGCGGCGGGTGCGGGGCTGGGCGCCGCCCTAGTCCGCTCTGTCTCTGGCGGGGGAGACCGGGCCCGGCGGGAAGGGGGCGCGCCCGGGGCACTGCTCCTGCCCGCCCAGGGCGCCCTCGACCCGCAGGTGAGAGGATGCCCTGGAGCGCCCCGTTTTGCTTCCTGCCACCCCGGTGGGCGTCACAGCAGTTCCCTTAGTCCCCACCTGCTCCTGGACCCTGGTTTCGCTCTCTCCGAGAGGGAAGTGAGACGAACCGGGTACTTCGGGATGCGGGGTGACCTCTGCTGTCCTTGCAGATGAGGCAGGAAGACCCTAGAGCAGCCCCAGACCCGACATCCCCATCCCCCGCCCGGGCGCAGTGTGCTAACCTCGCTGCCCTGGGTGGGTGACCCGAGTCACATGGGGTCGGGTGCGCTCCCAACTCCCTGCATTCTTGGCCGCCTCCTGAGCAAGGGAGTTCTGGAACCGTCGCAGTAAGGAAACTTTTTGCCTGAGACTCTTTGTCAAGGGCTTAGAGTGACAGATTCTGGGGCCCTTTTGGGCAATAATACGAAACTTGAGGGTGTCAGGTTTACTGTACTGGCATCGAGAGCAAGTAGACCCATACAGTTAGTCAAAAAAGAAATTAGCATCAGTGGTTTTCACCCCACTGTTCCCGTCAGGTAACATGTTGGCCTGTAATGATTGTGCAACACGTTCCATTCTCTTTTTTGCTGAATGACTGGGGGCGGAAAGGAAAGGGGCCACTACTCGCTTCTGTTTAGATGAAATTATGTAGTAATACGAAGACTCTTTGGCATAAAAGTCGTGCGGATCCTGTGCGGGTGGAGTCAGTGAATCTGTGTTGGGTTGAATCTGCTCTTGTTTGATAGTGTTTTCAAAATTACATTTGGTTCTTAATTGAAAAATACTTTGGGCCTTCAAAGAAATCAAGAAAATGATTTTTATTTTGTCATTTGAAAGAGTTAGCACTCATTTTTCTTAGTGTCCAGTATGTTCTGTAAAAAAAGGCATTTTGGCAAAATTTTGCTCCCGGTACTGCAGGTGCATCAGGATTTTCTCTGGGTAGCAGTTTTTCCCAGATAACTCTTAACTGGAGTTTGCTGCAGATTGCAAGTCTTTTCAAGGAGTGTTTTAAGTGGGATTTTTGTTCAGGAAGTACACAAGTAACTTATTCATAACTGTCTTTAGTGTTTGGGTAGAGAAAAACTGCCTGCCTGGAAGCAGAGGCATTGTGGGGTAGTGACTGGAGAAGAATGCTAGGCCAGGAACTCGTGGGCCACAGCCCCAGCACTTCAGCAGTTAAACTATAAAGAACAGTTGTATTTATTCTGCCTTAATGTTTAGTGTAAAACTAATTAAAGTCTGTTTCAAGGCCATAGACCCTGCCTGGTTGGTCCTTAATTGAAGGTACCTTTGTATCCTGAATACAGCTGAACTTAAGGAATTATGTTAATGAATAGAGTCAACAAGTTAACTGATTGTGAGCCAGGAAAACAACCTAGATCTTAATGTATGCTAGGTCCTAAATGTGACCTACTTTGAGCATTGATTATGAGATGTAGTCACTAGACATCTAGTTTTGTTGAGTTGGCATGATCAGAAAATTGACAGCAAAACATTTTTTTCAATTATCCAAACAAATGACTTCCTTAGTAGCCATGTGACTATTGAGGTGGACTAAAGGTAATAGGTTAGTTAGTGATAGAAATACTAATAATTGAGTTAAACTAACCTCTGAGCTGGAGTCTGTTTTTATGTTGGTCTGCCTCCTTTTAGGGAAATCTAAGGCCATCCTATGCCTTGCACTGACTGGAAGCTTGGGCCAGAAGTTTTTTGTTTGTTTGTTTGTTTGTTTTTGAGATAAGAGCCTCATTTTGTGCTTGTGCATTGGCCTCACGGCTCCCAGCAACCTCAAACTCTTGGGCTCAAATGATCCTCTTGCCTCAGCCTCCCAAGTACCTGGGACTACAGGAGCCCACCACAATACCCAGCTATTTTTTAGAGACTGGGTCTTGCTCTGGCTCAGGCTGGTCTCAACCTCCTGAGCTCAGGTGATCCACCCTTCCTGGGCAGAAGTTTTTGAGTCTTTTGTGTGTTCCTAGAAGACTTACTCTGGTGCTGGCTAGAGTGCTGAGGGACCGAGCAGAGTGCTGAGCTGGACTGTTTGGTTCTTAGTGTTTCGTAAATAAATGTCTTTGAGATGTGCTCATAAAATCTTGGTTCCAGCCATTTTCTTCAGAGCCTCAACATCAGACTAGGCAGCATCATTTCTTTTTCCTTTTTTAGTTTGGTTGTCCTTTGACCACCCTCGACCCTGAAAGTTACTTTATAAATTGAAACTTGTTAAAATCCTTCAAAAAGAGCAGCTATGTTAAATGTATTTGCTTTTCAAGGCTCTAATTTTAAGACCGGGAGTAACTATTAGATATTTTAATCTCTGAGAAGTTGAGGGTGTTAGTTTTGTTGTTGATTTCCATTTTTGGATGCTGTGAGCCTGGACTAATTCAGAAGTTTAAGAAAACAAAGTGGAATAAAAACTTACAATACCATCTAATGGTTCTTTCCCACGCTATTTTTTTTTTTTTTTTATCTTTTTAAACAAAGGTATGAGAGTACTGGTAGATGCTCGAGAGAAGCTTCATATTCCTTGGGGAGATAGCTCAAACCAACTCAATGGAGACAAGATGATGGCATTTGACACCCGGGCCCCAATGGCAGCCCAAGGAATGGTGGAAACTCGGGTTTTTTTACAATACCTTCCTGCTATAAGAGCATTATGGGCAGACAGCGGAATACAGAATGCCTATGACCGTCGTCGAGAATTTCAACTGGTAAGAGATTTGCTCTTTCAAAATATTATCTTTTTTTTTAATGACCTTAAGTAACACAGATTACACATCCCTAATCCGGAAGTCTGAACTATAAGGTGCTCTAAAATCCAAATTTTGTGAAGATGGAAAAATAGACACAGCGGTAAAGGGACAGGCCTAATGAGTGGCCCCATAATGTGTGTAAAATTCATTTATGTTTCATATACACCTTTAGGTAAGTATTTGGGGTGTGTATAAAGCATAAATGAATTTTGTATTTAGACTTGGGTCCCCCCCCAAGATGTCCCATTATGTTTGTGCAAAGTCTGGAATATTTTAAAAACTGAAAAAATTCAAAATCTAAAACATTCTTGGTCCCAAGCATTTCAAGTAAGAGATACTCAACCTGTCTCTGATTTTAGCATACTTTTTCACTGAGTTCCACAATTTAATGTATCTGTCCATTAATAAATGAACTTTTTACTAAGCAAGATAAAAAATAAGATGAACTCTAGATTTGGTAAAGCTATTCCATTTAATGGGTCATTTTTCCTTTTTGAAAGTGAGGTCATAGGTCAAGTGCAGTGGCTCATGCTGGTAATCCTAGCACTCTGGGAGGCCGAGGCAGGTGGATGGCTTGAGCTCCCAGGTTCAAGACCAGCCTGAGCCAGAGTGAGACCTTGGTCTCTAAAAAATAGCCAGGTGTTATGATGAGCACCTATAGTCCCAGCTACTTGGGTGGCTGAGGCAAGAAAATCACTTGAGCCCAAGAGTTAGAGGTTGTTGTGAGCTATTATGCCACGGCACTCTACTGAGGGTGACAAAGTGTGAGACTCTGTCTCCAAAAAAATAAATAAATAAAATAAAGTGAGGTCATAGTGATTTTCTTGGGCACTTTCTTCTAATTTTATTCTGTTAATTATAAATAATTTTCTCTCATTTATAGCAACTACATTCTAAAAAACTGACCATTCTTGGAATAAGAGTACAATAACCTAATCTAATTGTGTTTGGAGGTACTCATTTTATGGCGCAGGTTATA
>NW_003852413.1:12652473-12679613 GCF_000181295.1 Otolemur garnettii | reverse complement strand
GGCGCCGAGCCGTATATCTTGTCTTTTCAAGTAACTTGTCAGTTTCTGAAAGGGATTATCTCATGTTATTATTAAAATTGAGTAGCGGGCAATCTTATATGTTGAAAACTATGAATTTAACTTGATAAGTGACCTCCATCCAGTTCCCAGATTTCTGGTTATTTTTTTGTCCTTTGATCCATATTTGTTGTTTTATTTTTGGTGGACTATTTATTTACGTGAGTTCCTCTGCATATCTCTTCCCGTCTCCTTTCACCTTCCCTCCTTTTTTTAAGTGCTGCTTATTCTCTGTATTTCTGTCTTAGTTTATTTTCTCAACACTTTCCACTGTGTTTTCTCAGGCTTTTTCTCATTCTTCTAGATCAGGGAAGAAACATTGATCTGTAATAAGCATACAGTACAAACTGAATGAATAAATGAGGTTCTCTGTGGGAAAGTTCCATATTTACCTTAAGCCAATTTAATTGAAGTTGGGCTTAACTGACATTTTTTGGAATTTGAAAGTTCACATGAAAGTTCACAGTTTAACATCAAGTCTGCCTTGGAATCATAGCTGAGAAAGCGTGCCTATGTCTTTCCTTGTCATTAAAACCCAATAGGTAAAACTCCCTGGGATGAAGGCATGGATGTGTTTTCCTTAAGCTGGCTAGACTTTAGGAGCAGAGAAGTCCTCAGGGGCAAAGAGAAGTTCCAGAAATACTTTTTTACATAATAAAAAGTAAAGACATGAGGAAAGAGGAACTGGATGAGATCTAGTGGTAAGCTCCTGGAGGACAGGGGTTTTTTCCTGGGTGTATCCTCAGCATTGTTAACGGTTCCTGGTACAATGTAGTAGGTATTTAGCTATAATGCTGATTAACAACTTTCATATTTTTGGATGCTCTGTGGTGCTTGAACATAATGTTGAGCACCAAGAAGGCACTTGGCTTATTTAAAATTTTCCTCAAAGTCATTGTCAGTTTCTTCTACTTACCTAGTACAGCAGATCCCTAAGTCCTGACTTCTCTACTTTTATGTTTCTTGGGTTCATTCTCCCCTTTCTTCCTCCTTTACTCTATTGTCATAGTACCTCTTACTTGGACTCCAAGGTAATCTTGTTTAAACAACAGCATGGGTTTGCTCAGAAAGCTTTGATCACTCTCCTGTGCCTCTAGACCATAGTTCATCTTCTTTGTGTGAGTCAAAACTAGCTAGCTTACCTATGATTCCACGGAACATACCCTGTTATAACCTCTCCCTTCCCACATACCCTGATCTTCTCCTAGTGTGGCTTTTTTCACATATTGCCTCTGCCAGACTTTTTCTTTACCATATCTGTTCATTAGGACTTATAATTTTATTGTGACTAGATGTGGCCCAGGGCCCCTTTGCATTTGGTTGGAATACTAGTTACAACAAGCAAATTTCCAGGCTTCATCATCTCTGGATCTGATTCAGGAATCTGGGATGGGACCCTGCGATCTGTATTTCTAGCATATAGCCATAGGTGATTTGGACAAATTTGCCCCATGTCCCCACCTTCCCTAGGCATGATGCCTTATGGTGTCTGCCTATTTGAAGTAGCATCCCCAGGTGTCCTGGCCAGAATGATGCTGTCTGTGCCCTGTGTTGTCCTTGGCATGCTTGTTTCTAACACCATCCTAGTCCTCAGTGCATTAAAGTCACCTCCATTCATCTCGCTCTCTCACCAATGTGGAAAATCCTTGGGGATGTCTTACTTGTCTTTTTCTCTTCTACCAGCCTAGTGCCTAACACTTATTCCCTGATTTTTTAGACATTCTGAATTGCAAAGGTCTTAACCAAAAAAGAAAAGAAAAGGAAGAAAGAAACATTCTATATTAAATTCCTTCTGGGAAATACAGATTATTTCTGTGTTAGTTTGCTAATTTTCTTTCTTTCTTTCTTTCTTTTTTTTTTTTTGAGACGAAAGAGTTTCACTTTGTCACCCTAGGTAGAGTGTCATGGCATCATAGCTCATAGCAACCTCAAACTCTTGGGCTCTAGTGATTCTCTTGTTTCAGCTTCCCAAGTAGCTGGGACTACAGGCGCCCAGCACAGTGCCCGACTATTTTTAGAGATGTGGGGGTTCTCCCTTTTGCTGAGGCTGGTCTTGAACCTATGAGCTCAGGCAATCCACCCTCCTTGGCCTCCCATAGTGCTAAGGTTACATGAGTGAGCCACTGCACCCAGCCTAGTTTGCTGACTTTCTAGGAAATGGGAAGTCTATATTACATACTCATAATTTTTGGAATTTAAAAAATTGTCTGTGTTTAGCAACATATTTTTGAATCTTACAAAAGTAAACATTAGGGAATATGGGACGAGTTAGCAGATAAAGTAAGATTAAAATTAGCTTTTTGTTTGAACTAATGATTGATTATTAAACTTACGCAAATTGAGATGAAAATATATACTGATAATTTTTAAGGCTCTCTCTGACTTAACAATTTGCTTAAGACGAATAACTGCCTTTAATCAATTTTTTTTGGAGAGGGTTAGGACAACTTAGGTTTGCAGCAGGCCATTCATTTATTTGTTAGTAATAACTTTGGGTCCAAACACAAATGTTTTCGTTTCTAAATTCCCAAAGGCAAACATTTCCTTTTCTGGTTAATTCCATTATGGGTAAACTAAATAGCTTACTACAGAAAAGAAAAATCTAAGATTCACATTCTCCTTATAACTTAAGGTGTCTTTCTACTTGCATAAATTAGCACATTGAGGATAAAGGTATTGTAAGAAGTGGTCTCTTTCAGCATTGGGTTAAATGATTGTAATGCTCTGCTTTAGGGGTATGTTCAGTATAACCTGCCACTGCACTATGAGTTACCCTGTCTTTGGAAGAACTTTTCATGTGACAGTAGCTAGAGAATTTGGGAACTAACTAGATGACTGAAGAAGTGGTCTTGCTTGACTCCGGGTATGATACACTAGAGATGTGGATCAGAACTAAGAAAATGGCCAGGAGTCACTGCCAACTAATTTTTTTGTTTAATTTATATTTTCTTATTGGGATAAGCGACACTGGTTATATAGGACAGGACAGAGTGTGTGATGGGGGAGGAACACCCAACCACTTCTTAGTTTCTGTGAACTGTTTAACGTTGTCAGCATTAATACAACTTCCTTTAATGGCTGGTCTGTCTTTGCAATTCCTGAAACCAGAACTGTTTTCTTTGTTGATCTTGATACCTTCAGTTAGATTTAATTTTTCTTACTCAAGTGGTATGGTTTGTGTCTAATTATAGTTACACTTGCTCTAAGCTGATAAGGTAGATTTTTTTATTAAAGCAGAAATTTACCTCTTGATCTGTGTAACAGAGTTAACTATTTTGGCTTTATAATTGGCCTGTAGAAAGGAGGTGAATGTCAACTTTAGTTTAAGCTAAAATAATGTCTTTATTTACACTACAGCGTGCAATTGAAATACAACAGAATCTGTGTCTTTTGAAGCCAGGCAGTGGTGGTATGTTCTTGTGGTCCTAGCTACTGGGGAGGCTGAGGCAAGAGGACGACTTGAGCCTAGGAATTCGAGTCCAGCCTGGGCAAAAGTGAGAACTCATCTCTTAAAAAAGAAACATTTGTTTCTTTTTTAACGCTAATTTGTATTTCTTTTAAAGTGTGAATCACTTACTACTTTTAATTGTAAAAATATTATGGAGGACAGCCTTTGTATTTAGTAATAAAAAGATTATATATAACGTTAGTGAGAGAGATTTTAAAGTTTAAGTCTCCATAGGTAGAACTGTGTTTTATTGAAACTGATCAGATATTAATCAGAGTGGCAACCTTTTATCACTTTAGAAACCCAGAGTTTTCTTTATTTTTACTTTAAAACAAAGAGAAGGTTTTAGGATATGCTTATAGTTTGAGAACAACTTTATGATGTGTGTGCACATAGTTCTATCACTTGATTTATTCTGTTATGTTGACTTTTCATGGTTGTGTTTTTTTGGCAGAAATGACTGTGAGTTATCTGGACTCCTGGTACTAAAGGAAAATTGTAAAATATCCTGCTTTCTGAATTAACTTTTATTTCTAAACAGAGCTAGTTGTACTGTAATGTGGCTCTGAAAATGTTCATTTAACCATTACGGGATGGAACAAGTAAATAGTTTTGTTTTAAAAATTAGTCAGTTAGGGCAGTGCCTCTGGCTCAAAGAACTAGGGCGCTGACCCCGTATGCCAGATGTAGTGGGTTTAAGCCCAGCCTTGGCCAAAAAAAAAAAAAAAAAGCTAGTCAGTTAAAGCTAGAAATCTGGGTTTCAGAAAAAGAATACAAGAAATAAAAACTATACTTTTGAAACTCTTTGCGTAGAGGGTGGGCCTAACCCAGGGAATTTATAAGCTTACTTTAAAGAAAAGCATAATGGCCAAAGGACTTGCTAGATTGAATATGTCCTGTTCATCTTTCATAAATACGCAGCCACGGCCGGGTGAGGTGGCTCACACCTGTAATCCTCACACCCTGGGAGGCTAAAGCCGGAGGATTGCTTGAGCTTAGGAATTCAGCAGAGCAGAAACCTCATCTCTACTAAAAATAGAAAAATTAACCAGGTGTTGTGGCAGGTACCTGTGGTCCCAGCTACTCTGGACCCTGAGGCAGGAGGATCACTTGAGCCCAGAGTTTGAGATTGCTGTGAGTGAGACTACACTATGGCAGTCTAGCCTGGACAACAAAGCCATACTCTGTCTCAAAAAAAATAGAGGGCAGCCGCTCAGCCAAGTTGGGGTATCTACTCATATTATCCCAAAGCAGGTGCCACTTGTTTTTCCTTTAGAAAATTAATTCACAGTACTGATATTTGTCATCCCTGCCTAACATCCCTATATTTTATAACAGTTACTTTGTACTTTGCCAAGCCCCATCACATACGTTGTCATATGATCCTACATATTTAAAAAAGTTGTCAGAGAAACAATATATGCTCTTTATTGTCATTTCAAAGATTAAAAAAATAAGATGCAGAGCGAGATTCCTTGAGATGCTCGATTCACAGACTTAGTAAATAATAGAATAGACCCTGGACCTACAATCCGTGCGCTCAATCTACAGTGCTGGCAACCATTTTGTAAGCACTCAAAACATTCTGGGAGCAATCTTGTTTTCTTTCATTCCCAATCTCTTCTGACCACCACCCATACACAAAAATAACTGTCACACTTAGTAAGTTCTATCACATTATTTTTAGGTACCGGTAAGGTTTTATGAAGAATATTGGGGCATGGTGGCTCATGTCTGAAATCCTAGCACTCTGGGAGGCCGAGGCAGGTGGATTATTTGAGCTCAGGAATACGAGACCAGCATGAGCCAGAGCGAGACCTCATCTCTAAAAAATAGCCAGGCGCTGTGGTGGGCCTCTTTAGTCCCAGCTACTTGGGAGGCTGAGGCAGGAGAATCCCTTAAGCCCAAGAGTTTGAGGTTGCTGTGAGCTGTGACACCATGGCACTGTACCAGGGGCAAGAAAGTGAGACTTTAAAAAAAAAAAAAAGAATATTTGGGATTATGCTGATATTTGCATAGTTCTTTTTATAGTCTAAACTTGTATAATATTCTGTATCATTCCTTTATAAATATGTTATAAATCTTACATGATAGTTAATGCTAAATTTACTAAGAGTGGTACTATTCATCTTCATAAAGTCTGTTTCAGTCATTTCTGTGAAAACTAACTGTAATAATGATCCTCCACTGATTTTCCATCAGTGAACATGGTTTTTGGGGTTTTGTTGTTGTTTTTTGAGACAGAGTCTCACTGTGTCACCCTCCGTAGAGTATCTTGGCGTTATAGCTCAGAGCAACCTCAAACTCTTAGGCTTAAGTGATTGTCTTGCCTCAGCCTCCTAAGTAGCTGGGACTACAGATGCCTGCCACAAGGCCTAGCTATTTTTTGGTTGTAGTTGTCATAGTTTACAGGCCCTGGTCAGGCTCAAACCTGCCAGCCTTGGTGTATGTGGCCAGTGCCCTACTCACTGTGTTACAGGCACCAAGCCGTGAACATGGTTTTTTAATGTGCTATGAAAAACAGAAGTTTAATGCAATCAGTTAACTTAAAAAGGCAACCATACATTTTTCCAGAACAATGTCCTTTGGAAATTAGTACCTGTATTGTATGTAGTTGCTCAGAATTGCCTTTGCTTTGGAGAAGGGGACATCAGAACACTTTCATTCTGTTATTTTTAAGAACTTTGAAATGCTTCTCATTGATTATGTCACAGTGGTCATACTGTCTGTGAGCACCTTGGATTTTGCAGTTTGTCACAGATTTTTGTCCCAGTTAGAAATGACTTAATTTTTTTTAAGTGTATATTTCTGGAAATTAGCGGTGATTTTTAGTTCCTTACTGGAAAGTACTCCATTTTTCCTTAGCTACATTATACTGTTCTTTGTGTACATTGTGAACCTGTCTTTTTTATAAGATGCCTTTTATTTAAGAGAATTTGTTATAGCCAGTTTGGCAGAGTGCTATTAGAATGGGCTGATAGGAATCAAGGAAATAGTTTTGTTTTGAGAACTGGACTTTAGTGAACTTGGCCAAAGTTACCAATCTGTTGCACTGATGGTAGTTGTTGATCTAATTCTTTCATATTTATTTGCTCTTCTTTTGACAAAATGAATCAAAAAGATTTTTATTTTTTTATTTTTATTTATTTATTTATTTATTTTTTTGGTAGAGACAGAGTTTCACTTATCGCCCTCGGTAGAGTGCCCTGGCGTCACACAGCTCACAGCAACCTCCAACTCCTGGGCTTAGGTGATTCTCTTGCTTTAGCCTCCCAAGTAGCTGGGACTACAGGCGCCTGCCACAACGCCCCGCTATTTTTTTGTTGCAGTTTGGCAGGGACCGGGTTTGAACCCACCACCCTCTGTATATGGGGCTGGCACCCTACCCACTGAGCCACAGGCGCCACCCAATCAAAAAGATTTTTAAATCAGTACAGTGTGGGTGAACATTTTCATTCCCATCTACTCTGCCTTAGATGCAGAAGGGCTCTTACTACTTAGTAGAAGACCTACACTTGCAACTTTTTTAACTTTTACCTTCCATACAGATTAACAGCCATGTTCAGACTTACTGATTTATTTTACATATTAGAAACATTTTACATTTGGTTTTAATGTGATGACCTTAAATTTTTATGTGGTTTCTGCTGAGCTGAGGAATAAAGTGGAACAAGGCAACCAGCTAGAGTCAAGTTCTGGCTGCCTCTCACTTCTTCGATGAGTCCCTTATCTCTGAATTTCTGTTTCTGCAACTGTAAAATGGACATGATCACAGGACCTAAAAGTTACTGTGAGAATTACATGAAATAGTCTTATGTAAATCCCTTCATATGGTACCTGACATGTATTAATGATATTATTACTATCAGCTGTTAATAGTCCTGATATACCATATGTACATAAATAGCTTTATAAAAAGTAAAGCACTGTAAGCTTTGACTTACTCTCTTGATTTTACCAGTATAAAAAGTGTGAATTCCAAATAATGCAGGAGACCCACATTGGGGAGATTTGAGGTATTTATTATTACATTGGTTCTGGTTCTCTATTAATGTCACTTTATGTGAATTTTAGGTTGAAAATTTATGATATTCTTCATTTCTTTACAGTACCTAATTTTAAACCACCAAAAACACTTTATATATCTTGGGTCTATATTTTTATGGCCAGTCTTTATATATATTTGTAAATGATTTCAAAAGCATAAACAATTCTGAAGAATCAGATGTCATTTGAGAATACTAACGCATGTGTGGATACATGATGAACCTAACTAGTGTTGACCTTTCTCATTTTCACCATGAGATTTATAGCTGGAATTATTTGTTTGGAGAGTGTGTTCCTGAAATGCTTCAGGTGTGTAGGCAGAATGAGCCAAAGCCTGTACCTTTTTCCCGGAGGCTTTGGCGTAGGTGCAGCTGCTGCACCCCTCCCACCGGATGGGCTGCTGTCCTCTGTCCTTTCACCTCTGTCTCTGGGGCGCTCCCCAAGACCCCTCCACACGTACATGCATATGGACTCTTTCCCTTTCTGCCATTTCCATGGCCTGTGACTTGACAGAGGTGTTGAGAGTACGTAGGTTAAAGAGAGTATTTGGGCTTTATTTCCAAGGTAAAAATACTCAATAATCACCCAGTAATCATAAAATGCATAATGATTTTTTAAGGTTCCATGTGGCTTTGGGTGAGATCTTAGAACTTTTGACCATTTTATGTAAAGACCAATTAAAACCATTAAAATAGAGAATTCCTACTTTTTCTCCTGGAGCAAAATGAATTTCAAATTCTCTCCCCCTAAAGAAAAATGCATTGACTTTAGCATTTAAAAACAAATTGGCCCACAAACCAAACTCTACTATGCCACTCCCCAGCCCCCCAGAAAGTATTGCATAATAATGCCTTTGGGTTCTTTGAGCCTGGGAAGCTACTTTAGCTTGTAAATAGGACATTTCCTTTCTCTTTTAACCCTTCCAGAAAGGTTAAAGAAAAAAAGCTGGAATAATGACTAATTGGGGTGAAAGACTTTCACTTTTCTTTTTAACATCCTTTTAACATTCTAATACTGTTTTCCTATTTCTTGGTAACTTTTTAAACAATTATTTTTCTTTTAAGTAGAGTGGATAGGCTTGGGAGAAATTATGAAGAAATCTGTCATACAATCATGTGATTTTTATTTAGATTGCATAGTGTAAAGTGTGGTTGTATCTTTTCATTAATAGTAGGTGAGAAAAACTCATGGAAGCTACCAGCATTAAGTAGCTGGCCCAGATTTTCTGAGTTGCTAGAGAGTTGCTGACAAGTTACTGCTTGGCCAACTCTGCTGCAGTAGATCTAATAAATGAGAATATGTGCCTGGAATTACTTGAGACAAGTAAAGCTGCTGTTCAACTATAAGATGGTCTTAAATCTATTTTCATTGATTTTTTTTAAAGCCTAAATAATCGAACACTGTATAATCACAATGCTGCAAATACTATTTATCTGAATAGAGATTTTTAAAAAGAAAGATGTGATTTAGCAAATTAATTAAAAATACTGCAGTACAAATGATCTGCTGTTTTTAACTATTACTAATTTGCCACATTTACAGTTGGACTGATTTTATTTGCTATAGCTTCAAAAATAGTAGGAACTTTAAAATTGTTACCGTATAGATTATATACATTTCAATTCTAGGACAGAGTGACACTTAAATTTTTTCTTGACTTTTTAATTATATGTTATTAAATGTTGCAACCAATTTTATGGTTGGTGCTATAATTTAGTAAGAGAACCAAAGTTTCCCCAAAGATTGTACAGAATTTTGCACATTCGGTCTTAATGTATGATAGCTTTCTTTTGAAAAAAAAGTTTTAATTAAAAAGCTTTATTCTGTAGAATATACTTTGATGGAAGTATTATGTCCGTCTGATATTTTTATATATAATTATATTTTATTCTGTATACAAGTATTAAAGCATAGAGCTTTTAAGAGTATCCAGTTTCATTATGATAATTTGCGATTTTTTCTCCTCAAATTTGAACCATGAATAGCAAATATAAAGGGTGATGAAGGCAGGAACGGCCTCGGTAGCAGATTACAGGAGATCCGTTATTCTGGAGCACGTCTAGTAACGGTTCCCTGGTAGCTATTAGCAGCTGTGCAGTCACGTGTTACTGGACACCTATTAATGAGTCAGGTACCTTTTGCAGACTAGGTGTTTGCCAGTGAACCAAAGGAAAGTAATCACTGTGTTGATCTTAAATGCTAGTGGGTTAAACAAGTTACAATCACACATTTGATGAATGCTTTGAAGAAAAACAAAACAATGAGAGATTCAGAGGATAGTCACGGCAGGTGACATTTGGGTTAAGACCCCATGGATGAGAAGGTGTCAGCCAGCAAGCAGTGGCAAAAGAGCTTCAGGCAGAAGGAGCCCCATGTGCAGAGTCAGAAAAGGCTTGTTACGGTCAGAAAATATGATCAAGGCCAGCCAGGGAGGAGTATATAAGGGAGGATGGAGCAGGCCAGAGGAGGCGGCCAGCAGCCTGTCACTGTTCCACTAATGAGTTTGGGTTTTATCTGACTGCCTCGAGGAAGCTGCCGAAGGATTTTAGGCAAGATCACTCTGGCTGCTGTGTGGAAATTGGAGGGAAGTGGGAGAGAACCTTTGTGGCAGGTACTGTTCTTGGTGCTAACCAGTTCCAGAGTTAGGAGACTTGCAGAGTGGGTGATTTATTGTCAGGTGGTGGCCATAGAGATGTAGAGAAAAAATGGATTCAAGGTACACTTTGTTAGGAAAGTTGTTGGGATTCTGGTAGATTTATATGGGGAAAGAGAAAGAGGCATAGGTTACGAGGGACTCAAGTTTCTGCCTTTAATCATGAGATGGATGTTGTTGCTTTTTGCTGAAATGGAAAGATTGTGGGAGAAGAAAACTTGAGGGGGAAGATAAGACGTTAGTTGGGGCATGCAGATGGTTCCCAGTTTGAACAAATTTTGACTTTTTTTTTTTTTTTTTTTTTTTTTTTTGAGACAGAGCCTCAAGCTGAGCCCCTGGGTAGAGTGCTATGGCTTCACTGCTCACAGCAACCTCCAACTCCTGGGCTCAAGCGAGTCTCCTGCCTCAGCCTCCCAAGTAGCTGGGACCACAGGCACCCACCACAATGCCCAGCTGTTTTTTGGTTGCAGCCATTATCGTTGTTTGGCGGGTCTGGGCTGGATTCGAACCCGCCACCTTAGGTGTACATGGCTGGCGCCTTAGCCGCTTGAGCCACAGGCGCTGAGCCAAATTTTGCCTTTATGATGGTGCAAAAGTGACACACCATTCAGTAGAAACCATACTTCCAGTACCTGTACATTCTGTTTTTCATTTTCAGTACAGAATTCAGTAAATTTCATAAGATACTTCAACACTTCGTTGTAAGATAGGCTTTGTGTTAGATGATTTTGCCCAACTGTTGGCTCATATAAGTGTTCTGGGCATGTTTAAGGGTAAGTTAAGGCTAAGCCCTGATGCTTAGTAGGGTAAGTGTATTAAGTATATTTTCAGTTTATTATATTTTGAACTTAATAATGGATTTATTGGGATGTAACCCCATTGGAAATCAAGGACTGTAAGTACTAGGTTGAGATCTCTGTGAGACAAGTAGGTGGAGACAACCAGGTAGATAATTTAAAACATAGTCTTGAATCCAGAGCAGAGTTTTGGGTTAGAGATAGAAATTTAGGAGGTGTTTTTATCCACGTGATATTTAAAGTCTGTGTAATGATTACTGAGTATGATTCAAAAAGAAAGATGGGATTGGGGTACTCTGTGCATTTGAGAGGTCTAATAAGGTCAAGAATGACATCTATTGAATTTGGCAACAGGAGGGTTACATATGCTCACTGTGGCTGTTGACGTGAGGAGGGAGAGGCCTCGGGAGAGAGGTGAGGAAGTGGGGAAGATTCACTTGAAATCAAGCTGGCTATTCTCTCCCTTTGCGGTACTTTCAGCCACCTGGCTTAGTAGGTTGTGGTTTGTCAGACCTTTTGAAACTGCAAGAGGGCATTGCTTTTATTTTATTTATTTGTATTTGAGACAGTCTCTCTCTGTCACCCAGGCTAGAGTGCCATGGTTATCAGCCTAGTCCACAGCAACTTCAAATTCCTGGGCTCAAGCCATCCTTCTGCCTTAGCATCTGAGGAGCTGGGACCAGAGGCATACACCTCCATGCCTGGCTAATTTTTCTGTTTTTAGTAGAGACAGGGTCTTGATTTGCTCAAGTTTGTTTCCACCTCCTGAGCTCAAGTGATCCTCCTGCCTTGGTCACCCAGAGTGCTGGGATTACTGGTGTAAGCCACTGTGCTGGCTAGACATTGTATGCATATTAACTAATTTCTTTTAATCTCATTTTCAGAAGAGTTAAATATAGTAGAATCTCCATAGTTGATCACCTCCTCAAGCTGACCTAATTTGCGTAGATCAGACATATACCACATGTACATATCAGTACTATAGGCCTAGTTCCTTATGTTGACCAGGTATTAACAGTCCCTTGGTCAACTTGCAGAGGTTATGTTATATTTAGTTTAATAATACTTTTAATCTATTAGGTCAAACAAATGCAGAAAAGTTTTTCACTTTGTACTCGCTTATTTTACTTATGGTCATCTCCTGTTTAGTAAGGGCAGTAATTTGATTAGTTATACACATGGTGCTTATTCATACTTTAGCAAGTATGTATTGAATACTCGCCCAGACTAGGCCCTAGGAATTCAAGTGAACTGCCTGTCTGGCTGCCTTATGGGGGGCTCCCCATCTAGTGGGCACCAGTTAAGTCAACAGTAGTGGCAATTGTATACTGAGGAATCACTAAGTGTTTATTAAGCTACAAGAGACTTAAAGCATGTAGTCCTGTTCACTTCATTTTGTACATAAAACATAGATCCATGGAGGATAAGGATACAGCTAGTTTGGGTGATAAGGCCAAGATTCAAACCCAGGGTTGTACTGTTCAGTAGCCCATGTCTGATACCACCATACTTGGCTGCTTCTCTTAATAAAAAAATTAACCAAATAGTGACTTGGAAAAGGGAACTGACTGATGTGCCAGTATAAATTTTGAGCTAATTTCCACACTGACCAGTATTCAGAAATATTTGCAGGTTGCCTTGCTTTTCTGTCTAACATGATTGATATAGGGGGATGGGGAGGGTAGTTAATACTCCACGTAGGCTGTGTGGAACTTTTTACTGAAAATAAAGTATGAGATGATGCTTAAACGCTAAACTGGGAATAAAGTGAGAGGGTTTTTCTCTTACCTGTTCCTGGTCCTTTTTTTTTTTTTTTAATCCCTCTTTTCTATTTGCAATTTATGAGGAGCCTAAAAAATGTGTGGTCTTAGGCATAGAATTACTTTATTAATGTTGATTACTGTGTAATGTTTGTTTGTGGGACATTATAGCACATCATCATAGATCAGAACTTTCCAACTGGTGCATATTCGTGGGGATTTTGGGTTATTACAAAGTATTTTTGTAGGTCTCTCTGTCTAGAGATGGGGGAATTGAAACTGTATTTGGGAAGTGTGTCCTGTGTTGGAAAATTGCATGTTGATTCTTCTTTCCTTTTAACAATTGAGGTCATTTCTTTTTGGGAATCCAAAAAAAAAAAACCTGTTACAGCTGAACAGTTGTTGTTCCCACAGACCTAAATCTTTATGTACTATTAGGATTTATATTTCAGGTCTTTTTCAAAAAAATAGTTTAGCTTTTAAGACTTTTTCAAGTCTCAAAACTGTAAGCTTTCTGATGTTATCATTATATGAAAACCGAAGAGTTGGAAAGTGGTTTGTTTGTTTGTTTTCAGAGATTAATTCACAGGCTTCTGAATCCAAAATAGCCTTTTTTTAATTATTTAAATTTTAGCATTCACTGTAAATTATACAGTTAGCCAGTATACCATCACCCAAAGACATTTGTGTTCACATTTTGGGGTATTTCCTTCCAGTATTCAAATACAATATTGGATATAGAGAGAAACTTTTTTGTACTTTCTGTACAACTTTATATCCTGTTCATTGAATGTTGCAACATCATTTCCTGGAGGAGGGAGATGATTTTCTCAGAAGACCAGCAAGGCATTCTTAGAGAAATGGATGTGAATATTTTTTATTTAAATGGATGAGATTCTTCCCTATATAATAATTCTCTCTCTATTTTTTTATGAACAGGAGGTGGTGGTGCTAAGTGGTAACATAGGGAATAAATATGGACTGAATCATGCCCTGTTGCTACCCAGTTGGTTAGCATTATTTATTATGTCAAAGCTGGCCCATCTCTGCAGTATTGAACTCTTTTCTTACATTTAAAGTTTGGACTTGACTTTTACTTTCTTAAGATAATAGCAAAATTGAACATCTTAAAAGGTAAATACAGTATATACAAGATACAGATGTATTTATAAATGCTTATCAGGCATATGACTCCAACTTTTTTCTGTTTTTCCAAGATGAAGCATTTTAATAAAATAAGGTCCTTTTTTTGTGACTTCTGTAGAAGGAGAATTAGTAAATCTCATTGTATATTTTGTGTTATATATAAATAGTAATTTGGTAAGACCACAGAAATACTCCTAGAAAACTCAGATCATTAAGATTGTTACCTTAAATCATTTTGGTGATAAGTCTAAATGAAAAACTTGATATAGAGAAGTTTATTAATTTGTGAGTGGTGTTAAGAATAAGATAATTTATACAATAACTTAGTTCTTTCCAAAAATCTCTTTATTTTTAATATCGTGCCATAGTTTGTTTTTATAGCTTATGTACTAGGAAAAAATTAAAGTTAAACTGTTGTTTAAATAAGACAAAAGGGGCGGCACTTGTGGCTCAGTGGGTAGGGCACTGGCATATACCAAGGGTGGTGGGTTCAAACCTAGCCCCAGCCAAACTGCAATAAAAAAAATAGCTGGGCGTTGTGGCCAGTGCCTGTAGTCCCAGCTGTTCTGGAGGCTGAGGCAAGAGAATCGCCTCAGCCCAGGAGTTGAGGGTTGCTGTTAGCTGTGTGCCCCAATGGCACTCTTCCGAGGGTGATAAAATGAGACTCTGTCTCTAAAAAAAATACTAATAATAATTTTTAAAAAAAGACAAAAGTAGTATCCTTTTGTAAATTCTACTTATCTAAACTATCTTAGATCGGTCTGGAAAGATATTTAATTTGAAAAAAGTTTTCAAATATTGGGATGGTTTATATGGTCCTAAATAAACAGTTTTAACTTATACATGTAGAATACTGGCAAGAAATTGAAAACTGTGCAATCACCTGTAAATCTGTTTAATTTTGATATGTCTACAGTGCAAAGGAAAATGGCTTTTATGGGCGGCGCCTGTGGCTCAAAGGAGTAGGGTGCTGACCCTATATGCCGGAGGTGGCAGGTTCAAACCCAGCCCTGGCCAAAAACTGTAAAAGAAAATGGCTTTTATTATTGTGACATATCGTGTTATGGGTAAATACTATCTTGTTTCTAAAGAACCAAACAAAAAGGTATAAAGGGTTGTACTTTAAGTATGCTTTAATGATAAAAATGTCACTATTACCCTTATTAAAAACATGTGTTCATACCATAGCAAATAATTTCCTTTTTATAGAGAAAAAGGAAGTAATAGAGAAAGGTCATTTAAAAAAAAAAGGAGAGAGAGAGAGAAAGCAGTCTCAAAGATAAGGAACAGTAGAATAGGTCCTTTGTGAAAACCAGGGAGAATGAGAATGTTGGAAGGGCGTTAAATAAAAGGAGAAGTGAAGCTGATCAGTGATAAGCTCTGAGAGACAGGAGGAGAGTTGTGTATGCTAACCCTCTTCAGTAAAGCTAGTCTCTGCATTCGTAAGGTTTCCTCAAGTCGTTTTTGTTTTGTTTTGTTTTATTTTATTTTTGGAGACAGTCTCATTCTTTCACCCTGAGTAGAGCGCTGTGGTATCATAGCTCACAGCAACCTCAAACTCCTGGACTCCAGTCATCCTCTTGTCCCAGCCTCCTGAGTACATGGGACTACAGGCCAGTGACATCATGCCCAGCTAATTTTTCTATTTTTAGGAGAGATGGGGTCTTGCTCTTACAAAGATTGGTCTGGAACCCCTGAGCTCAAGCAGTGCACCTATCTCTGCCTCATGGGGTGCTGGGATTACAAGAGTGAGCCACTGCACCTGGCCGCCTCTCAAGTAGTTTCATATTTAATTTGACATTTAAAAAAAATAGACCTGGTATATTTCCAAATATTTCAAATAGAATGATTTCAAGATTTTTTCATTTTAAAGTCATTATCAAAACTGTGAACAGACTTTTGAAGTATAATTAGACCTGGTTTTGTATTTACTGTCTTGGGAATTATATATAATGTTAGAATCCTGTGATTTCAGGTAAATGGTGCAGGCAGAGCAACATAACTGTATCTTTCATATTTTTTATGTGAGTATGTAGAAAGACAATAGAGAGGACAGATGGGATGGGAAATTGAGTCAAAATAATAAGAAATATTACCTTCTTACCGTTTTTGTTACTAGCCATATCTGTAGGTTGAAATGAAGAGTCTGGATTGATTTACCAACTTTAACTTGAAACTTTTCCGTTTTGTACCTTGTTTGTATTTGGCATTTAATTCAAGTACATGGTAGACGGAAAGGCTTCTGTTACACAGATCTGTCCATAGAATATTATCCTAAAGACTCCTTATCTAGATGTGACTTTATTAAATGTTTTTATGACTGAAATTCTTAGTGTATACAAATGTGAATTATTGATAAAGGCCTACTTCCAGATCTCTTTTAAAGGCAAGTTAATACATTTCCTATTGAATAGAGTTGGGATTGTAAGACTGAAGGAAATTAAAGGCACATTATAGATACACAAAAGCTTTCTTATGTTAGAGAGGTAGTTCGAAGTTTTGGTCATTTTAAAGCATTAACATGGGTTTCCAGTTTCCTCTCAGATGCTTGACTCTTTTCCTTTTTAAAATACTCAGACTTGTGAATGGAAGGACTTGAATATGCATGGAAAGTATGTAAACCATTGGGCTGAGCTCTCTTAAACACAAACATCTACAGTCAAAGTGCCATTGTTTGGGACAGTGATGGACCCCATGTGGGATGGTGGTCCTATGAATTTTGTTGTTGTCTGAATAAAGAGACAAGGTCTTGCTATGTTGCCCAGGTTGGCCTTGACTCCTGGGCTCAAGCGATCCTCCCACCTTAGCCTCCCAAATAGCTGGAACTACAGTACACCTGGCTGCTCCCATAAGATTATAATAGAGATATTCTATACAGGTGTAATCATTTTTTATCTTTATGCCGACCCTTTCTATGTTTATTTTATTTTATCTTTTTTTGAGACAGAGTCTCACTGTGTCACCCTTCATAGAGTGCTGTAGCGTCACAGTTCACAGCAACCTCAAACTCTTGAGCTTAAGTGATTCTCTTGCCTCAGCCTCCCAGTAGCAGGGACTACAAGTGCCTGCCATAACGCCTGACTATTTTGTTGTTGTAGTAGTTGTCGTTGTTTGGCAGGTCCAGACTGGGTTTGAACCTGCCAGCGCTGGTGTATGTGGCCGGTACCCTAACTGCTGAGCTACAGACAGCAAGCCTCTTTTATGTTTAGATACACAAATAACTTACCGTTATGTTACAGTGGCCTACTGTATGCACCACAATCACATATGTGTACACATTTATAGCCTAGGAGCAGTAGGCCACACTAGGCTTGTGTAAGGACACCCCTAATGACAATTTTCTTTGAATTTTAATATTACCTGGACTTAGGTTTACTTTTAAACAAAAGGCTATTTTAGGTGATGTTAGTCCCATGATTAAAAGGGCCATAACACATAAAGATGACACACTTTTTAATTCACTTTATTTTATTCTTTACAATTGACTTATTTTTTCAAAGTGAAATTTCTGCCATTTATAGACATATTAATGGCCTGCATTTAAATTCTAGACATTTACAAAGTTAAGCAAAAGTGGTTCATTTAGTAGCAGAGAAACTTTTGACCAGCCCATTTCAGTGTAGTAGTCTTCTGATTTTCATTATAGTCTGCAAAATAGTTGAATAAAATGGAGTTAATTATAAATGTGATACGTGTTACCTGACATTCTCATGGTCAGAATTGGACATGTGGAGAGTAGCCCTGCTTGGTCCTGTGTTCTCTTTGGATCTGTTGAAACTTTAGGATTAGATGTATTTTGAAATTTTCTACCTTTGCTCAGAGAGAAAGAAATTCAATATCATTACCTTTGCCCCTTCCACATTTGATTGGAATATTATTCTCTTTAAACTCCCAGGAGACTTATTATTTTTGTGAGTGTCCTTTAGTTGACATTAACATTTAATGGTTACTTACATGGAGTGGCGCTGTCCCATTTCATCTTAGCATCTTCCCCATGTCACTGCCCACAGTGCTTTTCAAAATATTTAGACATGAACGAAGTAATGCATTTCATGCCACTGAAGAACTTAGCCATATACCTCTGAACTGATCTCTCAGTTTCCTATCTTTGTATTTACAGTTATAACAGATGGAATTTCATGAAAGTTACATTAATAGACCTTCCTGGCTGAGAGCAGTGGCTTATGCTTGCACTTTGGGAGCCCAAAGCAGGATTGAGGCCAAGACCAGCCTAGGCAACATAGCTAGACCATGTCACGACAAAATGTTTTTTAAAAAATTAGCTGCGTGTAGTGGCACACACCCATAGTTCTAGCTTTTTAGGAGACTGAGGCAGAAGGATTGCTTAAGCCCAAGAGGTCAAAGTTATATTGAGCTGTGATTGAACCACTACACTCCAGCCTGGATGACATTTTTGACATTTGTAGAAATAATAAGATGGGGAAAGGATGTCATAAAGGGGAAGTTTATAATACAAAAAATTTGACAAATGTTTTTATAGCTGTTGGTTCTGGGATATAGAAGTGTAGCAGAGGGACCTGGAGTCTAGATTTTACATATAGACTACATATGTGAGTAGTAAGGATATCATGACATTTAATTTCTCCTTTATAATGAAAGTTCTCTTATACCCTGCTATGAGAGTATAAACCAGGAGTGCAAAATGTGGTGAAGAGTGTGATTACCAGGGTTGGGAAGTTGCAGTGGAGATAGGGGAAGTCATGGTGTATTCAAGGAGAAACTAGGGATCAGGTACCTTAAATTCCTGGCTTTATCACTAAAATATCGTTTTATTGGCTAAGGCTTCCCATCCTTAATATAGAGGATAAGATTGGTTCTCCAAGCTCTCTTCCAACTTGACATCTGTGGTTGTGTCTCTCTTTAAGAGTAAGATCCTCAGATGCAGAGATGGAGAGAGGTGTGGAGAGGAGTGGTGTTAGGTAGAGGTGGTAGGAATATGTGCAGAATTTTCAGGAAGACTAAGAAATGAGTTTGGAGAGGATAACGTTGGTGATAATCAGTTTGCTTTCTTCGTAAGAGGAGTAAGATTGTTGGTGATAACCTGGGACTAACTAAAGAATTTGAATACGAAATGCTAACTGTATAGCTCAGGGGTCCTCAAACTTTTTAAACCGAGGGCCAGTTCACTGTCCCTCAGACCATTGGAGGGCTGGACTGCGGGCCCCAGGACAAGTTGGCTGCTAAGCAGGACAGGCAGCAGTGGCAAAAATACCCGGTGGGCCGGATAAATGTCCTAGGCAGGCTGCATGTGGCCCCGCGGTCTGTAGTTTGAGGACGCCTGGTATAGCTAACTTAGCATTTATCGTTGAAACTGTCGTCTTTCCTCCATTTTAAGTAGTTCTTTATAAATACTTTGTGACTAAGTAGCACAACTGAATTATAGCCTTGATCCTTCAGTTTTCACCAAGTCTCCCTCAACATCCTTCACATTTCTTGGTCAGAAACTAAACAGTACCTTATCACTGATTCTGCATCCTTTTTAAAAAATAAAATCTGTATTATTTCTTTTTAAGGACACTATCACCCAGTGGAGGAGACTGGATTCTAGAGCCTGCCAATAGAGACTATAGCTCTCTGCAAAATGTGTGTGTGCGTAGAGGAGATGAGGGGTGCAGGCTGGAAGAATGAAGTGCAGAAGCAAAGAGGGAAGGCAGGAATTAGAGACGGCTTCGCCCTTAGTTCTTGACTGTCATCTTTGGTGACCTGAAACTTGTGTAAGGTTGTACAATTACCTCAACCTAGTGCCGTGGCCAGAACAAGTGATTTAGGTAGTGCATGTCTTGTGATATATAAAATATGTTCTCTATAGACTCAGGTATTTAACGAAATGTCTGAAGTGCCAGTGAACTCATTACTTCAGGAGGCAGCCACCTACTACAGTTTAGAAAACTTTTTTGCATGTGAAAACCCCACACTGTACCCCAGAAGTGCATTAATGTACATAGTTACCATTCAAAAGAAAAAAAAAAAGAAAACTTTTGATTTCAGTGATTCTTACGAGTAGATGATGAGCAATGTTAAGAAGCAACTTGTGTTTTCCAAACTGATTCGATTTTGAGTGTTTTGTTTTTAACCTCTTCCATAGCTATAGAAAGGACTTCTGTTATAAAGGAGAAATTAAATCATGACATCCCTAGTTTGAAAAAGAACCCAATACGGTGACATTCATTTTTTTCAGGCATTAAACACTTACTATATACAAATGGTAGGAGGGATACAGCTATAAGACCTCTGTCCCCAGGAACAGTGCGTTGTAGAAAGGGAGATTAAAAACAGGTACACAGGTGATGGCGTGTAAGAAATTAACTCTTGCCATGAGAGAAGTGCTAATGAAAATGCTATTGAAATCTAAGCTAAAGACTCTCTTTGGTTTTTAAAAGACCAAAGTAGAAATTTAGCTTTACTAAATAGATAGATCTGGATGATTTGAGAAAGATATGTGTACTTTGGTTTTCTGAGGCAGAAATTGTGTGTGTGTGTGTGTGTGTGTCTTTATCTTTGCAATGACTATTAAATTCTGATAAGTTGCATTTTCTTTGCCTTATTATGAAAAGGGGGGAGGGTCATTGTATTAAAGCTTGAATGATCTTAAAATCCTCCA
Organism: Otolemur garnettii; assembly: GCF_000181295.1. Classification (NCBI taxonomy): domain Eukaryota; kingdom Metazoa; phylum Chordata; class Mammalia; order Primates; family Galagidae; genus Otolemur; species Otolemur garnettii. The sequence goes on along the minus strand of NW_003852413.1, from coordinate 12,659,083 downwards.
TTTTTAATAAATCTCAGCTTCATATTTTTGGTGAAATTGTAATTCTTTGGTGTGAAAGTCATCTGGCAAAAAGTTGTTTCCTTAATTATACTTTCTTTATGGAAATGACTTTATTGTACATACTGTATAAACTTGGTTTATGGTTTGTGCTAATGAGTAGTACTATGCTTTTTTTATTAATAGAAAGCCTCACATCCAAGCTGTAGATTTATTTTCTAATCATGGCTTCCAAACACTAATACTGTTTATAGATCATTATTCCCTTGGGGGAGATCAAGTGATACAGTGATACAGTGTATCTGGCAATTACATTTGTTATTGTGATCCTGACCTGGATTCAAAGAGATCATGTTGTCTTGATCTGAAGGGTTTCTAAGTTTGTTTAAGGGTTGGTTGTGATTTGGGGGTTTTGGTAGGCTTTTTAAATTTTCTTTTTGCATGGGGAGTTAGTGATTTAGCTTTATTTGGGAAGTATAGGATATATATGAAACATGCTATGTTTTTGGATTTTCAGTAATGATTAACAACTCAAACATATATAAAGTCACAACTACGTTTGGCATAGTAGGCCTCTCATTTTAATTTGGAAAAATTAAAACCTGATGCATTACTTATAATTTGTATTTATTGTACTTTATTTGTTGTTTTTACCCCATAGTGCATTTTTACCTGTTCACTACATACAGAGATGGAGAGCTTTTCTCATTAAGCATTGTGAGTTGTTTATTTACCTGTCATACAAAGTTAGGTGCCCATGATAGAAGCAAATTAATTTTATAAGTTTAATTGAGGTTTTAAGCTCCTTACTGTTTTTTGCTAAAATATGGTTAGCAGTTCTAATAACCTTTCTCATTTTTGTGCTTCTTAGCAGCTTAGCAGTAATGTTAACAGTACATCCAGGTTGTCAGGTTCGTTGATTTTTAACCGCAAAATCTCAAGAGTTAGCTGGAAGGCTATGGGATGTAGTGGAACATTTGAAAATAGGCATTAAGGTTGTGGGGAGGTAGACAGCTGGAACTGTAGTAGAGTAGGAGATACAGTTCATCTGAATTGTCAAATCAGTTTTAAAAAGGGAAAGCTAGTGTGGACTTAATTTTACTGTTTATTCACATTTTAAAGGCCCTAACCAAGGGCCCTGATGTTTTTCTTATAAGACTTAGTTGAATTATGAAGAATGTCAGTGTTACCTGTAACCTACTTCTGCGATAAGATAAAACTAAATTAAGTTTCTAAATTAGATTCTTGGTATCTTGGCATTTTTATAAAACTTAAAAAACTGATTTGATGTAATTTATTCTAAAAGTTGAAATCTGGAATCTAGTTTTGAGTAAAATGTCTATCTCGATTTGAAGTGATGTTAGGGATGGCTGCATCAGAGTCACTCCTCTTGGGGATTGCTAAGGTTTTGATTTGGTAGACTTGTGGTAGACCTGGGATTTGTATTTTTAGTAAGTATAATAGGTAATTTTGATGCATCACCAGGGTTAAGAATCTAAAGTACTAGTCAGAAAACTGTTTTTGTAAAGGCTGTAATAGTAATTCACCACCACTGTTGTAGTTTCATGTACTTTCTTAGTAGTACTCTGATGAGGATCTTTTTTTGGGACAGAGTCTCCTGGCACCATCATAGTCCTCAGTGCATTAAAGTCACCTACATTCATCTCGCTCTCTCACCAATGTGGAAAATCCTTGGGGATGTCTTACTTGTCCTTTTCTCTTCCACCAGCCTAGCACCTGACACTTATTTCCTCATTTTTTAGACATTCTGAATTACAAAGGTCTTGACCAAAAAAAAAAAAAAGAAGAAGAGGAAGAAAGAAACATTCTATGTTAAGTTCCTTCTGGGAAATACAGATTATTTCTATATTAGTTTGCTAATTTTTTTTTTTTTGAGACAGAGTTTTACTTTGTCACCCTCAGTGGGGTGTCATGTTGTCACAGCTCACAGCAACCTCAAACTCAAGTGATTCTCTTGCCTCAGCCTCCCAAGTAGCTGGACTTCAGGCACCCACCACAACGCCTGGCTATGTTTAGAGACCGGGGGTGGGGGGTCTTGCTCTTGCTAAGGCTAGTCTCGAACCCATGATCTCAGGCAATCCACCATGCCCGGCCATGATGAGGATCATTTTTAAAGATCAGTACATATTGCCATATTGCTTTCTAGAATATGTATACCTTTTAAAATACTTATTTTTGATCCTCATCTCTACTTTAGAAGTTAATGTCCTTCAGGCAAGGGTCAGACCTTGAAATTTAAAATCTCTACTTTGTAGTTATTGTGTGTAAGTAGAGTTGCCCTGCTTTTTATTGACATAAAGCCAACAGTATTTTTGAGTATGTTCTTCTGAAAAAGTAGATAATTTCTTCTTGTGCATTCTTTGGCTAGCCAGCTTAAATTCCATATCCTTTTAAAGTAGCACATTCTAAAACTTGTCTTTGTTTATTTTAGCTGTGCAGAAGAGCATTAAATAGATCTGTCACTTGTTCAGTAACTGGACAAAAAGCCACTAAGTTTCTCTGTAACTATGAATTTGTTTAATAGAAATTATTTTCTAACTTATATTCTCAGCTTTTGTTACCTTCAAATTTAGAGCTCCTTTATAGCAAGGAGAATTTTTTGAACAAATGATTTTTGTGAATGTGGGGCAGCATAAAACATGAGGTACAGTTCATAGACCCTCATAAAATTTTAAAACTCAGTGGATAACTAAAAGCTCACCAGTGTTCATTGATTGTGTCAGTTTTCCGTATTACAACCTATCTTGTGGCTAGAACCCAGGTATACTGGCTGCTATGCTATTGCTTAGATGGAACCTAGATATCCACAAGGCTAAAGAAATAGTGGAACACTTTTAGAATGCCATGCTACTTTATACTCTGGGGGCTTACTACAGTAACCTAGAAAATTATCTCTAGAATTCTGCATAGAGAAAAAAAGAACTAAGGGAAGAATAAAACATATTAAATATTAAAAGTCTTTTTTTGTGGGGGGGAGAGTCTCATTATATAGCCCCTCATTAGCGTACTGTGGCATCACAGCTCACAGCAACCTCCAGCTCTTGGGCTTAGGCAATTCTCTTGTCTCAGCCTCCCGATTAGCTGAGACTACGGGCGGCAACCACAACACCCAGCTATTTTTTTATTGCAGTTTGGCCAGGCCGGGTTTGAACCTGCCACCCTCGGTATATGGGGCTGGTGCCCTACTCACTGAGCCACAGGCGCCGCCTAAACGTTTGTTTTTCTTAAGAGTATTGATGTTCTAGTTTACAACCATCACACTGAAAGGTTATTAACTCCTTTTTCCAAACTCTGGGGCTCAAGAAATACCCTTGCTTCAGCCTCCCAAGTAGCTGAGACTACTGTGCCAGCCACAGTGCCCAGCTAATTTTTTAATTTTTTATAGGGACAGGGTTTTGCTGTTATTCAGGCTGGTCTCAAACTTCTGACCTCAAGTGATTCTCCCACTTTAGCCTCCTAGAATGCTGGGATGATAGTCAGGAGCCACTGTGCCTGACCTAAATGTATTAACTTCAATTGGGTTGTATAGACAATATATATTTTAAAAGGTGATGTTATAATTTAAAGCTGATGCCGAGGTTCTCTTTGGCCTGTATGATGTTATCCATTGAAAAATGGAAATACTGTATTTCTATTAAAATGGGTGATCTAAAATATCCACACAGATTTTACCAAATAATCTCTTCATTAACCCAAAATGAATCCTTTGAGAATTTTTTCTTATCTTTTCTCTGAAAAATTCTTTCTAGATGCCATAAACACTATACTAATGTTGCAGATCTAGAAAAAAGCAGCATCAGTTAGCAGCACTTACAGTGGGGAGGAAATGCCAGTCATATGCTAACTCACTTCCCCTCTGCACATACTCCCAGGTCTGCCTCAGAGACAGACTTTAGGGTAACAGTTCTCAAAGTGTAGTTCCCGGAACTCTGGGGGTTCCCAAAATCCTTTCCAGGAGTATTCAAGTTGAAAACTCTTTATCATGATACTGGGTATTGTTTCTGTTTTTCACTATATTGATACTTGTGCTGGTGGTACAGGACAGTAATATGTGTAACGTATGTTGGCACACAGATCAATACATTGGCCCCAAACCGTGCTAGTTGTATTCTTAACTGCTGTACATTTGTGATTAAACCATAACCACGTGCCATACAAAGCAAGTCCACTTTCACTTAAGATTCCCCATGATTAAACAGTAAAATTATTAGTTGTATTAAATTTTCACTTGCATACAATCCCGTTACTATTCCCTGTGATGAAATGCTGGGTGAACACTAAAACTACTCCCTCAGCAGGACAGTTGTCTGCAGGAAGGCACTTGGGTGGCTGGTGCATCAAGCTGAACTAGCCACATTTTCCATGGAGCGCCATTTTTACTTGAAAGAACAACTAAGTAGAGTATTTGGAAAACTTTTTTTTTTTTTTTTTTTGAGACAGTCTCACTTTGTCACCCTTGGTAGAGTGCTGTAGCATCACAGCTCACAGCAACCTCAAATTCTTGGGCTTAAGCGATTCTCTTGCCTCAGCCTCCCAAGTAGCTGGAACTACAGGCACCTGCCACAATGCCTGGCTATTTTTAAAGACAGGGTCTCACTGTGACTCAGGCTGATCTCTAAGCTGTGAGCTTAGGTAATTTACCTGCCTCGGCCTTCCAAGTGCTAGGATTTCAGGTGTAAGCCACCACGCTTGGCCCTGGAAAACTTTTTGAGAAGATGAAATTAGCCTGTCACTTCACAGAAAATAACTGAAAATTTTTGTTGCCAGTCTCAAAATTTGAGCTTTAAACTGAAAATTAGAATTTAAGAAAATTTCTATGTGCCTGTTAGTATGAGCTTCATAGCTTCCCAATACTTCAGATTTGTGGTAAGATTGAATTGTTATTAAGATTTTAAATATTGTGTAATGAAACATGCCAATATTTAGAAGATCTCCATAACTTAGCAACCTAAGTTGCAATGACCAGTATGTGATGTTATAAGATCATGGGTGGATAAAAAGATCCACTTGAAGAACAGAGTAGACCCATGAATTTTAACATAACAATTCAAAAAGTTCATTAGGAGAGTTTCCAATTTCACAGGGAACTAACATTTATGAAATTACTACTTGTCAAATTTTGGTGTGGTAATGAGGAAAATTTACAGTTATCTGAAAAGACTATTATTTTAATTTTTTTAAAGGTTTTTTTTTTTTTCTTTTGCAGTTTTTGGCCAGGGCCGGGTTTGAACCCACCACCTCCAGTATATGGGGCTGGTGGCCTACTCCTTTGAGCCACAGGCGCTGCCCTGAAAAGATTACTGTTAAAATAGTCTTCCCTTTTCCAACTGCAGTTGACCCTTGAACAACACAGGGGTTAGCGGTACCAACTTCCCACACAGTCTAAACTCCACGTATAACTTTAACTATGTGTATGATTAGCCTACTGTTGACCTCACCAATGACAGTTGATTAGCGCATATTTTGCATGCTGTATTCTTAAAGTAAGGTAGAGGAAAGATTCCATGCTAACAACAAATGAGCTTCTTATTGATATTTTAGAATGTTTTAATAAAATGTTTGGTAAAGGGTCTCAGTTTTACTTTATGCTATGGTGAATATCAGTAGCTATAACCCAAATCAAAGCTTTTGGGGGTCCTCAGGAGTCTTAAGACATATAAAGCTGGTCTTGAGACTAAAAAGCTTGAGAACTGCTGCTTTCAAGCTTTGGGACTCCAAAGTGTGCTCCTGGGCACCCCCCAAATTGCAGAAACTAGGACCCCAACTCAGACCAGCCCCTGCAGTCCAACAAGATCTTCACATGATTCTCTGGTACACCAAGTAAGCGCTGTCTTCAGAAACCTGTGGAGGCAGCAGGGCAGTGCAGCAGTGATAGACTCCCTGGAAAGTGAACCGGCAGGGAGGAGGACCAGAGGCTCAGACGCAGATCCCTCCTTTCCCTAAAGCTTGCTCTCTTCTGCGTCCTTCTGGCAAGTGTTGTTTTTGTTTTAGGTGTTTGAGATTGCTTCGAGGTCTAGCAAAACTCTGGGCTCAGAAAGGGTAGGCCACTTAGGAAGGGAAGATGCACTGGCGATTGAAGCCTGCAGCCCCAGCCAGCTTCTTGCTGAGCGAAATGTGTCTGTCCAGGCACATGCTTGTTACTGGGAGGTTTTGTGTGGTATTCTGGCCTTATTTCAGGTTTGTTCTTTTTTTTTTTTGAGACAGTCTCACTAATGCCACCATTGGCAAACTCTTGGGCTTAGGTGATTCTCTTGCCTTAGCCTTCCAGGAAGCTGGGACTACAGGTGCCTTCCACAACACCTGGCTGTTTTTTGTTGTTGTTGCAGTTGACGTTGTTTAGCTGGCCCGGACTGGGTTCAAACTTGCCAGCCTCGGTGCATGCAGCTGGCACCACCATTACCACTGTGCCTATAGGCACCGAGCCTCCAGTTTGTTCTTATTACTAAGGATAATTGCTGTTGCTGTAAACTTAAGATGCAAAATGTAGAAAAAAAGAATCTCATTTAAATTTTAGTTGTAGGCTCGGTGCCTGTGGTTCAAGTGGCTAAGGTGCCAGCCACATACACCTAAGGTGGCGGGTTTGAATCCAGCC
>NW_003852413.1:12617203-12652453 GCF_000181295.1 Otolemur garnettii | reverse complement strand
GTGTGCCAGGCACTATACCAGGCATCTGACTGTGTGCGCTCATCAGATCGTTCCCCCAAACTTGTGGGATGGATATTATATTAAAGATGAGAAAACTGGCTCAGCGCCAGTAGCTCAAGTGGCTAAGGCACCAGCCACATACACCAGAACTGGAGGGTTCGAATCCAGCCCGGACCTGCCAAACAACAATGACAACTACAACCAAAAAATAGCCAGGCGTTGTGGTGGGCGCCTGTGGTCCCAGCTACTTGGGAGTTGGAGGTTGCTGTGAGCTGTGATGCCACAGCACTCTACGCATGGGGACAGCTTGAGGCTCTGTCTCAAAACAAAAAAAATTTTTTTTTTTAGCTGTAAATTTATGTTTATCCCAAAAGCAGTTTTCAACTTCTAATTATGTCTCTTCTCTGTGGATACATAGTTATATCGGAAAGCATGCATGTAATCTGGTCCATAAGGAAGTGTCACTCAGGTGTCACATATGTAAAGCACCGGTGGGATCAAGCAGCCTCTGCAGATTTGGCACTTGGTGACAGTGCAGGCCTTTTATGTTTTCAGGAAGGTTTATTCGGTCTGAAGTTGATTACTAAACAAAATATGTTTGGATAAGTGTACAACAAGACAGTATAATACAAACTGTTGTAATAAGATCTTCCATTTCTAAACCCCAATAATTATTTATCTTATTCTTGTTTTTAGGGTGAATCTGTAAAATATTTCCTGGATAACTTGGATAAACTTGGAGAACCAGTAAGTTTTTAAACTGAATGTTTATGTTTATTGCCATTTGAAAGCACTAGTCAGGATGTCAGTGTTTAATTTGGGGATGGCTTGTTAGGAAGACTGCAGCAAGATTATACATATTAGGCTATCTAGTTTCTTTTTCCTAATGTTAGTATTCTTACTCTTTGTACTTTATTTAGAGTGATTGCTAGCAAGAATATTGAATGATTTTTATTTTTTCAAAATGAACAAAATGCTTACATGTCAGTGACAGCAGTCCTTTTGTTCTCCTCCTACCATTTCCTTTAGAAATGCCCTATCCATTTTTAGTGGAAATAAAACCATTTAGAGAAAGAAGTTTATATCTGAAAGTGAGATTGCACGTTATCTGTCATACTTCATTGTATTTTATAAGCAGAAGTGGAACACAATGAGTTGATTTATTTCCAAACCTTTCAGCAATGACATTTTCCAGTTCATGTCCCCTTTGGGTTAAGTTGCAGAGTAGATTCTGAAGGCCTGCTGAGGGGACTGCAGGATGTGGGGAGGGAGTCACGCTTGGAAAGAGAGTCAATTATTTTCCTGTAGTGTATTCCTGGAGCCAGCAGCTGGAACTCTGGCTGGCCCTGACTTCCAGGAGGAGCAGCCCTGCTTGTCTGCTCCCTGTATCAGACATGCGCAGAAGAGTTCATTGGAAGAAAAGGTTTTACTACTTAGAAAATTGAGGGCTTTTTTATTTTGTTTTGTGTTTGCTTAGAAAATTTTTGAAAATGGTTGGTTTAGGGTCATTTGTTACTTACTAAATTTAGTGTTGCTTCGTTTGCCTCCCTGTAAAGCAAGTTTCTGTTACAAACTTAGGCAAAGTGGAGCTGCTCTGCCTGCAGCAGCCAGGAAGCCAGAGCCAGCCTAGCATCATCTCAGAGCTGCTGGATCTGAGGGGTAAATACTAAAATCAGGGTCTTGTGGCTCTTTGAGATTTTTAACTTTAAAAATATAACTGAAAGAAAGCACAAACGAACCCATTGCAAGTAGGAAAGTAGCAATGAAGTAGCAATGACGTGTGGAAAAGTATGCATTTTTTTTGCCCTAGCAGGTTCATTTTTACATGTTTCCTTTTTATTAAATTGCATTTGTTTGCCTTAAGCCAATATGATTTTATTCCTCCAGTTTCCTAGATACAAGGTTCCTTCACAAGTTGATACCTTAGTAGTTTGGTTTTTACTCATTTCGGTCCACATCAGTGAAGCTTTGTCGTAAGATGTATTTTATTAACACTTTTTCACCAAGTCAGATTGTAAGCCTTAAACAAAGTTAGATATAAGCCAAATGGAGAGAAGCCTTAGTAGTAAACTAAGTGTATAAGAGTTACTTCTTATTTTCCAATTCACGTGGTGCTGACTTGACCTGCCCTTCTCGATTTACCTTTTCAGATAGGCCTTCCCTGAGCACATCATTCAAAGTAGGTCTCCGCCTCTCATTCTCAGTATCAACTTCTGCTTTTTTCCTTCATTGTGCATGTTATAGTTGACAGTTACCTTGGTTTTACTCATCTATTTCTATAAGTGCAAGGACCTCATTTCCTGATTGTGAAGCTGAGAGTTCCAGGTAACCATGGTTAACCTGGTAACTATACCTGGCATAAAGTAAGCTCTCAACAAACAGCCTCTGAGTGAGGGAGCCCAGGCCAACCCCAGTCAGTTTGTAGTGGTTACTTGGAATCCTCTGATGTGAACAATTCTAAGACCATATCTGGAATAAAAGGAAAAAAGTGTTGTGATCAGCATGTAGTTATAGGGGAAATGAGTGTAAACTTAATGTTCTCTTTTTAGGGAAGAGAAAGGGGAAAAAATAGAATAAACTTGGGCCAAATCACAGGATTGTTCCATTTCTTCCTAAAGTACCAGACTCATCAAAAGCCTGCTGAGTCCTGTGGCCCTGTGGAGTGGGAACAGCATGGGTGTCAAGAATGTGGGCTCTGCAGCCAGACTGCCTGGGCTCCCACCCCCTGCTCCATCACGGGCTAGCTCTGTGTGACCTCGGGCATCTCTAAACTATAATTTCTTCATCCCTGACCTAGGAGAACTGATCTTGTAGGGTTATGGGACAGTGATGTGAAATAAACGCAGAAGGTGTAATAATGTACTATGTAGTAAATGCTCGATATTAGCTGTTTTGTTCTTTTATCCTACATTTAAGAAGCCTGATCTGTCAGGGAAACAGAACTGTATTAAACTATTTTAAATTGCACGTGACTTTTATGTCCACCCTGTACATGAAACAAGCAGAAGACAATTAAATGATGCTGATCACGAATATATTATTAGTTCATGGACTGGAGAGAGAGATCTTGGAATGGTTGCCACTAGCACAAGAGTAGGTGAGCCTGGACAGGCTGAGGGTGGACTGGATTTACAGATGGAAAGAGGAGATGGCAGACAGCGGGCTGTGTTTAGTTTTAGAAGGCACATCTGCCTGATGAAGGATTTGGGGAGTGTTGGCTCTCACTTGTAGAAGCAGATTTCTAGGAGGCAGTAGCTTGAGTTTTTATGCATTGTTCATTACACTTGTGCGGTTGGGCAAATGAATGAACTTGTAATGGTATTAAAACATGAAGCTTTGTGCAGGCCTTGATGCTAGGCACTGTGGTGAGCTTGAACAGTGCAGAACAGACTCTGAGTCCAGAAAACAAAGCATAAGGAAGACCCTGAAAGTGGATCAGCAGAGTTTGGGTCTGGTGCAGGAGGGTTGGTTTAGTCTTGGACAGGCATGGAATGGCTTAGAGATAGATCCCAGAAATGTGACACATTCCAGACAAAGAAACTAGTGAGGAGATGGCAGCCACCTCTGAGATGATAAAAAGTGGGGGCAGTAGAAATAAGAGCAAAGGAAACATGTAAGGATCAAGGAAGGAACAGCAGGATTTGATACAGACAAAGAGATGATAGCGAATAATCCAAGACAGTTGAAGACTTGAGGCTGGGGGAGGGGAGGGAACAGAAAGAAAAGCGCCCAGCGCCGGGGGACGGGGGCAGTCAGAGGAGTGGTGAGGAAGAACGTGAGTTTCCATGGGTGTGTTTGGTCCTGAACAGATGGTTAAGCACAAATGGCCAGTGAGAGTTTGGAAACCGAACTTGGATGGAAGTATCTGTGCCTGGCTTTTCCAGCCGTCTTTGACTGCCCTCCCTTTAGCTGTGGCAGTGGTGGCAACAGTATTAGCAACAGGTGACAGCAGATATGCACAGTTGTTACTGACTTCACGTAATCACTTCTCATTTAGTTCTAATAGCAACCCGGTCAGTGTTATCTCTACAAGTGAAGAAATTGAGACACAGAGAGGTTAAATGACTAGCCCCAGTCACACAGCTAGTGTGTGCATGTCCTTATAACACACTCCACTCAGCCAGACCAGTTAGCCCTTCATTACATTGTCCCGAGCTTCCAATGAATTAACCTTTAGCGTCCTATCTAGAGTGTTAGCTCTTTTTCTTTTTTGAGACAGAGCTGCACTATGTCACCCTTGGTAGAGTGCTGTAGTGTTATAGCTCACAACAACCTCCAACTTTTGGGCTTAAGCGATTCTCTTGCCTCAGCCTCCCAAGAAGCTGGGACTACAGGCACTCACCACAATGCCCAGCTGTTTTTTTGTTGCAATTGTTTAGTTGGCCTGGGCCGGGTTCGAACCTACCACCCTCCGGTATGTGGCTGGCGCTATAACCACTGTGCTGCTGGCGCTGAGCCTCTTAGCTCTTCATAAAAACAAAGTAGAGAACTTTTTCTTTTTATGAAGTTAAAAAAATTGTTAATGAAGTAGCTGGCACACATAAGACATTTGTTGTAAATTGGTACTACCTTCTGGAAAGCAATTGGGCAATAAGTGTTTGTAACCTTTTTGAGAATCATGTATAGTCTAAAAGAAAAAAATTATGTGCATGAGAATTTAATTTTAATTTTGGGAGGGGGGGTGAGATGAGGACAGAGTCTCACTCCGTTATCCAGGCTAGGTAGAGTGCTATGGCCTCAACCTAGCTCACATCAACGTCAGTTAAACTCCTGGGCTCAAGTGATCCTCCTACCTCAGCCTTCTCAGTGGCTGAGACGATAGGTGTCCTACAACACCCAGCCAATTCTGTTTTTAGTAGAGATGGGATCTTGCTCTTGCTCAGGCTGATCTGGAACTCCGAAGCTCAAGGGATCCTCCCGACTTGGCCTCAGAGAGCCAGGATTACTAGCGTGAGCCACCATGCCCAGCCTGCATGAGAATTTTTATTCCAGTATTTCTGTTAATTGACCATCAGTAGGGAATATTAATATAAATTATTGCACATTAATGCACATGATGTATTTTATAGTTTTTTAAAATGAGGTATGACAGTATTAGCGTGTGGAATAGTGCATGATAAAATATTAAGTAGAAATGTGGAGGCAGGCTGAAAATTGTATATACACGCTGATTATATAAAATGAACTTTACACATGGTCATAAAGTTGCATGTGAACTTTATGGCCACCCTGTATGTGAACAGAAGCTGGAAGAAAACATGAGAAAGCCAACACTGTATCAGAGTCCTGGAGTTATTTAACGATCGGCTGTGGGTTGCCAGTAACTAAGAACTGCCTACTTTTTAAATTCTTAATTCCATTGCACCATTTAAGGAAATGAGTATTCATGTTGTAGTGAAATTTCAAAATCATAATATACTACTCAGAAAGGCATAAAGTGCAACATAGTGAATAACAGTCAGCATTGTTTTAAAATCCAGCCTTGGTATTATTATTATTATTTTTTTTTTGCTTTGCGGTTTTGGGCCAGGGCCGGGTTTGAACCTACCACCTCCGGTATATGGGGCCAGCACCCTACTCCTTTGAGCCACAGGTGCCATGCCCTGCCTTGGTTTTTAAAGTATTTTGACCTTGATGATGAACATGAAAAGCTCTCCTGTTCACATATTGCCAAAAATCTGTGTCAGAGTTCTGGAAAAATACTAGACTAGAAGGAAGAACCAGTTACATTGCATAAGGAAGTGCACCAACAGGTAGCTGGAGACTCGTGTGACCTGAGCTTCCATTTGTTCAGGCTCAGAGTTCACTGATCAAGAATTCAGAGAGGAGCACACTTGACCTTTGCAACAACCCTCCCTCTGAGGTAGACAGGCCAGGTGTGATGCCATTTCATAGGCAGAGGTCCTCACACTCAGAGCAGGTGACTAGTTGTAAATTCTTGGGTCAATAAATGAGGGAGCTTGAATAATACCTACTTAGATTGTACCCTGGGAACAAACCTAGGAAAAGGTTCAAAGTGATGAATTAGATAAAGTGTTTTTTTACACATGTACTGTAGCAGCAAGGATAGCATAGAGTGACCTAGTATAGAAATGCTAAGTCATGCAGGCGGGTGCATAGTACAGGAATGATTAGGATGGGTTAGGACAGTGGTTCTCAACCTTCCTAATGCCGTGACCCTTTAATACAGTTCCTCATGTGTGGTGACTCCCAACCATAAAATTATTTTAGTTGCTACTTCATAACTGTAATTTTGCTACTGTTATGAATCGTAATGTAAATATTTGATATGCAGGATAGTCTTAGGCGACCCCTGTGGAAGGGTCGTTTGACCCCCCAAAGGGGTCACTACCCACAGGTTGAGAACCGCTGGGTTAGAGGGAAGTGGACAGAACCTGAAACTGGGATATACAGCAGTAGGGGTGGATGAGGACAGCTGGTAGATAAGAATTGAATTTGAGGTGTGTTGCAGGAGTGAAAACAAAAGCATATGCTAGCTATTTGCTGTGAATTTTGAACCAGTCTTTGTAAACTAACATTTTAATGTATTTTGCCTTTTTTTTTTTTTTTTTTTTTTTGAGACAATCTCAAGCAGTCGCCCTTGGTAAAGTTCTGTAGTGTCACAGCTCACAGCAACCTCAAACTCTTGGGCTTAAGTGATTCTCTTGCCTCAGCTTCCCAAGTTGCTGGGACTGCCACAGTGCCCAGCTATTTTTTGGTTGTAGTTATCATTGTTTTTTGCCAAGCCTGGGCTGAATTTGAACCCACCAACTCTGGTATATATGGCTGGCACCCTAGCTGCTGAGCTACAGGGGCTAAGCCATGTATTTTGCCATTTTACAATAATAATAGTATTGATGCTTTGATGTATCAGAAACTGTCATTTTGCTTATAGGTCCATTCACTGGGCCAGTTAGTGGTCCATTAATTCTAATAATTACTTCGGATTACTAAATATAAAACTATTTTTTTTCTTTTTCAGGATTACGTTCCATCACAACAAGATATTCTGCTTGCCAGAAGACCTACCAAAGGCATTCACGAGTACGACTTTGAAATTAAAAATGTTCCTTTCAAAATGGTTGATGTAGGTGGTCAGAGGTCAGAGAGGAAACGTTGGTTTGAATGCTTCGACAGTGTGACATCGATACTTTTCCTTGTTTCCTCAAGTGAATTTGACCAGGTGCTTATGGAAGATCGACTGACCAATCGCCTTACAGAATCCCTGAACATTTTTGAAACAATCGTCAATAACCGGGTATTCAGCAATGTCTCCATAATTCTGTTCTTAAATAAGACAGACTTGCTTGAGGAGAAAGTACAAATTGTGAGCATCAAAGACTATTTCCTAGAATTTGAAGGGGATCCCCACTGCTTAAGAGACGTCCAAAAATTCCTGGTGGAATGTTTCCGGAACAAACGCCGGGACCAGCAGCAGAAGCCCTTGTACCACCACTTCACCACTGCTATCAACACGGAAAACATCCGCCTTGTTTTCCGGGATGTGAAGGATACTATTCTTCATGACAACCTCAAGCAGCTTATGCTACAGTGATGTACAAAAGACTCGCTATTGTAATACCTTTTTGTGTTTTTGATTGTTTTCTGTTTGTTTTGTTTTTTTAAATAGCAGTTTACAACAGGAATTAGAAAAATCTTGATTCTGTGTTTAACTTCTTGGAAATCTTAGTCTTTTTTTTCCTGTGGCCTTTGGTTTGTGGCTGAAAGCTATTGAATAACTCTCGCCAAGATTTGTTGAAATGCAGGCTGTAATCTGTTTCACCATGGCTCCCCCTGAAGTGAGTTATAACTTCCTGGCCAGCCTCAGACTAGGTATATTTCAGGCTTTAAATCCTTCCACTTTTCAAACTGAATCCGCCTATAGTGCCAAGTACAGAAAGTGTCCTTCACTACTGTAGGTATGAGGTGAGGGATTCTAACAGTTCTAAACAAGTAAGATACCTTCTGTCTGCCTTACACAGAGCTACTCTTGTTGTCTAGTTTTTTTATGGTGACCTCCTATTTTGAAAGGGCTGTTGGAAAAAAGTTTGACCTAAGGAATGGCATTCTATAGACTTACACAGGTTTAGCCTTATTTTTTTTTTTTTAATTCCTTATACACAAAATTGTTATTAAATTTCTGTGGTTTCTGAAGGTGTGATGTTCTTAGTGTTTTAAAGTTTACATAAAGATTTCTGGTCTGATGCTGGTGACAAAGTTCACAAGTGGCACAGGGGAGCAAAAGGCAAGCAATGCTGTATACAGTGCTCTGATCACAAGCAACAAGTGAAATAGAATTTGCCCCTCTCATTTCATTATTATGTAACTTAATGTGCCATTTGTGACACATTCTGGCCATAGCAGCAACTAAAAACTGCAAGCAACTTGGTAACAGAACTTTCTAAATAAAGTTACCTATCCCAGAATGTTATGTGTTTTACTCTTAAGTCCAGCTCAGTTGATTTGGTCTTTCCTATAGGAAATCAGTGTGGTGTCATCACGAACATCTCTTTCTGTCCTGTCTGTTCCCGTCCACTCCAAACTGCGGGATTTTTTCTTGTTTATTTGGAGCTTACCAAGGGCTGTGTTTTCCTGTCAGACTATTGAAGAAGGCATTTGAGATTCCTATTCATTCTTGGTGTGTCTTTCACAGCTATAGTATATACACATTTGTATAATTATTGTTTATGAAAGGCCAGCTTTTTTGAGGTGTATTTTAAATGTTTTAAGGATGCCTCTAAGGATAAGTAGTAATTTTTTTTTAGTTTACATCTAAGGATTTGACCTCCCCACACTGCTTATCAAATTAAAATTTACCCATGAGTTAGCCTTGTGATTACAAATTCGTTCCTAGTGAACTCATCAGAATGGCTTATAGGTTATATGCAGTGAGGACAGTTTGAAAAGTCTGACAACTTTGCTTTTCCTGAAAATTCTGAGTAAGACTGTGATATCTGTTCCTTTACTGTATGTTCTCAGGTATTTTATCAGTCCTTAAATGATTGGTCAACACTGTAGATCAACCAGCCTTTGCAAGCCAACGGTTCTTGTTCTGTCTTGCTGTGTGGTATGAGAGGAGGGCTTTTCAGTGAGCTCACCAGGGGTTGTTCTGGAAATACCTGACTTTCTTGCATTTGAAGTTCCACTGTCATCATATCCATGTAACTTGCAGTGTTTTCATGCCATGGTAAGACGGGAGCTACAGATGAAATAGAGTGACATACTCACAGTATAGGTGTTCCTAGTATAATTTGTGCTGTGTTTGAATAGTTCCACATCTAGTGCTTCTTGCCAAAAAGAATACATTGTTTATAATTTACAAGGTTAGCATAATTTCAGTGCTAATGAATATCTGAATATGTACACAGTCACGTTTGGACTGTTTGTGGAGAGTCTATGTATGAATTGAGCAAATAATCTTTACTGAATGGCCAAAACATTTAACCCCCAGTGGAGATTGAAGTTAGATTCCTTCAGAAAGAGGACACTTGTCTTATTCAAGATCTCTGATAGGAATAATTGCCTGACAAAGCATACATTGCCAAGTTTCTTCTCCATGTTAACTTACCACCAAAAACTCGTAAAATACCAACCAAAAAGGTACAGTATTATTTCTGGCATTTGCAGTTTCTTCGCTAAAGTGTGTCATGTCTGAGAGTATAGAATATATTCTAAGGCAGTAAATTCCTTCTGTTAATTTAAGCTTGTTCAGACAGACATTCACTAGACATGGAAGGGTCAATCTGAAGGCTGTGGCCCACATCCTCTTACACGCCGTGCTGTGAGACCATTGGAAGGAGCCATAACCTGTATCATGAAAACTAGATCTTTTTGAAATACAAGTGTATGAAGAGGGAGATAAAATGTAGTGAATGGAAATCTTCATGTGCCACCTTCCCTCCAGTCTCCAAAACAGTAATTTACATTTCAAATCTTTTGGTGTGTGTTTGATTTGCTAAATCATTATGGTTCTGATTTGCGATAAATGTGCCTCTTTCTCTATGACATGCTGTTCTTAAATCTGAATGCCTTCTCTTTTAATTTTGAAGAAATATCACACAAGTGTCTTCATTGACCTTGAAGGAATGTCTAGGATACAGAGTTGCCTTACAAAGCACGAACACCACAAATTTAACCTTAATTTTTATAGGGAAAGGGTTTTGCCTAATGTTTTCTGAAGATCTAAATGATACAAGGCAACCCCTGCCGCTTAATCATTATTTGTAATAACCTGAATTTCTTACTGTCTGCCAAATACCACATTAAATTGAAACCTTCGTTTCAATGGTGTTATCTGGAAAGGGTACTTGATCGCCAGAGTGCAACTGCAAACCAAAGAAGGCAACGTGGAATAAAGAGGATGATTTTGTCTCATTCTAAGTTGCACTGGCATACACTTTACATAGAGAGGGTCCTCTGATCAGTCTCTCATATTAGAGCCATTTGGGTAACCTCTCTTCAGTTGGTGGCAGTGGTTTGTTTAAAGTAGAAGGAAGTAAGATCACCTTAATACCAGAAATAATTAGAAAACATGATAAAAGATTCAACAGAAATCATACGCCCTTACAGTTTTTTTTTAAAGGAATGAGGAAATCTTAACTTTCAATATATGCCCAAATCTTTGTATTTATGCTTTTGATAGACTGTATTTTCAGCACTAGCACACATATCCGGTTATGCCTTATTTATGTGAAGAATAAAGTTAACCACGTTATGCTGTTATGTCCTGAAGCTCAAATCACTATTTGAGAAACCCTCAAATTGGTGCTTCCATTGTATAATGATACATTTAGACAAAACCCCAAACCAAGTCATTTGAAACAAGATTCTCTCCCTTGCAACTTGTAGCAACGTTCTTTCTGTGTATGTAACGAGAAGGCTAACTATCAGTGTTAACTCTTAATTTCTCTCTTGAATCCACGCAATCATGTCTGTAAAGCCCAAACATTTGTAACAAACTCCCTAATAAATTTAGAGAAAGTCACTGTTACCTTCTCATTTCTTTTACTTGAAGAATCAAGAATACTTCTGCTGGTGTCTTTCCAGTTGGAAAGGAAATCTGACTTAGTACCCTGTGGCTTCGTCTCCTTCCCATCATTCCATCCTCGGACTTAGTACCCTGTGGCTTCGTCTCCTTCCCATCATTCCATCCTCGGACTTAGTACCCTGTGGCTTCATCTCCTTCCCATCATTCCATCCTGTTGCCTTCCATTAATCACAATGGTCCATCCTTGTGTTGTGCTGCTTAACTAAAAGCACTCGTTTTTGTGTTTGTTTTTTTTTTAAGGGTAGGATACCTCTTTACTGAAAAGAAAAGCTGAGATAGAAAATTTGGACTTTATGATATGGTACGAGGTTAGGGTTTAATAAACTTATACTAGAGAAGTATAAATTATTGAAGTAGAAGTCTAAATCTGAACAGTTTAAACAAGCTGGACTTGATGGCTCTTTCAGGTACCATCAAGTAGATACTAGCCTTGGGCTGGTCGGTGAGTATTAGCATGTCAAGTCCAGTGTTTGTACCACTAGCATTCTTACTCTGTACTTGAATGTAGAGTTGGCATTTAGAGTAACGTGTTTGCTCTGTGCATCCAGGTCCAGCAGTCTGATCTCAAACACTAGAGCATATATGGAATTTTGAGTATTTTTTTTATTATTAAATCATAGCTGTGTACATTAATGCAACCATGGGGAATTTTGAGTATTTTTAAAAGCATTAATGATGTGGCATTTTTGTATGGACTTTTTATGGCCTATACATGTTGAAGATGATAAACATTTACAGATGGATCAAAGTATGCTGGGACTCAGTGTGAATAAATGTTTCATCCGTGAATGTCACTGATAGTAACGTACTGCTTGGTATTGGATTTGGGGTTGTATTTAGAAAGCTTGTTTATGTATTTCTGGCCATGGTTAAGTGATGAGATTGTCTTTAAGCATAGCTTTTTGATGGTACCAGGAAAAAAGGGGAAGGGGCAGGGATTCCTGTGCAGTATATGGGACAATCCAGCAGACTATGCCATTTACCCTTTCTTTACCTCTTACTGGAAGCAGAATTGCAAAATGTTTTAAATGCCTTTCTTTTCTACCTTACTAAGTGAGCACTCATTTACCACAGAAGCCTTATCAAAAAGTCTATTTTGTAACCGCCTCATAGATACTGTACCTAACAAAACATGATTTGTATTAGCTCTGTATAAAAGTATTTGTGGCTTAGGATTTTTTAACATATATCTTTTTATAACTTTCCAGGAACTAAGCACATTATCTGATAATTGTTGTAAATTTTCTTTGTCGGTGCTTTAGTTCAGGACGGGCAATAAATTATTTCTTGAGGAGGTCTAGAAGTAGAAAGAATGATTTTATAAAAACGAGTTGCTAGTTCCTTAAGGCTTTTTACTTTTGTACATATTTTGCAAAAAAAAAAAAAATTGCCTCTTGCTATTAATACTTGCTTTGTAAAAATTACTGACATTAATAAACATTTACAAATGATTCAATACTATGATGTTATTTAAGCTAAGTTTGATAAATGTAAGGTGCAAAGCAGATGCTTAAACATTGAAAGCAAACACTTCCTCTAGTAACTGGTTTTAAGGCCCAGACAGTTACTTCAGCAGATCTCCAGTGCCACTTTGCTTTGATAGTAGTCTACAGACTTGTCCTTACTAGAGCTGGAGCTGATGGACTTCTAAGGAAGTTCTCAAACGTGGGAATAGGGAAAGGCCAACCTCTTCTTTTTCTGGGTTCTCT
Source organism: Otolemur garnettii (assembly GCF_000181295.1). Taxonomy (NCBI): domain Eukaryota; kingdom Metazoa; phylum Chordata; class Mammalia; order Primates; family Galagidae; genus Otolemur; species Otolemur garnettii. Next base: position 12,639,697 of record NW_003852413.1, on the reverse strand, counting down.
TACAGTAGCTGAGGCTGCCTCAGGGCATATCTGGGCCCATGGTGTTTCCACTGCGATAGTAATTCTGCTATGTCTGTAATTGAAATAGTGTTTTCTAAACAAAGCAACATGTTACCACTCAGACTTTTGTTTCAATAAACTTTTTATTTTATTTTCTAACTTTTTTTGAGAGAGACTCTTACTATTTTGCCCTCAGTAGAGTGCTCTGGCATCACAGCTCACAGCAACCTCCATTTCTTGGGTTTAAGCGATTCTCTTGCCTCAGCCTCCCAAGTAGCTGGGACTACAGGCCCTGCCACAACACCCAGCCATTTTTGTTGTTGTCGTTGCAGTTGTCATTGTTGCTTTAGCTGGTCTGGGTCAGGTTGGAACCCACTAGCCTCGGTGTATGTGGCTGGCGCCGTAACCACTGTGCTATGGGCACCGAGCCTCAATAGACTTTATTTTAGATCAGGATTTACAGAAAACTATAATACAGTACGGTCTCTCTGCACTTCCCACCCCCGTAATAGTTTCCACTGTTAATATCTTGCATTAGTATGGGACATTTCTCACAATCAACGATCTGATGCTGGTAACATTTTTATCAACCAAAGCCCATCCTCTTTTTCTGTTTCTTAGTTTTTCTCTAAAGTCCTTTTTCCGTCCCAGAACCCCAGCAGCTTACCACATCACATTTAGTTATCACGTCTCCTCCAGCTCGGGGCTATTCACAGATATTCCTGTTTCTCCAATTTTGTTTTTGATGACCTTGGCAGTTTTGAGGACTGCCGAGGTATTTTGCAAATTGTCCCTCTGTTGAGATGTCTGGTGATTTTCACAGGTCGAGGCTGGGTTATGGGTGTGGGGATCACAGATAAAATGCCATTCTCATCAAGCCCTATCAAGCATGCCATGTGTGACTACCACTTTCCACAACTTCAGCCAACTTAGAAATTGTCTAATAACTTTGGGCATGTTTTTGCCTCTTCTTAACTAACGTTTATTGAAAGCTGTGTTTTTACTCTTCTTAACAGAGTGACAGGTTTTTCCCCACAAATGAGACATTGGGAATAGCCCAACTCCTAGGCTGGCTGGCTCCAGCCTCCCTGCCAAATAAAAGTTCTTTTCCAGGGCTCCCCCTTTAACATGAAATTTTACTGAGAAGAAAAGTTGAGATAGAAAATTTGGACTTTATGTCTGAATATATAAATCTGTTATTGTGGAGACAGGTTGTTAAAGACTTAAGATCTTTAAAAAATGGATACTAAATTCACTTGAACATTCAAACCTCCCCCCACCAAGAAGTATTTTTTTAAAAATCATATCTTGTGTTATCATTGAAACAAGGGAGTATTTATCTTTGTAAAAAGAAACAGCTAAACTCAAACTATTTTCCAGCAAAGTGTTTCAACACAATCATGATTAATAAACACAGTGGGCTGTCAGGTTGGTAAGGGGTGCTGTCTCGGAATGATCTGTTCCACTGCCCACGGTGTGGGCTGGTGACAGAGAAGAGACTCTTTGGTCTCTTGAGACTGCAGGAAATTCAAGGTTTGCCGGTCAAAACAGAGATTTATTATCTTGGTGGCTTGGGAAATTTGGCAAATCCTCAAAAAAACAAATAACCGAAGGACAATGTTTTAAAATACATGCTGTAATTTCTCCCCAGATATTAGTAGGGCACCTGAAACTCAGTGTTGTGGTTGGAGTAAGGAGCAGCTATGAAAATGCAACAATATTGCACAAGAGTTCCCTTTTCTTTGAAGCACACCAGGAAAACAAAAGACTCAAACAAGTATTCAGTACAAACTAGCTATTCAAGGCGCCTGTGTTAAGCGACTCTGTTTCCCACAAGAATACTGAGAGAAGTTCTGTTCAGAATTAACATTTACACCGACTGGAGGAGTGTGTTGATTTTTCTTTTCCCCACTGAAGCTTCATGGTAGGAAAACAGAAGTTGAGGCTCTCTCAAAGTGAGTGATTCCTCTGTAATTAACTGCACTGCAGCCTTAGACAATCTTGATTTTCCACCCCGGTCAAACAGTGAAAAAGAGAAAGAACAAGCACGTAAAATGAACTGCTGGCCTTGGGAGAGAAAAGATCTAATTGCCTCATTTTACTTTCCTGTTACTCTACATGGAAAATCCTGGTTCTTTGTGGGATTTAACTGGTTTATTTGAACATTGGAGTGAGCTCAAAGGAACCTCGCAGCACCCCCGGCTCTATTGATGAAATTGCAGATTACAGCTAACTTTCTTCGGGCAATCCTTGCATTTGCACCAGGTTATAATTTGGGGGAAGATGCTGTAAATCTCTGTAGGACTAGGGCTGGATGCCCGACTTTATATAGATGAGACACATCAGCCTGGCAGGAATACATACAGCACTGCCTTTTCTATAGAGCGTGTCATGGAACGACGTCCAAACTCCAAGGCATTTGGGACCTAGCATTAACTTCCCTTCCCAAACAGCCTTCCCTCCCTGCCTCCTTCACTCCACTCAACTAGAAGCTTATTCTCCCCCCTACCTCTTCTGTCTGCTTCTCTTTACTACAGAGCAAACCTCACGCATCCTTTAAGGCATGGATCAGAGACGGATTTCCTCATTGCTCCTGGTCCTACAGGTGGGAGCAAGGTTCTTCCTCTGGGCACCTATCCCAATTCCCTTTTATTTCTCTCCCAGGATACTTCAAACGTTCTACCTCATTTCGAAGCTATAGTTGTTCAAAGCTATTATTGTTTGAGGTTATTGCTGTGGTATGAACTCACTATTGTTACCTGGGTGCTCCGGCTAAGTTCCCAGAGTGTCCCCATGGGACTCAACTGACTCACAAATTGTGACAGGAGCCGGACTACGGAGGGGCCGAGAGAATGCCACCCTACAAGTGAATTCTATCTCGAGAAGGCTGCCTTTAAAAAGAACTTGAGACGTCAACATGCCCACGTGGTTTGTAAGAAGACAAAAAAATAAATATACCAGACATGTTAACTTTTCTGAGCAACGGGAATGACAAGACATTTTATCTTTACATGTTTTTGTTTTCCGAATGTTCTAACAAGAGCATCTATGACTTCAACATAAAGAAAAAAAAATCAATAAACGCTTAAAGCAAAAGATCACCCCTTCCTTTGACCAGCAAAGAGGATGCCTTTCCTTGCTTGTTTTAAAACAATCCATCTAGGTTAGAATGTAAGCTCCTGGAAGGGAGAGGCTACCGTGCCTGCCTCACTCACCTCTGAACCCTCAGAGATTAGGGGTTTGCTCTGTGTGTGTGTATGCTCTAAAAATATTTGTAGAGTTTAACTGAATTTGTTAGACGTCTACTGCTGTCGCCTATGTGCTAGACATTTTGGGTGATAGGACAATGGTCCATATATAGATTTGAATTGGAGATGCTTATTATCCTGCCAGGGAGAAAACACAGGTGCATCATACAGTATACCATTTGAGAGGACTGGACAAAGCACTACAGGACTTCACAGAAAGGCAATTCCTTCCATTTAGGTGGAATCGGGACACGTTTGTGGAAGACAAGGCATTTGGGCCAGGACTTTAGTGATAAAGGATGTCAGGAGCAGGAAAGACTTCCAGAAGGATGTGACAGCATGGCAATGGGAGAGCTGGGTTTTTTTTACTTACCTCGGTTGGAACAAGCACCTGTCATCAAGCTGCATTTTGTAAGGTGACAAGGGTAAAGAGGAGAAACAACAGACTGATCCCCACTCCCTATGATTTCCACTGTCCAGTAAGAGAAATGAAAATGCAGAAGAAGTTCTGATAAGAGAAGAGTAAGGCATAGGTGTGGACAGGAGCTCTAGGCAGCGAGTATAGCACATGCAAAGGCACTGAGGCCCGTGGCGCTCACAAGCTGGGTGATGCAAGAATCCCAACTGATTTGAAAGTGGAAAGGCTGTGGGCAACTGGCAGGGGGTAAAACACAAGGAACACACCAGGGAGGGCCCCCGTGGGCCAGAGTTGGTCCTCTAAGCGTGAAACACTAGTAAGCAATTCAAGAAGGGAAATGACATGATCTCAGGGGGGTTATAGTAATGCCAGAGAGGGTGATGACTGGGGGGAGACGAGAACTAAAGTACAGGGAAGACTAGACCTTGAATTTACACATTAGCAACAGAATCAGAAGGAGATAGACGAAAAGGATGCTCAGGGAAGAAAACTGGATGGAGCATTTGGAAGAAGCAGGTGGAGGGAAGAGGCAAAACCCAGCAGGCTCCCTAGTTTCTGGTGGAGCAACTGTGTGGAATCATTCCCGAAATAGGACATCCGGGGAGAGACAGCCTCGCTAGGGAAAGATGGGCTCTGAGGGATATGCCGAGTCTGAGGTCCTCTGGGGCTATGGGGCTGTAGGTGGCTCTACAAGTCTAAAGCTCAGTGGAGAGGTCTGAGATGAAAGCACAGGTGTTAGGCTGCACATAGACAGTGGCTGAAGCCATTGCTGTGGATGAGGTTGTCCTCAGGGGCTGACTGCCTAGCAGGCTGTCCAACCTTTTTTTTTCTGCCATACACTGGAAGAGGAGTTGTCTGGGGCCACATTATAAACACAGAAGTATTAACAAAAGCTGATTAGCAAAAAAAAAAAAAAAGAAAAGAAAAGAAAAAGGTCCCTGTATACTTTTCTCATATCCAACACCACCAATATGCACAACAGCCCTCCAATAATCTGCACAGGGCCCACCGGCTGCAGGGGGAACCCCCCTGGTAGAGCAAAGAGAGAAAGGCAAGCAGGAAACCTGGGCCTCAAGAGGACAGAGAAGTGTCCCCCCAGGAGCAGCAGAGATGCAGGTGCTAGAGGAGGGAGGGACGTCAAAGAAGCCAAGGGGGAACTCAGGGGGAGAGAGAAAGACAGAATCAAGCAAATGGCAAGATAGTAAATGTCCATTACACCATCCCTCCGTGTTCATTACTCTCTCCTGGAAATTGTGTGTAGCCTTGAAATTTTTCATGATAAAATGCTGGAAAGAATAAAGAGCTCATGCCCTCATTGGGGAGATGCTGTAAATGTAACATCAGCTTCACAGTCTAGCCTGGGTGGGGCCCAAACCAGAAGGCGCCAGGGACGGAGTGATGCTGGATCCGTGACATCAAGAACTCTCCTCTCAGACACAGTCCTCAAGTAGCCTCATTGCAATGAAGCCCCAGGGGCTGCACTTACTTTCTTGATGGCCTTGGTGTGTTCCATTGTTTTAATGGCCTTTTTCCTCCATAAGAAAAGAGATCCAAAGTGCTGATTTCAGGGCAGGACATAACTCACTTTTTTCACCCAAGCTTTCAAGTCTAACTAATGGCTTTGCTGGAGAATCACTATGCTGGTTTTTTTTTATTTTGCAGGATTCTTTAAGGGAATGAGTGTTGGATGTATATGTGATTTTTTTTAAATAGCCTTTTTTTTTTGAGACAAAGTCTCACTCTATTGCCCAGGCTAGAGTGCTGTGGCATCATAACTCATAGCAATCTTAAACTCTTGGACTCAAGAGCTCCTCTTGCCTCAGCCTCCAGAGTAGCTGAGACCACAGATGTGTGCCACCACATCCAGCTAGTTTTGCTTTTTCTTTCTTTTTTGTTTTTGCTTGAGACAGAGTCTTAAGCTGTTGCCCTGGATAGAGTGCCATGACATCATAGCTCATAGCAACCTCTAACTCTTGGGCTCAAGTGATCCTCTTGCCTCAGTTTCTCTAATTTTAGTAGAGACGGGCTCTCACTCTTACTAAGCTGGTCTCAAACTCATGAGATCTAGCGATCCACCTGCCACAGCCTCCCAGAGTGCTAGGACTATAGGTGTGAGCCACCTCACCTGGCCAGAAGAAAATGGACTTTAAAGTAAGATGGACTTGGATTCAAATCCAGGCTACTCTATTGACTAAGCTGTGTGACCTTAGACAAATGACTTAGCTTCTCTGGGCATTGTTTTCCTCACCTATAACATCTATGCAGTAGGTTTGTTGCTCAACATTAAATGCAGAAACTATTACAGTGGCAGGCATGAGACAGGAATTGGGGGTAGCTGTTTTTATTTTCATCGACTTCTTTTTTCTCCCTTCCTTTGCCTTTCTTCTTTCTCTTTCATCCTCTATGTTTAATTTGATTTTCACCTTCGCCATTTCCCCCTAAAGAAACGGGAAGCCAGGGTGTGTGACCTGCTTGGGTTATATATAACATCACCTTTGCCACTCTGATATTTGAGCGAAAGGTCCCCTGAGGGAGGACTTGTGTTGATGTTGGTGGTTGGAAAGGGAAGGAGGAAATGGAGAAGTTCAGCCTTTATTAATAGGATCCGCAAGTAAAATGCACACGCTCCCCAACCGTGTGGTCGGCTGCACACCACAGGTGTAAGCCGTTACTAAATCCATGAGCAACCGGCTTCATCTCTGTTCTATTTCTACTATGGGAAAGCACAAAATAGGTATTCTTTTTTTAAGTTTGTATTATGTTCAGACAGAAATTAAACATTCTTCAGTGAGGGAAGAATCTAGTCTTCATTATTCAAACATTTAATTCAGGCAAGATTGATATTAACGTTGCCTAGGTCCAATCCCATCTCTTTTTGGACCTTCGGAGTCCAAAAAAGGGGGTGAACGTGATGTGGCTGCCACCTGAGGCCGGCTGGTTCAGGGGCCCTCCTGGACGTGCGTGGAGGAGAGAGGTCACCTTGGCAAATCCAACTGGCCAGAAGGAGATTCACTAGAACGACAGGCAGCAAAATGAATTCAGTAAGGCTTTCACGGCACTTCAAAAAGGAACCGAAAATGGAGACATCTGAAAGCGAGCATGTCATGCTCTGCTTTGGGCCTTAAGAGGTCCGTGGGAGGCTGACCTTTCCATTGTGAGGGGTGGAGAATTCACTCCTTCCTTCTGGATGCGGAGTGAGGCAGGAAAGCTGTCAAGATGCAAGGTCTCTCTGGGGACAAGTTGCTGCCACCCTTTCTCTTGGTGTCTCTCTTTCTCTTTCATCCCATTGTCTGCAATTTGTCCTGTTCGCAACAGGGGGCCAGGCTGATTAATCCAGGCCTTTGCCCCACTGGAGGGAGCCCGCCGGGGCCACCAGCCAGTCCCCCCATCCAGTCAGTGACCTGGGAGCTGCCTGGGCCGGCTTCCCTGGCCACCTTCCTCCTCTGGGGTTGGCAGACATCCTGCCTGACATTCCCAGTTTGTGTGTGTATCGAAGTGAGTTTGACTTTATAGTTTAATTCTGGACAGTGGACTTGGGACACTCTCAAATAGAAGGATCAGATGACCAAGGCCCCATTTATTTTCACACTTGGGCTGCCTTATTTGCTTCTAAGATACACTTAGGTGTGCTGGTTGGGAAAGCTGTGAAGTAGCTTAACGCCAGGAGAACGGCCTGAAGCCCTAGAACAAGCCACCACTTCTGAGCACCTAGGCTTGCTCCCTGGTGACGCGGCAGGGTTCAGCAGGGCTTGCCCAGCACTAGTGTGCTACTGTCCTGTGACTGGGTGGGGATTTGGGGAAGCAGCAGTCATGCGTGTCTCTTATGACTTAGGAGACCAACTAGCTGGAGGGTGGTGAAGAGTGCCCCGCCCTCGGCATGACACCCATCTCACTGTGAATCGGGCTGTCCCTGACCAGCTCTGATGCCTTCCAAAGATGGTTTGACCCCTCTGCACCTGTTGTTTCTCCTTCGGGAGGTGGGGGTGCTGTGAGGACTGAGAGAGAACACACAGAAAGCAGGGAACCCAGAGCAGGGGCGAGGGGACCTGGCTGTGAGTCGAGGGGCCAGGACTTGTGGGGTGGCCAGTGTACTCCTTTCCTGTGTCTGTTATAATTACCATAAACTCTCAATACCCTAAAAAGACAGAAATCTATTCTCTCACGGTTCCGGAGGCCAAGTCCAACATCCATTTTGCCCAGCTGTTCTCCCTCTGATGGCTCCAGGGGAGGATCCCATCCTTGCCTTCTCTGGCTCCGGTGGCCTGTGGCGGCATCACGCTGGTGCTCCAGGCCAGCCTCTTCAATTCTGTCCCTGCCCTGTGTGTCCAGTCTCCCTCTATCTCCTTCTCATAAGGACACCTGTATCAGGGCCCACCCGTGGAATCCAGGACAGTCCCCCAATCTCAAGACCCTCACTAATCTCATCTGCAAAGATCTTTCCCTCTCTTTTTTCTGTGTAAGATAATATAAGTTTGTGGGAGCTACAGAGGGAATGTTCCCATTGGCTGTGATTTGGGGACTGATCACCCGCTTGCTCTGGAGATGAGACTTCCCTACAGCACACACGTCATCTTTCCCTCCCAGCTCTGCTCTCTCCTGAGACTTCCCATTTCTGCCTAGAGCACATCATTTTCTCCACATCCCTCCTCAGAGCTGTCTTTGACCCCTCAGGCTCCTTCCCTTTCCTGACGCCGCCCCACCCACGCTTGACATCAGTCACCAAATCTCAGCGTGGCAGTGTCTGAGCGGAAGGGAAACTTCTTATCTGACTCCTCTGATGCACAGAGATGGCGCTGGGCCTCAGAGAGGGACAGCCCCACACCCAGGTCGCACAGCCATGTAAGGGCGAGGCTGGGTGACAGCCCAGGTCCCTGCGACCTCCTGGCAGGACCTCCCTGAGGACAATGCTCCCTGCATCCTCATCTCCAGCTATTTTTCCCTCCTTTGGTCCTGCTCTCACCTCCTCTCCTTGGGACCCTGCAGAAACCTCACAGGCCTTCTCCAGCCCATCGCCCCCTTGAACTGCCACCCCTAGCCACCACTTCTGTTTCACTGCTGTCCTTTGGCTCTTTGGAAACAGCTTCAACATCTCCCAGGGAACCAATAGCAAAGTCCATCCCTCTGGCAAGCAATTATTGAACATCTTTTATGTGCAAGCTGCTAGGAGTCCACGAGGAAGCAGGCCCAGGCCTGGCCTTCCATCATAGTCTGGCTCATATCAGGTATTCACGCTCCTCCCTGCCCCTGCTGGCCCCTGCATTCACCTGCCACTGCCCCTGCAGCCTTTGCCCCCAGCAGGGCACTCCTGCATCTACACATTGCAGGTGTCACCCTGTGTACAGGACACGCTGTCCCCTCCTGACCTGGTCATATAACGTGTGCAGGCTTCAAAGTCCAGCATCTATCCCTGCCCTGGATTTTGCCCCCTTCTCGGATGCCCCCTCAGTCCTCCATACTGGGTGGCGAGTCCTGCTTTCTGCCTGGGTTGGCTGAAGATCTGTCTGGCTACCTCATGGAGTGCTTTTTGCCCCTGTCTTTCCCTCCCTCCACTCCACTCCCAGCTTGTCGCTGTCGTCCAGAAGGCAGTGGACCCCTGGGCATCTGCTCAGCAGAGGCACCCTGACTCCGTGGCACCAAGCACCCCTCTGGAACGCAGCTCTTGTGATTTTCCTCTTTGCAGAAGCACGCCTGTGGCTGACCCAGCAGGAGCACGTCCCTCTGCCCAGCGTGCCCCGAGCAGAAGCTGAGCAACTCCACTAGGTGTGTGTCACCCACTCCCACTCCAGGGCCCAGAAACTCCAGTCCTCACAGGAAACTCCTGCTCGGTCCCCAATAGTAAATGTTGAACTGGACATGTCCTTTCTTTTTTTTTTGAGACAGAGTCTCCCTCCTAGAGTCACCCTCCATGGAGTGCCATGGTCACAGCAACCTCAAACTCATGGGCTCAAGTGATTCTCTTGCCTCAGCCTCCCAAGTAGCTGGAACTACAGGCGCCTGCCAATATTTTAGAGGTGGGGTCCTGCTCTTGCTCAGGCTGGTCTTGAACTCCTGAACTCAGGCGATCCACTCGCCTCGGGCTACCAAGTTCTGGGGTGTTCTTTCTTTTAACGCCGAGGAGACTGGCCACACAGCACAGATTCCTAATATGTTATGGGTATCTTACTTTTCCTATGAGGATGGGGATAAAGAAACCTATGGGGTTTCTTTACATACTCATGTGTAACAGACTGCCCGCAAATGTAGTGCCTTAAGAACAACCAAGATGCTACTTGCCCACAAATCTCTGGGTCGACATTTAAACAGAGTGTGGAAGGGTGGCTGGCCTCTCTGTCCTGGGGTGGAGGCACCCAAGATGGCGCCTCTGATCCCTTGTCAGGAGTCTCAGCTGGTTTGGCTCAGGAGTCTGGGGGTAGCAGAGTCATCTTGAACAGGGCCACATGTCTGGTTGAGTTCTTCAGGTCTCCTCCGCAGGGGCCGCTCTCCCTCCAAGCGGCATCTCTAACAGGATGATCAGATTTGCTCCACGGTGATTCAAGGCTCCCAAGACTACAAATGCAGAACTCACCAGTTTTTGTTAAGGTGTAAGTAAGCCTAGGGCTGGCATGAGGCTGCCTCTGTTACTTTCTGTTGCTTTAAGCAGCCCAGATTCCAGTGATCCTGTCTACAACAAGGGTGTGGATACCAGGAGATGAGATTCATGGGGGCCACCACTGTAACAAGTCACTCCCTGTCCTCTGGCTTTCCATGTGATGCCTAATTCTTCACCTGGGACACCTTTCAAGTGGCTCAATCCTGGAAGTCAGTTGATTTATGTTCATTTTATTGAGAAGGAATGGGGAGGTCACAGAGGCCATGGGGCTGTCCTATAGGGCCCATTGTGCTGCTTAACCCTCCATGTCCAAGAGCTTCCTCTGCGATTGACTGGAAGGCTACATTTGATAGATGAGAAAACAGTCTCATTGGAATTTTTAGTTTGCATACTTGCTAAAGACCACATGATACATTAGCAGATTCAGCTTGAAAGCCTAGGAGACTCATTTTTTTTGGAAACAGAGGCTCACTGTGTCAGTCTCAGTAAAGTGCTGTGGCGTCACAGCTTACCACAACCTCCAACTCTCAGGCTTAAGCGATTCTCTTGCCTCAGCCTCCCAATTAGCTGGGAATACAGGCGCCCACCACAATGCCTGGCTATTTTTTTGTTGTAGTTGTTGTTGTTTAGCTGGCCTAGGCTGTGTTTGAATCCACCAGCCTCGGTGCATGTGGCCGGCACCGTAACCACTGTGCTATGGGCGCCGAGCCAGGAGACTCATTTTTTATTGAAAAACAGAGAAATAAATTTATTATTCAGAAATTTATTTTCTGGTCACATTCGTTGGATGGCCCCTAATCTGTAAAGCAAGAGATATCAGTATTTTCTTCGCTCACCCTCACCTAGACATCGACTGCTTTGCTTGAAGATAGCTGATGATTTCATGTACCGTTTGCTTGAACCCAAGAATGAGTTAAATGTTGGCCGTATCTGTGAATGAAACTTAACTCTAGATGGGATAAAAATCAATTCTTTGGAGAATATTCTACCTCTTCTCCCAGGAGAATGTTAGGGAACATTTCAGTGTTTGAAGATTGTATTCACAAAATGTTTCAGTGACCCTGAGTTCTTTTTTTGGCTTGTTTTTGTTTGCATGTTTATTTAGTCTAAACTACTTTTTCCAGCCTTATTCCTTAGATCTTCTATGCTCTAACGAAATAAAACCACTAAATCTGCCTCCACCTATTCCTCTTCCTTCTATGTGTCCTCATTCCCTCCACTGAGAACACTTGACGACCCTGTCTCCACCAGCAAATCTGATACGGCACATCTTTAGGGCCCCCCCTAGCAGCAATCTTTCTTTATCCAGCCTTTCTATGCAAATGTGCTCTCTCCTGCTTGAACTTAGAGCCCTTGGCACCCCCCCCCCCAGGCTCTTGGGTTCTGCCCCTGGAGTTATTTGTATATTTTACCCTGTGAGCTCCTTGAAGTGGGTTTTACTAGACTTCACTCTCCCTAAATCCCTCAGCACTGGGCCTTGCATGGGGACATATTTGCTATTTGTGTAGGGTGTGTATCTTTTCTACACCCCTTTCATGCCTTCTCAGAACTGTGTGTAAGTTATGAGAGCAACCAAGAGGTCTCCAAACACCTCCAGGACTTTGGAGACAGGGAACTAAAAAATTTCTCTTGGATACAGGATTGCCAGATTTAGCAAATAAAGATAGTCTGATTAATTAGAATTTCAGAGGAGCGATGAGTCATGTTTTGTATTAAGTGTGTCCCATGGAATAAAGATTTGGGACATACTTATACTAAAAAGCTAATCATTGTTTATCTGAAATTCAAATGTAACTGAAGTTCGGTATCATATTTGGTGATGCTACCTGGAGAATTAAACCCTAAGACTAACAAATACGGACTAGAAAAGAAATGTAGGCTCGACGCCTGTGGCTCAAGCGGCTAAGGCGCCAGCCACATACACCTAAGGTGGCGGGTTTGAATCCCCAGCCCGGGCCCGCCAAACAACAATGATGGCTGCAACCAAAAAATGGCCAGGCGCTGTGGTGGGCGCCTGTGGTCTCAGATACTTGGGAGGCTGAGGCAGGAGACTCGCTTGAGCCCAGGGGTTGGAGGTTGCTGTGAGTGTGATGCCATGGCACTTTACCCAGGGGGATAGTTTGAGGCTCTGTCTCAAAAAAAAAAAAAAAAAGAAAGAAAGAAAAGAAATGTAAAGTCAGGTGGTGCCTGTGGCTAAAAGGAGTAGGGTGTCAGCCCCATATGCTGGAGGTGTTGGGTTCAAACCCAGCCCCGGCCAAAAAAAACCTGCAAAAAAAAAAAAAAAAAGAAAAAAGAAAAGAAAGAAAAGAAATGTAAAGGCACCTTGGGAGATAGAATGAGTCCTTCTTCATTGGAATTGGAGTGTGTAAGAAAAAGATATTTACAAAAACACTTCTAACCATCCCTTGGAACATATCTTAATGTGCCAATCAGAAAGGGAACTGGTCAACCACAGGGAAAGGAGGTGGGTGACAGAAGCAAGCCATGGTCATTCCTCCAACTCTGTCCAGCAGCACTTACCTTCCAGGTCCAAGGCAGCCCTGATCTCACAGAGTGGGTGGACTTAGTGTGTTCAGGGCTGCTCTAACAGAATACCATGGACTGGGGGCTTAATACCAGAATACTATACCAGGGCTTAAACCACAAACATTTATCACTCGCAGTAGTGGTTGGGAAGCCCAAGATCAGGGTACCAGAGTGGTGGGGTTCTGGTGGGGGCTCTCTCCCTGGCTCACAGATAGCCAACTTTTGCTGTATCTTCACAGGCAAAGAGAGAGAGGAAGTGCCAAATTTAGAGTGGTCATTAGGGTCACCCAACTAATCCCTCGTGTTTACTAAGAAAACTTCTTATCAGTTGGCTTCCCATGGCTCCTGGGAGTGAAGGGAGTGAAGTGGCTGGGCTGTGAACACATGTGTCCAGCCCTGAGGGTTCAGTAAGATAGCTTCTGGGTTCCTGTACATTCTTCTCTCTTGGATAACACAGAGGCCTGTCCATCCTTGCTGGGCTGGGTCACCTCCAGGAGATCAGTAGTAGGACCGGTTTCATCCCATCTACTCTTCTTTGTTTTTCTGGATCTTTACTACAGCAAATGGGTTTTTGTGCATAATAGCAACAAGAGGCACTTATCAAGTGCTTGCCGTATCTTATGTAATCCTTACAACTCTCTATCCCAGAAGTAGAGCGGTTTCATAACCCCTTGTCCCAGGTCACACAGCCAGTGAGAACCACAACTGGGCTCCAACCCATGGCTTCCTGAAGCCAGCGTCTGTGCTAACTGCCGAGCCTTGAGCACACACTCAAAGAGCTTTGAATGTGAACAAATACCTCGACAATGCAGAAAACAAGCTCAAGAAGACTCCAGATAAGAAATCCAAACATGGAGGAGGAAGAAGTAGTTAACCTTGAAACCAAGCAGCCTCCTTACTCTCTGTCCCACCTAGGGGCCATCAGCCTGCCAGTCGCTGCACAGCCATCCACAATTTTCTCCTGTTTGTGTTTTATGAAAGGACTGAAGTTATTTAAATTGCCATTCAAAGTATTTTCCCCAGAATCAACAGAGGTGTGTATGTAAAATGAGAGACTCTACATGGGAGTCAGTGAAAAAGAAGGAGCTAGGGGGAAGCAAAAATAACTCACCACCTGCTATTTCAGAAGCCAATTACTGTCAGGGTGACACGTTAAAACTCCCTGGGGGAAAATAATTACAAGCCACTACTTCCTTTTTATTAAAATACATATTTCTCCAAATCAGTCCCAGGAGCATCCCAGGCCCAGAACGTTAAACCACCCCTAGTGACTCACTTAACAGGCCATTCTGTCAGAGATTATTTCCATAATTAGAATTTGTGACCAGCAAGCTCAGCCACAAGGATACATCATGGGGCTTTGTCACCAGCACCGGTTTCTTCGCAAAAAAAGGATCTGTTAAAGATCAGGGCTTTGCGGTTCTGCCTTTGGGTTTTGCCTGCTGTGGTTCTTACAACAGTACAGTGCCTTGCGGTGACAGTTGTGAGGAGCTGTTCCCACATCTTAGTCCTCTCAACAATCCTGTGGGCCACAGGTTCTTATTGTCCATATTCATGGATAAAGACGCTGGGAGGTAAAGGATCTTGTTCAAGACGGGCCACCCAGAAGCTGGTAGCGCCTCAGCTTAGACCCAAGTCCACTGACCGTGGATTGCGCGGTCCCTGCCCACTGCGCATGCATAGGCAGGTGTCCCGTGAAGATCGGGCAGCAAGTCAGTTCAAGGCTCGTGGAGCCCTGGCTTGGGACAGCCACGGGCGTTAGCCTGAACTTCAGTCCCTCAGGGCCCCTCCAGGTGCCTGCTTGGCTGAATGGGCAGCTGGGAGAGAACAGTGACCCAGAAAAGGGAGAAGAGAGTTACCAGAAGGACAGAACACGGGTGGTGTCAGATGCCAGGGGCAATGCATGCCAACTTCAGCCAGGCTGTGTTGTGGCTTTGTGCCTTTCACATGAGCTGTGCCCTCAGCCTAGGCTGCCCTGGACTGGCCAGGCCCTGCTCCGCCTAGACTCAGCCCCAAATACCACCCTTCTCTTCCCAGAATGAGAGTATCATTTACCATTGTACATCATTATTGTGTAAAATACAACAGGGTCATCACAAAACACAAGATAACAAGTTTCTAATCTTGCTTTTATACATTTAAAACGTACATGTACTTTTAAATATCATTCATAACTTTACATATTTTATATTTAAATGTAAATATGTATATTTGTATCTAAATATACATCTAGATATTTTATATACATATAAATATAGAGATATTTATATAAAAATATAAATGGTATCTTACTATATGTTTTATAAGCCTCATTTTCGCTCACTACATAATGTATTTTATATCAATAAATATCGATTTGCATATTTTTTCAAAGCAAATGATTAAAAAATATAAAACTAATAAATTCTCATAGCAAAAAGGTGCAAAGAGTACTAAAAAAATCAAGAAAAAAAGTAAAGTTGGATACATTGGCTCACGCCTTAATCCTAGCACTTTGGGAGGCCAAGGTGGGTGGATAGCTTGAGCTCATGAGTTCCAGACCAACCTGAGGAAAAGCAAGACCCCATCTCTACTAAAAATAGAAAAACTGAGGGAAGACAATTGATTAAGCCTGAGTTGGAGGTTGCAGTGAGCTATGACGCCATGACACTCTACCCAGGGCAACAGCTTGAGACTGTTTCAGAAAAAAAAAAAGTAAACAGCACAGACTTCCCTCCTAAAGAGAACCATTGTTAAGATTTTGGCAAACAAAATCTTGGGGGACGTCTTTCATGCTAATAAATACGTAAGACTGATCTTTTTAATGACTACATAATATTTTATTGTGAGAGAATAATTGTATTGAATTTATTTGTAAATACTAGTGGTGAACATTCCTTTCCAGCTTTTCAGTTTTGTAAACCACTCTGTGAAGAACACCCTTACGCTCTGAGTATTCTTTCTGGAATAAAAAAACAATAGACCAAAAAATCAGAATGCACAATTTTGGAGGTCTCACATTGTCACAATTATGTTGAAAAATGTGCACTATGGGCTAGGGGAGGTGGCTCACACCTGTAATCCTACCACTCTGGGACGTCAAGGAGGGTGGATCCCTTCAGAGTAGAAGTTTGAGACCAGCCTAAGCAAGAGTGACCCTGTCTCTAAAAACATCCTGGCATTGTGGCAGGTGCCTGTAGTCCCAGCCACTCTGGAGGCTGAGGCAAGAGGATTGCTTGAGTCCAGGACTTTGAACTTGCTGTGAGCTATGATGCCGGGACACTCTGCAATTATTGCCACTTTACAAGTGCAATAAAGTGAAACTCTGTTTTAAAAAAAAAACTCAAAAGGTTTGCCCAAGAGTTATTTCTGAGCAAAAGGTTATTTCTTTTGCCTATGCTCCCATTGTTCCCAAATTTTCTACTATAAGTGTATCGAATTGGTCTCCTTCATTATGTTGGCTCAAATAGAAATTTTTACACTGCACAAGAAATACACGTTTTTAAACTATACTAGTGACAGTGACACTTTCATTCCATTTCCTTCTGCACCACACTTGCCTCTGTCACTTGCTGCAGGGCTCTCAGGGACCTGCTAGCCCTGTCCCTTAGCTAGCACCAGGAGACCTCACAGGTGTTCAGTAGGGAGTTGCTGACTGCCTGGGAGGGCGAATTTGAGGCACATTGTTAACGGCTCATGGCCCTCGGTAATCCCCTCAGGTGGCACCTGCATGTGACACAATCTTGCGCACCTCCACATTTGTGAGCAAAGTGGTTTCCACCTTGTGGGGAAGAAGCTTTGAGGGGCACCCAGGGACAAGAAGGTCATTCTTGTCTTTGTCAATTGGAAGCCTGGCTGCTGTGCTCCCTGCACTGACCTGGCCTAAAGGGAAGCCACTTGCCTCTGGGCAGCAACTGTCCGCTCCCCTAGAAAGTCTAAAGAGACGCAGAGGATGTCTTCAATATTTCCGTAGAGGTCACCAAGTGAGTGGGTTGCTGTTTGTGTCTGGTTAGAGCTGAGACACTTCCTCTTTCATTTAGGCCGTATTCAGGCTTCCCCTCTGCCCCACCCCCACCCCCACCGCCCTTGGAGACGGGGAAAAGGGGAACCTGAAAGAAAAACTGAAAATTTCAGACCTATCTACAGCACAGGAGACCATGCTGTCACCCTGAAACAGTGGCTGGTGAAATCGCCTGGGGGATCACTGCATCCTCCAGTGGTCCCCAAGCAAGGTCACTGACCTAAGATTTTCTTCTCATGCTGACTTTCTTAGCTACTACCCAAGACTTCCTAATGTAGGGGGAGATCCTTGGGACCCTTAATTCTTAATTTTTGGGGAATGACATCTGTAAATTAAAAACCAAATTCTGCTTTTACTCAATTCTTTGAGTTTACTGTATTCACATACAAAATATTTATATATATAAAGGAAAATTATAGATACATTACATAGAGACACACACATCAAATTGTGGCTTTTGGAAACTGTTTTGAGACACAGAAAATAACTTGGCTGACAAGACGTCAAAGAATTGCAAAAGAGGCCACAGCACCGAAGGCCTTACAGGCTGCTTAGCAATTTGTAGCATGACTGCTGATAAGCATCTATTTGCCTCAGTAAATAGAAGCTGAAGTAGAACCATAACATTTGTTCCAGGAAACGGTAACTGAAGTCAGAAATCATGAATAATAAAGGATAAAAAACCCTGTTTTAACCTAATGGACTAAGAGATTTTTTGCTTTTTCATTTCTGCTAATGGCCTCTCTCCCTTGGCACTACCAGAGTTGGCCCATTATAGCTGAATCAAGTCTCAGTTCATATGCAGGACACGGTCCAAAAGATCATTTGTAAGTTGGTTGTTTGGAAAAAAGAATGTGTTTTCCCCTAGAAACCCTCTCTCTCAGGGTGGCTTTCAGGTTTGCTTGCATCATGCTGTTCAACTCTTGCTGTAGCTGAGCTCTGAGCCTTTGCAGAGCAGGAGGAAAAAAACAGGTCATGGGCTTCTCTGCACAGAGCTCTGGCTCTGAGCACTATTTAAGTATAAATTGCTTTGATTTCCTACTTTCCCATTTCCCTTCTGGCATCCAGGTCCAGGGCCCTAATCGCTGGATTCCAGCCCCCTCCCCTAATCTGCCTTGCCCTTTCTGGGTTGTTTTCCTGCTGAGAGAGACTATGACCCTTAGTTACCCACTTGTTCCCACTTCCTGACCCACCAGACTCCCATTTCCTCAGGGCAGTTGATATCAGCCAAGGGCTACAGGAAAAGCATACTGAGCAGATACAAATTCATACCAGCAGGTGAAAGACGAGAACCTCTTGACTTTCTTAATGTCTTCTTATGTGAAAGTAATTTACTTGTAAGACTTGAGAGTCATTGTGGGCAGTAAAGGCAGAGGATGGTTCAGAATTCAGGCACACATGAGTGGGACTCTTTGGCTCCTTACTGCACCCTGCCTCTAGAATACTGGCAAGTCAGTTAGGAGATGATCATTCCCTGGAAAAAACAGGATGGCCACAGAGGAGAGACCCCCCCCACAGTGAATAAGCTAGTTCTTTGCCAGATCACCTCTGAGAACCCCACTGGATAAGCCACATTTGTGCACAAAGAACTCTCCACCAACTTTTTGTATCTCATAATGAAACCTTAACAGACAGCCAGAGATCTCTAGATGTGTGTGTAAAGTTCTAATGAGAAAGAAAAAGACTCAAACAGAGGAAACAGCAGAACAAAAGTTCAAAAGTAGTATAGTTAATATCTATAGAGAAATAAGAAAATACACTTTATCCACGAAACGAGAAAGGATGTGGTTAGTCTGTTCAGGATACTACAACAAAATACTATAAACTGGGAGTCTTACAAATTTATTTCTCACAGTTCCAGGTAGTAGGAAGTCCAGATCAAGGCACTGACAGCTTTGGTGTCTGAAGAGGACTCACTTTTTTTTTTTTTTTGGTTTGCGACAGTCTCATTCTCTCACCCTGGGTAGAGTGCTGTGACATCATCATAACTCACAGCAACCTCAAAGTTTTGGGCTCAAGTGATCCTCTTGTCTCAGCCTCCACAGTAGCTGAGACTACCGTGCCACCATGCCTGGGTAGTTTGTTCTATTTAGTAGGGATGGGGATCTTGGCCTTGTTCAGGCTGGTCTCAAACTCCTGAGTTCAAGTAATCCACCTGCCTCGGCCTCCCAGAGTGCTAGGATTAGATGTGAGTCACACTGCATGGCCAAGAACTCACT
Source organism: Otolemur garnettii (assembly GCF_000181295.1). Classification (NCBI taxonomy): domain Eukaryota; kingdom Metazoa; phylum Chordata; class Mammalia; order Primates; family Galagidae; genus Otolemur; species Otolemur garnettii. Next base: position 12,620,697 of record NW_003852413.1, on the reverse strand, counting down.
TTCTAATTCAGAGATGGCACCTTCTTGGTAAGGAGTGAGTTAGCTTCTTAGGGTCCTTTTTACAAAGACCCTAATACCATTTATGAGGACTCCATCTGCCTGATCTAATCACTATTCAAATGACCCACTAAGACAATCATACTGGTGGCAGGTGTCAACCTATGAATGGGGGGGGGGAGAGATACATTTAGAACATAGCACGTTGCAAAACAAAATATACGATCTTAACAAGAAAGGCCTTTTGGCTATTAAAAAACAGAATATTTACAGGCAGCACCTGTGGCTCAGAGGAGTAGGGCGCTGGCCCCAGATGCCGGAAGTGGCAGGTTCAAACCCAGCCCCAGCCAAAACCTGCAAAAAAAAAAGGCAAAAAGCCCGGAGTATTTGGAAACAGTCAAAAGAAAGAATAGAAAGCAATTCATACAAACTTCAGAAAATAGTATAAAAATAGACGGAAAAATGTGGAAGACCGCCAAATTAGCAGATCCATCTGGAATATGAAAGATAATGCAAACTACTCCCCAGGGTTCCTGAGGAAAAATGACCAGAACTGGATAGGGAGGAGGACCTGGTGGGGAATGGGCTTGTTTGGAGGCCTCCTAAAGGCCCATAACTTAAAACGGGGAAGGGGAAGCTGTCTGGGTGGCAACTTGTACTCAGTGGCATTGTTCAGCCTTGCCACCCATTGTGCCCCCACGTTTGACAGACGCTGGGATACACAGTTACACGAGGGGCTGTGCAGGCAGGTGTCAGGGGACCACGGGTTTGATAACATTCGACTTCCCAGGGCGAAAGGGGACCACGGGGATCAGAGTTTTATACGCTCATCTTGCAGATGTGAGAGAACCCGAGGCCCAGAAAGGGTGGCCGGCCTGCCCTAGGCCACAGAGCCAGTTCAGCTGTCCTGCCCGCCCGGTGGCGGCCCGCCCTAACCACACGAAGAAGGGAAAGTACGGCGGGTGACAGCACCGGCAGCGCGCGCCGGGCTCCGCGTCACCCCGCGGCGAAAGCAGACTTATTTTGGACCACGCTGGTTAAATTAGTCACGCTGAGGGCGCGCCTCCAAAACCCATCGGACGCTGAGCACCCTCCCAAAGGGGCGAAATCTGGCGACGCGGGCACGCCTGGGGCCTCTGAGAGAGGGCAAGCTGGAGGCAGGCGGGGGCTGATTTCGCCCCCTCTCCAACCGCTGCTAAAGAAGACCAAGGCCACCACTGGGCACTTGTCAATACGGAGCCAAGCAGCCGCCCAAGGCTCCGGGCGCTGCGGCGCGCGGCGCGTGCGTGTTGTGGGCGGAGCGGGGCGCACGCGGCAGGCGCGTCTGAGCGCAGCGGCGCGGCGCGGCCCGGCGCGGGGCGCACGCGCATAGGGGCGGCCGCGGGGTCGCCGGCGCCGGCGGGTGGTGTCGAGGCCTGCTGGGGTGAGGGTGGAGCAGTGGGACTGTCAAGGCTGGGCTAGGGCCGCCTGGGCAGGGCGTCCGGAGAGTGGAGGCGGGGACAGTCGCGGTCGACGGGGAGGGATGAGGATGTGGGAGGGACTGCCGCAGCGGAAGCGGGGAGGACTGCGGGCGCGGGTGTCTCCGGGAGCCCTTCGGAGGGCTCCCTGGGGAGAGAAGGCGGGGAGGAGGTAGGGGATGGGGAGCCCCCACTCCAGCTCCAACCCGGGGACTGGTTCGTGCCTGCACTGGGCAGAACCTCAACTACGAGTTGCTATAGGCAACCAGCTAGAATGACCAGGTCGTCCCGGTTTGCTTGAGATGGTCTGGTTTTAGGACCAAAGCATCTAGGTCTCCCCAGTCTATTGCAGTGACCCTTTTCTGCTTCCCTTACCTGTCTTTTCCCGCGGCTGAACCCAAAATAGACCTGTGAGGCTGGAGAAGGACTCCAGACCTTTGTTTCACACTGCCTTTTTTATGTTAGGGCGAAGGCCCCCTCCACAACACCTTTCCAGCCAGGTCTGGACATGCCGGACCTTGTGAGGTAAAAACTTCAATGGAAGTCTTCCTTCCTTGATAAAGGTAGGTAAGAACTCAGGAGGGTACATCTTTGTATTTTGTCCCGGAGAAATCACATTTGAGCCCAGTTCTGTAGTAGTGAGGACGAGCCTATGCTTATTATATCATTGACTGTAGAAGCCTTTGATAGGGAATTTCTTTCATCCTCTTGGATCCCCAGAATTCAGAGGTCCAATTGGAACAATCATTAGCTTAAGTTTTTCCATCAAATGTCTATCATTAAACTGGAAAAATCTAGATAATATGACAGATAGTCCAGAGATGTTCAATTTTTTCCCTTTCTAATTAAAAAAGCCTCGTGGTGGAACATCTTTTAAACTCATTTGAATGGAAAGATGAAAGCTCTACCTAGGCACCCAGTGTGAATGGAAGAGATCCATCATTGTGGGTCTCGTTTTTGATTAGTCATCTGGTATCTTCCCTAGTGTGGTGTGACTTTGAGGTGAGAAACTTCAGTGGTTGAGATGATACATCTTCACAGCCTGCAGTTAAGTTACAGAAATGGCAGGACTTAGGTTTGCTCTGTTTTTGTTTGATATTGAAGTTTTGCTTTGTTTTGTTTTTTTGAGACAGAGTCTCACTCAGTTGCCCATGCTAGAGCGCTGTGGCCTCAGCCTAGCTCACAGCAACTTCAAGCCATCTTCCTGCCTCAGCTTCCTGAGTAGCTGGGACTACCGACACCTGTCACAATGTCCAGATCATTTTTCTATTTTTAGTAGAGACAGGGTCTCATTCTTTCTCAGGCTGGTCTCAAACTCCTGAGCTCAAGTTATCCTCCTGCCTTGGCCTCCCAGAGTATTAGAACTATAGGCATAAGCCACCCAGCCCAGCCCATATTGAATATTTTTGAGTCACACTGGAAAGACTGAAAATTTTTCATGTGGCTCTAATGAATTAATATTACTGTTATTATTACCAATGACAGAATGGAATTGGGTCATATTATGGTCACCACTAGTTTTTATAGTAGGGGTTATGTTCCATATGAAAAGGAGGAATGGATTTCATTATTTTATTTTCAATTTCTTCAATACCCTCCCCACGAACTTGACTGGAGATAGGGAACCCACTGTAGGGTGACCACTCTAAGATACTCACATTCATTTATTCCGTTCTTTGGAGAAATCAGAGATGTGTATGGAGGATGGGCAAAGTCCCCAATATGGATATGCATTTTATACTTGACGACTTGTGCTTTTTTTTTTGGTAGATGCAAGTAATACGCCATTCTGAACAGACCCTAAAAACAGCTCTCATCTCAAAGAACCCAGTGCTTGTGTCACAGTATGAAAAATTAGATGCTGGAGAACAGCGTTTAATGAGTGAAGCCTTCCGGCCAACCAGTGATCTCTTTGGACCCATTACCTTGCATTCCAGATCAGATTGGATCACTTCTCATCCTGAGGATCCCCAAGACTTTGAACAGTTTTTCAGTGATCCTTCCAGAAAGACACCCTCTCCTGGGAAGCACAGCATTTAT
>NW_003852413.1:12590351-12611734 GCF_000181295.1 Otolemur garnettii | reverse complement strand
GGAAGAAGCTGACCGGCGCCCTCTAGACCTCTGCCCTATCTGCTTACGCAAGTTGCAGTCTGCCATTGGCTTCAGCATTGAGGAAAGATATAAAGTAAATGGGAGGGGGCCCAACAGGGAGGGAAGTGGTTATCTAAGTTGCAAACTGACATTTTCTAGACCTATAATTTATCAAAGGAAATTAGTGTAAAGATAAGCAGGAAGCTGTGGGTTTTTTTTTTGAAAGAGCATACAAAAAAATACCCTTTTTAAAAACTTCAACTTGCCTTGAGTGATTTATACTTACAGTACATATAATGAGAAACAGTGGAAGAGGTTTCTCTGTTTTTTACCCATTTAGGGTAAGAGAGCTTGACCTTGCAGAACAGAATAAATATGGATATATGTGGTAGAGTTTATTTTGTAAATCCTGTAAATATGTGGGAGTGATTTGTCTTTCCAAATACAGGATAGACGTATGATGTTCACTAGGAGGAAAGGATGATCTTTAAGAAGTAATAAGGAAAGCACCTAATCTCGGGGTGTGTGTGTGCGCCCACACATGCCCACAAGCACATCAGTGTACATGCACGTGGTTGCTGGTGGGATGACTGTTATTCAAGTGACTGCACATAAATTTCTGCACGTATATCTGCATATATATTTGTCTACCTGTGTCTGTGTGTACACTTAGATATGTATATACCTACATATCAAGTTGAAAATACAGTGTAAGGCCTTGTGGGATATTTAGCAAGTTGAGGAAAGAAAATAATTATCTTACCCCCTAAAAAAGTCAGTGGAAGAATGAGAGTGCTTCTTAAATTGTCTTTGTTCCTAAGCACACTTCTGACCGTGATTTATAATTAAAAGTTTGTGTATATTGGTACTGGCTGTTTCCCTCAGTACTGCATATGCCATTTCATATTCATAACCATCTCCTTATCAAATGCAGCATCTTCCTGGGGTAATATAAATCACCGGCTTAGATCACCTGATCTAGGAGCCAATGTTTTTCCCTTGCAAAAATTATTCTGCTGTCGTTTGTTAAAATATGAACGTTTTCTGTTTTTCAAGGCGCTAGTGAGATGGATCGATGATGAATCTGCTGACACCCCTGGAGTAACTCCGAAACACAGTCGGGAGCATAGTGGGAATTTACCAAAACCCGTTGAAGCCTTCAAGGAATGGAAGGAGTGGATAATGAAATGCCGTGCCGTTCTCCAAAAATAAGGACCTTCAATTAGGAGTAATTAAAATAAACGTGCACATTCTGCTTTCATTTGGGTGGAGTACTTCATTGGAATAAACTACTTACTGATTATGTGCTGTGTCCAAGTAACAGGACAGAACCTTCTTTAAAGCACCTGAATTGAAATGAGACTCATTTTGAATAATAAAAATTCTGTAAACTGTCTTCTATCTTACTAGCTTGGTGTGTGGCAGTGAGCATGTTATTTCTGTTTTTCCATTATGTTTATGTCTCACCAGAAAGCTAGGAGTAGTAAATATTTTAAATATGACCATATATGTCCTAAGGAACAAATCCACATAATTTCAAGGGGGTGAGTTTTGCTTTTTGTTTTTAGAAGCGGCTCCCCCTCCGTTAGGCCCACCGTGGCACATTTGTGAACTTCCGTGTCCTCTGATCTCCATCTCATCCCTCCTCTTCTGTGACCTTGCCCTACTCTCTGGGGAAGGGGCACTTACCTCTCTTTTATTCCCTTGCTGGTTATCCCTTGCTTATTCCTGAAAGAAGCGACAATTCATAGAAGATTTTAGCAGCTTAAGATGTGACCTCTTGGGAATATTTACAAGTGAAAACAACAGTGGTACTTACACTACAGCGACTTTTGGTGGTGGGACTTCTGTTGGAATTCTCAGCTATAGCATTTAGGCATTTGTGAGGGGTCTTAGAAATAGTTTATAATAGTACTTACAGTCTGTGAGTGTACTTTTTCTGTAGTTTTAGAGCCCAATTCAGGTGTATTATTACAATGTGTGTCACTTTTTTGCATTGTGAAGTGTTTCCTTGATTTGGGGAGAAAGTATGGTGGGGTTGTCTGCTAGGATGCCAGGAAGCCCCACGGTAGTCTGCAGGCCGTGGGCATCAACCCATCGCTCTGGTAGCAAGCAGGTTGAAAACCAAAATTGACAAGCGCCTCTGCTAGCTCAGTGTATCTCAGAAATCCAGAAATTTCAGTGAAAGAAACTTAAATTCTTTCATTGTGCTGACTTAAGCAGTGTGATTTAAGGCACATTTTATAAATCTGATTTCCCGTGGATTCACTCTATTCCTTGATTAGACTTGCTTAAATAATTTTGGAAAAGGGTAGTTTGCTGTTAAACGTGATTGAAGAGAGAGTATTTGGTTATTCCAACACTGAAAAGAGAACTTGGCAGCACAGAATTTTATGGGTTCTGCGATGGGTTTTATTTTTTCCTCTAATGTACTTTATTACCCATTCTATTATATTTTCTTTTATTTTTCTACAAGGTAAGCACAGTTTTAGTCCTGAAGGTCAGAGTTATTCACACACCCTTTTGAACTCAGATTTGCCTAAGTGCAAAAAGTTGGGAATTATAGTTATTTGGACAAGATTAAAAATCCATTGGGGGCTCAGCGCCTGTGGTTCAAGCGGCTAAGGCGCCAGCCACGTACACCTAAGGTGGCGGGTTCGAATCCAGCCCGAGCCTGCAAAAAAACAATAATGGCTGCAACCAAAAAATAGCCGGGCGTTGTGGCGGGCGCCTGTGGTCCCAGCTACTTGGGAGGCTGAGGCAGGAGACTTGCTTGAGCCCAGGAGTTGGAGGTTGCGTGAGCAATGAAGCCATGGCACTCTACCCAGGGGCTCAGCTTGAGGCTCTGTCTCAAAAAAAAAAAAAAAAAAAAAAAAAAATCCATTGGGGCCTACTCTCAACTAGGGAGGAAAAATAACAAATCATTCATTCTTGTTATTGGGCCAAACAAAATTTTGCATAACTGGCATTTATTCGGCAATCATCACTTAAGTGCTGTGGATAGCTAATTCTGTGTTGTATATACTTTTGGACAATTTCTTGGGGTTAAATTTAAAAATAGAATTTATCTACTGAACATAATTTTTATGTATTATGGCTAAAACTTTGTAGTTTAAAAAAGTGATTTTCACTAAATGACAGCAATCCAAGCAGATTTTTGCACTGCGTGTGCTAAATGAATAAGATATTGAACAAGTAAGAAGCATATTTTCCACTGTCTACTATCTTAGAAATAAGTGAATTTGAAATGCTGTTTATGTCACGGATCCTATTTCTTGGTGCTGACAGAATTACTATCTTTCTCCAGCTAGGAAAGGAATAAATGTTGACATTTCAGTTCACAGACTTAAAAAATACAATTTAAGATACGGTGGGCGCTTGGGCGTGTGTGTGTGTGTGTGTGTGTGTGTGTGTGTCTGTCTCTCTCTCTCTCTCTCTCTGTTGCCCAGGCTGGTTTTGAACTCCCGGTGATCTTGCCCACCGCCTCCCAAAGTGAGCCCCTGAGCACCTACAGGCTTTCAATGGAGAGGGCCGAACCCAAGAATTTGGCAAAGATCCTGTCGATTCTTGTTCAGCTTGCGTTTTGAAACGTAAATCCTCCGGCTAAGAATAATTTACACATCAAACCCTCTCTTCAGAGCAGGCGAGCTAAAATCAAAGCAGGCAGCTGCGAGACCGCTAAGGCTGGACCTGCCCGGGCCCTTCCCGAGCAGGAAGCGCGTAGCTGTCCCGCCTGCGCCCAGGCGGCTGCGGACACCGCGGGCCCAGCAGCTGCGAGCGGCCGGCGCGCCACCTGCTTCCGCGCCCGGGGACTTCCCTCTGCAGGCTCCGCGGCGCGGGGTGGGCCGCGTGGCCTCCCCTGGCGACGCGACCCGGGGTAACCTCCTCCGCCGCAGCCGCCGCCGCCGCAGGCCGACTGGGGGTGAACCACGTGTGCGGCGCTCTGCGCGCGGCCTTGGAAAACCAGGATGGCGACGGCAGCAGAGCAGTGAGTGCAATGAGTTCCCCCGGAGAACCCTGAAAAAAGTGTTTCACTGCAGAGTTGGAGTCTCAGTCACCTTCTGGATTCTGCTATCTAGAGTAGCACCGTCCAGTGGAAACATAATACAGGCCACATATGTTACGTTTTAATTTTTCTAGCTGTCACATTAGCAAATGCAGAAAGAAGCAGGTGGAATCAATTTTAATCATCTAATTTATTTATTGGAGACAGAGTCTCACTTTGTCACCCTTGGTCGAGTGCCAAGGTGTAATAGCTCACAGCAGCCTCAAACTCTCTTGCCTCAGCCTCCCAGGTAGCTGGGACTATAGCTGCCCTGGGACTACAGGTGCCCCAGCACAATGCTGGCTGTTTATTTTTACAGAGGGCATCTTGCTTTTGCTCAGGCTGGTCTCCAACTCCTGAACTCCAGGAATCCACCCACCTTGGCCTCCCAGAGTGCTGGGATCACAGACATGAGCCACTGCGCCCGGCCCATCTATTTTATTTCATCTAGTGCACCCAAGCTATTATTATTCCAACGTGTAATCAGTATAAATATTGAAATATTTTATATTCTTTTCTCATACTAAATCTTCAAATCCCCGTGTGTCTTTTGCACAGACAGTACCTCTCAATTCCAACTGGCCACGTTTCACGAGCTTACCAGCCCCCTGTGGCTTGTGGCTGCTCTCTAGTCTACCTGGAAAATGCGTCCAGGAAACTGAGGTACTAGAGAAAGGCTTGAGGGAAAGGCCACCCAGATCTTCTGTCAGTACAGAGGGTTGATATTCAAACTGAAAGAGTGCGGACACTTATGAGGGCTTCTGGGTTTAGTGTTCAGTTTCTTCTCCTCTCTCTAAAACAATTTCTGTAGATAACTTATGTATGGGATACATGCGTTGATTTTTATCGACAGATATTTATGGGGTATATGTGATGTTTTGTTATAAGCACAGGATGTGTAATGATCAAGTCAGGGTATTTGGGGTATCCATCATCTCCTTGAGTATTTGGGTTTTTTTTGCAGTTTTTGGCCGGGGCTGGGTTTGAACCTGCCACCGGGCCAGCGCCCTACTCCTTTGAGCCAGAGGCGCCGCCCACCCCTTGAGTATTTCTTATTTCTATGTGTTGGAAACAACTCAAGTCTTCTCTTTCAGGGATTTTGAAATGTACCACACGTTGTTAACTATACTCACTCTACCCTGCTGTGCAAGGTTAGAACTTAATACTTTCTATCTAACCGTATGTCTGTACCCATTAACCAACCTCTCTTCATGGCCCTCTTGGTATCTGTCATTCTATTCCCTGCCTAGATGAGACCCACCTTTTAGCTCCCAAACAGGAGTGAGAATATGTGATATTTGTTGCTTCTTGATCTTGCGGTTATTCTCTGCTGCAGATTTTCACCTTCCTATCCCATTGTTGAGGGCCTGGCATTGCTTTATAAATGCATTTTCGTTTTTGGAAAGAGGAGTTGTGAGGTGCTCATAGTGTGGAGATTGTTTAGTCCATTTCCTGGATGCGGAAACAAGCCTGCAGTAGCTGAGTAAACGCGTGTGTTTAAACCAAAGGCAAAAACGGGACCAGATCCCAAGTCTTCCTGATTTTGAGTTCTGCACTGTTTTCACTGGGCTACATGACCTCATAGGGGGAAAATACCGCCAGCCAGAAACCCAACCAATTTTTTTTTTCCACATTGTTTATAGAAGGGGTTATAAGATTAAGCTTCCTTTCAACTTCTTTACTGTTCAGCTAGAGCCATCTGGGGTTGCTCAAAGTCAGAGAAATCAGTTCATGTACTTTCTGCCTTAGCACCAAAGACAGAGAGGTGCAACACCAGAAAAGCACTTGCTGCCAGTGAGACATTAAAAAAGAAAAGCATCATGAAAAATAAAAGGTCTAGTGGAAAATCGGTTGAGTTGAAACAAAACTGACTTTGGCAATATGCTCGCACTCAACGCCCCCGTTGGCATACTTACCTTAGTGTTACTCCCCCCCCCCACTGTTGTGTTTAGTCTCGGTTCCTAGGTCAGCTGGCCCACCCCTGTAGGACAGTCCTGCAGGGCACTGTGAGACCCGTCCTCAGATATTGGGCCAGTAAGTTGTGAGCACACGCTCTCAGTGTCCTGTGGCCTCCAAGTACTTCCTAGGGGGCATCAGACTCTCTTGAACTGTTGTAAATAGATACTTTTTTTTTTCTGCTGCATAATTAAAGTGGAAAAAAGTTAATGAAAAACAAAGAACTCATTCATTCGTTCATATAAGGGGGTCATTGTGATAGTTTTGAGACAGACTGTGTTATGGTCCTTTATTTCACTTTCAAGAAACACAGTGAACAGCGTCCTTTCGGATTCACCTGTGCAAGTTTCACCTTGCTCAGTTTACCGGTGTTGCTGGGAGGGCTCCATTTGTTTCCGTCTACATGGATTTTACATTTCTTGGTTTTTATGTATCTCAAAAATTTTGTAATGACCCACATAGGTTTTGGTACAAGAATATTTATGGAGCACCACCTACCGGGTGCCAGGCCCTGCTCAAAGCCTTGGGGATACAGCAGTGAACAAAAACCTGCTAATACACTAGTAGAAAAAAATAGCTGCTTCTGTCACAGCATGCCGGAGAAAAGAGACAGAAACAAGGGTCATTTTGGAGAAGATAATCAGGAATGCCTCCTTAGGGGGTCATTTGGAGGTGGCCAAATTGAAGGGCTACATCTTGTACACAACCAAGGGAAGGGTGTCCCAGGCAAAGGGAACCACAGACGCTGAGGCCCGAGGCTTGGATCAGTAAGAACAATTCCAGGAACAGTAAGAAAGCCGACAAGGCTAGTGTGGCAGGAGCAAGGGGGAAAGCAGTGGCACGAGACAGTTCCCACAGGGTCCATTGCTGAGGCTTCATGTCTGACTTTGCTTTGCGAGGATTATTATAGCCACTATGAAGAAAATACAGTGGGGGTAGTGTGGAGCATGGAAGCTGGCAAACCAGCTAGCAGATTATTGCAGTGATCCAGCTGAGATGATATTAGCTTGAATAAGGGTCCTGGTGGAGTTGGCAAAGGCAGTCAGCTTCTGGATATATTTAGAAAGTAGAGCTGATTGGATTTATGGAGGAATGGCTTTGAGGAGGATCCAGAGTTCTTCTGAGGACATTTTAAGATGGAGATGCCCGTTGGACAGCTCTGTGCTGCCAGGCAGGCATTTATGAGTCTGGAGCTTAGGGACAAAGTTGGGACTAAGAGAGGGAATAGTCTGTGTTGAGAAGGCACTTACAATTTTGGTTGAATTCTTTTTATATTTTGAGGGATAGAGCCTTGCTCTGTCACCCAGGCTGGAGTGCAGTGGTGCCAAACATAGCTCATTGCAGCCTTGAACTCCTGGGTTCAGGAGATCCTCCTGCCTCAGCCTCCCAGGCGGCTGGGACTACAGGTGTGAACCACGCTCCCATCTTGGTTGGATGCTGGGGTAGTAAGTTTCTCGCCCGCTTGAATTCTTCTTGAATTGCTGGGAAGGCATCTAAATGGTAACATATTCGTGATCACAATTTGTATTTTCTTTCATTACCTTTGGTGATGTGTTCTGAGATATCATGATTGTTGTTTGACTTACCCTCCAGGATACTGATAGTCACACTGAAGTAATTTTGATTTGAGTATGAGAGTTTTTACATGAAAAGCGACGTTACAAGTGGTATCGCCTCTTTTTTTGTTGGGCCCCTTCAGAGTAATTATAAAAACTGAACACGAGGGGGCACTATTTTCCTGCTTATGCAATGGGAGCTGCCAACCTGTTGGACACCGTTGCCCTGTCTTAGGACCTACACGTTAATATATTAAAGACAGATCTGAAAACAAGACAGTTTCTGTTTTCTCCGTGCAATGTATATTTACAGGAGTGAGATTTTAGAGTATAACGTGTCCGGATTGTCTTTAAATTGGTTTAAGGAATTTTCATAACCATTTCAAATTTTATTTATTTTATTCTTTTAGTTTTTGTTTTTAAAATTTTTTTTTTATTAAATCATAACTTTGTACATTGATGCATTTATGGGGTTCAGGGTACTGCTTCAATAAACAATGGGAAATGCTTACATGGAACTAAGTAACACATCATTTCAAATGTTAAAGGCTATGGCTTCTCAACCCCAGATCACTATTAGTGAGCCCCATATGTGGGAACTTTTATTTTTTTTTACTGTAGGAACTTTTAACAATAAGGATCGTGATGATTTGGAAAATTTGGATTGGAGTATGGAAACCTAATGTAACAGATACCTCCAGGTGACTTGAGTCTGGGCCCTGGGAACCCTGACTTCCAATCCTTTTTCTCTATTTTATCACCACGTATTAAGCTAAAAGCAATGCAGATAAAGGTTGGAAAATTAACATTACATGTTGCTGGAGTATAAAGTTGATACCTTTGTTAAAAGGTTGGAAACACTGTATCAGTTATGAATACATCTACCTTAAAAGGGCCCATGATCTTCATTCATTTTTACAACTATAATGGTTTTCTTTTGGGGAGGGAAACAATCTATATTTATACTGAAACCTTGTTAACTCATCAGGCTTAAAGCAGAATCTCTTTAATCAGAGGACATGAAGACTGGTAACTAATAAATGTGTTATCAGCAGTTTGATCTTTTCTATTTTGGGCCACCTATGAGCTAAGAATTTCTTTGACCATAACGATCCTTCCCTATCAGGCAGAACTGTTAGTTTTCAGAGTTGTGCTGGTGGTCCTGGCCAGTTCCACTGCCATGGAGGTGCAGAGCACAGGCCAAAAAATAGTGCTTCTTACATTTTTGTATGATTGAAAAAGATAAAAATAACATTTCTTATGTGAAAATTTTTATGAAATTCACACTTCAGTATCCCACAGATAAAATTGCACTGAAATATAGCCATGCTTATTCGTTCATATCTTTTTTTAGAGACAGAATCTTGCTGCTAACCAGGCTTAGAGTGTAGTGGTGCAATTATAGTTCATTGCAGCCTTAGACTCCTGGTGCCTCCTGGTGAGGCACCCTCTTCGTGCCTCACCCTACCAATGCACTAGGATTACAGGCATGAGCCACTATGCTGGGCTCATTTTCTGAATATTGTGTAGAGATGAGGTCTTGTGATGTTGTCCAGGTTGGTCTCTAACTCCTGGCCTTAAACAGTCCTCCCAAATCCCAGCCTCAAATGCTGAGAATTACAGGTTTGAGCCACTGAGCCTGTCATTCATTTATGTATGGTAGATGGCTGCATTTGACCTGCAATAGGAGAGTTGAGTAAGACAGCCATCTTGTGGCCCAAAAGCCATAATGATTTACTATCTGGACCTTTACAGAAAAGGTTTGCCCCTGGCATGTGTGAGAGCTATTTACTCACATGAGGTTAAGAGAATTGTTCTGTAATTGAGTGTAGGTAGTTCTAACTACTTGCCCTTGTTACTTTTGATAGGCTTTCGCTGCCTACCAGAATATTATTTCATTCATGTATTTTTCATTAAGAAATAATCAAGTTCAATCACTGCTTTTATTCTCATTTCAATTCTTAGCTGAAAATTTATGCTTCTTCATTTGATTATACTGCTAAGTTTGATTCCCCTCTCCTGTCTTTCATTATTTAATACTTCCTTTGAACTATTTAGCTATTTTGTGAGGTGCTTTAAAATAATTTGTATGTCCCAAGGTACTAGAATGCAAATAAGAGTTCATCAGATAGGACCTGGAATGGTTCAGCAAATTCAGTCTGTGCGCGTGGCGCGCCAGGGCCATGGGGAATGGATCAGCCCTAAAAATAGGTGTAAAAGCTGCAATGAAAGGAAAATAGTTTGAGAGAATAAGATTCTAGAAGTTCATATTGACAAAGGCATGAAAGATGGCCAGAAGATAACATTTCATGGTGAAGGAGACCAAGAACCAGGCCTGGAGCTAGGAGATGTCATCATTGTGTTGGATTAGAAGGGCTGTGCTGTTTTTACTTAACGAGGGGAAGACCTTTGCATGTGGATGGACATACAGCTGGCTGAAGCACTGTGTGGCTTCTGAAAGCCAATATCTACTCCGGACAACCGAACCATAGTCATCACCTCTCCTCCAGATCAGATTGTGAAGCCTGCAGATATCAAGTGTGTGCTGAATGAAGGCATGTCAATTTATCATAGACCATATGAAAAGGGTCGCCTAATCATTGGATTTAAGGTAAACTTTCCTGAGAATGGCTTTCTTTCTCCTGATAAGCTCTCTTTTCTAGAAAAACTTCCTTCTGGAGAGGAAGTGGAAGAGACTGATGGAATGGATCAACTGGAACTGGTGGACTTTGATCCAAGTCAGGAAGGATGGCGCCATGACAATGGAGAAGCGTGAGAGGATGGTGGACATCAGCCCAGAGGTGGTGCTCAGTGTCAGACCTCTCAGTGGGCCAGTGAATAACGCTGCTGGCATTTCACGTGCAGTAACGAGTCTGTGAGGGACTGTAATCATAGTATGCTCACTAGTTGCTATTGTTTTTTTTTTTCTTTGTACAAAGCTTCCTTTATTATTAATATCTGGAGTTAGTGTGGTACATGTACTACAAGTGATGACGAACCAACATTGATATACTACCTATTATTAAATAAAGTGCAGATCTTACGTAAGTATTCACTCTGTGTTGTTTACTCTATGAGCTCTGACTAATGCAAATGCATAGTTGGTCTCCACCATTACGGGGTCATACAGGATAGTTTCACTCCCCGAAAAGTCCCCTCTACTCCACTCAGTCATCCTTCTCTCCGCCCCCCAACCCTCTGGGAATCCCCGATCTTTATTGTTTTTGTTTTAATATTCAGCTAAGTAGTGTTTGAAAGGTTATATGAATAAATGCAAATATAAAAGCTCTGACTTTGCCCTGTACGTATGATTTCAGTGTGCAAGATGAAATTTAATACCTGTACAAACGACTTTTTTAAAAAATAGTATTTTTTTCTAGCATTTGTTAGGCCAAACCTTGGAACGGATTTCAGCTATGTACATGGACAATCTTAGACTGAAATCCTAGGTGTACGCACTGGCTTCAGTGTATGACCCTTTGTTGTTAAACTATGAAATTAAAACTCTGGATTTAACTGGCAATCAGAGAGAGAAAACTTAATTTGCAGAAAAAAAAATAAAACAATTTGTACAAAAGATTCAATATAAATTACAAGTGTCCTGTTTCAGTGACCAAAATAATAATAGTAGTGAAGTTCAACAGCTATTCTTGGGAAAACTTACGTGTTTTTAGTAGCGCTAAAAGGTTTTTTCTGCAGTTTTTGGCTGGGGCTGGGTTTGAACCCACTACCTCCGGCATATGGGGCCGGCACCCTACTCCTTTGAGCCACGGGTGCTGCCCTAGAGCTAAAAGGTTTTATAGAAAAGTTTGAAAAGTTACTTATTTGAAATGAATCTTCCTGGGATTTTTATAACTGGATCCAACAATGAAAGCTGTAAGAATCAATTAAAAAATCCTGATAGCAGAAGCAAAAAATCAGTCTCTTTAAATAAAAAAGCCATAAATTTATTGCAAATCTAGAAGTACCAGAATGTCATTAATACAGAACAAATCAGCAATCTTGTTTTTCTTTTCTTCCAAATATTTAAAACCTTGATCATTGACATACTGAAATTGGCATACATTTTTTTTTTCCATGCAGTTAACAGAATGGACATAGAGCAGGTCCCTTGGAAATCAGTTATAAATATTAAATTGTATTGAACATTCATAGTAAAAAATATGTTATAAAGTGCTGAAGTCATGTAATTCTGCAAAACTGCCACAAGCTCAAAGTTCTTCTCAAGCAGTGACAGAGGTTTGCTACATCCACCTTGGTTTAGGTGTGTCTGGTTTTGACAGACACTTTGTCATTCTCTCCCCCACCCTACCCAAAGTTTTATCGATTGTCCTATTTCTATGGCTGATAAAATGCTATACAAAATGTAGCAGGTGGTGATGAACTATGCCACTTTCATTTCAGTGCAGAGAAATATTCAAGCTTGTGTGTACCTGTAACCAAACTAGGCTTGTTATGTTTTTCCCCCTGAGTTGTCATAAATTAACATTAAAGATGAATAAAGAGGGAGCAGCGAGCATTGGCCGTCACCTGCGGGGTGAGTCACCTGCGGGGTGAGACTCGGTAACAGGTGAGGGAATCGCCCATCTGTTATCCTCACATTTCCCCTCTTTCCAGAAAACTGTTAAAATGAGAAATACTATGCACGTAGTGTAACTCAAAACAAAAAAATAACAAACAGAACAATGACCAGTTTAGGTGATACCTAGGGCGACTGACAACGATCAAGTCATGTTTTACATGAGACGCGAATTGCAACTGGTAACTGGTAACGTACATGTCTCTGCTACTCCCGTGTGAAACAGAAATGCTTCCAAAGTTAGATGCGTGTTTTTCTTTTTTAAACAAAAATCAGAAATGCTTCAACAATTCACACTTGATCTCAGCCAAAAGGCTGTGAAGCGATAATTCAATGAAATACAAATCTGAGCAAAGATTCTCAAGTATTCTTAGGTGATAAAACAGATGATTTTTAAAAGCTAAGGCGATTTGCTACCCATTATCCCCCCCCACCCTCCGCCCCTGTAATCAAATTGGAGATTCGTAACAACTTGGCCTTTTATGAGAGTAACTCTACAAGAGAAGGAATATTCTTTGAGGCATTTGAAGAACTGCAGAAAGGAGGTAAAAATGCTGCTTATGTCTTGGATTTTCTTTCTTTTGATTGCTTTAATCATCCTAGAATAACTTAATAATAAATAGTGGTTTAAATTAAAGACACTACAATCACATATTTCTGAATAGTTAAAAGCAACAGGAAACGTATTTTTGAATGCCGTCTTTTATCTTCTGTATTGAAATACTTCTGGTAATGACTGGCCATAAAAAGAAGTGGTCACCTTCACATTGAAGTTACATACATTTTAAAAATTTGTGTTTATCTGTCAAACGTTTGGTCTTAAACTATCCTTAACTTCCGTGAAATATGTAGAAAATTCAAGAGGCCATAATTTCTTAAGGAAAACCTCAGTATTTTCCTCCAAAGGTTTAAAAACAAGATCTTTTAATTTATAATTCTGAACGTAAGAGTTTTTAAAATGATGGAAGATTTTTTTGTTGTTGTTTTTGAATGGCCAATTTCACTTCAGTGACTTGGGCTGGAGATCATTTGACAAGATAGTCTATTCCACGTGAGTGATCTTAAAACCCCTTTTCCAGTTCACGACACTAGTAATATTGGAATGTGAACCCAAGAGTCCTCGGACTTATCATTCATATTGCTATGGAGCCAAGCCAGATTTATATACGGTAGAGTGTTTGGTTGTTTTTGTTTTGGCTTTAAAAGAACAAGCAAAAAGGAAATCTTTAAAGGAAAAGAAGATATTGGTAGTGCTGTTCCCATATACATTCCCTTTAAAACGCAGTTTTGAAAGCAAAGTAGAACAGCGGTTGGCTCCTCCACCTCCCTGTCTCCCCCAGCCCCTGGCCCACCCCCACCCCCAGGCCAACACAGCAGCTGCTGTTACAGGAAAGTGCATCATACTGGCTCCATCTGCACGTGAACTCTGTGCTCACTTTTCGCAAGATCCATTTCCAGAAAGTCTTCGGGTATGTCTTGCAAAGCCTTCCCACGATGGCTCGCCGCCTTTGTTTCACCTGAATGCGGGCGCTGGCACAGTCCCTGTTTACACGGTCTCACCAGGGCGAGGCACACGGCAGCCACCAACATGCCAGCTGCGCAGGAGTAGAAGGCCCTGCTGTAGATTTTACTTTGGTCCACCAGCAGACCTGGGGGAGAGCACCGGCAGCCATTAGCAACGTCCTCCCTGGACATCAACCCTCCCACCCAGGGCCCCAGCGAATTTGGAAACCTCTTGGTTTCTTTGCCTTCTTTGTTTTATTTTTGTCTTATTAACAAAAAAAAGAGAGTTCAAGGCAAAAAAATCTTTGGTAGACTGGAGAGAAGAACAAGAAGTCACTAACTGGATCTTCACGGGCTAAGTCTGTCCTTGCAGAGAATCTAAACCAGGGGACAGTTAGATGTATGCTTTTTGGAAAGGTGACCTGAAAGAGCTTTCTTTCTTTTTTGGAAAGAGCTGTCTTTATTTTCACTGCTGTTCACTTTGGGTCTCTTTTAACGGAGGAGAAGATTTCTAATCCCAGTGACTTGAAGGACTTATTTCAGATCTGAGGTATGCGACATATCTATGTCCCCTCCCAAGCAGGACGCAGTCTGTGCTAATCAATTAGGTATGTACAGAGTGTTGCTAGGTACTCACTTCCCAGACACCTTTCTTAAGAAGGGAAGGTGACCCACACAAGTCCCTTAGCCCTATTATTTCAAAAGTCAGATGGGTTATAAAGGTTAAAAACCCATGCGTTAAAAATTCTACCCTTCAACAAGTTGAGATGATTGAAACAGCCTCGAGCAACTTGGACTGTAGACACAGGTTCGAATCCTGACCTGCTTATTAATTTACCATACCAACTTTGGCTGAAATTCTCTGGTCTTCAGTTTCCTCACATTTAAATCAAGAAGGTTGGCTCAGGTAATTTTTAATCCCTGGCAACTCTAAAATTCAACGGAAGTATAAAAATGGAAGCAGATTTTTTTTTTTTTTTTGTATTAGCTTTGAACAGGAAGCTAGCACAACCCCTATGGGAGAGCAGACAGGGTTCGTATGTTATGTATTTAAATCACCTGCAAGGGGTGGTCCCGCCAGTCCTGCTATGCTCTGGATGAAGATGTAGACCCCGGCCGCAGAAGACATCTTTTCAATTCCCACGACATCATCTTCAGCAAGCAGTGGAATGTGGGTTCCTCCTATTGTTCCAACCATACACCCAAAAAACACACTACAAGACATGAGACCCCAGAACTCAGTAGCAAACGTGAAGGCAAACAGAGACACAGTCAGTAAAATGACACAGATGAGCTCAATGTAGATCTTACGAATGGGCTCCCGGTTGAGGACAAAGCCAGCTCCGATTCTTCCAAACACTTCTGCAATCGCCATCGCAGATAATAAAAAAGCAGCACGATCCTGGTCAATGCCCAGACTGATGCCTAAAGGAATGATGTACAAGGACGGTGCGAAGAATCCCAGTGTTGCAAAGAGACCAAATAATGCGTAACAAATAAAACTTTTCTCTTTCAAAATGGAGAAGTCTAACAGAGGGGCTTTCTGATCGCTCGGCTTGGCGCTCGCCTTCACCAGGTTCTGCTGCATGTCGGCCTTCAGCTCCAGGTCCGCGTTCGCGTGACTAGGCACATTTTTAGGTGAGGTAGTTAGTTCCACTCCTGAGTCAATGGAGTCTATTGAGGTTCGTGTCTTCTCATTTTCAAGCATGTATTGCACTTCTTTCCGGTTTTCGTGGGGGATTATTTTTGGCGACCCTGGTCCTCTGATAATAATTGGTCTTAGCAGTGCTCCAAAGACGACAATGTTCAGCTGTAGCAGACCCACAAAGAGGAGGCTGTATCTCCAGCCGATGCTCTCCTTCAGAGCCATGATTGCTTGGATAGGCAGGAATAGAGAAGAAATGAAATCTAAGGTCAATGATGGACTTGAGACACAGGAGATAAAAACATCAAGAGGTATGGGCATCACACCTGTAATGCCAGCACTCTGGGAGGCCGAGGCGGGTGGATTCCCTGAGCTCAAGAGTTCGAGACCAGCCTGAGCAAGAGCAAGGCCCTGTCTCTACTAAAGACAGAAAAAACTAGGCAGGCATCATGGAGGCATCTGTAGTCCCAGCTACCCGAGAGGCTGAGGCAAGAGGATTGCTCAAACTCAAGAGTTTGAGGTTGCTATGAGCTATGATGCCGTGGCACTCTACCCAGGGTGACAGAGTGAAACCCCCGTCTCAAAAAAAGAAAAAAAAAGTATGGATCCAGATTTGGTATCTGGTGTATCTAGGCCCAGAACAGTAATAATCTGTGTAGAAATTTCCTCACAAGGGGGAAAGCAGTCAATCCTGGCTATCCTTTACTCTAAGTTTTGGTGCATTTTATAAATCAGTAAGGACGAAATGTACATGACAATTATTATATATAAATATAGCTCAAGTCTCCAAAACAGCTTTGGAGGGGGTGCATTTTTCCAGGTAGAGGCACAAGAAGTGAAGTAAGTTTGTGACCGACCTACCCTGACCAACTGTGGTCCATGGGCCAAACCCACCCCCTGCCTGTTTTTGTTAAGGAAGCTTGACTGCAGCACAGCCCTGCCGCCTTGTGTAAAGAGTCTACAGACGCTTTTGTGTTGTAACAGCAGAATCAAGTGGCTGTGACAGAGACTATATAATCCCCAAAGCCTGAGCTCCTTACTATCTGGCCTTTTACAAAAAAGAATCTTACCAAACCTCTGAGTTATGTCATTATGTATCCATTTAAGACTCAAGAGTAGCAGATTAAATTAAAAAAAATAAACTAAGAGTCTAATCTGAGAATCTAAAAGCTCATATGATTATTTCAGAATTACATGGTAGCATCCTCCAGTTAAGGTATGTCCTTAACTACCTGAGTTCTCCTCCTTCCTACCATTAAGAGGAGTCCTAGGTTGCTGACTGGGAGGCCTGAAGAGAAGGCTGGACGCAGGAATGTGAGGTAGAGGACGTGGCCAGACAGAGCACCAGCTTCAGAGCCACAGTGGGATAGTGCAGGCCCCGTAAGATCTCACAGTATCTCCTTCTCATTATCCCAGAAAGGTTATAGGATACTTATTACAATTGCATTTTACTGCACTCTAATTCTTTGAGGGCTGAGAGTCAAGTGCAACAGACATGGTGACTCGGTTATCCAGGAGACGGGCTTAGCAGGAGAGCCCCGCGTTCCTGGGGAGCTCCACTTGCCTTTGGAGCACGGCTCCTCCCTCAGACTGCTCCTTCTCCCCTTTAATATGGAAACTCAGAATTGCAAGATAGTTTAGACTTGTGAATTACTAAGTGCTTTGCGCTCCCCTGGCAACAATCAGTCTGATTTTCCTGTTTCTTGAGCACCCACCAAGCACCAGGGACAGTGCCCAGTGATGGGAAGCCAGACTGACTGAGACACACTATCCTTGGGACACTCACTCTCCATTGGTTCTTCCTCCTCTCGATGATTTATTTTGACAACTTTCATACTGACAGAAAAGTGGACAGAACGAGGTCTATATGCCCATCCTTCACCTAAACCAGACAATTAGTATTTTTCTGTGTCTCTGTCAACTGTATCTTTCTCTCAATATATTTATGTGTACACATTCATTTTTCAGTACCACCTGGAAGGCTTCAGACATCATAACATGTCACTCCTAAATACTTCCACCCATGTCTCCTATGAACAAAATCCAATCTACTGACATGTTCATTAAGAAATGGCAGAGGTGGCTCATGCCTGTAATCCTAGCACTCTGGGAGGCTGAGGCGGGTGGACTGCCTGAGCTTGAGAGTTCGAGACCAGCCTGAGCTAAAGTGAGATCCCCATCTGTAAAAATAGCTAGGAGTCGTGGTGGGTGCCTATAGTCCCAGCTACTCGGGAGGCTGAGGCAAAAAGATCACTTGAGCCCAAGAGTTTGAGGTTTGCTGTGAGCTATGACGCCACAGCACTCTATCCAGGGCAACAAAGTGAGACTGTCTCAAAAAACAAATGAAAAAAGAAATAGCAGAGCAAGAAACGAATCTGGGTCTCCAAAGTTATCTTCCCACTACTCTAGTTTTCTTGTAATTTACATATTAATATTGAGATAGGGAGATAAACTACAGATAATTTTTTTTGTTTTTTGGTAGAGACAGGTTCTCATCATTGCTCAGGCTGGTCTTGAACTCCTGAGCGCAAGCAATCTTCTTGCCTGGGTTTCCCAAATTGCTAGGATTATAGGCATGAGCCACTGTGCCCAGGCCAGGGATAAAAATTTTGATGCAAGATTATCCACCCGCAAATAATAAACCTGACCTTTTAGCCTAATTTAAACCCATGTTCAATACCGCTCTTTTGAATAAGAAGAGGACATAATGGGATGAATGATCCCAAATCACTGAATTATTTTGGAATGCATGCATCGAGAAAGCCCTAGCACTTAATATATGGCACGCATCTTCCTATTTATGTAAACTTGGACTACTAGGAAAATGGTTTGAATTCCTAAAGTGGGGATTACGGAGGACAGACCCAAAAAAGGTGGTGCTGGTGGAGAGAGGGTAATAACCTTTCATTACGCAGACTGTCAAAGTCATCCAGACTGGGGGGAAAGTTAGTGCAGCGGGAACACCTGAGCGGCTTCCCTATTTCACATTGACACTTGGAGTTTCACCGTCCGCCTACCTGGTGCGAACGCAAACACAGCGAAACATTCTCCTGTAGAAGCCACTGCGGTGACCACAGAGCGTCTCTTGCTAAAGTACTGTGACAGAATGGTGACCGTAGGGAGAAAACTAAAGCAGCAGCCCAAACCTGTGAAAAGAAGTTAGAAGAACAGTGAGACTGCTACTGGCTGGGCCCGGAAGGACCTGCTCTAAGATCTGGAACTTCTGTTTTGGATTTCTTGAGGCTTAATGATTGGGAGCCAAGTCATTAATTCTGGGAAAAGTGATGTTGCAAAGAAAAATGGCTTTCACTAAAGGGCTGCATAAGCTGCAACAGTTATTTGGGGATGCTAAGAATAGAAAAACTGTTCTCTGGTTTTATCAAATTTATAGAATTTTTTTCGAATTTATATAATTCACAGTGGATAAAACTATTATTGAACATAGTTTTAATTTTTTAAAACTGGGTGGAGTCCTGTGGCATCAGCCTCACTCACAGACACCTCAAACTCCTGGCTTCAAGCAATCTTCCTGCCTCAGCTTCCCTAGTAGCTGGGACTACAGGTGCTTGTAACATCACCCAGCTAATTTTTTCTTTCTTTCTTTTCTTTCTTTCTTTTTTTTTTTTTTTTTAACAGAGATGGGGTCTTGTTCTTGCTCAGACTGCTTTTGAACTCTTGAGCTCACGGAATCCTCCCACCTCAGCCTCCCTGAGTGGAGGATTATAGGCATTAGCCAGTGAGCCCAGCCTTGAATGTAGTTTTTACATAAGACTTATATCAGGGGCTGGGCACAGTCACTTACACCTGTAATTTCAGCACCAGTGAAAGGCTAAGGCAGGAGGATTGATTGAGGTCAGGAGTTGGAGACCAGTCTCAGCGAGAGCCAGATCCATCTCCACAAAAAAATTAGGAAGATTAAGTGGGCGTGATAGCACCTGTTGTCCCAACTACTCTAGAGGCTGAGGCAGGAGGATCACTTGAGCCCAGGAGTTCGAGGCTGCAGTGAACTATGGTGATGCCACTTTACTCTAGCTTGGGTGACAATGAGACCTTGTCTCAAAAAAAAAAAAGACTTGTTTTAGAAATAAGTCTCTTGATATGTATAGAAATGTATGAAAATGTCTTAACTCCATATGTTTATATATATATTATATATATATATATACACACACACACATATACAGAGGATGCCCCCCAAATGTACACGCATTAAAAGATGTTGTCTATGTAATTACTTTTTTTTTTTTTTTTTTTTGAGACAGAGCCTCAAGCTGTCCCCCTGGGTAGAGTGCCATGGCATTACAGCTCACAGCAACCTCCAACTCCTGGGCTCAAGCGAGTCTCCTGCCTCCGCCTCCCAAGTAGCTGGGACCACAGGCGCCCGCCACAACGCCTGGCTATTTTTTGGTTGCAGCCGTCATTGTTGTTTGGCGGGTCCGGGCTGGGGATTCGAACCCGCACCTTAGGTGTACATGGCTGGCGCCTTAGCCGGTTGAGCTATAGGCGCCGAGCCGTAATTACTTTTGAAGTTGAATTGAAGGTACCCTTACTGATCAGGTGTACCGACACATGCTATGTACATTCATTTTGCCTGCGATTCATACATTTTTGGGTAATGACCGATTTTACTTTCCACAAGATCTCTAAAATGTGTATACATTTGGGGACACTCCTGGTATATAACATGTAATCTATGAGTAATATGTGGACTCCTTTTAAGTGGAACAGAATTTTCTTAGACCCCTTCAAGAGTAAGTCCAGCACATTGTATGTCCCCTACCTACAGCCCTAGACCCTCAAGACCTTAACTTGAGAAATATTAGCTAAAGAAATTCAAGTCTAACTCTGTAAAAATGACATCCTTTTGGCTGCAGACTATAACAGAAGTGATCGTCATCATCAGTAAACTTTTTTTTTTTATAAAAAAAGGATCAAATGAAAACTCATGGGCATTTGAGAACAGATTCACCCATCTCCTGGAGTCCATAGGGCCCATTCAAACTACTGAGACACTGTTTGTTTTAAAGAAAAAGTAAACAGCGAGAAATGCAATTTGAGTTTCATTTCCTCCCTCTCCTTCCTTCCTTCTTCAAATTAAGTGGAGAACTTCAGAGCCAAGGCGTAACCCTTACCAGAGACGACGCCGATGGCGATGTACATGTGGCAGACCTCGTGTGCAAAGGAGGCGCCCACCATCCCGGTGCTGACCAGCACGCCGCCCAGCATCACCACCAGACGGTGTCCGAATCGATTGCTCAGGACCGTGGCGAGGGGAGCTTCGGAAAAGAACGTACAGTGATATTTCAACTTGCAGAGGCCTCAGCGTGAGCTCCTCTGAGATTCCTTGCTCCGTGCCTTCCGCACGGAGACAGGGTACAGGACGCAAGACACCATTTGTGCAACGGGTGCTTACGCCTGTTCAGGAATTATTGTTCATTGAAATTTGACATTTGATTCTTCAGGCTCCCAAGTCGTGGAAGCAACCCAAATACCCAACAACCCATGGCTGTTGGTGGTATATGTATACCATGGAGTACTACTCAGCTCTAAGAAAAGATGGAGACTTTGCGTCCTTTATGTTCACCTGGATGGGGTTGAAACACATGCTTCTTAGTAAAGTATCTCAAGAGTGGGGGGAAAAAGGCTCAGTGCCTGTAGCTCAAGCGGCTAAGGCGCCAGCCACATATATCGGAGCTGGCGGGGTTCGAATCCAGCCTGAGCCTGCCAAACGACAATGACAACTACAAACAAAAAATAGCTGGGTGTTGTGTTGGATGCCTGTAGTCCCAGCTACTTGGGAGGCTGAGGCAAGAGAATTGTTTCCAGGCGTCCTTAAACTACGGCCCGCGGGCCACATGTGGCCTGTCTAGGACATTTATCCAGCCTGCTGGGTGTTTTTGCCGCCGCTGCCTGTCCTCCTTAGCAGCCAACTTGTCCTGGGGCCTGCAGTCCGGCCTCTAATGGTCTGAGGGACAGTGAACTGACCCCCTGTTTAAAAAGTTTGAGGACCCCTGGAAGCCCAAGAGTTTGAGGTTGCTGTGAGCTGTGACGCCACGGCACTTTACCAAGGGTGACAGCTTGAGGGTCTTTTTTTTTTTT
>NW_003852413.1:12522868-12590331 GCF_000181295.1 Otolemur garnettii | reverse complement strand
CCTGCCAAACAATAATGACGGCTGCAACCAAAAAATAGCTGGGTGTTGTGGCAGATGCCTATACTCCCAGGTATTTGGGAGGCAGAGGCAGGAGAATCTCTTGAGCCCAGGGGTTGGAGGTTGCTGTGAGCTGTGATGCCCAGCACGCTACCAAGGGTGACAGCTTGAGGGTCTTTTTTTTTTTTTGAGACAGAGTGGGGAAAGAAGTATCCACTGTACTCAATACTAATATGAAACCAACAGGTAGACAGCTGCACATCCACATGAATGATGGAACCCAAATATCATCTAGCAAGGGCGGGGGTGGAGAAGGAAGGGAGAGAAGGGGGAAGAGGGAGGGCAGTTGGGATCTCTCCTACTGTGCCCAACGTGAGGGTGTTCAGCACGCCCCCCGCCCCGGGTGAAGGGCTCGACTACAACTTGAGCTTTACCTTAGAATTGAGAACAATGTAACCTAAAATCTATATCTTCGTATTAATTTGAAATTTAAAAATATTGGTTCTATTGGGAAAAAAAAATGATTCTTCAGGCTCCTTAAAGAGAAAGCCACAATTGCAAAGATATGGAATCAGTCTGAGTGCCCATCAACTGAGGAGTGGTTATAGAAAATACTCTGCGTGTGTGTGTGTGTGTGTGTGCATGCTTGCCCGTGTGTGCATGTGTGTGTATCTATGTAAATGCCACATAGATTACTACTCAGGGATGAGAAAGAATGAAATATAATATAATGTCTTTTGCAGCAACTGGGATAGAACTGGAGGCTTTCTCCTCAGTAAAGTAACTGAGGAACAGAAAAACAAATGCCGCACGCTCTCACTTATAAGGGCGAGCTAAACTGGGGGGACACAAGGACACACACAGTGGTATGATGGACGCAGAAGGCTTGAAAGGGGTGGGAGAGTGAGTGAGGGACAAAAAATTACCTACGGGGTACACTGTACACCATTCAGTGGATGGGCACACCAAAGCCCAAACTTCACCACTATTCAGTATCTATGACAAAAATTGGTTTTCCTATCATTGCTTGAATCTTTTTTTTTTTTTTTGGAGACAGGGTCTCTCTTGCTGTTTGCCCAGGCTGAAAGGCAGTGTTGCATCATAGCTGACTGCAACCTGCAACTCCCAGGCTCCAGCCTGACTCAGCCTCCTGAATAGCTGGGACTACAGGCATGTGCCACCATGTCCAACTTATTTATTTATTTTTGTAGAGCTGGGGTTTTGCTATGTTGCCCAGGCTGGTTTTTAACTTGAGCTCCTAGGCTCAAGTGATCCTCCTGTTTTGGCCTCCTAGGATTATAGGCATGAGCCAGGGTGCCTGGCTGATTTTTTTTTTTTCCCTGTACTCATTGCTTTGAATTATTTTTAAAAAATCTCCATTTGGAATCAGATTCTAGTTAGTTTCTTTATAAGGCTGAAAGTATGGTGAATTCTCAGTTATGAACTCTTAAAGGAGGCCTGCTGTGGGGTCAATAACATTGCAGTCTGTTCAAAGTGTCTGATGAATCATAATTTGCTTAGCTTCTCTAAGCTGTATCCCCTAGGACATATAAATCTGGCAAATTAGTTTCCTAGTTGTATATTACTTAATATTGACTTGAGAATACCAAGAGAAGTTAGACATCGACAGTTGGGTCAAGGAAAGACAACATAATAGATAGAAGGGGCCGAGAGGGATAAAAGGCTTCAATTTTGCTGGTGTTAGTTCATATATATCTATTGTGTTAGCTATTAGAATTCGAACGAATATCGAATATAGCTCATAACAAAGCCACTACCATTTGGAGCCAATATGATGGCTCAAAGTATTAACAACTAGAATAACAGCACTTGGAAGAATTATTTTCTGGTGTAATAGGCTTAAGTAGGAATTTCTTGTTGACTACATTTCTATTTTTGTTTATAAAAGAACTAAAACTTAAGCTTTGGGATTTTCTTTTTATTTAGATTACCAAGTGTAAAATTTTAGTTCTAATTCATTTAAATTATCTAAGAAGGTAAGCATTCTACAATGTAAAAATTAAGTTATCTTAATACTTGAACTGGAACTAGGAGTTATTTCATGAAACTTGATAGTAGGACTAATAAGAGAAATTCCTACTTTACCCAGTGGCTAAAAACACATGGAGCTGCTTCTTTAAAGACATATATGGCTAAAAATGAACTATATTTAAAGAATGGCTTTAACTTCAGTGGTAACTTTGACAGATAAACTCCTGACACCTAGCATTCGTGTTCAAATTAGACCCGTAAGTGACCAAGTAAAAATTAGTATGTTAACAATAATTCTAAAACCTGATTTTCTTTTGTGCCCTTGGATCTGGGAGTATTATGTAATGATGAATCAGTGGTGTCCTTTAAGGAAGCAGGTGTTTGGTATTCACAGTGTCTCCCGAAGATGGTGTTTGTAATTTCATAGTATCTCCTTTTACTCATCCCATTTTTCTTTTTCATGTATCCTCATTTACATGTTTCCAACCTATAATTAGGAGATCAGGTACTGGCATGCCAGTAACTTTTTGAGGTTGCTTCTTTAGACAATGACTATATACTCACAGAATTGGGGTTGACAGCTTTCCTCAAAGTAATACGCACAATCCTGAGAGTGTGCAGATGCCCGATGTCTAATAAACGGGTGGTAAGCTGATAAATTAGCCAGGTGTGGTGGTATGCACCTATAGTCCTGCCTACACGGGAGGCTGAGGGAGGAGGATTGCTTGAGCCTAGGAGTTCGAGGCTGCCGTGAGCTATGATGTTACCACCATACTCCAGCCTGGGTGACAGAGGGAGATCTTGTTTCAAAAAGCAACAACAACAACAAAACAAAATAACAAAGTAAACAGGATAACACAAAGGAATGCATCAGGATCACAGCATTACGTAGCATGGTAGCACAACTACCATTACATAGTTAGGCAGGTGACAAGGGACCCACGGTCATGTCATAGTAAGGCTGAAGGAAGTACTAACCTGTAAATGTCAAGACAAACACACATATCGATATTATCCACGAGATCCTGCTATTGGATTCATCAAAACTGTCCATTAAGTCATTAAAGAAGACACCAAATGACTTGATGATACCGTAGGTAAAGACTTCAATGAAGAAGAAGGAAACCGCTACTGCCCAGCCCCATCCTCCGTCAGGCACTTCAGTGTACACGTTGGCTCTGAAACAAACCCTTGCTTTCTTTTGGGTCATTCTTTTAAAATCTGAAATAAAAATTAAAAAAAAAAATTCAGACCGGCAATAACCCGAGTGTTGCTGGTTGTAATACTCTTTAGCAAACATAACAGATAAGAATTACTTACCTTGTTACTTAGGTTGAATATTTTAATCATGTCCTATTAGTTAGGATAAAGTTTTTGGACCATTTCAAACATATATGTATTTAAAAATCTTTGTATTGTGTATGCGGTCCCCAAAGAACTTGGAAGTAGGACTTTTCTAGGACAGCTAAATGTTCTCAAATAAACATAAGGAACCACAGCAGAATACTTAGAAGCACTTTGGGGGACACAGAATGGCCACCAGACCAAGTATTGACGCTGACCTTGAAGGAGACAAGTTAGGCAAAGAAAGATTGAATTGACCACAAGGAATGCTGATCAAAAATGAAGCCTAGAGGCCAGGTGCGGTGCCTCATGCCTCTGATCCCCATGCTTTGGGAGGCCAAGGTGGGAGGATCACTTGAAGCCAGGAGTTGGGAACAAACCTGGGCAACATAGCAAGACCCATCTCTACAAAAAATTAGCTGCATGTAGTGGCGTGGGTGCCTGAAGTCTGAGCTAATTGGGAGGCTGAGGCAGGAGGATCATTTAAGCCCAGAATTTAGAGGCTGCAATGGGCTATGATCACATGCCACTGCATTTTAAAGCGATCGCATCTCTTTAAAACAAAAAGGAAGGAAGCTTAGAAAAGGGAGGCTGAATAACAAACACTGACAATATGTCCAGCACCTTCCACAGGATCACAGGTAAATTCTTGAGCATTCGAAATACCACGAGCATCTCTGCTTGAAACCACTGGCCATGAAGACTGCACAGCCAGCTCCTCCTGCTCCCCTTTTCTACTCCATAGGCAACGTTCCGATTAGGATTTGGTGTCTAGGTGGATGGACGTACCCACACGGACAGAATGTAACCATAAATAAAAATGGGTGAGCTATGTCTTCTGGAAGTTTGTTTAGCATAAGTTCCTTAGATTTGACTGCCACTTGGTGTATTGGCAGTTGAATTTCTGAGTACACGACAAATAATCTAGAATACAGTGACATCAGTTAACCAAATTACCCCGGCCTCATTGTGTTCTTCCATGTAAACTGCAGCAACCATCAGATCATGGAGACCTGTGTGGTAACACCACTAACAGGAGACTCTGTGTTGAACACGGGAAGGTTGGTTTAACCTAGGCCTTCTGGATTGGGCTCTGGCACATGAAAAGAGTCTTTTTCAAAGCCTCAGCAATTACATATACTTTAAAAAGACAGAGTCTCCATCTGTCACCCTGAGTAGAGTGCCATGGCATCATAACCCATAGCAACCTCAAACTCTTGGGCTTAACGGGTCCTCTTGCCTCAGCCTCCTAAGTAGCTAGAACTACAGGTGCCCGCCACAACACCTGGCTAGCTTTTTTCTGCTTTTAGTCATGAACTCAGGCAATCCACCCAGAGTGTGGTCTCCATATGTAATTGCAGCCAGGTGTGGTGGCTCACACCTGTAATCCCACCATTACATATGCTTTGAAACAGTGATGTGTATTTTTAGCCCAATTAAAAATTAATGATATATAATAATTAGTGAGTCCACAGTATTAGAGCTCTTAATGGCAAGTAACCTCAAGATTAAGAATTCCTGGCTTGGCGCCTATAGCTCAAGTGGCTAGGGCACCAGCCACATACACCAAGGCTGGTGGGTTCAAATCCAGCCTAGACTTGCCAAACAATGACAACTACAATAAAAAAATAGCTGGGCGTTGTGGTAGGAGCCTATAGTCCCAGCTACTTGGGAAGCTGAGGCAAGAGAATCGCTTAAACCCAAGAGTTTGAGGTTGCTGTGAGCTGTGACACTACAGCACTCTACCCAAGGCAACAGCTTGAGGCTCTATCTCCAAAAAAAAAAAAAAAAAGAATTCCTTATATACTACCCAAAGCAATTGACAGATTCAATGCAATCCCTATCAGAATACCAATGACATTCTTCACAGAAATAGGAAAAAAAAAACTCTAAAACTTAAAATAATCCTTCACAAAATGCTGGACGCATCTCACTACCAGACTTCAAAATATACTATTATTCAAAGCTGCAGTAACCAAAATAAGACAATGTTGGCATAAAAACAGACATAAACACCAATGGAACGGAATAGAGAATGCATGAATTAATCTGCGTATCTATAGCCAAGTGATTGTTGACAAAGGCACTGAGAACACTCAGTAGGGAAAGGACAGTCTCTTCAACAAATGGTGCGGTGCCAATGGATATCCACACGCAGAACAGTCAAACTAGACCCCCCACCTCTCACCTACACACACAAAATCAACTCAAAATGCGTCAAAGACCTAAAACAAAACAAAACAAAGAAAAATGTGCAGAAAAAAACATACTGGAGAGGCTTTGTGACATTGGTCTGGGAAAAGATTTTATGAATAAGAGCTCAAAAGCACAGACAAGGGAAGCAAAAATAAACACATGGGAGATTATATCAAACTAAAAAGCTTCTACACAGCCAAGGAACAAAAAGAGTAGAACAACCTACAGAATCAGAGAACACATTTGCAAACAACACATCTGGCAGGGGATTAATACCCAGAATATACCAAGAACTCAACAACGCAACAGCAAAAAACCCAAAAAACCCACCTGATTAAAAAATGAGCAAATGATCTGAACAGACATTGCTCAAAAGAAGACACACGTATGGCCAAGAAGTATGTGAAAAAATGTTCAACATCACCAACGATCAGGGAAATGCAAATCCAAACCACCATGCAGATTCATCTCACCCCACTTAGGGTGGCTATTATCAAAAAGGCAAAAAAAAATAGCACATGTGGGCCCAGATATGGAGGAGAGGGAACTCTGTTGGTGGGGATATAAACTAGTACAGCCACTGTGGAGAACAGTAGGGAGATTTCTCAAAAACTACAAATAAAACTAACATGTGATCAGCCATCCCACCCATTGCCATTTGTCCCAGGGAAAGAAAATCAGCGTGTCAGACAGATTTTGCTCCCATCTTCTATTCCTTATAGCCAAGATAATGGACCCAGCCTAAGTGTCCAACAACAGATGGGAGGGATGATGAAGTGTGGCACAGGGTGGAATACTATGCAGCCATAAAAAGGACGAACCCCGGTCATTCCTGACAACATGGATGGAACTGGGGGACATTATGTTAAGTGAAATAAGCCAGGCACAGAAAATTAAAAACCTCATGTGCTCACTCATACATTGTATGTGGAAACTAAAACAAACTTGATCTCATAGAAGGAAAAATCAGAACAGATGATGATACCAGAGGATGGGAAGGGAAGGATGTGGAGAGATGTACTAAAGGATACAAAAGTAGGGCTAGATAGGAGGAATAAGTTTTAGTGTTCTGTACAGGATGAGGATGACTAGAGTTAATGATACATCATTTCAAATAGCCAAAGGAGAATATTGAACGTTCCCAACATAAAGAAATGATAAATGTTTGTTAGTAATTAGATATGTTAATGACTTTGATCTGATTATGGGACAATATAAGTATGGAAACATTGTTATATACTCCATAAATAGTGTCATTATTACGTGTCAGTGAAAAAGTAGTAAAAAAAAAAAAATTCTGCGCAAGTATCCAGTTGTGCACAGGTGAATTTTTAGGGTGCATGTTTGGCTTAGCCATAAATTGTCATGTTCAAGTTACTAAGGCGAAAGTTTTATTGATAATAGAGGGCAACTTAAAAATCACAAGATCCAACTTTATCCGTCTTACTGGTTTCTCATCTTAAAATTGAATATTCTACATTTACTTTGCTAAATCTTAACAAACAGCCAATCTGACCTAATTGAATATCATGTATCCTATTGATAGCCCCCTTCCCACAGTAGCCTCAGGCTTGGGAAGGCCTCTGTATTTCTATGACTGTCAGGATATTTGGTTGAATGAAATAGGGCATGAGACGCTTTAAGAAGCTTACATTCTCTACAGCAAAATACCTCTGCATTTTGATGTGTGAGATGTGTCATGGCTGAGAGCAAAGGCAAAGGTGGGAGAAAGGGCAGGCAGGTAGCTCCGGAGGCAGGCTGAGCAGCTGCAGTTAGTCTTTGGTGTCCTCCCACATGGAAAGCAACTGATTTGAGATGGGAGCCAGGAGCCCTCCAGCCAATGCAGCCTTCACAACATCCCTCCTCATTAGCCTCCCGGAAGTCACTCTTAGGAAGAGAGGGGCTGGGGCAGGAGTGAAGACACCCCTCCCCTACAAAGTGCCTCTCGATTCTGGCTCTAGAACAGTGCTCCGCCCTGGGTAGGGAGAGCTGGAGGGCAGGAGGGATGGCGATGGTGGCCGAGGCCTTGGCCTTCACCCTTCAAGCCACTAGTTTGAGCTTTTCTTAGTGATGACCACGACTCCTTTACTAGCCTTTTAAATGGCTCCACGTGTCCACTACAATTACTATGTTTGAAATGCTCCATCCTGGTGGCATTTTTCTGTTCAGACTTTTTCAATGGCTTTCCTCCTTTAGAAGGCTAAAATCCACCTATGAGCCTGGCTTTCAGTGTCCTTCATAACCTTGCTTGTTCCCTTGATTCTTCCAGTTCTAAGACTTGAGTCACTTGCCACAGTCAGGTCATAGTGGGTACCTACCAGGCTGTGGTCATGTTACTCCCCCACGCTGGGATGCCGCATCTATAGCTGGAAGCCGGCACAGAATCACTCTAAAGCCTTGTTCCGTCAAATACTTCCTTCTTCATAACATATCCTCAGACCAGCTTACCCTAAGAGCGCTCTTCTTTGTGTGACAGGTATCATTTAATGATGGGGTATCATATACATCCAGACATTTATCTCATTTGCTCGGTTAAATTATAAGCTCACAAAAATTGGGGGCCTACATCTCTTTGCACCACCCCTCCCCCGCCCTTGGCCCTGTACTTTACACATAATTTTTATTTCCCAGCAAAGTACCTGCTAGATGACAGGCCCTCTGCTTTCACTGTAGGGACAGTACCATGGAAAGACAGTGACAGTGTCTGCCTCCAGGGACTCAAATAACTTGTTGATGGTAACAATATGAAAACTTAATACAGGGATGCATCCTATTTAAAACCAGCCACGTCCTTCCAGAGTTCAGCACATTTCTGACAAGCAGTCAGGACCAAGTGGTTACTAAGTGCAGGGTCACACTGGCATGACTGTTCTAACCCAGCAGGGTGTCCATATGGCGGGCTCAGAACCTACCTGAATCAAAACATATTGGAATGGGGTTAGGATGAACCTGTAGCCCCCAGATGGAGTTAGAATTACTGAATGTTAAAGTTGAAAGGGACTTGGAATCTCATTGTGTGCAACAGCTCTGTAAAATCCTACTCATTTTGCAAAATAGGGAATCTGATCCCTGGACAGGTGATGGGAAGGGATGTCGGCTGTGTAGGATCTACCTGGTGATGCGTGATACCTGATTCTATGACTGAGGGCAAATCATTTCTTTTTTCTATTTTCTTTTTTTCCCCGTTGAGACAGAGCCCTCTTTGTTGCCCAGGCTCTAGTGCCATGATGCCAGCCTACCTCACAGAAACTTCAAACTCCTGGGTTCTAGGGACCCTCCTGCCTCACCCTCCCAAGTAGCTGGTTCTATAGGTACCTGTTACAACACACAGCTAATTTTTCTATTTTTAGCAGAAATGGGGTTTCACTCTTATTCAGGCTGGTCTTAAACTCCTGAGCTCAAGCGATCCTTGGGTTCTCAGGGTGCCAGGATTATAGATATGAGTCACTGTGCTGGCCTCTTTTCTCTGTTTTCACCTAAAATGAAAATAACTATAAAAAAGGAGTTCTCAACTAGCCTCTGATGATCTCAGGTCTCTTCCTGTCCTGAGAATCTATAATTCTATGATAGTCTTTGACAGTGACTTGCTGTAAATTATCCCTGGAAGCCCTTTAAAGGCCAGGCCCTGGGTGGGTCTTCTTGCAGCCTGCATTCCCATTAACCTGTTGCACAATGTGGGGAAATGCCTAGATCCCACCATTTTAATCCCTAAATTCCATCATCTGTAAATCGGAGGGTGACAGTTTCTCATACCTGTTCCAACTATAAAATTCTACAATTCTGAATGGGGGTTCCTGGCAGCCATCTCTTCCCTTCTCCCTAATGTTCTGGAGGAAGTATAACAACAAAATCCCTGGCCAGTTTGGAGTACTTCCTAGTAGCATTCGGTTTTCTTAAGCATCCCTTTCAAATAAGTGGATGTTTTCCCAAAGGCTTGGAAATCAGTTTACCCGGGAGGTGCACTAGAAAAGATTTGGTCTGAGAGCATGATAAACGGATTGCAGACCATCAGAATGTTAGTTAGTCCAAGGTCAGTTTAGAGCAAAGTTCAAAATGCTGGCTTTGGATGGAAAGGGGACTGACTGGCTACTGGTGTAGGCAGAGCCTCAGCATATGCCCTGGGAATCTCTATTCTTCTCAAAGGCGTAGCTTGGAGAACAGCTTTGACAAGTCCTTTCTAGGTCCAGTTGTCAAAACCAGTCCGTATTTGAAGTTCACCTAAATTTTCTGTTAAAAAAAAAACAAATCCCTGGCAGGGTGTGGTAGTTCACGTCTGTAATCCTAGCACTCTGGGGACCCTTTGAGCTCTGAAGTTCAAGACCACCCTGAGCAAGAGTGAGACCTCACTTCTACTAAAAATACAAGAAATTAGCAGGGGTTGTGGCCAGTTCAGGGCGCCAGTGGTCCCTGAAGTCTGAAGGAGGAGGATGGATCACTTTGAAACCAGGAGTCTGAGGTTGCGGTGAGCTAAGCTGATACCACTGCACTCTATCTAACCAGGGCAACAAAGTGAGACTGTCTCTAAAAAAAAATAATAATCCCAAACCTAACCTAGACCTCTGCCTCACAGGGTTAAATCACTGGATATAATCAATTCACCCATTTCCCAAGGCCATGATGTTGAAACATGACCCCTTAAATTAAGTGTCCTCCTGAGGAGTTCCACTGAGGAAAAGTCCTTTTTTGGAAACCACAGAAGGGAAACTCAGGATTAGTGGTGCTGATTTAGCTGGAAGGAGCGTTTCCACTTGGCTGCATCGTTTATTTACATACTGTAAGTTTCTATCTTGGACTCTCCTCCCTTAATTATGACAAGAGGTGTTTCTACTGTATCATCCTGGCAGGATGTACTGTTGACCCCAAAAATGCCACGTAATGGTGCTTGGGACACAGGGAGATGCATCAGTTCGAGATTTCAGCATAAGCACGTGGCATTTTCTTCTTTTGCAAACAAGACACCCGTATACTGTGATTTGC
This sequence comes from Otolemur garnettii, assembly GCF_000181295.1. Taxonomy (NCBI): domain Eukaryota; kingdom Metazoa; phylum Chordata; class Mammalia; order Primates; family Galagidae; genus Otolemur; species Otolemur garnettii. The sequence continues at coordinate 12,579,825 of NW_003852413.1, read as the reverse complement.
AAAAACAATAAGATCACTGAGAAGTCTCATTCCCAGGGTAGAAACCGTCTCCTGCGAGAAGGAGCTGGCATGGAGTGTCTAACTGTGCAAACAGAACTGGCTTCCAGGTTGACAAGTTGCAACTGCGCTTCCCCAGTTGGCACGGGGAGCTTTTCCTAAGGCTGACGTGCCCCACGTTTGGAGCATTTTACATACCACCCAACAAACTTCTATGATCTTTCTGCTGGGGGGGGGGAGGTGATGAAAAGACAACAACAACCCAGAAGGAAATAACCCATTTCCTCTTGCAAACCATTCTCTCTGGCTACAGAACAGGTCGGCTACACCAGCGCTTTGCTGCGGCCGGCAGCCCCGGGAACCGTGGAAGTTGCGCGGGACCAGCCGTCAGCAGCTGACAGTTCTGACCGTCAAGGTGTAGGACCCGCGCTCTGCAGGAAAATCTCTACCTTTCTCGGGGTGGGGGGGGCACACGGCGGCCATCCCGGGGTAGTGGTCGTGTGTTCGGAGGGGGGAGACAGACAGGGAGCCCCACTTTCCCCCGCGCTGCCTCAGTGGCCGTCCTGCGTGCGCGCGCCAGTCTGGGGAAGGAAGGTACCTCTGACATTTCGCTCTAGCGACGCGCAGGCAACTTCATGCGGAAAACCCACTGAGGGGCTTAGCCCCCAGTCCCCGACTCGCTCGACGACCTGGAGCCCCCTAACTCGGGATGGGGGGTACTCAAAGACTAGGCATGCCTTTAGGCATTTCCCGGGATCCAACTGTACCAGGGTCACGGACATGCAACTTTCAGCTGCCCAGACCCGCGAGAGCGCGTCATCCTAGGGGCCTCGAGCATTTCTAACTGTCAAGAGTATTTTTCGGAGCAATCTCTCCAAAATGTTAAGATGTTTAATGGTCTCCTCCGCCTCCCGTCCCCAAAAAAGGCCCCAACACATATTTTTAAAAAACAACCCATACCCCACAATCAAACTTTTAAGCATGTAAAATAATAAAACCAACTCACCAAGTTAGAAGGGAAGAGAATAAACCCCAAAAGGTTCTCAATAAGGCGGAGGCTTGGCCTCCCCCTTCTTATAAGCCGCTCGGTAACATGAGAAAAGGTTTAACCCCTTAAGGGGCGGGCCCGAGTCTGGCCCAAGTTGGCTCGGGCGGGTGCTGCCCGGCCCTCCACCCACTCCTGCGCCTAGGGTACCCGAGCCACACCCTCCCCCCGCCCCCCACCCGGGCTGCCTGAGCTCGGGGCCGTGCGTGCTGCTGCCCGCGCCCCGGCCCCGCGTCGCTGTCTATCTCTTATCCTATACCGGCTGCAGCCGGTCTCCGCCGGCCTCGGGGGCGCGCCGCCGCCGACCATGTGCTGCGAGCGCTGAGCGCCGCCAAGGAGGGGGCCGGCCTGGCGCGCGCGCGCCGGCCCACGTGGACCGGGGCCGCGCCGGGCACGCGCCCGCCCTCCCGCCCGCTGCCTGGGCTGGGGGTCACGGAAGGTAACGGCGTCGCCATTCCCGGCCCGGCCGCCACAATCAGCAACGTCGGGGTCTTTGGCGTGACTCCCCCAGTCCCCAAATCCGGGCGCGCCTGGCTCGACCAGACCCCGGCGCTTGGCTGCAATGCGAGTAGGAGCGCGGGCGTGCATGAGAGTCCGGACGCCTGCACCTTGTGTCGGAGCGCCTGGCCGCTACCTCCCCGAATCCCCCCGGCGAGCCCATTGCCCAGCCCTGCCCCGGGTCTGAGAATCTGGGGATTTAGTGGGGAGAGGTGAAGCGCGCGCCTGCGCTGGTCCCGCGCTGCGCTCGCGGCGGCGGCTTCGCGCCCGCCCCGGGCAGAACAGGTTCCTTCCAGTTTGGGTGTGAGCTGCGCGCGCGGCGCCCGAGTTCCTCCAGCAGCGCCCACTTCCCTCAATTTCGTCAACTCGCGCACCCCCGTGGTTCCCCTTCCGGAAGTGGGGCAGAAGTGCCGCAGTGGGCCCCAGGGAGCGAGCGACCGGGCTGCTCCGGGTGCCTGGTGTCCCCCGCTTTGCTGCAGCAGCAGCAGCAACAGCATCCGCGTTGCGCGAAAGGAATGCGAACAGCAGGGCTGAGTCAGCATCCCCGGCCGGAGGCGCGCGCGCACCCTGCCCGGCGGGAGGCGACGTCGGCACAGGTGCAGTGCCGCCTTGCCGGTGGGGAGCCCTCAGTTGGGGGCCCGGAGGTTAGGGAGTCGGTGCCCCTCATCCTGAAGCCTCTGACCCCCAAGGTCACGGCGAACTAAGTGGGTGATGCACAGGAAACCTGTTATGAGCTAGCTCTTCCTGGGGACAAAGCAGACATTTCAGAGCCCGCGGGGAGCGCAAACTTGGCTTTTCGGTCGCCACCTCGCATCCCTAGGGTAAATTTGGGAACTGGGAAACAAAAGTCCTATTATTTAAAAGCCTTATACAGACTTGGGCTCTGGCTGCTCCCTTCATTGGGGTTCGGAGAACGTGGTTCTGATGTCAGAAACTCAAGAGAGCCTAGTTTGGGAGTGCGTGCACGGAGGAGGGTCGTCGCCCGGAGGAGTTGGGATCTGAATTTTAATAAAACTCCTTCTTTGCTCGTTGGTTTCTCTCACCGTTTTGGGATGGGGTTAATGCCATCCTTTGCTGTTAACTAGCTTTGGTTGGGTTAAGATGGGGAGCAGGTTCATAGGTGGAGAGTGCCCTGTTAGGGCCGGTACTATACAGCCAGGGTTCTGCTGAGTAGTTTTGCAACCTTGGAAGAGTAATTTTTTTTTTTAGAGAGTTATTTTTCAAATCTGTAAAATGGGGACTAATAATTGTATTTTCAGAGTTTAAGGGTTTAATTTATGATGTCTGTAACGTTCGGATCACAGTGATTGGCGTATGGTAAGGCCTCACTACCCGCTAGCTCTTATCTCTGTTACAATTTATGGTTTACCAAAGCCAATTAATTGCTGACTCCAGGCAGGCACTGGGGCTCACTCCTGTAATCTAAGCAATTTGGGAAGCTTGAGGCCGGAATATGAGACCAGTCTGAGCAGCATAGCCAGATCCTCCCCCACTAAAAATATTTAAAAATTAGCCCGCTGTCCGAGCACTTTGGGAGGCCCAGGCAGGTGGATTGCCTGAGCTCACGTGTTCTAGACCAGCCTGAGCAAGAGCAAGACCCCATCTCTAAAAATAGCCAGTGTTGTGGCTGGAGCTTATAGTTCCAGCTACTTGGGAGGCTGAGGCAAGAGGATTGAGCTCAAGAGTTTGAGGTTGCTGTGAGCTATGATGCTACAGCACTCTACCAAAGGTGACAAAATGAGACTCTGTCTAAAAAAAAAAAAAAAAAATTAGTGGCTACCCTGGCACCTGTCTCTAGTTGCAGCTACTTGGGAGGCAGAGGCAGGAGGAACGCTTAAACCTAGTTTGATGTTGCAGTGAGCTATGATTGTGACACTGCACTCAAGCTTCAGTGACAAAGAAGGCCCTCAACTCAAAAAGCCATGCCTCCAGCACATGCCCTGCCAGAGGTCCTAATTCAAGTTCTTCAGAGAATCTACATGGAATGATATTTAGAAACTGATTTTAATGACTCTAATGAAATCACTTAATGCTAAAGCACGACCACCTATAAGCATAATCTTTGGTATTTAGCATCTTACACTTTCATGTTTAGCACCTGTCACTGGGCTCAGTATGGAAAGGTCATAGGTAACAGTGACATATTGTGGACTGTATTGTCTTAGAGGTCTAAAGGTGCAACCCATCTAAGCAGGTCATATAACATTTCAGTATTTTAAAAATTAGACAAATAATGCCTAAAGCCTTACAGGTGAATGAATGATTCTAAAACTTGCATCTGACTGTTTCATAAGTGAAATTTGGCTGTTTTTTTGAGTGGGGGGATCATTGTAATAATAATGCATTATTATCATTGTTATCATTGATATTACTCTTAATCTTTGTTAAAGTTATATTTTTTCATGTTTGCTTTTTCCTAACACTGTATTAAGCATCATGCATGATCTGATTTTAACCCCCTCAGCAACCTTCTGCATGTGAATCTCATCCCCATTTTACAGATGAGGAAAGTCAAGGCACTGAGCATGGGAGGGATTAGCCCAAAGTTACACCAAATTTATAGATATACACAGGCCCTTTTTGCCACTAGAGATCATCTGAGGTTGATGCTTGCCATCTATGTTTGAAAAGTGGAGAGGTTACTGGAAACCCAGCCTCAGTGCAGGCTCCTTAGCCACAAACCGATGACTTTTGCCCACTCTGGTTAAGGGCTGGCTTCACCTTGTTCCCTCAATCCTAGTGAGACCAAGCGTGAAAACCCCTGCTTTCTTAAATTCTCCGTGGAAAGCACTGCATTACCATGCTAGGCAAACCCCCCCAAACAAAACTAACTCTGTTTAGTTCTAAATAAGAACAAAAGAACCTTTGGAGTCTGGAGAACAGGACCAAAAAGAAAAAAAAAATCACTAAATTAAGTTAAGGTCTCAGTTTCCCTCTTAGCCGCTCCTGTTCTGTCTGTCATAATCCAAGGTGCTCTGCCCTCCAGCCTTTCCTTTCCAGTGGCCAAAGCTATAAAGATGCTCTTCAAAAGTCCCCCCAATATCTTCTTGGGAAAAAAATTGGCTTCTCAGAGCTGTCCCCAGGTCTCTCCCTCTAGCCCTCTAGCTTCGGGTCATTTGCATGAGAACGGATTCCTTTGTGCAAAGTTGGCCTGCCTGTTCTCCGACCATGCTTATAATCCTTGAAGTCTTCGTGTTGGGTTGCTAGGCAGATATGACCGTGGCTTGCAAATAAGTTCACTGCATTTACCAGTCTGTGAGAACTTCAACTTGGGTAAGTAGATTGAAAGGAATCTCAGAGGGGAGGGTCCTGCAAGTCTTCTTTGGGGAGATGCATCATCAGAGCAACCACCACAGCGGGGGAGTAGATGAGGGTGGCCTGGGTCACCCACCCACCCTTCCACTCCTGCCGTCTCTGTTGCACCTGCTCTGCTCCCACCTAGCGGCCTATGTTCTGGGTGAGCGGCTTGTATTCCACTGGGGCAAATTCTTGCTTTGAAACTTTAGTATCTGTGTCTCCAGTTGGCAGAGAACCTCACAGACTCTGCCATCTAGGAACCTTTTCCGTGAACCTGTAGTCCAGGTGGTTGTGCTGGGTTTATCTTGTGGCTTGGAGCCCTCCCCACAGCCCACGTCTCTGTTTGACAGTTTGTAGGGAGGCAGGGCCCTTCAGTTGGAGAATGAGTGCTCCTAGGGGGATTTTAAAAGGTGTCAAAGGGTTCTGAAGTGCAGAGAGTTAGGGTCATAATAATTCTGCTTTAGGGTTGTGTGGGGTTAGTGCCTCAGCACAGTCAGGCTCTGTAAATCCTGGTGACTTCTTCAGCCTGTGACCACTGGGGGGATTGAGGAGTAGAGACTGGGGAAGCCTAGAACAGGCAGGGCAGACTTTAGAAGGACTGGCAAGGGGCTGTTAAGGGAAGAGAGGAATGCACAGCATGGGAGGAAGGCAGGAGGTGGGTTAGGGCATGCTGTATGTACTTGGGGAGAGTGGGGGCACCTTCCCACCTGTGCCTGTGGGAGCCTGTGGTGATTTGACTTCTCTCACGCCTGGCTTCCATTTGGTGCAGTGTCGATGTATGACTAGCTGTGTCTTATTAACTCGGGAGTAACTTCTACTTGATTTCAACACTGAATTTTGTTCCCAGACTTCTCAGTCTTCATAGTTGACTGCTCCTGTAGTTTTGCCATCCTCTCACTACTTAAAAATTTAAAACAACAACCAAAAATGGTGTAGCCATAGGGAGGCCTCTGGAAAGTGTCTCAATCCTGTTCGGAAGAGTCCTGAAAAAACAAACAAAACACCAAATTCTTAGAACAAAGTCACTTTAATCACTTGTGAGTTAGGGGTAAATGCATGTCATGTTAAGCTTTACATGATGACATGACTGTGGGTCATGAGATCTGATTGGAAATGCTGGAAAGGGCCATGTATGGGACCTCTGGGTTTAGCCCCCAATGACATTAAGTTTCCTTCTAGACAGTGGTGGGAATGGCTCTACCTGCCATGTTCCTCAAGGCCAAAGGAATAAAAAACCTGCTCTCCTACTCTGTTTCTTGCCTAGAGGGAGATGCTGGCTTTCTCTATCTTGTCTAAACACGCACTGCCTGTCCTGGCTTCTGGGTTCCCTGGAACAATACGCAATGTTAAGCGTCTGTTTTAACCCTTTGGGGTTAAAAGTGCTTTCCTGCATTTTCAGGACTGTGTTGCCGAAAAGGAGCAAGGAGGGGCCCCACCCTGCTGTGGACAGTGAAGGGCTCCTTAGGTGAGCTCGCTAGAGATACCCGCAGGGCTGGGTCCAGGGAGCCTCTAGCCTCGCCTTCCGTGCCCCTCGTTCATCTGTCCAAGTGGCCTCTGTTCATCCACACCCCACTCTTGAGCATTGATGAGTGCACTCACCTCCTGGCCCACAAAACCACGCTCCAGAGGATGTGGTTCCTTCTCTCAAAGTGTTTGAATTCTAGTTTGGAAGACAGGACACACGTGTGATCATTACCTAAAGTGGTATTTCAACGAGTGCAGTTTTACAAGTGAGGGTTGCACATGAGTGTCTCTGAGGAAGGGGAATTTGAGAAGGTTGTCTGAGGTTAGGAAAGTGATGTGATGAAGCTGGGCTTCCCAGGCGGGGCGTGGACGTGCACTTACATGTACTCATTCAGCCAATTTTTCCTGAACACCCTCCGGGCAAGTTACCAGAATCATGCAGTGCATAAAACATACAGAATGTCCCTGCCTTTATGGAGTTTCCACCTAGATTTATGGATTTTTCTTGCTAGGGCACCTAGCTAGCCAAGTGTCATGGACAAATAGTTCTCTTGACTGCTTCTCTGATGTTGAAATGTAATTTCCAATTTCAGTTAGCATCAACAAAGGGGAGATTCCTCTCCCACCCACCCCACGTCTTGACCTCACATTGTTATATTGTCCAGATTTGCTGGAAGGCAGCATACTCCAAGGATGCCAGCTGTCACCAGAGTCTGCCCAGCCAAAGGGACATGGCTCAGGTCAGCCAGGATGGCACAGCCAGCCACAAGATTGTGTAACAAGGAACTATAGTTTGCAACTTGGACAATGCAAACTGGAATGACTCATTATCTGTAAGCTTCTACCTTCTCGGGGTTCAGAATCCCGGCATCAGAGTATGCTGATAAACAGTCCTGGCAGACTCAGCCAATAGCTGCAGGGAGTCTGGATTTCACCATCTATACTCAGAATAAGTTGTCTGATACTACTTTTCGCCTAGCATGTTTTCAAAGTTTTCTTTTAGTTGTTACCTCTTTATTCTTTATGTGGTCTGACACCTGGAATCCTGGCACTTTGGGAAGCTGAGGCGAGAGGATTGCTTGAGGCCAGGAGTTGGAGACTCCTGAACAAGGTAGCAAGACCCCATCTTTATAAAAACAGCATGCACCTGTACTTCCAAGAGGATTGTTCAAGCCCATGAGTCTGAGGTTGCAGTGAGCTATGATGATGCCCCTATGCTCCAGCCCCAGCAGCAGATCGAGACCAGTTATGGGTCACAAAGTCTAATAGGAAATGACGGAGGAAAAATCCAGTTGAGGTATGGAATAACAGTAGCCAACATTTCTGAGCACTTAGAGCTTTTGTTGGAGTATTTCACTGTGTTTGGGGTTGAGGTAGTTTACTATGGCTCTATTTTTCAGGTAGGTGAGGAAACCGAGGCACAGAGAGAGATTCAGTAACTTATCCAAGTTCACAGCTAGCAGATGACTCTGCTTAATTCTGGATACACATTATCTTGGAAACGGGCCAACACCGCTTGCAGCTGCCAAGTAACTGCTTTACTAAGTGTTTTCCCCTTCAAGTTTTGGTCTCACTCCACCTCAGCCTTAACCTCTGTGGTTCTCAGATAAACTTTAGTGAGAATCTGACTTAGTGTGCTTAGGTGCAGTAATAAAATACCGCAGACTGTGTGGCTTAAACAAAAGACGTTTATTTGTCACAGTTCTGGAGGTTAGGAAATCTAAGATCACAATGCCAGCTGATTTGGTTCCTGATGAGGGCTCTCTTCCTAACTTGCAGACAGCCACCTTCTTCTGTATCCTCACATGGTGGAGAAAGAGAAAGAGCAAGGTCTCTGGTGCTTCTTGTAAGGGCACTAATCCCATCCTGAGGGCCCCACTCTCAAGACCCAATCTAAATCTAATCACCTCCCAAAGTCCTATCTCTGGATACCATCATGTTGGGAGTTAGGGCTTTGACACGCAGAGTTGGGTGTAGAAACAGTCTGTAACAGAATCTAACATATTCTCACTTATTTCTACATATTTCACTGTAGAAATAGAATGGGTTGAGGGTGAGGATAAATCCACAAAAATAGAAAAGATGGTATGTAGCACTTAAGCGAAAGTTCCCTGTTCTTATACAAAAATGACAAAGAAAAAATAATAAAACTTTGACACTGGAATCACGGATCAGGCTTAACATGACAAGGAGAAAGATAAGATGTATGAAGTAGGCCTGCCAAAAGAACCCAGCCTGGAGCTGAGCGTGTCTCCAGATCCACAAACCAGTTGGCAGGGAAAACAAGGGGGCCAGGGACCATTTTAAATGACAGCCTGGGGAATGCAGTCAGCTAAATCCACAATCTGGGAGATTTTATAAGGCAAACAACCCAATTTATTTACAGATTTATTGCAGAGAAAAAGAAAATTGTAAATGAAAAAAGATGAGACATATGAACCAAACGCAGCACGTGGGGGACTTTGTTTGAACCCTAATTAGAAGAAACTGTAAAAAAAAAAAAATTGATAACACGATGGAGGATAGTCAAACACTGATTAGGTTTTTTCTGATTGGATTTTTTTTTTTTTTAGAGACAGTCTCACTTTATCACCCTCTGTAGAGTGCTGTGGCATCACAGCTCACAGCAATGAGACAGAGTCTCACTCTGTCGTGGGGTTAGCCTAGCTCACAGCAACCTCAAACTCCTGGGGTCAAGCCATCCTCCTGCCTCAGCCTCCAGAATAACTGGAACTACATGTTCTCAGCAAAATACCTGGCTGGTTTTTCTATTTTTAGTAGAGACAAGGTCCTGCTCTTGCTCAGGCCTATCTGAACCCAAGTGATCTTCCTGCGTTTGCCTCCCAGAGTGCTGGAATTTATAGGCACCAACCATAGTGCCCTGCCCTATTTAGATTTTTGATGATACTAATGAATAATTTTTAAAAGGAGGGTATTAATGGAGTGGTAATGATATTTTAAGAGATTTATTGTCTTTTAGAGGGCCATACACAAATATTCATAGAACACTTACATGATATCTGTGGTTTACTTTAAAATAATTCAGTATATATGGAAGGGGAGGCAGAGGGAAGACCACAGGAAATGACCAGACGGCTGGCCATGTGTTGGGAATTAATTGTTGAATCTAGATGTAGGTAGGTTGAGTTTCTCAACTTTTGTATGTTTGACAACTTCCATAATAAAATGCTTAACAAGCAATAAGGAAATACAGCGTTGTAAAAAGTCCTTCAGAATTTGGGAAATAGGCTTTCAGGAAGTGGATTTCAGATAGTTGGCCTTGAACTCTTTTGTTTGAACCACTCAATGTCTGTCCTCCCATGTGGACAGACAGAAAGATGCTGTTCGCAGGTCTGTCTGTTCTCTGCTTTTCTAATCTGTGCCCCAGGACCCAGATAATATTTCCTCAGGCCTACTGGGTTTTCAGAGGCATGGCACGATGCCACCTAGGATGTCTCAAACTGGCACCTGCAACATCATGACTTCCCTCTGTGACAGCGTCAACAGGTGGTTCCAGCCTAAAACCAGGCAGGATGTCATATGCCCCTTGTGGTGGGTTTCCTGGCATCGTTGGGTCCATAAAGTGATATTCCCCAAAACTGGGTCTGCCTTGAAGTCTCCAAGATTTCTTTTTTGTTTTTTTTGAGACAGAGTCTTTGTTGCCCTCAGTAGAGCACTGTGGTGTCCTAGCTCACAGCAACCTCAAACTCTTGGGCTCAAGCAATCGTTTTGTCTTAGCCTCCTGAGTAGCTGGGACTACAGGCACCCACCACAATGCCTGGCTATTTTTACAAACTGTGTCTTTAGAACCAGTGCTCTATGCCCACCTTGGCCTCTCAGAGGGCGTGAACCACCACACCACCTCCTATTTTTTTTTTTAAGCTTTTAAATTATCTAAATGGTATTGTTCTCCCAGCCTAGATGGAGGCATTCAGTCAAAGATGACTTTTGCACCCTCTGTTGAGCTAAGACTATGCCTTTGCCCTCATACTCTAAGAAAGCAATCTTTGCGAATTGGGGCAGCTCCAGAATGACACGTTGGGGGTCTCAGGGTAAAATGGGTGGGGGGGGGTTGTGAGGATGTGTTTTACATGTAGCTCTTATAATAAATACATTAGTCCTGACTGCAGCGGTAACTGAGTTTCCCTCTCTACCTGGACTTGAACTAGGGTGAGACAAAATTTAAGGAGGTGTTTGCTGCCTGGGTCTGCAAGTGCAGGGTGGCCTCCTGAAGAGTACTGCCTCCTTAAATTTTGTGCCCTAGCATCTTCCCTTGTCTCATTCTCACCTTAGCACTACTTCTCACCTGGACTCACCTGGCCTGATGCAATGGACTCCTAACTTCTCCGCCTCTCCATTACCTGCTGCCTGGCCTCAGACATTGTGTATTCTGGAACATGTTAAAGTCAGATCTTGCCACGGTTGCTCAATCCTTCCTCTGGCGTCCTATTGCATGCAGCAAGAGCTTCCCATTTCCTCTCTGAAGACTCTGCCTAATCCGTGCCCCTCCTCCTGCTGCTACTTCTCCAGTAGCTTCTTTTTGTTTCTTTTTTGGAGACAGAGTTTCACTCTGTCACCCTGGCTAGAGTGCAGTGGTGTCACCATAGCTCACTGCAATGCAAAATTCCTGGGCTCACACAATCCTCCTGCCTCAGCCTCCCGATTAGCTGGGACTACATACAAGGGCTTACCACTGTCCCTGGATACCAGTGGCTTCTTTGATGCTCTTCACATGTGCCAGACCTTGGCCTTTGCTGAAGTCTCCAGCTTCCCTGCAGGGCATCCTGATAGCCAGCTATATGGCTTCCTCCCTTAACTCCTACAGATCCTTGCCCAGACATCACTTTCTCTGTGACATTTTTCCTTGCCACTCTCTTTAACTTTGTACCTACCCATTCCCCACAGGCCTCATCTTCTTCCTGTTTTGATTTTCTTTTTCTTTTTTCTTTTTTTTGAAACACAGTCTTACTCTGTCACCCTGGATAGAGTGCCATGGCATCACTATAGCTCACAGCAACCTCAAACTCCTGGGTTCAAGCGAGCCTCTTGCCTTAGCCTCCCCAAGTAGCTGAGACTACAGGTTCCTCCCACAATGCCTGGCTAGTTTTTCTGTTTTTAGGAAAGACAGGGTCTCGATCTTTCTCAGAGTGGTCTCAAACTCCCGAGTTCAAGCATTCCACCCGCCTCGGCCTCCCAGAGTGCTAGGATTACAGGTGTGAGCCACCGCACCGGGCCATGAGTTTCTATGGTGTTTACATTTTACTGATTTCATGTCTCCTACCTCCTACCCCACCCTGTCACCACAAAGTAACTGGTGTGAGGGCAGGGAATTTTGTGTGTTCCATTCGTGGCTGTAGACACTGCCCCGTTTGAGACTATCACTCAGTGTACATTTGGTGGACAAATGACTGCATGCATGGGGGAATCGTTTCAGACCCCACGTGGGCCCCTCCTGGCAGCCCTGCATGACTCTCTGCCTCCAGCAGGCACACACGCTGTAGTCTGATTTGACAGGTACAACAACAGCCCTCTGCAACCAGAGACCCACTCCCCCTGCTTCTTTGTCTTTTTTGGCCTCAGCTCATCTGAAGCTTTTGTCTCTGGAAAACCAACAGAGCCCTCTGCCAGAAAGGTCTGCCTGACCTTGTTATTTCAGCTGTTTTCAAGGTTCTCTAGGAGGATGCTTGGCCACAGAGAGACCCCTGGGACCCAGGGTCAGGTGATGGAGCGAGCGGCTCAGGAAGCCCAAGGACTTCCAGCTCGGGCGTATTCAGACCCGGCTCAGCGGATCTTCAGGTTGCCTCATCCCGTTCACCCCTCGCCCTTCTGGCCTGTTGGTCATTCGGGCGTTCCCTTGTACCCTCACTCACAACCAAGCCTGGAACATGAAGGGAGGGCAAACTGCAGCATATGGAGCAGGCTGCATTGAGATGGGGGTTGTGAAGGAGAACATGAATGTCAGCAAGGCTGATTACCAAGTCAAGTTCCCTCGACTCCTGCCTGGGGAGCATTGAGACGCGGGGAGCTGCCTGTACTTGTGCTCTGATCAGACAGATGGGCCTTCGCGGTGGGATTTATTGAGTAAAGGGCCAAGTACCTTCCCCCCTGGTGGAAGGCTGGGTGAATGCTTCATTTGGCAAAGATTTCCCCCTTTCTTCATAGCCAGGAGACAGCTCTGTGCATGCGGCTCACCTCTCCTTTCTGAGAATGATAAGTAAAGACAAATTTGGGAAAGTGACATCAGATATCGTCAAAGGGCAGCAAGTGGGGCCAATTTCTTTAGGGGATCCAAGCTCAGAGTTTGAGCTCAGCTCTCCATCCACATCCTTGCCCAAGAGTCCATGCTTTGAATGTCTGGTTAGCCTTTTGGGGGACAGGACGCAGTGTCTCCCTGGAGGGGTGGGTGTGCGGCTCACCTCTCCTTTCTGAGAATGATAAGTAAAGACAAATTTGGGAAAGTGACATCAGATATCGTCAAAGGGCAGCAAGTGGGGCCAATTTCTTTAGGGGATCCAAGCTCAGAGTTTGAGCTCAGCTCTCCATCCACATCCTTGCCCAAGAGTCCATGCTTTGAATGTCTGGTTAGCCTTTTGGGGGACAGGACGCAGTGTCTCCCTGGAGGGGTGGGTGTGAAGCATAATGCAATGGCGTGCTGGCTAACTTAGCTTCTCTCCATTCTATGAAAACTTTTAAGTGTTAATGATTCTCTTTGAAAATCCTCAAAGGAATGTTCGATTACAGAACTCTGCAGAAATACAATCTGTTTATTTATGTTCCCACCTTAATTTTAGCTTCTTTTCTTAAGTGAATTTTTTCCCCCTGAGGTCTTGTAGTATGGGTCATTCCAAAATGGATTACTGACCAAGAATGAGCCTGCTCTAGTGTTCCAAGCTAAGTAGCTTTGAGAAGAAAAGTTCCCCCGTGTGTGGCTCATGGTCACACGCCAATAGAAAGAACTGGGACTCAACCAGCAGGTCAACAAAGGTTTGTTCAACACCCTCCTCGTGCAAAGGCGCTTTCTTCTAGAAAGGGAGAAGTCTTTGGGGCCTCAAGATCAACAAATACCAGTTGAATCTAATTGAATTTGAAATAATAACTCTCCTTTTGGAAAACGGAAGAATTTGCATTTCTGAACAATAGATTCATTGGCCTGCAGATGACCATGACTGTTTACTTGGACTTTCTTTTGCTTTGATTTAAGTGTGTATCTGACGGACTTTTTCATTTTTATCTAAGTCTTCCAGAATTTATATACCTCCAACTACCCTCAGCCACTCGGATGACCATGGACTTGGCTGATAGGGACACGCAGTGGTCCTAGTAGCCTCTTTAATATGTTACAAATTGATTCTCCTTTAATCCCCTGCATGGGTTGGGTGTACAAGTGAAGTTTTTTATTCAGTCTAGAATTTCAACTTTGTGTCTCCTTATTAAACTTGCAAATTTAGGGCTTTTAAGGAAACCAGCAGTAATATGGTTTTACTCTCCACTCCATTTGCAACCTGAAACTTAAAGTATAACCTTGGGTTCCTGTCTTTTAAAACCCAATCTGATATGTTGCTTTCTGTTTGTCTGCTGAAGCTGAGTCATCGCTAGTTGGGTTTAAACAGTTTCCTTTTTCCTCTAGGACCAGACTCATGATGCTTTTGGTTTCTAGTATCTAACTGCTCAAGGTGTGAGCGGTATGGGCCTCACCTGGGCTGGTTAAAACCAGATTCCAGGCCCCAGCCTTACCGAATCTGTATTTTAAGAAATGAAATCCCCGGCTAACTCATATATACGTCCACCTCTGAGAAGTACCAGTCAAATGTGTCTTTAGATTTCTTACTTAAAAATTACATGGTCAGGATGTTAAAGGGACACATTTCCATTAAAAAAATCTGTTTTGAAATCTTTTTCTAACATTTTATTATGAAAATTATAAATATGCAGCAAAACTGAAAGAATTCCAGCTGGCATGGAACCCAGGAGTTCAAGACCAGGCTGGGCAACATAGTGAGAGGTAGGAGGATCTCTTAAGCCTAGGAGTTCGAGACCAGGCTGGGCAACATAGTGAGACCCCATCTCTATAAAAAATTTAAAAAATGAGGGCAGTGCCTGTGGCTCAGTGGGTAGGGATTCAGCCCCATATACTGAGAGTGGTGGCTTCAAACCCAGCCCCAGCCAAACTGCAACAACAACAAAATAGCCGGGTTTTTTGGTGGACGCCTGTAGTCTCAGCTATTCTGGAGGCTGAGGCGAGAGAATCGCCTAAGCCCAAGAGCTGGAGTTGCTGTGAGCTCTGACGCCATGGTACTCTACCAAGGGCAATAAAGTGAGACTCTGTCTCTACAAAAAAAAAAAATTAAAAAAATGAAAGAGTTCTCCAGTGAGCACCTATATATTCCCTACCTAGATTCTATTATTAACTTATTTTTTTATAATTCCTTTCCTCCCCCCCCCCCCGCCAGTAATTTCTATCAAGCATTTTATAGAGGAATGTTAGGTTATAGCATGACTGTTAACAAAGAATTGTGTCTTGGTAATAAGAAGAATTTCTTCTTGGATTTCTTTGAGAACTCTCAATAGGTTTGATAAAAGCACAAATAATTTAGAAATTTCCTGTGAATCAGAAGAGTGTGGGGGCAAAGGTGGGTAAGCAGATTTGGGGGCCATTCCTTGTTCCTTTAGTGTTCTAGGCCTCCGAGTCCCCGTCTATAGAGCGAGTGGGTTGAGAGAGATCATCTCTGATGTGGCTTCCAACCCTGTGACCATCGGTCTATTGCAAATATTATTATCACCACTATTATTTTTCAGGTGGAGAAACTGATGAACCAGTTAAATATTCGAATAAAAAGGAAAACATCTGTTGGCATGGAAAAGTGATTATTTCCTAAGCTACTGAGTAAAACACAGCTGCACTGGCGATTTTAACTCTGTTTTCTTGTCAATTTCTGTTCTTTCAGGGAACTTTACAGAAACATGAAGCCCTCAACCATCTGGAGCCCAGAAACTGAACTTGGGGCTGACTGCGGCTTCTAGAATATCCAGGTGTTCTGCAGATGCGCGAATCCAGCCTGTAGTCACCAGATGGAGTCCCAAACAGATGTGGAGCTCGTGCTATGGCTCTAACACTCCTGATACAGATGGTCACTTTCTAGGTGTCAAAGGCACTGAATGTCGAGCATAACCCGTCCCCTGACTGTGAGCCGGGACGGGGAAACTGACTACAGATGATGAAGCCAAGTTAGGAGTTGCAAGGCTCCTGACTGTCTTGAGTTAGGATTCCAGATGGGGCTCTTATTTGTGTAGTCCCCATCACCCTTGCAGCCATTGTCACCACCACTACCACTAACGCCATCCCTACTCCCCAGGGACTTCCTGCTTTGAAAGTGAACAGAAAAGGAGCCCTTGGAAAAGTCTCAACAATTGGGATCCTACCGTCACCACCATGGGCTGGCTTTTCTTAAAGGTCTTGTTGGTGGGAGTGAGTTTGTCAGGATTTCTTTATCCTTTTGTGGATTTTTATACCAGTGGGAAAACAAGAGGCCAGAAACCGAATTTCGTGATCATTTTGGCCGATGACATGGGGTGGGGTGACCTGGGAGCAAACTGGGCAGGAAGAAAGTTCACTCCCAACCTCGATAAGATGGCTTCGGAAGGAATGAGGTAAGTCTTGAGGATGCCAAACAGGTGTCTCTCGGGATGTCTTACCCTAATCCATGTGGTAGGGGTAGTGTAAAGCACCCAAGGAGCAACTGATGGATCCCTGCTAATTTCATTCATATATTAATTGATTTGGTTTGAAGGCCGTAGAGCACCATGAGAAAAATCTATCTGTCCATCCATCCATCCATCCATCCAGCTATCCATCCTCTGTCCATCCATCCATTCATTCATTTATACATCACCTGCCATCCATTTATCAATCCACCTGTCCATCCATCTATCCATCCATCTGATGACAAAAATTATGTGTGGTGGGAATACATAGAGGTGAGCAAGGTAAAAATCCTTTCCCTCAAGTAACTAATTGTTTGGCAGAGGAGATAGGTTAAAAGGGAAGTAAGAAATATAAGCAAGATGTCCCTGGGCCTGCATCAGGAGTTTTGGAAGTTCAGAGAGAAGTTTGGAACCCGGCCTGGGAGTTCAAGGGAGAAGATGCCCTGTGAAGAGCAACTAAGAGTTTGGGAGGCCCAGAGACTTATTTAAGAGAGAAGTGACTTACATCTAAGACATAATTAACTCTAAGGGTCTGTAAAAGGGGAGTGGCGTGTGGTCTGATGGGTCCACGTGTTTATAAGATAGCCATCGCAGATTTTTGTTATGCCACTTAGATGGAGAACAGGTGTCAGCGCTTCCAGACGTTTGGGTTAATGTTGGTCTGATTGGTCAGCTTGGATCCTGTCTGTGCTGGGTTAAACTCCTCCAGTTGGCTCGGTGGGAATCCTTCCAGCTAGTTGCTTAGGAGAATGCCCAGGGCATCTTCACAGAGTTTCAATCGCTTGCATCCTCGAGCTTGGAGCTTTCCCCCGAGGTATGTGAGACCTTGGGTGGGGGTCCCTGCATCTGGTCTCACCCACTCCAATTCTTCCTCCTCAGCTCTGCCAAGGCGAACTTTGTAGAAACACACTTCTACTTCCAGTCCTTCAGAGGCATTTTGTGGCCCTCAGGAAAAAATCTAAGCTCTGTCCTGCATCTGACAAACTGGTTTTCCTGTCACCCCTTCTCTCTTGCCGCCGTCTTCACCTCTCGCCTCTGCCTGTGTGGGTCTCATGTGAGTTCCTCCTGGTGCGTCTCCCCTTCCTCCGTGTAAGTGGCTCCGACTCACTGTTTAGGTCTCAATTCTACACGAGGGCTGCAGGAAAGGTTTCTCGGATGCCACACGTGTTCCCTGTCATCTTCTTTGCTGCTTTCAAGGGTGATTGTTTAATCATCTGGGCTGGCTGTGTTGGGTTGAATAGCACCCTCCCCCAATGCATGTCCACCCTCAATGGGTCATTGAGGTCTTTGGTTACTGGGTCTTTGCAAATGTTATTAGTGAAGGATCTTCATGATGTTATGGTGTTGGGTGGGACCTAAGTCCAGTGGCGAGTGTCCTTGTAAGAGAGACACACATGGAAGGAAACGTGAGGATAGAGGCAGAAATTGGAGAGAGGCATCCATAAGCCAAGAACTGTAAGGACAGGCAGCACCCAGCAGGGGAGGAGGTGGCGGGCAGCCGATTCTCCCTGAGAGCCTGCAGAAGGACCAGCCTGCTGGCCACTTGGTTTCAGACCTTCAGCCCCCTGAAGTGTTTTAAGCCACTCAGTTTATGATAAAATGTTATGACAGCCACAGAAAACTCCTACACTTCCTGTTTCGCTCTGAACTGGAGGAAGAAAACGGCCCTCTTCTTCCTCATTTTTGCTCCCAGCATGTTGTACAGCACAGCGCACGGCACATAGAGAACAAATAAGTATTTGTTCAGCAATCAGTGGGGCTTTAGGAGCTCCAAATGCCCGGAAGTGGCATCCCAAATTTTGCACATAGAATTTTTTTCCCCCTTGTGGGGAAAGAGCTAATACATACGTCGCCTCTGCCAGATCCCCAGGAGGACTTGGACTGCCAAATGCTGAAGGACTTCTGCTTTCAATGTCTAGTGGGTTTGTGGGGAAATCTTTGGCTTGCTATTGACCCTCAGATTTGTGAGGCCTGCACGATTTCCTCCTGAGCCGTCCCTGCCAGTGCACGGATTCTGGCATGTCCTGGGTCAGATGCGAACAGAGCTGGGTGGTTCTTCTATTTTTCCTTCCCTGTATGGAAGTATTCTCTCCATCCGAGCCTTGTGACAGTGGCCAGGTGGACGGCCCACTGGCCTGAGGTCGATGGCTGTTCATTCTGTGCTTTGTTGACAGGAAAGCCGAACTTCCTGTGAGGCCGAGAATGGATTCATTGCCGGCATGTCCCCTGCCTACTCACCGCCAGTGGGGAACCGTGACTTTCAGACGTGAGCTCTTATTGCCAAACTCGGCCTGGCTAGCGGTGACTTGACAAAGTGTCTTTTCTATTTTCTACTTTCTATTAGTGTATTAGTTTCCTAGGACCACTGGAACAAATGACTACAAACCAAGTGGGCTTGAAACTGCATTAACCTGTCCTTCCACAGTTCAGGAGGCCCCAAGTCCAAGGTCAAGGTGTCAGCAAAATTGGCGCCATTTGGAAGCTCCAAGGGAGAGTCTGTTCTCTGCCTCCCTCCTGGCTTCTGGTACCTTCTGACAACTCGTGGTGTTCTTGGCTTGCAGACTCTGTTCTCTGCTTCAGTTGTTACGTGGTGTTCTTCTGTGCCTGTGTCCAAACTTCCTTTCTCAGTAGAGATACCAGTCACTGGATTAAGACCCACCCTAACTGCCTGAGCTCAGGAGCGCAGCACCAGCCTGAGCCAGAGTGAGACCCTGTCTCTAAAAATAGGTGGGTGTTGTGGCAGGTGCCTGTAGGCACAGCTACTTGGGAGACTGAGGCAAGAGGGTGGCTTGAGCCCAAGCGTTTGAAGTTGTTTCCTCAAATGCCACGGCACTCTACCGGGGCGACTGAGTGAGACTCTGTCTCAAAAAAAACAAAAAGAATAAAGAAAGCACCACCCTAATTCAGTATGGGCTCATCTGCAAAGACCTTATTTCCAAATAAGGTCACATACACAGATTCTGGCTTGAGATGAAATTTAGAGGAACCTTATTCAACCCAGTGCAATTAACAGTGCAATTTGCCCTGGTTATATGACATATCTCTCTCTCCTGCCTCCAACAGCACTGTCCAGGTGTTCATTTGGGGTTTGTTGCATTGATGGCTGAATCCCAGCTCTGCCCCTTTCTATTCGTGTGACCCTGAGCAAGCTGTGTCATTCATCAGAGCTTTCCTTTCCTCTGTTGTAAATGGGGATGGTGATAGCACCCATATCGCATGGTGTGTGGTGAGGGTTAAATAGGGTGACCAGACATCCCGATTTTCAACAGTTTGTCCCGCGTCCCGCAGCATTTTAAAAAAGTCCCAATTTTTGGAAATAATGCACGAACAGGCGGGAGAACAAGAAATATACAGTTTTCGACTGCCATGTGGCTATTTCGCCAGAATATGAGTTTTATATTATTTTTGTTAATTTTATAATGTTAAACTGTAATAATAATAAATAATTGCTGAGAAGTGATTATGGAGAACTGCTTATCAAAGTTTGCGTTGTTGTCAGGCCCTGCCCTGCCCCCCCATGTTGTCCTGCCTTCCTGCCTTACTGATGTTAAAATCTGGTCACCCTAGGGTTAAATTAAGTCAGACATGTAAGCAATTAGCATACAGTCTGGCATACAGTAGATGGAGAGATGTGTTGTCTATGGTTATTTTGTTATTCTTATTAGACATAATCTCCATTTGAATTGTCAATGTGAATTGGCTACTCTGTATGATAAAAAGGTCCAAGTGACAAAATGTGGAGGAGGTAGAATTCCTGTCCCTGGAGGTGTTCTTATGACAAATCCCTCTTAATCCCTATGTGGATGTGCGCTCAGGGCCAATATCTGTGTTGAAATCAACACAACAACCGTAACAATAGCTAACCCCGGGGTGGGGAACCTGCAGCCTTAAGGAGACTTGTGGGCTTCTAGGTCCTTAAGTGCAGCCTTCTGAAGGAATCCATATTTTACAGAACATATCCTTTTATTTTTGTCAATACATTTTTATCTTCTATATTTTTTATTTTATTTTTGTAATGAATGTATTTAAAATGCCAAAGAATAAAATAAGTTTCAATGAAATAATCCTCCCAGATTGCCTAGCCCAAGGGCTGAATGGATGGCTGCTGCACTCATGATTTAGTTCTAACTTCCCCCACCCAACTGGTACCACTACTGTGTTTCCCTGAAAATAAGACACTGTCTTATATTTATTTTTTCTCAGGAAGACACGCTAGGGCTTATTTTTAGGGGATGTCTTCCTCTCTGCACCGAAATGCATGGTGTGGCTATGCGGATATGCTGCATAGCCACGCACATCACTAGGTCTTATTATGGGGTAGGGCTTCTATTTAACAAATGCATAGAAATCCTGCTAGGGCTTATTTTGGGGGTAGGTCTTATTTTCGGGGAAACACAGTATTGCACAAGACTGGTGGGTGAGTTTATGAGGGTCAAGTACATTAGTCTGTTTTTAGATTTTGACAACAGTGTGCTGTGTTTCTATTTGAAGTGGAATTTGTGAATAGTTGCACAGCTAGACCATATTTTTTAAATTCTGTCTGCTTAATAGGCCATCATGTCAAAGAAGACCAGGGGAATGCTGAAGAAAGAAAAGTGATTTTTTTTAATGAAGATTGGGAATTGTAATATTAACTTATTTCGGCTAAAGTTAAGATGATTTGCTTGCTTTGTGATACTGCAATATCAGCCTTAAAGAAACTCAATGCTTTTCAGTACTGTAACACTCATAAGGACCACAGATATTTCAAATGAGAAGGAGAGGGGCAGAAGGTTGTGTTGCAGAAATTAAAAGATGAAAATTAAAAGTGAAGACGGTTCTTTCAAGCAGAAGTAAGAAGTAGAAATGATGCTACTCAAGCAACTTATAAAGTGTCAATAGCTGATATACTCCAGAGGAAAGGGAAGACATTCAGTGGTGTAGAAGTTGTGAACGAATGCATTGGCAAACTTGTAGGATGCGTAAACTCCGATAATGTTTCAAAGTACAGACAGCTGCCTCTTGCAAGGACAACCATAACTGAAGGACAGCAGGAATTAGTCTTCAACTTAACAGAACAACTTTATGCAAAACTTCAAAAGGAAAATATATATAAATCAATTGCTTTGGGTGAATCAGCTGATACTACTGGCTGGGTATTAGTTTTATACTTCATTCATGTCACAATAGAAGATTTTCCTTGCTACAAAGATTTGCTATGGACACTCCTTTTTTTTTTTTTTTTTTTTTTTTAAGACAGAGCCTCAAGCTATTCCCCTGGGTAGAGTGCAGTAGCATCACAGCTCACAGCAACTTCCAACTCCTGAGCTCAAGCGAGTCTCCTGCCTCTGCCTGCCAAGTAGCTGGGACCACAGGTGCCTGCCACAATGCCTGGCTGTTTTTTGGTTGCAGCCATCATTGTTGTTTGGCAGGCCCAGGCTGGATTTGAACCCGCCACCTTAGGTGTATGTGGCTGGTGCCTTAACCGTTTGAGTCACAGGCGCCGAGCCACTATGGACACTCTTGCAAACAGAATGAAGGCAATATCTTCAGTATCTTCTTTATCACTTTGAAGATAAATGTGAAGTCAGACTGAATTTGGTAAATTTCCTGTGTGTATATACAGACAGTGCACCTTCCATGACAGGAAAACATGAAGAGTTTATTGCACAGATAAAAGTGCATTAACAGATCCAGGATGCTATCATTTCTTTTCCCTGTGTCTTCCATCAGCAATATCTCTGTGCTAAAGCTGCTGTTTTGAGTGACCCTTTGAAACAAGTGTAAGCGTTGTTAACTGTATTCATGTAAGTACAACCCATTATCATCAGTTTCCTAACGTGCTAAAGTTGACTGATGAGGTACTGAGTGTGGATTTGCCGTATCATTCTGAAGTGCATTGGCTGTCATAGGGACAGGCGTTGGCCAGAATTTTCTCTCTGTGAGAATAAATTTTATGAGGAACAGAATCAGCAACGTGAATTATTGAAAGATTTCTATAGGAATGCAGCATTTCTGTGTGCTATCATGTCAGATCAAAACAACTTGAATATTTCTTTGCAAGGTAAAATTAAGTCTATATATATGATGCAAAAAATTCAAGCACGCTTTCTTCTTCTTCTTTTTTTTTTTTTGTAGAGACAAAGTCTTACTTTATTGGCCTCGGTAGAGTGGTAGAGTGCTGTGGTGTCACACAGCTCACAGCAACTTCCAACTCCTGGGCTTAGGTGATTCTCTTGCCTCAAGCCTCCCAAGTAGCTGGGACTACAGGCTCCCGCCACAACTCCCAGCTATCTTTTTGTTGCAGTTTGGCTGGGCGGGGTTCAAACACACCACCCTTGGTAAATGGGCTGGCGCCCCACCCACTGAGCCCCAGGCGCTGCCCCAAACACTTTCTTCTTCAAAAGGAATTTTGGATGAATATTTTCCCCAGTTATCAAAGGTCATTGATGAGCAGGGTGATTTATGGAAATCATCTGAAGAATGTACAGCTGTTATAGACTCTATTTATTGGAGAATACAATGAAAAGTTCTCTGACTTTGAAAATCATGACATTATACTGACATTAGCATTTCAGCCTCTCCTAGTTGATATCACCAAGGCACCTAAAGAACTGCAGATGGAATTGGTTTAGCCCTCAGTGGATGACATTTTAAAGTCACTGATGCTAATAAAGATCCAACTGAAATATGCAGAAATGCAGTAGAATACCCACACCTTCAGCAACATGCCTCAAAAAGGCTTTCTTGCTTTTCAGCCATTTATTGCTGAGGATCAACATTCTTCTGCCTAACCCAAACCAGGATGCCCTTAAGGTCCCAGACGACTGATAACCATCTGCAGGGGGCCTCAAACTTTGTAAACAGGGGCCAGTTCACTGTCCCTCAGACCGTTGGAGGGCCAGACTGCAGGCCCTAGGAAGAGTCGGCTGCTAAGCAGGACAGACAGCGGTGGCAAAAACACCCGGCTGGCCGGATGAATGTCCTAGGCGGGCTGCATGTGGCCTGTGGGCCGTAGTTTGAGGACGCCATTCTAGAGGGTCAAATGAAACTGCATGGTGAAGTCAGATAGTCAAATACTATCCAACAGAAAGCAGACACAACAGAGTCATTAAAAAGTTAGTTAACTTTACAACGAACATAATAGTTTTCATTTTTTGAACTAAGTACATAGTAGTTAGATTCTTCACAAAATGCATGCAATGTCCATTTTTAAGTACATCTACTTGAAGTTTCTCCAATGTGGCCTTATTTGTTTACAAGCTAAATTAATGCACCCTTGCAACATGGAAAGCTTGCCCACCCCTGAGCTAACCCTTTACTGAGTGCTTCCAAGGTGCCAAGCTCTGGGCTTCATCCCTTTTAATTCTTGCTATCATCCCACCTTTCCCTTATTTCACAGAGGAGGAAATTGAGGTTAAGTAACTTGCCTAGAACGGATGAGTGGCTGAGCCAACATTCAAACCCAGATTTTCCCATTCTAGAGCCTTATCCTTAGGAGGAATTAGGGAATTGGCACAGGTTATCTCTCAAGGTTTGGCCTGGCTTTGCCATTGGGGCTGTCAAAGAGGAGATTGGAATCTCAACTCTTTTTTTTCTCCCTTTGGTGCTGATGAAGGATTTTTTGTGCTATCTAAGCGTAAGAGGGCACCTGAGAAAAGTGATTTAGAGGCAGTTGTGGGAAAGGTTGAGACAACCGTTGACTGGGAGTCGTGCCCTGCCGGGGATGTGGGACGGCTGTGTTCATGTTCGCAGGTGCCTGTCGTCTTTCCCACCTGCTCCAACTTCATCTCCAGCCCTCGCCTCACGTTCCTAACATTGTCCTTATTTCTGTTCCTCAAACATGCACTTTCCCCTACTTAAGGGCCCTTGCATTGACGATTCCCTCTTCCTAAAAAGGTCTCCCCTCAGCCTTTGAGGGTCAGCTCCTTGGAGGAGCAACCTTATCTGTCTTCTTCATGCCTCTAGTGGCTAAAATAATACCCAGCATGTGGTCGGTGCTCATATGACATTGGTTCAAGTACTTCAAGTACTTGGACTCCTGGATCTAAACTTCTGGGCAGGCATATGTGAGTTAACCACAGCACGGGATCTGTAGCCAGACTGCTGGAGTCTCTTAACTTGCTAGCTCTGGGATGGACACTAGGCTGTTAAACGTTGCTGGGCCTCAGTTTGCTCATGGCAACTAAGGAATGAAAATGAATTAAGTCACGAGAGAGATTGAAAGAGTCCCTGGCATGTTTGGTGCTTGATGAGTTGCCTGGTCTGCTGTAGCTGCTAGGACACTGGTTCTGCTCCTCTGTCCTCCCACACAGTCCCCTTCCCTGGGTTTCATTAGCTTATGTTCCCGGAGCACCTCGCTCTGTCCATGCTCTGCTGCTCTGTCCTCCCCAAGCTGAGCTGTCAAACTTGTCTGTCTGTCCTCTTGGAACCTGCTTGATCCCTCATTCCTAGACCGAGTCCCAAGGCAGCACTTAAATGTCTCTCCGCATTTCCCTTTTACTTCCTCCTGGCCAGCACACACCATTTGTTTTTTGTTCTGTTTTATTTTGTTTTAGATGGGCTATTGTAGATGTGGTTTGCCCATTTTGTGGGCAGAAGGAGAAGCGCCATCCACAGCGTAACTTTGATGTATTAAATTGTTTCAGTAAGAGACGAATGCCTCGGGCAAGAAAAGCAGACTCGGCCAGTGCCTCTGCATTGTGGTATCTTTTTTTCAGATTTTTAAAACTCCATTTATGTGGAGATAAGATAGGAATTGTGGCCTGTATCCCCAAGGCCTTGAGCCCATTTTCAGTAGCCTAGGTCAAAGAGCAGCCCCATTATCGTATCACAGATGGAGAAACTGAGGCCCAGAGAGAATTGTAGTGTTTTTACTATGATAGTCAACTCTTTCCATTGTGGGGGTAGATTATCTGGTTTGTGGGTTTGCTGGTTTGCAGATTGACCATATTAAAAATAACAATGAACAGTTGTTTTGTGAAAAAATAATGAAAGCTACCACAAATCAGCAAACATCTCTTTATCAGAGGCCATTGTCATTTGGGGCTTCATAGTGTTCAGTGAGGGATCGTGTGTGCACTGAGAGGCTGTGAGGCTCTTGCGCTTGTTTGTAGGTGAAGCAACTGGCATGTTTTGTCCTTGACCTTGTGGGCTGTCATTTTTTCCTGTGCCCTGTGCAAATCTGAGCTGGGAAGTGCTGTTGAACATTAGTAAGCTTAAAAATGTGGAGATAGCCGGAAGAAAACAAAAATGAAATGTAAGCAAAAATGCCAGGGACTTATCATCTACTAAAACTTAAAAATTTCAAGCAATTAAAATAGGGAAGATGGCTCGCAGTGCCTGCAGCTCAGCGGCGAGGGCGCCAGCCACATACACCGGGACTGATGGGTTCAAATCCAGCCCAGGCCTGCCAAACAATGACAACTACAGTGTTTCCCCTAAAATAAGACGTACCTAAAAAATAAGCCCTAGCAGGATTTCTATGCATTTGTTAAATATAAGCCCTATCCCATAATAAGACCTAGTGATGGGCGTGGCTATGTAGCATATCTGCATAGCCACGCCCTGCATTTTGGCGGGAGCAGTAAGGAAGATTGGAATACTGTTTATCTGGCACAGCTTCTTTCTCTGAGCCATTTGCACTTGCACGAGTGCGCGTGTGGTAACCGCGGTCACAGGCATCCTATTGCGCACATGCGAACGGCTAGGGGAAAGGAGTTCACACATCACTAGTGCCAGCCCTGCCAACAAGATCGGCTCCCCCTGTCAGGTTCCAGAAGAAGATGACGTACCTGTATTTGAATAAATGTAGATTGTTGTATAAAATAAGACATCCTCTTAATAAAAATAAGACATCCTCTGAAAATAAGCCCTAGTGTGTCTTCTTGAGAAAAATAAATATAAGACTGTGTCTTATTTTCGGGGAAACATGGTACAACCAAAAAAAAAAAAAAAGCCGGGTGTTGTGGCAGGTGCCTATAGTCCCAGCTACTTGGGAGGGTGAGGCAAGAGAATCACTTAAGCCCAAGAGTTTGAGGTTGCTGTGAGCTGTGACGCCATAGCACTCTACTGAGGGTGACATAGTGAGACTCTGTTTCAATAAAATAAAATAAAATAGGGAAGATGTAAGGCAACTTGTACTATAATAGGGACAGAAAAATGAATGGCCCATGCTTTAAAAAAGAGGACAAATGCATTCAGTTGGCATCTTTTCCAGCATTCTGAAAAAAAAATATGTGAGGGTGGCACTGTGGCTCAAAGGAGGAGGGTGCCGGCTACATATGTCAGAGGAGGCAGGTTCAAATCCAGCCCTGGCCAAAAACTGAAAAAAATAAAAATAAAAAAAATGTGAATGTATTTTTTGAGATTGGGTCTCTGTTGCTCAGGCTGGATCACAGCTCATTGCAATCTTGAACTCTTGGGCTCAAGTGATCCTCCAGCTTCAGCCTACTGAGTAGCTGGGACTACAGGTATGAACCACAACACCCAGATAATTTTTAAATTTTTCTGTTGAGATGGGTCTTGCTACATTGTCCAGGCCAGTCTTGAACTCCTGGCTTCAAGTGATCCTCCTACCTCAGCCTCCCAAAGTGCTGGGATTACAGAGGTGAGCCATTTTGACCAGCCAGGCTGAAATAAGACACTCTTGAGAACCAAGTGAATAACCTTGATCGTGCAATGCTAGTTTTGTCCTTGTTGGCACTGCAGCCAGGGAAATCCAATGCTGGTTTCTCCTGTGATGAACAAGCCACACAGTCCTTGGAGATTTTTGGTCTGAGAAGTCCTCTGCACATGTCTCCTGGCTTGGTGACCAGATGGATTAGGATTTCTAGACAGGGGTTTGGGCTCCTGAGCAATAATGACTCACAGGTCTCTTGGGGGAGAGAAGGAGAATGATCAGTGACTGTGGGAGAGAGGGGACAACAGCCTGCACAGCCCAGGTACTGCCCACCCACTCGAGTTGTCCACCAGTCTAGCTCAGAAGCTAAGTAACCAGCGTATCGTAATTGCCATGTTTACTTAATGCGTATTGATTTGCAGTATGTTAACTTTGCACCGTGGTCTCATTTCCTCCCTGTTTTCGCCCTTCTCTGCCCCTCATTTAATTTTGAGTCGAGCCAGTGTTGCTGCTGCTAGGAGTCATAGGCAGCAGCTTAGCTAGGAATCAAAGATCAATATTCACCACAGAAAGGTCAGAGGCTCCTGGGGACTTGAGGCTGTTTCTAAAAGGGGGCCGTGGCCAGGAATGAATTGAGCCATCAATTTAGTCAAACAACCTGGGTTGATTTCTATTCTCAGATTGGCTTTTTTTCAAGCATCCATTCACCTTGTGACCACCCAGCCCTCTTTTTCTCAGCCACCCTGCTGCCTTGGGGATTTAGCAGTAACCTACAGGAAGATGCAAACCAGGCAGGCAGCTCAGGCTGCAGGGGATGTGACAAGGTCTCGGTGTCTGCGGACACTACAGAGTCAGGGCAGACAGGACATTCTGAACAAGATTGCAGTCAGCAAGAGAAAGAGCTTCGTGATTCCCTTCCAGCTCCATCCCTGCTCCTGCTACAGTGACTCAGATCCAGGGTTGGGAGGACTCTGGGGAGAAATCCTCTTGTCCTGATGACCTTTACCGCGAACTCTGAGATGCTTGCTTTGAGAGGTCCCATCCTAATTTCTCCTCCTCGTCAGCTCTCGGTACTGAGGGACAGGTGACTTTACATCTTTGAACTTGAGTAAATAGGTCAAACAGACATTAAAGTCATGCCGTGCCCACCCTTCGGCCGGAGCCAGTGAGGACTGAACAAAAGGGACCACAGGTCTTTACCTCATGGCTCTGTTTAGTGGATGGGGACAGCGGGAACACAATGACCTAGATGGTAGCCAATCTTAGAGAAAAGAAAGGAACTGAAATATTAACGAGTGGGGCCTTGGTGCCAGCCTGCTCAACCAACTGCAAGTTCAAAGTAGCCCATCCAGTTGCTATTATTAGTCCCTCTTTCAAGTCTCCCAAATACAGTCACCCAACAATGAGTCTCTACTAAGAACAGGGCATGAGGCAGATGCTGGGAGACCCTAGTCAGCCCTGCCCTTATGAGACTTATGGCCCAAAGGCAAAAAAAGACAAGAAAAGCCTTTAGAACACCTAGTGGATTGTGCTGTGAGAGCAGAAACTCCCACTGTATCTCTGGCCCCTGTTTTTATGACAGGAGTTGGTTGTAACTGACCTGACAGCTTAGGGGATAGATTTGCGCATTGCTTCTACGTCTGTGTCAGTCCAGAAAGAGAAAGGCCACATGCTGGGCGTCTCACCTTTTGGGTGTTAGAGATAGTGTGGTAGGAAGAGAAGGCCACGGTTCTCTAGAATGAAGCCGAGGGGGTCATCAATAAAGGTTATCTGCTCCGACCTGAATGCTGAGAACTTAAAGAGGAGGAGGAATTAGCCAGATGCAGGGGGGAAGGGAGAGGGAAGAGCGTAGTTGTTGGCAGAGGGAAAGGCGAGACCCAGAACTGAGAGGGGCCCATTCACTCAACAGATATTCCTAGAGCCTCGCCCAGGCACTGTCCTCGGTGCTGGGGACACAGCCACAGTCTGGCTCCTCAAAGCCCTCGCTTTCCGGGGGGGGTTGAGTTCTAGTGGTTGAGTATGACTGGGCCAGGGGCGGGGAGGCTGGGCTGAGGGATGGGCGTCAGGTGCAGGGCACAGTGTGTGTGCTCAGGTGTTTGGAGTTGGTCCTGGAGGCAGTGGGGAGCCCGGAAAGACTCAAGTTATCAACCTGCATCTGAGATGGAATGTCCCAGCTTCCTAGGGGTGGCCCCCACTGGCACTAGGGCTGGGGCTGCATTGCAGGGATCTCTAGGATGGCTTGACTCAGGGTGTGGCGATGGGGAGAGGTGTCCTGTTCAGGAGGCACTCAGATGCCTGTATGTGTGCCCTTCCTTCAGTGTGAATGCACACACCTATAAGAAGAATGTGAAAATGAGGAAAACTTGCCCAGCTCAGCTGCCAGGAACACTTTCTTGAGAAGAACTAATGAGTGGATGAACAAACGAATGAGTGAATGAAATACCCACGTATACTACCTGCTACCACATTTGCTTGCAGTTTACAAAGGCTGGCATAGCCATTATCTCAGTGATCTCACTCAACAACCTGGCTTGGACTGAGTCAGCTGTGTGCCCATTTAACAGATGGCAACATGGAGGTGGAGCTGAGCTGATTCTACAGCCTCTTTCTGGTCACCTTCTCCCAACCCCTTCCCTCTACACACAAAGGCCATGACAAATGATTTTTGAAACCTATTTCCACCTCCATGCCTTTAAATTATGAATTGACCAGGGGTAGTTTTTATTCCAGTCACATAGCACATTAGAGAGTTGCCACAGAAAGCCTCATCATCTATTTTAAATTTCTTGTAAATGATAGCTGGACACACTTAACTTTGCAATGTTATGTCTCTTGAGGGCCTTTGTGTCAACCTTTCCAGTGCTAACGTTCCCTGATCCTAATACAAGTAATTTGTGCAATAGCAAGTTGCTTTTCTGTCTGGCTGTGTCTTAATTTGCGTTGATTTTCTTATTAAGAGGCTGCTGTAATGTCTGACTCTGTATTTCCAGCTTTGCTTTACAATGTATTTTCAGACTTTAATTAGGACCCCTGATGGTGAACTGGCTTGAGCCTGCCCAAATAGATTTGGGGGAGAACCAAAAAAAAAAAAGTCTCCAAGGAACAACAAGACCATGTTGTTGCTTATTAATTAGTCCCCACCAAGTGGAGACAGTGGGCAGAAGAGGGGAAAAAGGTGACCTGCAGGTCAGTTCATAAGGCTGCATTTTTGAGGGTACAATCCTCCAAAAATTTGGGAGTAAAGGAAATAAGATTGTTCTTTTCCAGAGTTAAGCTCTCGAACTTTTAATACACCGTGGGAAAGGAATTGAGCCCGAAAAGCATCAGCTTAAGTGATTATGTGAAAAAAGGAACTAACACATTTTTTCCAATCAAACCACCTGAATTCTTCTCTTCACGTTTTGTTTGTTCATTCACCAGATATTGCTGGAGCAGATTTGAGCCCCTCCACCCGAGGCACAGTGCCTGGAGCTGGAGTTGCAACTCTGAGCCCCATCCCCATAAAACCTACACTCTATGTCTTGCTGTAGAAATGTGCTTGCTAGCGCTGTTCCTAAGATGATGACATTAACATGTCCAAGGAGACACCAAACCCAGGGTAGTTGTTTGAAAAGCACAAGGGGCCAATAACATTCGGGCAGTGTAGTTTTGGCACTGGCTTGGTATATGAGTTGTCTTGGGCTGCTGTAACAAATACCATAGACTGAGTGGAGTAAACAACACATGTTTATATCTCACAGTCCTGGAGGCGAAAGTCCAAGATCAGAGAGCTGGCATGATGGGGTTTTGGTGAGGGCCCTCTTCCTGGCTTGTAGGCAGCTGTGTTCTTGTTGTATTCTCACATGGGAGAGAGAGAGAGAGAGAGAGAGAGAGAGAGAGAGGGAGAGAGGAGATCGGGAGAGAGAGTGCCCGCTTGTCTCTCTTCTTTTTCTAAAGAGACTTGTCTCAACATGGGAACTCTACCCTCATAACCTCATCTAATTAACTTCCACAGGCCCCACATCTGAGACCATCACACTGGGGATTAGGGCTTCCTAAACAGAGGAATTTAGCCATGAACACGATTATTCAGTCCTCAGCACCAGGCGAGAAGAAATGGTGGTGCAGTAGCCTTTGCGTATCCCAGACTCTCTGTCAAAGGTCAACCCACAGTGGGAATGAGGCTGGGAACCTAAAGGACTTTTTCTCTGATACATTTGAATTCTCTTCCCATTAGTGAGCTCCACACTCACCAAGGCAAACTTCAGATTCTGACTTCCCGTGTAACTTGTGTATAGAAAGAAAACACGTTGACCAGGTGCCACAGGCAGGTCCCCCATGCCCGTCCCTGTAAGTCCGTTGGGACAGGGCATTCCTATGTCTTTCTCGGGCTGACGTGGTCTGTGTGGACATGAGTCAGGCTGTCAGGGCTGGCAGCAGCGCCAGTAGGACCTGGGCCAGAACAGTGGCTATCATATCATGATGACCTGGTTAATGTGATACCTTCTGTGGACTGGCCAGCCCCGCTCTAGCCAGCCTTCCTTCAGAGGCTATGGTAAGAGCGTAGTGATTTGGGTTGGGAGCCTTCATATTCTGTCCCGTCATTTCTTAACTGCAGGGATCTACAGTCTTCAGGATGGCACAGTGACTTGTGATTAGACAGGTCTTGGTGTAAGATGTGTCTGTGACCACACCTGCTATGTGGTCTTGGGAAAGCTACTTAAACTCTCTCTGCCTCTTCCTTACCTGTAGAATGGAAATCCTGATACCCATTTTAGAGGTGTTTTAAAAAATCAGAAATACCATATGTAACATGAGGAAGATGGTAGCCACTTGAAAAATGGCAGCTATTTTTGTTACTATGAAGCAAACAAAGTCAATATCTATTTTTTAAACTTTACTTCTCAGCTTACATGTACCTTCTTTTGGGAAGTGTTTTCCCGGCACACACATACACACATTGGTACACTTTTAGAGGACATCTTGTGCTTACTGTCCCCAGGCCCTTTACACACTGAAATCGACCGTCTCCTTCACTGAACCATGAACAACTTAGGGTAGATATTTGTCTTGTTCACCTGTCTATTCCAGGCATTGTGTCACCTATAGGGCAATAGCCAGGATTCTCTGGTGATAAGTGACAGAAACCCAGCTCCATCAGGCTGAGAACGGCAGGTGCACAGGTTGGGCTCATGACCTGAACCCTGGAGAGTCTTTTTCTGTGGCCCATTATTTCAGGCTCCCTCTAGGTGATAGGCGATGTGGCCTCTGACAAACATTCTTGTAGTTTGAGATTCAAGGGAAAAGGAGAGCTATTTCTCACTCTCTGATTCAGGAAATTCCAAGTTTCAATTCTAATTTTTTGTTTTTCTTTTTCGAGACAGAGTCTCACTCCATTGCCCAGGCTGGAGTGCTGTGGTGTCATCATAGCTCACAGCAACCTCAAACTCCTGGGCTCAGGTGATCTTTCTGCCTCAGCCTCCCGAACAGCTGGGACTATAGGCACCCACCATACACCCAGCTAATTTTTCTATTTTTAGTAGAGACGGGGTCTCACTCTTGCTCAGGCTGGTCTCATACTCCTGAGCTCAAGGGATCTTCCAGCCTCAGCCTCCCAGAGTGCTAGGATCACAGGCATGAACCACCATGCCAAGCGCCCAAGTGTGGATTCTGAATAGCCCTGCTTGGGTCATGGCTTGTGGCCCTGTGCATCGAGGACAGAAGGCTGTCCTACTCTGATCAGCTCACACTAGAGTCCTGGGTCCACATTGGGGTGGGTAATAGTGGGGCAGAGAACAGGCACCAGCGGTCCCACAGGAGCCATGTGGAAGGGGTGGGTGGAGAAAAAGTGGATACGTCACAGTGAAATGTGACTTATGGTCACAGTGGCCAGCGTCAGATAGTGCCAGGTGAATGTCTACATGGCCATGAAAAGGCTGCAAGAAGTTTCACGTGCTCTAGAAGACAAAGTCAAGCTTACCCTCCTGGAGCATAAGGAAAGGCTTTGGCAACAGTAGGTTTTTAAGGATTGGGAGGGGGTTGGCAGGGCAGGAAGAAGGGGTAAAGCATTCTGTAGCAGAGATGCTCAGAGCAGAGGTGTTGAACTGGAGAGTTGGGTGCGGTGTGGGGGAGGGAGGGATTCGAGATGCTCCAGGAACAGGAGTCTCCATGGGTTGGACCCTGGGGACTTACAGGGTCGTGTGCTCATTTCCTGGGGCTGCCGTAACGCTGTGGCACAAAGTGAGTGGCTTTTGACAACCAAGTTTTATTCTTTCTCAGTGTTAGAGGGTGCAAGGCCAAGATCAAGGTATTGGCAGAGCCATGCTCTCTCCAAAGCTCTGGGAGAAGTTCCTTCCTTTCCTATTCTAGTTTCCGGTGGCCTCAAGTGTTCCTTGGCTTGTGGCAGCACAACGTTGATCTCTGCCTCTATCCTCGTGAGGCTGCCTTACCCAGTGCGTCCCTGCATCTTCACGTAGCATTGTTCTCTGCATAGGGCACCAGTCATACTGGACGAGGACCAGCTCCACTCCAGGATGGTCTCAACTTAAGATTGCCTCTGCAATGACCCTGTTTCCAAACAAGGTCACATTCTAAGGTATAGGGCTTTAAGACTTCAGCATATCTTTTTGGGGGTCACAGTCCAACCCACAGCAGGCAGCAGTGGCTCAGAAGGCTGCAGAGATGGGTTGAGCCAGAGCATGGTGGGTAATAGTGACAAAGACGTGGGGCTGGGGGATGGTGTGATGGATGGGTGTGCTGACGTGGGTTAGAGGGCGGCACGTGGGTGTGAGGGACCACCACTCGGGTGTGTTGATCCATGTGGCATCACTGGGAATGGGGAGCTGAAGGAAGCAGGAAGTGGCAAAGAGATTCAAAGACGATGCCTCAGTCTCTAGCCTGGTTGACAGGGAGTAGGTGGACACAAGATTTTGGAGGGAGGGACGCAGAGCTCGGTATGGTGCCTGCTAAGGCTGCGGTGACAGGCATCCTACATGTGTCCACGAAGGTGATGTAGTACCCACTGCAGCCACGTGCCACTCAACTCACCTCGAGTGCCACCCACACATGCCCTGCTTTTTTATCAGTCCTCTACCACACTGGAATGTTCTCTTCTCCCCATTCAACCTTGATGGCAGTCAGCACATGAACTACCATGAATTTTAGAAATCTACTCTGTGCCAGGTGCTCTGAAAATTGGTTTATGCATTGTGTCACTGAATCTTCAACCTGCAAAGGGAGGCCTGACTGTGCCCATTTTGCAGATGGGAATACTGAGGTGGAGATCAAGTCACCTGCCTTGTGTCACATTGGAGAGAGTTGGGGTCGTGTTTGGACACAAGTTCATCCATCTGTACTTTTAACCCTCCTGTTATTCTGTCTCCCACAGCACTTCCTTTGTATTTCTTGGTTATTTTATCTTAGTATCCACGTAAGTTTTTACACTTTCAAGCTAGAGTATAAACTCTTTGATGGGAACGACGGGAACGCCCCCCACAGCTCTGTTGTGGTTGGTTGTATTAAATCAGCAGCTGGTAGGTGGAGAGCTCATCCCATGCCAGGCGATGTGCAGAGACTTGCAAAGGGCAGGCCGTCGAATGGTGTCTTCCTGCCTACATTTCTCGCCGCTGGAGAGATTAAGTCTTGCTTTCTGCAGAGAACCCAGTTGGGCCAGCCAGTGTCAGTGCAGGCTATGGCTGTCCTACCAGTCCAGAAGAAGCAGGTCTATCCAGGTAGAGTGCAGGGCCGGAGCTGCAGAGAGCAAGAGAAACAGTTTTCCCTAGGTCTGGAGTCCTGGCCTAGGGCCCTGGTGGCAGATATACCTGTGCTCTTGTGAACTCCCACCTAGATAAGGGAGCACTTAAGGAAACAAATCCCTAAACAAGAAGTCAGATCCAGTGAGGGCTAGGGACAACATGCAGCAGGGATGATGTGGGGAAAGTGACTGGGTCAGTAAGGACCTCCCCAGGAGGTGAAATGTGCATGGAGACCTAGGTGACAAGTAGGGGCCTGAGACCAGGGTGAGTGTTCAGAGCAGGGAGCTCGCAGAGGGCCTGAGGCAGGAACCAGCTGTGGGTGTTCTAGGAACAGCAACTCAAACAGGGTGGCTGGAGGGGACAGAGCCTGGGGAGCAGGGGTTGATGCCACGCGGAGTCCAGGTCACCAGGAAAGGGAGTTCCCTCCTTACCTGTCATGTCACTCACAGAAACTAATGAAATTTGTGCCTCTTTCCAAGAACCTCCACCAAGCCCACTGGCAGTGGAGATGGCCAGCCTGGCACTCTCTCCACGTTGTGCCATATGGGGTTTGCTTTCCTTGGAGTTGGGCAGGACACCAGCAGAGCCAGCATACAATGGCCCGGATGCCACCGGTTGCCCCAGGTCCTACTCAGTTGCCCCAGGGTCTGAGGAGGGAACTATCTCAGAAAGCCCAGACTCCATTTGGGCCTATCTGTGTGCTCCAGCTCCCTAGCTGGGAAACTCTGCTGAAGGCCCATAGACTGTGGTGACTTTGGATTTACTTTGAATGCAGTGATAACCCATTAGAGCAGTGGTTCTCAACCTTCCTAATGCCTCGACCCTTTAATACAATTCCTGTGGATCATGACCCACAGGTTGAGAACTGCTGTATTAGGGTGTTTGCAGCCAGGGTCTGATGTTAGGTGATAAAACATTTTTTAAGATGACTTCAACTACCCCATGTAAATGAGGGGAGGTGGATAGGGGGCAAGAATCGTTAAGTGGGGGGATGAGGACTGCCACCTACAGCTGGGCCGACCATGCACTGTTCAGCTCCAGACTGTGGAGTGAATGGTGTGCATCCCAGGGTTACATGTGGGCCTGGGGAGACAATGCAGAGATGGTGGCAAGTGGGCTGGGTGCAAGCTGATGGCAGCTTGGATTAGGACATGAGGTAGCTGGAGAGAAGTGGGTAGATTCTGGATGTATTTGGAAGCAGAGTTGATAGGACATGCTGATAGTTTACCTACAGAGAGGGAGGAGGGAGAGAGAGTTACTGACTGGAGTAAATGGAGGGAGGTGGTGCTATTTGCTGAGACAGGGGAGGTTGCTTGGGGAGGAGCAGGTATGCAGTGAAAAATCTAAAGAAGACCCAGATAAATTTGCGGGACTGACTGGCAAAGGAAACGGCTGTACCACCCGGGAGCAACCTCTGGGTTTCTCTCAGGTATTTCTTTCCCGGCTCTGGAAACCCAGTGGGCTTAAGAGGTGGCTTAAAAGACAGAGCTAATGCTACTATTCTCTTCCTACCCTGGCCCAGGCACTTACACAGAGCCCCATCCTTGGACCCTGTGCTTGGTTGAATGCTCTGCTCTTACCATCTTAAACTGTTTAGTGGTTCTTAAATCAAGGGCCCTGCATTTTGGTTTTGCACTGAGCCCAGCAAATTGTGCAGCTGGTTCTGCTATGGTGGATGAGGAGACGACACCAGTAAGCTTGGGCCAGCTGGTGCAGAAGTACAGATTCAAACCAGAATGAATCCAAGGGCAACAGATGCTTTTGACTGACTATATGTGAAGTGCTTGGTACAGCGCCTGGAATAGCAAGTGTTTCCCAGACATCAGCTGTGATGTAACAGGAATTACTGTGAGGACCATTTAGGAGTGTGAAGTAGGAAGGTCCTTGAGCTTTTATCTCGGGAGGAAGAGAACAGAAAAGGCTAAGTAGAGATGAATGTTTGTTTTGGGAGCAAAGGTGTGAGTGATGGGTAGAGCTCGGTTTGGAATTCTAAGGATGGCCGTTAATGACTTCTGACAATATTGACGTCCAGGACTATGGATTTTGCTCCAGAGTTTTGCCCCTATGGTCCCACTATGTGTGGCTGCTAGGGAGATTTAAAGGACCCTGTGCCTGGGAGATTTTACCCCAGGCACCCAGTGACTGAGGGAAGACAGGCTGAAGGGAGAGCTGGCAGGGGTGGTTGTAGCCAGAGCTGGAAGCCCTGGAGCTCCCTAAGGTTCTGGAGGGAGGGCCAGGCAAGCCCTGTGAGGGTGGTGCTCACGCCTTCCCTCCTGTCTTTTTGTCACATGGAAGGACTTGTAGCCTGTTTCCGACAGTGTGGCTTCAGGGCCCGGGTAGACTTTCAGTTGGGAAGCTCTGGGATCTTACCATGTGATTTCACTGCCGCCCCCCCCCCCTCCAAATCATGCCCCCTTCTTTGCTTTTTGTGATCTTGAAAAACAGTGCCAAAAAATTAACTCGTCTTCTGAGACCGAGGCCCGGGTCTCTTTAGCAAGACTTGTTATGTTGTACAGAAGCAAAGCAGGTAGTGGCATCATCTGATCAGGTCTCATTTGGTGGCACCCGTTTTGTGCTGTGCTGGGCACTTAATAGTGAACAAGGTGTTGGCTGGTGAGAGAGACACACATTGTTCTGGTTGTATATTGTTAAACAACAGACCACCTCCAACCTTCGCGTGAAACAGCAACCATTTTATTTAGAGCTCATGATTTTGTGGTGAGGAATTCAGGCACTCCTTGGTTGGGCAATTCTTTTTTCTGTGTTGTGTTGACTAAGGTTGGTCCTTGGAATTCAGCAGATGGTCAGTCTGGGAGGTCTGGGGTGGCCTTGTTTGCATGGCTGGTGTCATGATGGGGACGGCCTCAGCTGGGGTCACTGGAGAGCACCCCCAGACGCGTCTCCAGCATGGGGGCCTCCAGGTGGTCTCAATTCTTGTATGGCAGCTCCCAGAGTGCTTTAGGAAAGGAAGTGGAGGATGCCAGTCTTGTCCGGCCTGAGCCTGGAAGCTGGTGCAGTGCCATTGACATCCACATTATCCTGTTGGTCAAAGCTGTCTCAGAAGCCACCCAGATTTCAGGGGGAGGGGACAAGGAACCTGTCTCTCAGTGGAAGAATTTGTGACCATCTTTAATTCCTGATGTGAAAACAAAGAATTATAGTTGAGTGTGGAATGTGCCAAAGGACACATAATTACATGCAGAAGTATGTGTGTGGGGCGATTCCATGCAAAAAATGGGGGGCTGCAGTAGGGTGGGAGAGAGCCAGGGAAGAGGTCACAGATGCTTCTGTGCATTTGAACTAGGCCTTGAAGACAACTGGGATTCGTCAATCAATGTAAGGTGGGGTAGTGGGGAGTGGGGCATTCCCGGTGGAGGACGCAGTATTTTCAAAGCACAGAGTGGGAGGGGAGTAATATAGGATGTTGTTGGCAGGGGCAGGGGCAGGGGCTAAGGAAGGTTTGGAGGGGCCGGGGCAGACACGTCTTGGACAGCTGGCTGAGGCAGATCATAGTTACACCAAGGGATTGATGTGATCAGATTTGCACCATAGAAAGGCATTTCTATTAGTGGGGGTGGGGGTGGGGGTTATGGGAGGTGGCAGAAAGACCAGGCTCTTGTAGCCATTTTGACTCTAATTCCTAAGGATCTCTCTGGAGGCAGTGACAATGGGTGGCAAAGAAGGACAAATGCCGGAGCTACTGAGGAGGCAGAATGGGCAGACTTGGTGAATAGTTTGGAGTGGAGAGTTTGCCGAGTGAAGAGTGTGGGCGGGCCTTGTGGGTTCTCTGCAGGGCCATGGGGCCATGGCGCTGCTCAGCAGGACAGCAGGGGGGAAGCAAGTTTTAGGGCTGATGGCAGTGAAGGCAACTCTGGATTATTGTGTGCAAGGTGCCAGGGAGAGCTGTCCAGGAAAGGGGGCTGGAGCGAAGATGGTCTCTGCATTAAGTCTGAGCCAGGAATACAGATTTGGGACTTCCCAGCTTTTAGGCTTTAGTTTAGGCTGTTGAGACTTCCCAGAGGTGTGAGTGGACTAAGAGAAGGAAGAGGGCTGGGAGGGAGGAGGGAGGGAGGAGACCTGGGGACCTGGGACCTGGGGAGCTCCTGCATCTCAGAGGACAAGGGAAGACCACCCACAGGGACAGAAAAGGGGTTGCAAGAGGCAAGAGGAGGATGAGACAGGTCTCCTGGAGGGGAGGGAGGGAGGTCTGCGGAAGCAGGGAGCTGTCTGCAGGATCTGACCCTGGGTGGGTGCCTGGTGCTGCAGAGACCGAGTGGAAACTGCTTTCCTGGCACCACTGCAAGGCTTGGTCCAGGGACCTCACTGTCGGGGCAACTTCCTGCCTCCCAGGAAAACCCCCAGGTGTTCCGGAACCTGGTTTTTCTCTTGAAAGTTTTCAAGGCATAAAATCCTTAAAAAACTGGCTTTCCTGAGTAGATCATTCCAGTGTCTCATCGTTTTATATCAAGGGGTTTTCCATGGCCAGTTAATGAGGACTTCCCTCAATTCACACTGAGCTGCATTTGGAGGTGTGTGTGTGCATGTGGGTGTTGTGTACACTTGTGTTTTTGAGTGTGTGTGTGTGACTCACACCAGTCTTTGGTTAAGCCTGGAGGCCCCTTCTAACGCCTGTGCCTTAGTCTCCCCTCCTTTACGCTGTGCCTGAGGACGGTGCACGTTTTCATCTCCACTGTAAGGCATCATTTTGTCTCTCGGGGTTCTCCTACCCCCAAGACTGGTGCAGTGGGCGAGTCTCCCCTGTCCCTTCCATTGTACTTTTTGTTTTCTTCCTTAGACAACGTCTTGCTCTGCTGCCCAGGCAGGAGTGTGGTAGTCAGCTGCCTATAACCTTTGAGGTCTCGGGCTCAGGTGATCCTCCGGCCTTAGTGTCCTGAGTAGCTGCAAATACAAGTATGTACCACCTCACCTGGTCTCAAACTCCTGGCCTCAAATAATCCCCTTATCTCAGACTCCCTAAGTTTATAGGTGTGAGCCACCTTGACCCTTCTCCCTTCAACTTTTGAGACAAGCTTCTGGTCTTCCCAGTGGGGGCAACATGGTTTAATGGCACATGTGTAGGATTTGGAATCAGGCCCAAGGTCAAAGTTGTACCCTGGGGTACCTGTCTGCATAGTACTAAGGCTGGGAATGTGGACGGCAGCAACGTGCCTGGGTACAAATTGAGGCTGTGCCACTTACAGCAGAGTGAGGCGAGGCCTATGACCTCCCTGCCTCAGTTTCCTCATCTCATATAATGGGAATCCTTGTAACAGCACGTCCTAGGGCTGCTGTGAGGTTATGTGAGTTTGCACATGTAAGGTGTTGTGTTCATAGCACATGGTGACTGTTAGTAGTAGGATGACAGTGGCCTCCTGGACTTCTGTCTGAAAGTGAAACCGTAAGGTCAGTGAGGACTGAGACTGTTGGCATCAGTCACAGGTGCTGCCCTCGTCGCTGCTGCTCAGTAAATATTTTCGGAATAAGTGAATGAAGTGATAAATGACCCTTTGGTTATAAATAAATAACTTTCTCATTTGGAGACCTCCTGAGACCCAGATTAACAGGTCCTGGCCCCTTTCTGAGAGGTTCCCTTTAATTAAGGTGGTATTTACATAATATAAAATAAACCATTTTAAATTGCCCAAACTCTTAACAGCTCAGTGGCATGTTGTATATTCATAATGTTATACAACCACCACCTCTATCTAGTTTCAAAACATTGTCATCACCCCAAAAGAAAAGCCTGCACCCACTAAGCCTTACTCCCCCCTGCCCTGCCCTCTAGCCTCTGACGTCCACCAGTCTGCTCTCTGTCTCTGTGGATTTGTCCCTTCTGGATCTTTCATGCCAATGGAATCCTACAATAAACGGCCTGTAGTGTCGGGCTTCTCTCACTCATTATGATGTTTTCAGGGTTCCTCTCTCATGAAGGAAGTATCAATATTTGGTTCCTTTTCATTGCCAAGCAGTGCTCCATTGTATGGGCATACCACAGTCTGCTTGCCCATTCATCTGGCAAGGGGCGTTTGTGCTAGGTCCACCTTTTGGCTATTGTGAATAGTGCTGCTGTGAACAGGTGTGTATTTATGAAGTCTGACAATTAAGTTCATGATCTTATCCTAGAAAAAGTGCTGCATGCCTCATTGCTGAATATCACTACCATCCCCAGATGGCTAAAGGAAATACTTCAAAGGTGACCATAGTGACACTCAGCAATGTATGTAGCACTTTTTCTAGAATGTGTTCGAGAACTTAATTGTCAGACCTTGTACGATGACAGCTCTGATGGCCATTCTAGAAAGAGTTCCAAAATTGCCTTAAAGGGTGGATAGGCGCAGGTGTCAGTGTATACTTTCCCAAGGGGAGGACTTTGAAGGTGGCCATCGTGATATTCAGCAACGAAGTGTATAGCACTTTTTCTAGGATGAGTTCTCGAAATTGAATGTCAGACCTCATATTTAACTGAGTAACGGATTTCAGTTCCTTTTGGGTAATTTCTAGGAGTGGAATTGCTGGATCCTATGGTAATTAGTCTGTAAGATTTTAAAATGACTTTGCCTTATGATCTCTGGGCTTGAGTATAAATTTTTTTTTTTTTTTTTAAGGAAAGAAACAAGAAAAGAAAGGAAGAGCATATGTATCCATTCTGTTGCTCTGCAGACCTGATTACCATCCAAGGCCATCACCTCTGCAGAGAGCAAGGTCATGTCAAGGTCAGGGGCTCTGGGTCCTGCTCACTGTAACCAGGCTGGGGGCATCTCCATGGGCTGCCTCTGAAGGATGTGAACACTTTAGAAATTCACAGAATTTTCGTTCACTGGTGGTCCTGGTGGCCAGAGAGAGGCTGTGCAAGTGATGTCAATCCAGGTGGAGTTTGTTTTAAACCTCACGTTTTAACCCCTGGTGCTATGGGCCAGCCCCTGTCCTCCCATCTCAGGTGTCCCTTCCTGCCCAGAGTGCTGGCTGAGCTTGCCTGCTAAGCCCCTCAGCAGCCTGGGTGCCAACAGGGTTTGGGGATGTCTTGCTTACTTCCCTCCTCCTGCTCTAGTGGGGCCACCAGCCAGCCCTGCGGTCACTGCCTAGTTCATTCTAGATTCTAGTCCTCCATCATTTAAAAAACTTTTTAATATTAAAAATTTCAGACATAAAGGAAAATTAAAAGAATGTTAAAAAAAAAAAAAAGCACCAGTATACTCATCCGTTGTTAACATTTTGTTGTTTTTGCTTGTATTTATGGTCTTAGTGACAATAAGAATATATTTTCCACTGGTGGCCTCTGCAGAGGTGTTGCCCTGGAGGCGATGAAGTCTACAGAGCAGCAGAGTGGATTCCTGCCTTTGCTCTTTGTTCTTTCTTATTTCTTTCCTTTAAAAAGAAAAATTGCCCCCAAGCCCAGAGATCGAATGTGGTGTTAGTTTATTTGACCTGGGCGCCCCTCAAGGATCATGCTTTGCCTCTGATTTTGCATATTTAATCTTTCATGTACATATCACTCACACCCGATCCCTTCTCGTTCTGTGATACTGACTTTTTGGAGCCACGGGCCCAGTTGCCTTGTAGAATATTCAGATGTTGGTTTGTTAAATTATTTCCTTGTGGTGTCATTTAATTTGTTCTTCTGCGAGCTGTATTTCCTGTAAACCTGGAAATTAGGTTCGGAGATTTGATTAGATTCAGGTTAAATGCTTTTGGCAAGAATCCTTGATTTTATAAACTTCATGTTGCATCCCATCGGGAGACACACAAGGTCAGGGCAACCATTATTAGCCTGTCTGATGTAGGAGTGACCCCAGGGTGACAGTGTGAACATCCACTCCCAATGCATCTACTGGTTATTAGATGGGGGAGATTTGCAAAAATGGCTCTTCCCTAAAGCCGCCTTCCCTCCCATGCACGAGTGCTGGCTGCCATCCTTCTGCACAGGCTTGCTGCCCTCATCACCCAGCAACAACTAGGGATCAGTCACGTCGGGATAGATGTTTAATCCTTTGGCTTTAATTATGAATTTTTCAGGTGGGGGAGTTGGTATAATGTTCTACTTTGATGGTGGCAAAGGACTTCATTTGAATGTCAGTATGGACTCATGGATTTTTATTTATTCATGGTTTACCATCAATTACCGTTAAGTATTCTTTTTGATGCCTGAATTATCCCAAATTTGGCCAGCAGGAGCCCCGGCAAGCTGGTTCCTAGGTCTTTGCTTTCTGGCACAAGATCCCCAGACTCCCCTGATAGTTCTCCTACCCTAAACCTGGAATTAGCTATTTCCCCAAGGAGATCCAATTCCATTTAGAGCAGGATGGTGTTTAAAAGAAAGATCAGGGTGTGGGTGTGCTCGTTGCTATGGGAGTGGGAGTGCTTCTAGGCCAGTGGTTCTCAACCTTCCTGATGCCACGACCCTTTAATACAGTTCCTCATGTTGTGGTGACCTCCAACCATAAAATTATTTTCATTGCTACTTCATAACTGTAATTTTGCTACTGTTATGAATTGTAATGTAAATATCTGATATACGAGATGTATTTAGGCGACCCTTGTGAGAGGGTTGTTTGATGCACAGGTTGAGAACCGCTGATCTAGGCCTGTGCAGTGTGTGGTAGCTAGGAAATAAATATTTTTTTCTAAATCATGAGTTCATAATGAAACTTTAATTAACTTTAACATTATAGGTTTTTTCTTAACTTTTTATTTTATTTATTTTTCATTAATTTTTTTGTTTTAGCAGTTTTGGCCAGGGCCAGGCTTGAACCTGCCACCCCCAGCATATGGGGCTGGCACCCTACTCACTGAGCCACAGGCGCCGCCCTTTATTTATTTATTTTTGTAGAGACTGGGTCTTGCTCGGTTAGCCAGGTGTGGTGGTGCCATCATAGCTCACTGAAGCCTTGAACTTCTGGGCTCAAACCTGAGCCTCCTGAGTAGCTGGGGCTGTGGGTGTGAGCCACACACCCAGCTCCTAACTTCTTTCATATCCTTACCTCTTACTGCGAAAATCTTGGTTCTCTCTTAGGAACATTAATATTGTTACTTATTTGCTTTATTTGACCATATACATATACTAGTTTCAAAGCCCCGATGTCAGTATTGCTACCCACGATACAGCTACTGAGTAGAATTTAAGCTTTCTTTGCAATTCTTTTTGCCTTTGTATTATATATCCCAGTAAGGATGTACAGCCAGAATACTGTGCTGCTTGAGATGATCCTTTTCTCTGTGTGGTCGCATTAAGAGTTTGTTATAGACTTGTATTCATTTGTTTCAGTGTTGAATTATATTAGAGGGTCTGCTTATTTTTCCTTCATGATGTAATTTTACTTTTTGACGATATCAAACATTTGCATTGTGCAAAAATCGAATTGTACATATCCCAGAGACTCTTGTTGCCTGCTCTCCCACACTCTGATTCTCCCACGCCTTGTGGGAAACTGTTTTTTATTAGCTTCTGGGGTAGCTTTCCAGGGTTAACTTTTGCAAAGATTAAAATATCTTGCTGTTCCCCCACTGGCAGCGCCTGTCCTTCTGATTTTCAAGGTGTACGTAGCAGCCCCATCTTTTAGATTCTGATCTCAATCCTGCTCCTCCCACTGTGCAGGCTTCTCTGCTGCTGGGACTTTCACAACTTCTTTGTGTCTTGATACTGGAATATTCCCGGTCTCCATTTCCTATGGCTCTGTCACTTATGGGGAGTCTTAATCACATACTGTTGTATATTATTATTACTTGAATTTGCTCGTGTCTATCTTCTCAATGAGGCTGCACATTCCTTGAAGGCAGGACTATGCCTAACTTCTTTTATATTTAGGGCCGAGAATCCAGTACTACGTAATAGATTCAGTCAACTCTTTTTTTTTAAAATTTCAGGTTAATATGAGGGTATAAACGATTAGGTTACAGTGTTTGCATTTGTTAGAAAAAGTCCCTGTTGTGGTTGTGTCCTGCACCTAGGAGGTGTGTCATACACCCTTACATTGTGCCCATTAGTTGGGAGCACATCAATAGATCCAGTCAATTCTTGTTACTGCCAATAGCTGTGATTTATAAAGTCACTGTGTATGCTGAATTAGTGAATCCTGAACCTTTGTTCCTAGAGGAAATATAGGGTTAGGTTCCTACAGGCCTCTGGTCACAAAATTTTCATCCACTGACCAAGACATCACTGTATTTGCTGTGTGTTTCTGGTCAAAGACACCTTCTCTGATATATTTTTGATTCATTATTGTCACAGCCAACAGCAGCTTGACGCATTCCTCAGTGAGGGACGCCACGGCCT
The DNA here is from genome assembly GCF_000181295.1 of Otolemur garnettii. Classification (NCBI taxonomy): domain Eukaryota; kingdom Metazoa; phylum Chordata; class Mammalia; order Primates; family Galagidae; genus Otolemur; species Otolemur garnettii. The sequence continues at coordinate 12,535,219 of NW_003852413.1, read as the reverse complement.
CCTTGTGCTGAAAAACATTACATAGCACTTCAGCTGGGGACCTGGGGGCCGTGTGCACAGTGAAATCACCAGTCAGAAGCACAAAAACACAAAACCCTCAGCATAGATAGGCCGTGAGAGGGACACTTGTTTACAGTAAGAGAGCTGAAACCAGAAGGCAGAAAGAAGGTCATGTGCGACCTCAGCCGGGAACGTGCACACCAGAGTGACTCACCGTTTTTTGCAGGCCTGCCTGAACCTGTGAACGACTCGAAAGGGCCTCCTGCTTTGATCACGGGATTAAGACAGGATTAAAACATACGCTTAGTGAGTAGGCAAATTTGAAATATGGAATATGTGAATAAAGAGGATGTCTGAATCTGTTGGATTAAATCAGTTTGAATGAGCGACCTTGGACTAGTCGCCTTCCCTCTCCGGATTTCATTTTCTTTCTTTGTTCTTCTTCAGCCCTAGAACCCCAGGAACTGAGGGGTCATTGCCTTTTCTCTTTATTTGGCTTCCTGTGGTTGTCGAGGTCCTGACCACTTTCCCCCACCCCGCCTATTTCTAAGATTTCTGCCCCTCTGAACAAACTCAAACCGACCGCTCTCCTTTGCACACAGGTTTGTGGATTTCCACGCAGCTGCCTCCACCTGCTCGCCCTCCCGAGCCTCCTTGCTCACCGGTCGGCTGGGCCTTCGCAATGGAGTCACGCACAACTTTGCAGTCACCTCTGTGGGGGGCCTGCCGCTCAATGAGACCACCCTGGCAGAGGTGCTGCAGCAGGCCGGCTATGTCACTGGGATGATAGGTAACTCCGGACCCACATGCGGCCACCTTGTCTGTTCTTATCTGCTTCCTTGCACATTTTTTGCTGTGTAAGTTAGGGACGCCCTTAGTCACTGAAAAGACCTGAGAGTGGGTTAAAACATATATGGGCCTGTTTTCCTCCCACTAAAACAAGCTTCAGTGTAAGTGGTTGCTTTCATTAGCTTGGCTGCTCAAAGATGCCACCAGCAGCAAGGTGCTTCCCGTCTTTTCATCCTTAGCACATCAGTGTTCATCTCTGAGCCTGCGTCCTCCTGGCTGCCACGTACCAACTTCATGCCCGTCACTATGACTTGGCTCAAGGAAGGAAGAAGAGATTAGAGGCCCTACCGGCCTTGTTTATTCACTTTTATAGGAGAGCAAATCTTTCCTCAGACACTCCTCCAGCCCCAGCAGAATGGTACTTCTTGGCGGGAGCTGGGTCTCGTGGCCACCTCTCCATGTGCCCCAGGGCTGAGAAACTGGGGACAGGGTTATAGTGATTGACTTAGACTTGGACACGGTGATCCTCCCACCCCCGAACAAAACCACAGTTGCATTAGCAGGATAAATGGGGACACAGTATTGGATAGGAGACCAGCAGTGTCTGCCACCCTGTCCAGTGACTTCCTGTCCCTTTAAATTGGTTTTTTTTAAGGCACCTCTTACTCAGCATTTACTGTGTACCAGGCACTGGGTTATTTGTTTGCACTGAGATTATTATTTCTTTGGTCATACTGCTGAGGGAACTGATTTTCAGGTGTGGGGCGATTGCTCAATGTTGCCTAACCTGGAGCAGGTGGAGGTGGGACCTAGATAGGTGCACCTGGCCCCAGCCTTGCCCCAGGCTGCGTTTCACTGCCATTCTCCCCTCCCGGGGCCAACATGACCCAGTAGTCCCAACAGCATCCTCAGCTGCCTGTGCTTGTTAATCTAACTCTCAAAGAGCCGTGTCCCTTGGGATCCCCACCTCTTTCTACCATCCAGGGAGAGGTAAGGGAGAGTGTGCTGGAGACAGACAGGCAGAAACTGAGGGTTCCTGTGGGCCTGTCCTGGGTGCCTGGTGCACACATGTTCACCTGTAGGAGGTTACTCCACCCAAACCTAGGGCTGGCATCTCTCACTTATCAAAGAGCCTGGACATCCTTTTACCTTACCTCAGAAGGGCAAGAGGAGGAGAGACCAATTAAGGTCCATCCCTTCTCCCTTTCCAATCCCTTTCTCTCCATACCCAGAGGTATAATTAATGTAAATAACATGAGCACTAAGACACCATTGGTGACGCTCCCCTGTGGGCTGCCTACCCTTGCTAGACCAGTGACATGTATCCATTTAAACCTCGCAGCCAGGAAGGATTTGGTCCCAGGTCCACCAGCCTTAAGCTGAGGCAGGAGAGGGGCTGGCTTCTCCTGGAGTCAGATTTGATCTCATCACCCCTCAACTGCCTTTAAACTCCCAGTGAGCGTCTGGTGGCAGGTCAACTATGTTTTGCTGCCACCCCCTCATCTCTACTCACTACTCATGGCATCTTTTGCAAGTCCTGGGCAGGATATTTAAGCATTGTTGAAATTATGAACTGAAGTGTACTTACAGGAGAAATTAAAAACCCACCAAAGGAATAGCGAGTCCATTGATAACACTCATACTTTGCTTCTAATCTTGGTCTTGTTTTTGTTTTTACCTAGTTGTGTACATACCTCTGGCTCTCCTGGTTTTTCCCTTCACATTATTTTACATTTACATGTAATATGATTTTACCTATTTATTATCATTTTTATAATTAAAAAAATTTATAATTTCAATATTGTTTTGCACTTCCATTGAATATTTATTTCCCTCAATTTTTTAACAAGTTTTTTTCCCTAAAACCTATAGAGCAGTTGTAAGGAGGAAATAATGGCCAGCAGAGTTATTGTCATGCGAAGTCTGACAATTAAGTTCATGAACTTGCCCCCATGCACTTACACTGGCAGCACTGTACAAACAACTCTGTAAGGAAGGTTTCATGACCTTGGTATATCAGGGTCTGACAGCTATGTTCACGTTGATGTGTGGCAGTGTCTTGCTGAGTGGTGTTCATTATTGTTGCTGCATAATTTTGTGTGCTGTATGATAATAGCTCTGATAGTCATTCCAGAAAAAGAGTTCTAAAATTGCTTTGATGGGTAGACTGGATGCTGGCATTAGTGCATAGCTTCACAAGGGGCTACTTCAAAGGTGACTGTAGTGATAATCAGGAATGAAGTGTATAGCACTGTTTTTTAGGATGAGTTCATGAAGTTAATTGTCATACCTCGGTATATGCTTCAACCAGGTTCACTAATTGTTAATTTTTGCCATATGCATTTGCCTTTTTTTTTTTTTTAATGCATTTGTCTTTAAAAGCTAGCTTGGTAATATTTTATTGAGGCCCCTTCCAACAATTTACTTAGACATACTCCTATGGCTGCCATTAATTTCTCTCCTTTGTGTGGTTTCATGCTGCTGCTGTTTTGATCTTGGTTCTACATTCTTTTCTTTGCCCCTCACCTTGGGGAGTAATCTCCCTGGGGTCTGCCCCTCACAGTGGAATGCACAGATCAGAGAGTTCTGACATCGTCAGAGCTCTTGCTGCACATTGCCCTATTATTCCCCTAGACTGAACCCGTTTACAGAGCAGGGGCAGCGGGACATCGGAGTTTCCTCATTTGCTGCCCCATAGGTGTCTCGGTGCTTTAACTGTGGCTGCTGATGTTGCCAGAGAGGAAGCTGATGAAACTGGGCAGGAAGCCGGCATTTCTGAGACTCTGCAGGGTGGTGCACCTGCACCCTGGGCCACCCAGCGCCTTTGTAGGCCCAGCGCAGGAGGGCAGATTGGAGGGTTTGAGGGGCTGTGCAGAGTCCTGGTGGCCCTTGCAGGGCCAGCACTCAGCCTGCTGGCTTCTCTGGGTTCCCGGCTCCCCCTTTCACTGTAGGTTTCCTGTGTAGGTCTGGAGTTGTCCTTGCTTTGTGTTCCTGTGGACTCCCTCTTGGCCCCAGAGAGCACGGCTTCGGTTCCGCCCCCACTGCCTTTGCAGCCTGTCTTTGCTTGTCCTGGGCACAGGGCAAAGCCCATGGAGAACTGAGTGTGTGATCGGCTCCTTCGAGGGTTTGGTTGAGGATTTTTCTGAAAATCTTTCTCTTGTTTTTCTACAGGCAAATGGCATCTTGGGCACCACAGCTCTTATCATCCCAACTTCCGTGGTAAGAATTCTTTTATAGATTTGTTACCTGGGAAACAGAAAGTAAAGATCTGGGTGGAAAAGGACTCCACTAACAGTTAAGCCATCTTGTCCCTGGGTGAGGATATCTTTGTTCACAAGGTTACATGGTGCCTTTGGGGAGCCAGGGCTCACCTGGACTTGCACTTCCCCCCCACCCCTTGCAGCACCTTCCCTGGCCCCCTGCCTGCCTGGCAGCCCCTGTGGCTACCCCACTTCAGACCCATCAGTTTGCTCTCTGTTTCCCCTTCTTTACACCCCAGGGAACATTCCGCCCCCCTAGGAGGCCCAGTCATGGCTAATCTGGGAAGACGATAAAAACTGCCTGGTGGGTTCGCTGAAGCAGGAAACAAGGCCGTGGACCCAAACAGGAGATGCTGCCTCTTGGCCTCTTCCTGCAGCTTTTGCTTCCTGCGATTTCTCACCCTCTGGCCTTGGGGAAATAGGCCAAGATCAAGCTGCCAAAGCCAATTCTCTGAAAATCAGTTTGCTGAAAGATGGATTCTCCAAACGTCCGAGTCACTGAATTATTTACTGATGGTCTCTCAGAGCTGTTGTTTGTGGCACTGCTCTTTCTCTGACCTTTCCCGCTTCACCTGGGAATGCATGGATTTTCCCTTCAAAGCCGTTTGCCGTGATCTCAACTGTGGCTTCTGCCTTGGCCCTGGCCCTACAAGACAATCCCCTTCCTCTCTAGCCATTTAATAAGCAAATGGGCAGCCTTTTCCTTTAACATGACTCTCAGACCATTTTGCAGACTTCTCCCCTTCTCTGATATCTCTCCTTACCTCCATAGAAAAGGACCACAGTGCTCTGCCCTAGACCTGGGAGCAGGTTTGCATCTGAAAGTTTTTGCATTTGGTGAATGACTTTGGAGAACTCACGTGGAGCTGGCCTGCAGCAGGGCCCCTACTGGCTGGTGGCTGTGTCCTCTTCAACTCTCACCTTTCCTGGCTCTTTCTCCTTCTTCCTTCTCCCTTGTGCCCCAGGAGGGTGTTCACGGCATTTTCCATGCATGCTTTGTAAAAAAAATGGCAGATGGGAGCAGTGAAGACTTAGCTTTCCCATAAACTAAAAATATCTCCCAAACTTATTTCCTCCTTGGTTTTCAGTTCTCTCATTTGACTGAGGGGTTGGGCTCGATCAGGGTGTTGGCACCTTGAAGTGAGTATCCCTACAGTCCTGGGCTGGGGCATCCTGAGACTGGGTCCTGTGGGCCAATGATGGAGTTGTGGTGTCTGCCGTGGGCACGGGGAGTGGAAGAGAGAGATCTTCCTCTGTATCAGCTGTCCTTTGACCAGACAGTCCCCAAAAGCCTGTGGCATGGAGGCTCTGAGGTTCCTTGCTGCTCACCATCAAGTACACTCCTATCTCCTCCTGCCTCCTGTCCCCCCTCTGTGGTGCACTGTCCTGGTTCCCCATCAGCATCATGGCCTCCCTTTCAAACATGCCCTGGACCATGCCTCATGCACTCACCTGGTTCTCCCTTTAATATGTATCCAGCCTCCTCCTGCTCCCTTCTGATGAGGGATCCTGTACACATGAGACTTCTTTCTAACTCTGGATCTCAGGACACCTGTGGTCTAGACCTGGAGTTGGTATAGACCTTGTAGGCCAAATTCAGTTTATCACCTGTTTTTATAAATAAAGTTTTATTAGAAAACAGCCGTGCTGATTTGTGTACATGTGGTCCCTGGGTGCTTTTGCATCACAACAACAGCATTGAGTAACCTCAACAGAGACTGTCTGGTGCCTGTGAGATGTAAAACATTTATTGTTTGGTCTTTTACAGAAAAAGTTTGGTGCCTCTGGTCGAGGCTCATCCTGATACTAAATGCAGTAACATTTTAGGGCTATGCCATTGATCTCAGGGGTATCCAAATCTGTTTGTACAAACCAGGGTAGTGTAGAGGTATCAAAAAAGTTCTTTTCAATACAACAGACATTTACAAGTTGTGCTACATACACACCCCATATTGGTTTGACAGAGAGCTAATGTCCTGACTCAGGAGTGCATCACTGATGGGGAAGAACCTAACTCAGGGGGCACAGAGAGTGTCTGATGACCGGCAGACTGCAGGTTGCATCTCCCAGGGGCAGGACGGAATGGAGGAGTGTAATAGGTGCATGCAGTGAGGAGTTAGGGAAATTCTGCAGGAAACTTCATGCCCAAACTGGGCTGGGAACTAATGCAGTTTTACCCGTGAGAGACACAAAGCAGGGAATCCCAGGCAAAGCCTCTGAGACCCCAAGATCCTGCGATCCCTCTTGTTGGCAAATCCACGTCTCATGAGTTAATGTGTGTGTTTTCCTTTCCCTTCAGACAGAAGGTCCTCGAGGGCAGAATTTATTCTTTTTCCCCGTAAAGTGTCATACAGGGAGTAGTTTTTTGGTCAAATACTGAATGTGCCTATAATTCCACCAAGGATGTTAGGCGTTCAGTAATTCTCTCTACTCCCTCCCAACCTGGGTTCATTCGAATCACAAGATGTTCCGCAAATCTAGTTTTACAGCCAGAACACAGCAAAGTGATTTTCTGTGCATACTACAAAGGGATATTAATCCAATCCTCTTTTAATTACTCACTGCATAGCACTGTGATATTAAATCATAGGAAATTAAATTTTTGCCATGGGCATAAGAGGACGGGCACAGGAGTGTAGCTGCGTGGGGGTGCTAACCAAATCCCTCTTTTCCAGGTTTTGATTACTATTTTGGAATCCCGTATAGCCACGATATGGGCTGTACTGATACCCCGGGCTACAACCACCCTCCTTGTCCAGCCTGTCCACAGAGCGCCGGACCACCAAGGTAACACTGTGCAATGCATTTCCCATGGGCTCCCGAACAAAGTGAAGACCTAAGGCTGTAGTCTGTCACGACAGCAGATAGGGGAGAGTAGAGACAGGGGACGCTCAGTCCAAATTTAAACACATTATTTGCATGGAGTACAAGAAAACTTTCAGCAAAGATGAGGGCCGCAGAATTCTCTTACTGGAATTTTCCAGGTTCCTAGGATTATTTAGCTCAGCTGGAGGGGTGCCTTGTGCTGCCAAGGTCTCACGCTGCGGGGGGAGGGTGTGAAGGGGGAGGCCTCCCTCTTCCTCTGCCTGCTGGATCTGTGCCTGGTCCACTCACCTGGCCCAGGCGCTGGACATAAGGAGGGACAGAGAGAGAGAGAGAGAGAGAGAGAGAAAGTGCACAGTGTTCTTTCTGGGCTTCTTTCTCACCTCCGGACAAGAAAGCCAGCATTTTGACGTTGGAATGCTGCGCAGGCGCTAAACAGGATGTTTTGAAAACATATTCCATGAAGTGGGAAAATGCTCATGATCTAACAGTAAGTGAAAAAGGCAGGAAGCAAGTCACCAGCAGTAGAATCTTAACCACATCTGGACCCACATCTCTGTAGCCCTGTAGAGAAGAACTCAAAGGAGATGTGCTAAAATGTTATCCAGGGCTCACTCTGGTTGCGGGACTAATGGTTTCCATTTTCTTCTCTCTCACTAAATTTCCTAAATATTTTGAATGGGCCTGCAGTGCATTTATGATCAGAAAAGAAGATAAGCTTTACTCAGATTATAGAGTGGCACAAACCCCCAAAGCTCCCCCGTGGCACCGTGGTTATTTCTAAAGCTGCAGGTGTCTGAGCCCCTTGGGATTGGTGAGTCTCAGCTGACTCAATAACAGCACAGTAGTTCTTATGATAGTATCTGTTGATTGAGAAAGTTTCACATTCTAGGCACTCACTTGTACCTATCTATAATCCACCTGACCATTGTGTGAAGCAGATATGTACCTGATTATACAGGGAAGGAAGGTTTTTTTTTGCCCAGGTCACACCAAAATTGGTAAGAGCTAGGAATGGACTTTTACTGGTAAGCGGTAGAAACGCACATTCCAATCTGGGTCTTTCTGAGTCCAGAGCCCACGTCCTCTCTGTTTGCTACTTAAAGTGTGGTGATTCAACTAGCACCGTGAGTATTACCTGTTAGAAATGGAGAAATTCTCGAGCTGGGCACAGTGGCTCACTGCTGTAATCCCAGCACTTTGGAAGGCCAGGGTGAGAGGATTGCTTGAACTCAGAAGTTCAAGATCTGTCTAGGCAGATTTGTCTTTTTTCTTTTGGGGAGAAAAAAAATTAGCTGGGTGTGTTAGCACAGCCTGAAGTCCAGCCTTTCACTACTCAGGAGGCTGAGGCAGGAGCATTGCTCGTGCCCCAGAACTCTAGGCTGAAGCAAGCTATGATCATACCACTGCCTTCCAGCTGGGGCAACAGAATGAAACTCGAAATGCAGAAATCCAGACCCTATCTTGAGGCCTGCATTTTAGCAAGATGCCCACATGGTTTGTGTGCAGGTCACAGCATGAGAAGCAAGGTTTGAGAGCGTGTCATTGGCCTCCTCACCAGCGGTGGACTGGCCAGCACACCTGTAATCACCCCTGGCCATATCAAAGGATGACATATGCCAGCCAATCTCTTTGTAATCTGTGTTAAAATCAAGTAGAAAGTAAAAAGTTGGCTTAAGGGGGAATAAAAGGAGAGAATGGAAATGATGGTGGAGTTGTAATTACATAATCAAAAGCTCAACACAAATGTGGGGTTATCGTTGCAATGCCCAGCATGGTGATAATGCCTTTTCTCTTTTAAAAAAATTGTGCTCCTTGGCAATTATCTACCCAATCTGACCTTATCTTCTGTGTTCTGTAATGGAGTGTGTGAGCACGCAGGTGTGGTGAGGAGTTCTGATTTCTTCACCGGTTCTTTCCTGCCATAGTAGGATAATTTTTCCTGCCCCAGGAGCCTTCTGTCACTCCCTTCTGTCTCTGCTCCTCTCAGCTTCTCTCCTGGTTCTTTGTGGTGTCCAGAGCTGAGAGCTCAAGTTTTTACTGAATTCCTAAAATACAGAGCAATGTGGAATGCACCTTATCTCCTTGAGACCTCTGATACCCCTATACAGAGGGCATGAGCCACCCCATGTTGCAGAGAAGGAAACTCAAGCTCTGGAAGCTTAGCTAACTTGCCCACGACAGCAATCAGAGTAACCATTCAGTCGCATGGATGGGCCAGCCATGGCTTGATTCATTTTCATCTGTAAGATCAAAGTTGGAGTTTGTTTTTTCCCAGAATATATTATTGGTTTCGTTCCCATGTTTTTCCTCCAACCACTCAAGTTCCTCCCAAGTCCCCAAACATGGTTGAAAATTAAAATTGTCCCAGGCCCCCTGTCCTGTTGTCAGACTCAGGGAAATGTCCAGTGGTGCACACCATACACAGAGACCAACATTCAGGTTGGACAGTGGAGGAAGCCGGCAGAGGGGTTACTGATTAGCTACAAGACTCTGCTGGAAATTAACTAGGCTGTTGAGGCCACAGTTTCTCTACCTGCAAAATGGGAGTCATAATGTCCCCTGTTCACAAAAGTCTGTGTGAGCCTTACAGAGGGACCAGCTTGTCCTAGAAGCATAAATATCTATTCAAAGTGTATGGAAGAGAGTGATATATGTTGGCTTTACACTTGGTGACAATGGCTGAGTGGCAAAATCATTTGGGACCCGGCTGTTAAGCATTTTGTAGTTACATGCGCCTTTGCCTGAAAACATTTTGTTCTACTTCATAACTACTCAGGTTGTGGAAATGAATAACTTTAGTGTCCACACCCAGGAACCTCGAGAGAGACTGTTACACTGATGTTGCCCTTCCTCTCTACGAAAACCTCAGCATCGTGGAACAGCCAGTGAACCTGAATGACCTTGCACAGAAGTATGCTGACAAGGCCACCCAGTTCATCCAGCACGCCAGGTAAGGAGCCCCCGCCCTCCTTGGAGCCGCCCTGCTCCCACCCACCCCTTGCACACACACCAGGCCCCATGGCCTCAGCATCCTCAAGGCCTTAGAGGAGTTTCATTGCTCAACAAGGTGGATGTATACAGACCTGGAAAACAGCTCCCTCTGGAAGCTGCCATCCGGGGTTAGAAGTTCCTCAGGTATGTCCCCAGAATTGCTGGGGACTCAGCCATCCCCTGTTCTGCCTGTGCTCCAGGCCATTATCATTTATTTTCTCCTACTAGGTACAGGCTGCTTGGGGGTAGCACCTGCCCACTCTAGTCTGTGTGCTCAGGGCATTTTGTTGAATTCATTTATTGCCAGGGTATATTAAATTAGCTTCCTCCCTGGGCCGTAATGACCAACTAGTTTAGAGGCTAAAACAATAGTAACTTATTCTCCTGCAGATGTGGATGCCAGATGTCTGAAATGGTTTTAGGGCACTAAAATTAAGGCGTCAGAGAGCTGCTGCCTTTTGGAGTCTCTAAGGGAGCATCAGCTCCTAGTGGCTGCTGGCAATCTTAGGTTATGGCTATAATCCTAGTCTCTACTTCTTTTTTTTTTTTAATTTCAAATTAATTTGAGAGTAAAAATGACTGGGTTGTTTGCTACTTCTGTTGTTCCTTTGCTGTTTTCTCTTTCATATTTAAGTCTCTCTCTGTCTCTTATGAGAACACTCCTGATAGCATTTAGGGTTCATGTGGAAAATCCAAGATAATGTCCCTACCTCAAGATCCCTAACCTAATTCCTTCTGCAAAGTCCCTTTTATCATATAAAGTGATAGGATTCCAGGAATCAGATCCTTTGTGGGCCATTATTCAGTCTATCACACAGAGGCTACAAATTCAAGCATCTACAGGGCCCAGACAGGTAACCTGAAAGAGGGAAGCAGCCTGAGTGTGAGGCATTAGGGAATGGTGGAGTCTGTAGCGAACTCCTAAGCACAGACTGTAACTAACGGGGGTTGTCACTACCCAGCTCTGGCTGCGTGTTGCTTCATTGTGAAGATGTGAGCCTGGGATGTCAGCTGTCTCCCATTTACAAGGGAGACAGTTTTTGTGTGAAATCTCCTGGTCTTTACATGTTAGAGACTACTAATAAAAAATTAAAAAAGCAAAACCAGAACCATACCCTAGAGTGTCTCTAACAAATCATGTAGGTGTGAGGGCTGCCTTTGCTGGGTGTCAGGGCAAACAGTGGACATTGTGAAACAGTGGATAATCGCTCCTGAATTGTGCTCGTCTGGGGGGCACATGCAGAGAGCTTGGGCTGCAAGTGCATATGCACACATGACACACTGTCACCACCCCAGGACATGCCTTGACCTTTCGTAAGCGCCCTAGCGCTGTCTCCCCATGGAGACATGGACTTTCTCCCAAGACTGTAGACTCCTCAAGGGTGATGGAATAGTTTCCGATAAGTCGTTGGCATTTTTCATAGCCTCAGCCTAAGTGGACAAGAAAAAATATGCTTTGTGGCCGTCCACTTGCACAGAATTGAAAGAGGACTCCCCCTGTGGGTAAGTGGTCACACCAGCCCCTTGAATGTGCAAGAATCACCCCCACTGTTGCTTACCCATGTCATACTTTTCAAGAGATGTAGCCATGGAGGGGTTGACAGAGGCAGCCATGTCAACTCCTCCATGGCTACCTCTATCCAACCTGTAGCCATGGAGGGGATCTAGGCATCATGTTTTCTGGATAATAAAACCTAGCTAATGGGTGGCACCTGTGGCTCAAAAGGGTAGGGTGCAGACCCCATATGCCGGAGGTGGTGGGTTCAAACCCAACCCTGGCCAAAAAAATAAATAAATAAATAAATAAATAAAACTTAAGTAAGACCTTGATGTCAAAATCAACCCCCAAGGGCTTCAGAGACTGCGTCTTAAGGATTTGTTGGGTAGAACTTTCTGTGGAACACTGTTGTTTTATTTCAGGTTGTTGATATAAAACAGACAAAGCCTCTTCTCCTATCTGGAGAGCTGAGCATCTCCCAGGAACTCTGAGATGGTTTCAGGCCCCTGTGCCCCGTGGCAGGAAGATGCTTCCTGGCTGACAGGGATAGTCCCACCTGGTTTCCACGTGGCTCAGACCGCACAGTGTCCTGACATGAGGGAAAGCAATGGTGTGGGGCCTGTACTTGCACCAGTGAACTAACCAGTTAAAAAGCGAATTAACTAATGGTCTTCTAGTGTATAAAAAAAAAGCAAGAGTTTGCTGATTTATCAATTAGTTATTAAGTGAAAAGTCACCTGAGTCCTGTTGGCGTTTAACTTTACAGAAAGTAATCGTCAGGCGTGCTGATTCCCTTAGGATTGGCGTGCCAATTCATCCATGATTTTCTGAGCATCAGCAGAAAAGGCCCTGGACCTGCCCTCCTTCCCCCATGACCCCTGACCCTGCCTTGAGGCCCAACACCACTTTGCCAAAACTACCAGGTGTTGTGCCTTCCTACTCTTCCTTGGCAGAGGGTCCTACCCTAGGGCTTCTTTGGATGCTTTT